>NC_088375.1:189630833-190314166 GCF_037993035.2 Macaca fascicularis | reverse complement strand
TTTATTTAACCAATCTCTGGTTATCTAATTAGGATGTTTCCAGCTTTTCAATATTAGAAACAACACTGCAGAGAACATCTTTGTGAATTTACCTTTGTCAAGTGTCTGATCATTTTCTTAGGATATATTCCCGAAAGTCGAAATGTTGGATAAAAAGATAGGCATATTTAAATCTTTATGCCAACTGCAGATTACCTTTTTCTTTATGCTGTTATCAACACATTATGGTAAATATTTTTAATCTTTGCCAATTTAATAGACAAAATGGTTTCTTATTTATTTAATCTGTATTTCTTTATTACTAGTGAAGCTAAACATTTTTAAAAACGTTTATTGGGATTAGTTTATCTTCTTTTTTGAATTGCTTATCCATGTCCTTTACGGGGTTTCCATCTTTTTCTAATTGATTTTAAGAGCTCTTTTTTATAGGAAGGATATTAATCTTTTTTAATCTATAATATTTGTTGCATTTTTTTTCAGTTTATCATTTGTCTGGGTACTTTAGGGTGGTGGAACTTTTTGTTGTTGTTGTTTTTTGTTTTTATTTATTTTTATTTTATTTTATTTAGTTTTATGCCTTGTGGAGCAGGGCTACCCCATAGCAGTGTGCCCAGAATAGCTTTAAGTTTTTGCTTTTTAACAAGGCATTTTATCATTTTTTTCCCCTTTTGGCTTATCCTTAGACAGCTGTAAGACCACTTCTAATTAATCCCTAAAGCTATTCAAATGAGCAGTAGTTATCTCAAAGATAGTCCCCAGTTTGGGGAAAAAAAATCTAGATCCTAAGTTCCTGTGGATGTCCACTCAAAGGGAAGATGAGAGGTACCCAGACCTGAGAGAGGAGAGCCATAGGGTTTACAACTAGTGGAAAATACAGACAGACCAATCATTGAAATAAAATGTGATACGTGAGATAGGAGAAGTGTAGATGCTATAGACGGGAGCAAAAGGGAAACCTAACTGATCCAGGGACACAGGATATGCATCCTGGAGGAACATATGCTCAGGTTAAGGTTTTATGACTGAGTAGAAGTTAGCTAGGTGAAGAGTGGGGAAATACATTTCATGCAGGGAAGTAGCAAATGCAAAGACTTAAAGTCTAGAACTATAAGTCATGGTAGCCACTGGCCGTGTGGGTATGTTTAATCTAAATTAATTAAAATTAAATAAAATTAAATTTTTATTTCATCAGTGCCATCAGCTGCAGGTCAAAGGCTGACTACCCACATATGACTAGTGGCTGTTATATTGGACAGAGCAGGTACTGAACTTTTTCATCATTGCGGAGAGTTCTGTTGGACAGCTCTGTCCAGAAAGAGCTTGATGCATTCAGGGAACTGAAAAGGGTTCACTCTAGCAGGTATGCAGTATGCAAGGGTGGAGAGTGGCAAAAGATGAAGAGGACATAGCAAAGAATGGAGGGACTTAGTCAAAGCTGACCCTGGCACTGGGGCTAATGTTCCTAGCCAGTTGCTGTTACAGAGAAAGTAGAGAGGAAATAAATTTAAAATTTACTGTCTAACAACCCTGCAGGTAGACATTGTCTCCATTTTATATAATGCAGCTGAGACTCAGAGAATTTAAGACATTTGACCAATATACAGCTAGTTAGTGGCAGAGCTGGGATTCAAAGACAGACCTGTCTGATGCCAAAAATCTGTGCTCTTCCCCTTTTGTCACTCCAGCAGACTTCAGAAAGCTCTACCCAGTGATCTCTTAGATCAGGATGGAGAGAATTCTAAGAACAGACACCTTCTCAACTTGATGCTTTTTCTGTTGAGGCAGTATTAATCATGGGTGAGCTTGGGACCCAGCATGGAAGTAAAAGAGCTTAGAGCAGAGCTTTCTTTGGAGCTGTGCCTCCTGTTCCCTGAGTCTCAAAGAAAAACTCCTCCAGGTGCTCCAGAGGCCTTGACATTAGCCAGATTCAAGGATGAGCTCTTCCCAGGTGCTAACCCTCAGATCAGGACTGCATTGCCAAGGAGAGCTGCTGCCCTGCGGAGTCCCATGTGAAGCCTGTCAAGGGAGACCCCTGGATGTCAGAATATATGACTTGGCTCATCCCCTCACCTAGAACCTGTTGTGATGGCCACTTCCAAGATACTATCATTGGAAAGAAAGAATGCTGATCCCCAGTTAAAGGGGGAAATCCTTGCCCTAGTGCAATCCCATCTTGTCCAGCAGTTGAGAGAAGAGTGTGTCAGGCCTTGCCTCCCCACCCCTAAGCAGCCATAGGGACTGAGGCTTTTAATTTGCTGTCACAGCTCCAGGCATTTTTCTGAGCTAGGAAAGTCATGCCTGGCAGGATGTTAAAGAGAACATTACCATCTGAATGTGAACTCTGCATTAGTCAGTCTCCCTAAATTCAAGATCTAGTATTTTCTAGGGTAAATATGGTATCTTCACATCCTCTAAGCTGGCGTGAACGAATGGTTACGTGGGAAGATAAAATGCATGATCATACAGAACAGGAATAATAAAGGGCGTAAATCTAAGGAAGAAGTAAAAGACGCAGTCAACGTGATAGGGAGGAGGATTAGCCTTGGAGCTGAGCAATATTCTGAAAGAAGAGAACATTTTAAATGGATGAGGAGGGAGATGCTAGTGGCCTCTGCCTTGAAAGTAGGAAACATTTGTGCAGAACTGGGGAGGAAAGAATTGAGGAGCAGTTGGAAACTTAGTGGATGAAGAAGGTTTGTGATCTCTGTTAAATGTAGTGCAGAGAATACCCAAGACATGATAAGGGGAGTCAGCAGCATTTCATCATTCATTCATTCATTCCACAAATTTATTGACTACCTACTATGTGCTAGGAGCCATTAGATCATAAGAATCCAATGTAAAGAAGACCCGACTTCTATCTTCAAGCAGCTTACAGTTCTTACGGGGAACACAGATATGGAAACAGCCAAATACGTGACACTGAGGTTCACATTTTAAGAGGAATAAGTATATGGTGTAGTTCACAGGAGTAGCACCCAGCCTAGAATGATTAGGTCAGGAAACCCTTAAATACTATCTTTATACTAATGAAACCCAAAATTATAACTCTTAACCTTTACCTTGTCCTCTAAGCTCCACACTGGTGCACACAGTTGCCTACCTGATGTCCCCAGTTGGATGTCGAAAAGACATTTCTTTTTTTGTTTCTTTTTTTTTTTTGACACAGCATCTTGCTTTGTCACCTAGGCTGGAGTTCATGGCATGCTCATGGCTCACTGCAGCCTCGGCCTCCCTTCCTCAAACTCCCTAGGCTTGGGTGATCCTCCCACCTCAGCTTCATGAGTAGCTGGGACTTCAGGCGTGCGCCACCATGCCTGGTTAATTTTTGTATTTTTAGTAGAGATGGGATTTTGCCATGTTTCCCAGGCTGGTCTCCAACTCTTGGGCTCAAGCAATCGACTCTCCTCAGCCTCCTAAAGTGCTAGGATTACAGATGTGAGCCACCATGCCCAGCCTGAAAAGATGTTTCAAGCATACTATCTAAAAAAGAGTCCAAAGGAGAGCTCTTGATTCCTTGCCCCACTGCCGCACCACCCACACTCTTTTTTCTTTTCTTTTTTTTTTTATTTTGAGACGGGGTCTCCCTCCTGTTGCCGAGGCTGGAGTGCAATGATGCGGTCTTGGCTCACTGCAGCTTTGACTTCCCAGGTTCAAGCAATTCTCCCACCTCAGCCTCCTGAGTAGCTGGAGCTACAGGCATGCACCACTGTGCTCAGCTAATTTTTTTGTGTTTTTAGTAGAGACAGGATTTTACCATGTTGCTCAGGTTGGTCTTGAACTCCTGGGCTCGAGTGATCTGTCCATCTAGGCCTCCCCAAGTGCTGGGATTACAAGCATGAGCTGCCGTACCTGGCCTGCCCCTCTTTAAAAATAAACAAAGCCAGAAATAATCTTGCTTCTTTATGAGGCCTCCCCATCTCAGATGACAGCACTGTTGTTTACCCAATTGCTTTGGCTGAAAAGTTAGGAACGCTCCCTGTTTGCTCTCCACTCTCATACCCAAGGGCCCTCTTACTCCACCCTCATGCCCAGTGGAAATAAGAGTTCTCAAACAACTGGTCGTGGCCCAAACCACATTGAACCATTTCACAATTTCGAGACCTAGATATTGAATCATCAGAATCCAGAACAAATACCTCTGCTGCTGAGCTTCACTCATGTGTATCTGACTGCCTTCTAGACTTTTATTCTTGGATGTCATGTGGGCACTGAATACTCAGCAGGACCACAACCAGATTTACCGTCTTCTCCCACTAAACCTGTATCTCCCCTTGTATTGCCTATTTTGATTTATCATGCTAATGTTATTCAAATTAGAAACAGGATCCCTCCATTACCTCACCCCTTATAACTAATCAATTTTCATGGCCTAACAATTCTGCTTAATAAATACCTCCATCTGTCCCCACTTCTTTTCCCATAGTTCATGCTCTCCTGCTGTGTTAGCACACTGTTGCAGTAGGCTCCTAACATGCTCTGGCGTTAGTGTCTGCTCTCTTCCAGTTCATTCCGTATACCCTACTGATAAAGATCTTGCTAACATGCAGACTTATTCGTGTCACCTGCCTACCTAACACTCCTCATTCCTATCGCAAAAAAGTCCGCAATTCTTCAGCCTCCCGTTCCAGGCTCTTTTCTTACCATTCTCCTCTTAGCTTTTCATTTACAAGCATATCTTGCAGTATGTAGCTGTTAATGAGTGTTTTGGTTTTTTCCCCAAGTACATTAATTTTTTTCTTTCATATTTTGAAATGTTACATACATACAGAAAGGTGCACAAGACATATGTGTACAGTTAAAAAATTATATGATGGACACTCATGAAACCACATCCAGCTCAAGAAATAGAACATTAGCCGGGCGTGGTGGCTCATGCCTGTAATCCCAGCACTTTGGGAGGCCGAGGTGGGCGAATAGCCTGAAGTCAGAAGTTCGAGACCAGCCTGGCCAACATGGTGAAACCCCATCCCTACTAAAAATACAAAAATTAGCTGGACATGTTGGCGCATGCCTGTAATCGCAGCTACTGAGGAAGCTGAGGCAGGAGAATTGCTTGAACCCGGGAGGCAGAGGTTGCAGTGAGCCGAGATGGTGCCATTGCACTCCAACCTGGGCAACAGAGCAAGACTCCGTCTCAAAAAAAAAAAAAAGAAAAGAAGAAAAGAAAGAAATAGAACATTTCCAGCATGTGAGAAGCCTCTCGTATGTTTCTCCTTGATTATAACCCATCCTCTCTTACTTAGGTAATCACTAGCTTGACTTTTATGATGATTACTTTTTTGCTTTTTAAAATAATTTTATCACACATGTAAACATCCCCAAACAATATAGTTTTGTATTTTGGGATATTCAAATGAGAGAAATCATGCTTTTTTTGTACTGTTTGTGTTTTGTTCTTTCTGTTCATCACTAGGTTTGTGAGATTCATCCATATAGAGTTATTTCATTTTTATTGCTGTGTAATACCCTAATTTCTTTTCTTTTCTTTTCTTTCTTTCTTTTATGTTTTTTTGAAATGGGGGTCTCACTCTGTTGCTCAACTGGAGTGCGGTGGTGCAGTCTCAGCTCACTGCAACCTCCACCTCCCAGGCTTAAGTGATCCTCTGTCCTCAGCCTCCTGAGTAGCTGGGACTACAGGCACGCACTACCACACCAAGCTAATTTTTATATTTTTTGTAGAGACAGGATTTCACCATGTTGGTCAGGCTGGTCTCAAACTCCTGGACTGAAGCAATTTGCCTGCCTCAGCCTCCCAAAGTGCTGGGATTACAGGAGTGAGCCACCATGCTATGCCTACCCTGATTTCTATATCCATTCTGATAGTGATATACATTTGGGTTATTTCTAATTCTTTGGTTCTTATGAAAAATGCTGCTATAAACATTTGTATATGTATCCTGGTGTACAGGGCCTGAGTTTTCGGAGGGTAGAGACCCAAGAGTAGAATTGCTGCCGCATGGGGAAAGTGCTTCTTCAACTTTACTAGCTAATGTCAAACTGTATTCTGAAGACGTTCTACCAATTTGTTGTATTTGTAGCAGAGTATATAAGAATTTCTGTTGTTTCATGTTCCCACTAGTACTTGATGTTGTCAGACCTTTTAATTTTTAATCATCTTTCTGGATATAGAATGATTTCTCAATTTAGTTTTTGTCTACATTTCCGTGGTTACTGATAAGGTGGAACACGTTTTCATATGTTTATTGGCCATTTGAATGTTCTCTTTGGTGAAGTGCCTGTTCAATGTTTTGTTCATTTTTCTGTTGGGTTGTGTCTTTCCTAATTTCTTCATGTAGGCTTTGTATTTCTCCTATTCAACTATTACAACTTATTAATATCTCCTATAAATATATATTCTAACTGATCTCTGTATCTCCAGTCTCAAACACTTTTATTCCATCGTCTTCATAGCTCTCAGAGTTTTAAGAGAAACCCTGTTGTTGTAATTCCCATCCCTAAAACTCTTCAATGACTCTCCATTGCCCTTGAAGTTAAGCGAAGGACAACATGGGCTGTGAGATCCTTCATCATATGCTCTCTCATTTCTTACTCCGTCTCTCGCTGGATCCTCTCAACTCCCTCCTGTTTCTTTACTGTAACACCCATCTCTACCAAACTGCTTGCTGTTCCTTAAACACATAAAATTGTTTTACACTTGCATTTGCCATGGTTACCCTTTTTCTTCCCTTTGCTCTTAATTGGGAGAATACCTACTCACCTTTTGAAACTCAACTCAAAGCTCAGCTCCTCTATAAAACCTTTACCAGCTCTCCTTCTTATCCCTCCATCCTGTATTCTACCAAACACACTGTCTTTATTTCTAGCAAGGCACCTGTTTATTGCATTTATTGGTTAATATGCCTGCCTCTTCCATCATATTATATATAAGTCCTTTCAAGCCATGGGAAGCTCCTTGAAGGTAGAGGAATTGCTTCATCGTCTTTTTGTTCTCGTGGCCTAGCACAGTGTCTGGCACAGAGCAGGATATGATAAATAGGAGTAATTGTTATTAATGTTATTACTGGTATTGGGTACGATTGGGTGCCAATCCGTTTTCCTTATTAGACTGTAAATTCCTTGAGGAGCCTGGTACTTGGTTGGCATGTGGTAACATTTGTCTAGTGAATTAATAACTTATGAAAAACTTCTGTAAAGAACAATTGCTTTAAGCAATATTTGGAGTAGGAACATGGAAACATGAGTATTAACTTTGCAGAGAAAAAAAAGCTGGTTTACATCCATCTCATGAGGATGAAATCTTAGGCTCGAACTAATTCAGAGTAAAATTTTATAAGAACAAACAATGTTTTATGCTTCGGTTAAAAAGTAAGGGGTAAAAGTGGGAAAAGCCTAACTTGTCAGTTCGTGTAGAAAAGAAGCTCAACTCTGTTATATGGTATTGTCTTTCATCTAAAAAATTAAGTTTTTGTGGTGAACTGTAATTTTTGTGTGAGGGAAAATGAAAATCTAAAGAACACAGTGCTAGAAAGATTATGATTTGCTTAGCACCTATGTCTGCAGTCTGAAGAGCTTGTCACTGTTACAGTCAAATCTTGTAGATGTTTCAGCTAAGACTATCTTTGCTCAAAAAGAGGGCCCAGGCCGTTCCATGGAGTAACCATTCTGGTTTTTTTTTTTTTCTTTTTGAGACGGAGTCTCGCTCTGTCGTCCAGGCTGGAGTGCAGTGGCCGAATCTCAGCTCACTGCAAGCTCCGCCTCCCAGGTTTACACCATTCTCCTGCCTCAGCCTCCCGAGTAGCTGGGACTACAGACACCCACCACCTCGCCTGGCTAGTTTTTTTGTATTTTTTAGTAGAGACGGGGTTTCACCGTGTTAGCCAAGATGGTCTCAATCTCCTGACCTCGTGATCTGCCCGTCTCGGCCTCCCAAAGTGCTGGGATTACAGGCTTGAGCCACCGCGCCTGGCCTTTTTTTTTTTTTTTTTTTTTTGAGACGAGTCTCGCTCTGTCGCCCAAGCTGGAGTGCAGTGGCGTGATCTCAGCTCACTGCAACCTCCACCTCCCGGGTTCAAGCAATTCTCCTGCCTCACCCTCCCAAGTAGCTGGGATTACAGGCACACGCCACCACACCCAGCTAATTTTTGTATTTTTAGTAGAGATGGGGTTTCACCATGCTGGCCAGGCTGGTCTCGAACTCCTGACCTTGTGATCCGCCCACCTTGGCCTCCCAAAGTGCTGGGATTACAGGCATGAGCCACCGTGCCCAGCTGGAGTAACCATTCTTAAACTGTTTTCAATAAGGCATAATGGGCAAAGTTACGCAGGTAACACTGTCTCATAGACAAACCTGCAGTGATGCATAATTTCTGGTCCATGAGCTCTACCTCCACTTATTTTTGTCTCTCCCTTAAGAAAATGTATTGTAATAGAAGTAAGCAATAGTGAAATTAATTATTGTAGTGATAACCTTGATCTGCTCCACATTTTATTTCCTAAAAAGCAAATCATTTTTCTAAAGTTTCAATACTTTAATTATTAGTGTTAAGAAATTACTGTATTCCTGACAATTGACATCTTGGTTGAGAACAGTATGTACAGCGGTGTATTTTGTTTGTAGAAAGAAGAAAGGCTTTGGAGTCACTCCAGCTGTGATTCATATAGCAGTTCAGTCATTGCCCTGTGATCCTGAGCTAGTTGCTTAATATCTCTGACTTTCATCCAAAAAATAGGCTACCTACTTTACAAATTGCTGTCAGGACAATAAATAATTATGTAAAATAGCCAAGATAATACCTACCCCCTAAATATCTTTCAAATCTATATACATATCTCTGTTCCCCCCGCTACAGCCCGATTTTAAGTCACTAGCATCTATGTTCTGGATTATTTAGCAGCCTTCTAAATGGTCTTCTGCTTCCAGTCTTGCCTACCCTAGTTTTGTTCAGAGCAAAGGATATTGTGAAAGCTGACTTGAACCACTAACAGGTGTCTCCCTGGTATGGAGATGAATACGTAGCCGCTGTGGATGAATGTGTGGTAAGGAGATGAATATGTATCACATGACAGGGACTGGTTTAGCATTTTATGCATTATCTCATTTAATCTTCACCATAAGCCAGTGAAGTGTCATTCACCCTTTAAAAACTGGAGTTTAGAGATGGTGAGTGACTTGCCTACTGCCACTCTGCTGGGACGTGAATAATTCTATGTGTGACCAGCCCTCTCTGGTTCCAAAGCGGATGCTCTGCCCCTGCTTCATGCTGCCTGTGCTGTTCAGCATTCTAATCCTATTACTAAGTCCCTGCCTTCTGGGCTTACTGTGTGGTCTCCTGGTAACAGCTTTGCACATCACTTAGCTACAGGGAGATGATGGTGGATGCAAATATCTGATTTTCCTGACAGTCACATTCCTTTTAGTATATTAATAAACTGACATTGGCCAGGCAGTGTCCCGCCTGTAATCCCAGCACTTTGGGAGGCCAAGGGGGGCGGATCACTTGAGGTCAGGAGTTCAAGACCAGCCTGGCCAACATGGCAAAACTCTGTCCTACTAAAAATACAAAAATTAGCTGGGTGTGGTGGTGCGCACTTGTGATGCCAGCTACTTGGGAGGCTGAGGCACGAGAATCCCTTGAACCTGCGAGGCAGAGGTTGCAGTGTGCCTGCACTGCAGCCTGAGTGACAGAGCAAGACTCCGTCTCAATAAATAAATAAATAAATAAATAAATAAATAAATAAAATAAACTGACATTCTAGTTTTATACTTAGGTTTTTTTTAGAACCTAGCATGCATGCACCTGCCTGGGTTCTCTGGACTCTGACAGGATTGAGTCTCTGGACTAGCAAGGCTGAGGGCCAGACTCTGGTCTTTGATAAATTTGACAAGGGCAATATCATGTGGCACAAGCCTTCTTGCAGCCAACCTGCTGCTCCAAGCTGCAACTTTCTGATGCCTACAATTAACCTTGATGACACTGATGAAAAATCTTACTTGATTTGAAACCTGGATGCTTTTATAGACTTTTAGATAGTAACAGAAACGAAAACTGTCTACACTTGGTTTCCTTGAGATTTAGGAAACTTCTCAAGCATTTAATCGACAAACATGTTTTGAGACCTATAACAAGGGGAATACAAAGAAATTTAGTGTCTTGCCCTTGCCCTCGAGATGCTTCAAATGTCATTGAGAACATTAGAGGTTTTTTAAGACCCACAATTGAAAATACCGGATTACAGTACTTTCACATAGTAAACATTCTGTGTATCCAAATGGGTTTCAAGTGAATGCTTGATATACCTGAGCCTGACTTTTATGTGGAAGCTTGACAAATATTTGTTGAATGGTTATTGAGTATTGGCCTCCCAGGCACTGCTCTCTCATTGGCTTGACTCTAGCTCTGTCCTCTCTAAGAAGCTGCAGACTTAGGATATTTAGCTACTCACTGAACAGTCACACCTCAAGGAATTTCCACCAGCACTTCAAACTCAGCATGTCAAAACTGAGTGTATTAACTTTCCATGTTTGAAGAGGCAGCATAACCTCAAAGTTAGGAGCGTGGAGTCTGGAATATTGGTTTCAGTCACAGCTCTAGCTAGCTGAATGACCTGGGGAAAGGCTCTGAACTGTTCTTTCTTTGTGTGAGGAAATACAGGTTTACTCTTGGGATTTGATGAGATAGCAGACACAGCACATTCAACACAATACCTGCACACAGGCAGTAATCATTAAATGTTAGCTATTATCATCCAAAATTGCCCCCAAACTTCCAATTTTTCCTATCTGGTAATGACACCATTATCCACTCGAACCCTCTTCTTCACTCCATCTCAGCTAAAGAGTTAGCAAAAACTGGATATTCTACCTTTTTTATTCACCCTGTCACCCAGGCTGGAGTGTGATGGTGCTATTATGGCTTACCACAGCTTCAAACTCCTGGGGTCCGGTGATCCTCCTACCTCAGCCTTCTAAGTAGCTGGGACTACAGGCATGTGCCACCACGCCCAGCTAATTGTTTTATTTTTTGTAGAGACAGGGTTTTGTCATGTTGTCCAGGCTGGCCTCTGACTCCTAGACTCATATGATCCACCCCCCAGGCCTCCCAAAGTCCTGGGATTAGGACATGGGCCATGGTGCCCCTCCTATTCTACCTTTTTATTTTGTCTCAGATTATGAGTCATTCAACATACACTTATGTGCAATCTACCAAATGCCTAACACATTGCTAGGCACTGAAGACACAGAGATGAATGCTTACTAGTCTCTGTGTCTGTAGAAGCAAATACATATGTACCTGCAGACTTCAGATGATCCACATAATGGAGATACACAAAGTATGTTAAAAAATAAATAAATAAATAATAAATAAATAAATAGATATATAAATAAATAAATAAAGTCTGAACCAGGCGCAGTGTCTCACGCCTGTAATCCCAGCACTTTGGGAGGCTGAGGCGTCACCTGAGGTTGGGAGTTCGAGACCAGCCTGACCAACATAGAGAGACCCTGTTTCTACTAAAAATACAAAATTAGCCAGGCATGGTGACGCATGCCTGTAATCCCAGCTACTTGGGAGGCTGAGGCAGGAGAATCATTTGAACCTGGGAGGTAGAGGATGCAGTAAGCCGAGATTGCGCCATTGCACTCCAGCCTGGGCAACAAGAGAGAAACTCCGTGTCAAAAAAAAAAAAAAAAGTCTGAAAGAGATTTCCCGTCCTCTTTTCGAAACCAGTGCCCTTGCTGAAGCCTGCATTGCCTCTTACTGTAGATATAGCAGGAAGTTGGGTTTTTTTATTGGTGTTGAAATGTATAGGTAAAACATAAATTCATGCCCATTGCAAAAAAAAAAATAAATTACAGAAATAATTAAAAAGTAAAAGCCTCTTACTCCACCTCTTTAATCCTACTCCTTTCCATAAACATAAATAACTGGACTGTTTACTGTTTAATAGGTACCCTTGAAGACCTTTTCTATTTATACATGTATACATTTATGTATATTTATGTAGATAGAAATAGTTTTTATACAAATGGGATTATACCATAAACGTGCTTCTTGCTTTTCTCACTTAATCATGTGTGTTTTCAATTTTTCCATGTCAATACATAATAGAATTACCTTATTCTTTTTAACTCCTAAATGGTATTCCATGTTTTGGAACTACCATAATTTATTTAGTTATTTTCCTGTTGAACATGTTGTAATTTACTTCCAGTTTTTTGTAATTGCAATCAATGCTGCAGTGAACTTTTGGCACATAGGTTTTAGTTATTTCTGCAAGTAAGTTTCTAGAAGTGGAAGTACTGAGTTAAGAGGTGTTTTTGTGAGATTATGCTAACTTACCCTTAAAAAAGACTGTACTTGGCCTGGCGCGGTGGCTCACACCTGTAATCCCAGCACTTTGGGAGGCCGAGGCGGGAAGATCACAAGATCAGGAGATCGAGACCATCCTGGCTAACATGGTGAAAGCCCATCTCTACTAAAAATACAAAAAATTAGCCGGGCGTGGTGGCAGGCGCCTGTAGTCCCAGCTACTCAGGAGGCTGAGGCAGGAGAATGGTGTGAACCTGGGAGGCAGAGGTTGCAGTGAGCCAAGATTGCGCCACTGCACTCCAGCCTGGGCGACAAAGTGAGACTCCGTCTCAACAACAACAACAACAACAAAAAAGATTGTACTTGTTTACATTCCCATCTAATAGAGAATGAGAATATTCATTTACATAATGAGAATATTCATTACACATCTCACCAACACTGGATATTATCAGTTCCTTTAATTTTTGCAAATCTAATTAATAAAAAATGTATATTGTTCTTTTATAGATTTTCTGTGACTACTAGTGAAATTGAGCATGCTTTCATATATTTATAGATTATTTGTTCTGTGAATTGCCTGTTTATATTATTTGTCTGTTTCTCTGTTAGGTTGTCTTACTCTTTTTAGTTTGAAGATTCTCTCCATTACATTATGATATAAATTTTTTCTTTGTGATATGTGTTGCAAATATTTTTTCCTGGTCTATTGCTGGTCTTTACATTGTCTTACATCATACATAAGGTTTTAATTTTTGTTTCTTTTTTATTTATTTATTTGTTTATTTTTAGACCGAGTCTGGCTCTTGTCGCTGAGGCTGGATTGCAATGGCGTGATCGGCTGACTGCAACCTCAGCCTCCTCGGCTCAAGTGATTCTCCTGTCTCAGCCTCCCGAGTAGCTGGGATTACAGGCATGGGCCACCATGCCCAGCTAATTTTTGTATTTTTAGTACAGGTGGGGTTTCACTATGTTGGCCAGGGTGGTCTCAAACTCCTGATCTCATTATCTGCCCACCTGTGCCTCCCAAAGTGCTGGGATTACAGGCGTGAGCCACTGCGCCCAGCCTTAATTCTTCTGTCAGTCTTTTCTGTTATGGCTTCCGGAGTTTGTGTTTTGCTTAGGAAGGGTATTCCTACCCCCTAGAAGATGTTATATGTTTTAAATTTTCCTTTCAATAATTTGATAGTACATAGTGTGAATTAGGTTTAAAACTTTAAGAGAATTTCCAGTAGTCCCAACACAATTAAATAGTCCATCGTCCTTTTCCTACTGATTTAAAATGCCAGGTTGTACATGGGTTTGTTTCTAAACTCTATTCTACTCCTTTGGGTTTTTGTTTGTTTGTTTGTTTGTTTGTTTTTTGAGACAGAGTCTCGCTCTGTCGCCCAGGCTAGAGTGCAGTGGCGCATCTTGGCTCACTGCAAGCTCCGCCTCCCAGGTTCACTCCATTCTCCTGCCTCAGCCTCCCGAGTAGCTGGGACTACAGGTGCCCGCCACCACGCCTGGCTAATTTTTTTGTATTTTTTTAGTAGAGATGGGGTTTCACTTTGTTAGCCAGGATGGTCTTGATCTCCTGACCTCGTGATCCGCCTGCCTTGGCCTTCCAAACTGCTGCGATTACAGGCATGAGCTACTGCGTCCAGCCTCTACCTTCTTATTACCTTTCCTTTTTCTTTGTCTCAGTAGTTTTTGTCCTCATAATTTTCTTGACTGCTTTTATACATTTCTTCTCCCAGGTTAACTTTAGAATAAATTTGTCAGTTCCATAAAATGTAAGTATTTTGATCAGAAACTCATTAAATTTATAGTTTAATTTGAGTTTCATCCAGGAACATGATGTATTCCTCATTTATGTTTGTCTTCTTTTAATGTCTTTCAATAAAGTTTACAATTTCTTCTTATAAATCTTGAACATATTGGTGAGTTTAGTCACATGTATTTTACAGTTTGCTTGCTATTGTACATCTTCCACCACATCTTTCTATTTGGTTATAGTTAGTGTATAGGAAAAGGATTAATTTTTGTGGCTGATCTTTTATCAAGCCTTTACAAAAATATAGTATTAGTTTTAAATTTTACAGTTCTTAGATTTTCTAAGTTGAAAATTAAATCACTTGTAAATACTGATGGTTTTATGTATTTCTTTGTGATGGTCTTCTTTCTTTTTCTTGTCTTATTGCTCTAGTTAGGACTTCCAGTGCCATATTTAGTAGTTGCAACTATATCAATGAAAGCAGCCATCTTTATCTTGTTCCTGACTTCGATAGGTATGGTGAATATTCTTAACAAATTAAATAAATTTTCTTCTATTACTGGTTTTGTGAGAGTTTTACATTTTTTTATTTTGTTTTTCATTTGTTTGCCTGCTTGCCTCTTAAAATCAGGAATGAATATTAAAATATGTAACTTTTTGAAGGATCTTTTCATGGTGATCATGAGGTTTTACCTCCTGTAAACTGTTAGTGTAGTGTATTATATTAATAGATATGTAAATACAGAACCATCCCCTGCATTACTAAATAAATTTTATCTAGTCATGAAAACTGTTTTTTAAGAACAGTTAAGTCTAAGATATTTGCATTTATGTTCTTAATTAAGCTAATAGTCTTCTTTATTTATGCTATCTTTGTCTGTTTTTTATATTGGAGCAATATTAGTTTAGTGCTGTGGTTCTCAAACTTTTGGTCTCAGGACCCATTTGTCATCTTAAAAATTATTGAGGCTCCACAGAGAACTTTGTTTATGTCGGTTACCTATCAATGTTAGAAATTAAAACGGAGAAAATTTTAAAACAAGAATATACAAGCATGCATTTTGTTATTAATAGTTGCCAGAGCAATGCATCATCACATGGTATTCCATTAGCCTCTGGAAAACACTGTACACTTGTATGAGAGAATGAGGGAAAGAGTCAAAACATCTTAGTATCATTATCAAAATAGTTTTGGGTGTGTAGACTCCCAGATAAGTCTCAGAGATCTTCACATATCCCTAGCCTACAATCTGAGATCTGCTGATATGGCAAAATGAGTTTAGCATTCTTCCTGTGTACTAAAATAAGTAGCATAGAAATTATGTATGTGTTGAAGGTAGACCTCATCTGTAAATTATTTGAAACTGATGGTTTTTGGAATGGTATATCCATTTCCGCTACAGTTAATGGTCTACTCAGGTTTTGTATCTCTTCTTGGGTCAATTTGTAAATTTATGTATACCTGGAAAATCACGGAATTTCATGTAGATTTTCATTTTTTAAGAATAAAGTCATGCTTACATTACAGTTTTTAGATTTTCTATTGAAAATTAAATCTCCCTTTTTTTTCCTTCTAATACTGTTTACCTGTGTATTTTCTCTTTTATTCTCATTTGGATTTGCCTTAGGTTTAACTATTTTATTGCTATGTTAACGTGTTAATGTGTTTTAAAGAACAGTTTTTGGTATGATTACTCAAGTTTATTGTTTTTTGTTTGTTTTTCAGTCTATACTAATTCATTTATTTTGGTGGGTTTTTTTTTTAAGTCAGATTTATTGAGGTATAATTTTTATATAGTAAAACTTACCCTTTACAGTGTATACTTCTGTGAGTTTTGACAAACGCATATAATCATTTAACTACCACCACAGTCAGGGCATAGAAGAGTTCTACCACCCTCAAAAATTCCTTCATTCCCCTTTGTAGTCAGCCTCTTCTCTGATCCCCAGCTCCTCCTGGCATCTTGTTTCCTGTTTTGGTAGTCTCTTCCTTTTTATTTCTGAGTAGTATTCCATTATGTGGATATACCACCATTTGTTTATGCATTCACCAGTCAAAGACATTTAGATTGTTTCCAGTTTGAGGCAGTTATGAATAAGGCTACTATAAATCTTTGCCAACAAGTTTTTGTGCAAACATAAGTTTTCTTTATCCTTGAGTAAAGAACAATGAGCAGAATTCCTGGGTTAAATGGTAAGTATAAGTTTAAATTTATAAGAAATTGCCAAGCCATTTTCCTGTCATTCTCTGTTAACTGGATTTGCTTACTATTTGTTTTGCTCTTTCCTTTGCTTCTGTCAAATCTCTGTTTTTGGGATGTGAGTTTAGACTCCTTACTATGATTCCCTTTAGTGAAGGCGTAGTATACACCAAAATGCCTCAAGCACAAAATGCCATGAAGGACACCTCAGTGACAGGATGGGAAAATGGAGTCATAGGAGGGAGAGGAGAAAAATAAGAAAGAGAAAAATGGAGAACAAAAGAGGGGGAAGAAAAGAAATGAAAGTAAAATTATGCGTAGGAAGGGAGTGGTGAGTGCATAGAGCTAGCCGTGAGACTTTCTAATAGTCTTGTTGCCAGTCTCCTGGGGGCTCATGGGACTCTCAAAGAAAAACTTATGGGATGGAAAAAAATGTGGTAGGGATTTAATAACTATTCGATTAACTGATTGATTAAATCATTAAGGAGCTTGGTATTTTAAGTAGGTTATAAGAAACAAGTTTGTTAGAACTGCAAAGGCATGAACTGGAGACAGTAAAAACATTGAAAACCACATGGAAAGATGAATAAGTTGAGCAAGAAGAACCCTAAAAACTAATTTAATGGTCTGGAATAAGAAGAGGGGTTGGCACTGGAGATAATCAACTAGTCATAAAACTATATAAATATAACACAGATTGTTTTGGAATAAACATGGGAACTTCGTGAAGATCAAGGGTGACCGTCTGAGTTCTCTAGCTCTAGCACATGCCATCTGTCCCTCATTGACACCTGAGCCATCTCAGAACACCCTGGGGCCAGACAGCCAAGTGATGAGGAAGGAGTGGTACTGAGGGAGTGGAAGCTTTGGGGTGGGAGTAAGGGTTAGATTAAATGCCCCCAAAGAGCCCTCTAGCTTTCAGATCTTGTAATTCTTGTGAAAATATTGCTAGAGTGTCATATTCCTAGAATAAGGATTCTCTTAATTTGGAGAAAGGCCCTAAGACCTGCAAGGGGAAAGAATACACAAAAGCTATCAGGTAATCCAAGCCAAGACAATTACCATTAGTCTCTGGAGGTGTTTAATTTAGGAAAGAAAGAAGTTCCTTTCCACTGAAGAATTCATGGAATTATTTGGTTACCAAGGGTCCAATGTTCCTATTATGAAGTAAGGTAACTGCATGTTGTCAGAGAAGGAAAAAGTGGTGGCAGGACAGATGTCTTTTCCCTTCAGATTATATGAATTTTGTGCACAGCTTTAACATTACATTAACTATGACTTTAGTCCTTCCATTACAAGAAAGGTCATTCACTTCTCAGAGTGCTGGAAAGCCCATGGAGTTGAGATACTATATAAGTGTCATGTGAGAAATGACACTAAAAAGTTGCACTATTTAAGAAACGTTTATTAAGGACCTACTAAGTACTGGGAACTGTTTTAGGCACTGGAAATACAGCAGTGAACAAAACATACCAAGTCCCTGTCCTTGAGGAGCTTCCTAAGTTTTGGTGGGAGCACATGGGGTCAAGGAAGGCTTAAGAAAGGAGTGACATTTGCTGCACTTCCGATCTGTGGTCTACGTGGCAGCCAGAAGATTTCTAAAATCACAAACCTGAAAACGTTGTTCCCTTGCTTAGGTCTCACCAATGGCTCCCTTTTGCTTTTCTGATGAAGATTGAAGTTGTATTGCCATGGCCTGCAGAGTCCTGCAGGGTCTGACCCTCTCCTTCTCTGGCCTCATACCCCTCTGTCTCTTCCATCTGGGGTGGGACACTGCAATCCCACTACACTGGACTTCTTTCAGTTTCTCCATCATGTCGCCCCTCCTTCTGCCCCAGTGTCTTAGCATCTGCTGTTCCCTGGATCTGGAACACATGTGCCCCCAACCCCTCTTGCTCCTACCTATCCCCAACTGCCACCAGTCTTGCCCAGTTACACCCACTTATCCTTCAGCTGTAGCTCCAATGTTAATTCCTCAGACTTTTCCCAACTGTTTCCCCTTCCCTGCAAACTGTATATACTCTCCCAACACCCTCCCAACACCCTACCTTCCTCTCTCCTCTTCCTCCTCTTCTAAACAAATGAACACAAAAATAAATATAAAATAGTAAATTGAGATAAATGCTTCAAAGGAAAAGAATAGCTTATCATAACATTTTAACAGGGAAACATCACTTTATATATATTATAGATATATATTAGTTCATTCTTCACTCAGTAGGTGCCCAGAACTATTTGTTGAATGAATGAAAAAATGAATGAAAAAAATTATGAGTAAGATTTCTCCAATTAGAGAGGGAGTGAAGATAATTCCAGGCAAAGAAAATGACAGTCAAAGATACTGAAGTATGAATGAAGTAACTGGCGGATGACTAGAAATACAGGCAAGAGGGACTGGCTCCTTTACAATCAGATGGTAAAGGTAGGCGGGATGCTACTTATAACCCTGGATTTTTTTTTTCTGGTTGTGAGTAGGGGTCAATGGTGGAAATTAAAAGTAAGCAAGGAAGTGTTATATTTAGATCTGCATTTTAGGAAGATAGCTGATTCTTCCCCTAGGGCTGTTCCATGTCTGAAATTTTAAATTCTGAAACAGAGAAGTCCTTCTCATTCAGCACTGCTACTAGGTTGATTAATCAAAGTCAGTTAAAGTAGTACATCATAAAAAGTACCACATATGAGGGGCCGGGCGCGGTGGCTCAAGCCTGTAATCCCAGCACTTTGGGAGGCCGAGATGGGCGGATCACGAGGTCAGGAGATCGAGACCATCCTGGCTAACACGGTGAAACCCCGTCTCTACTAAAAAAATACAAAAAACTAGCCGGGCGAGGTGGCGAGCGCCTGTAGTCCCAGCTACTCGGGAGGCTGAGGCAGGAGAATGGCGTGAACCCGGGAGGCGGAGCTTGCAGTGAGCTGAGATCCGGCCACTGCACTCCAGCCTGGGCAATAGAGCGAAACTCCGTCTCAAAAAAAAAAAAAAAAAAAAAAAAAAAAAAAGTACCACATATGCCACATATATACTTTCAACATTGCATTCTAACTTAGACGACAGAAATGCACAACCACTTGCTAGTCTTTGGGTAGAGTGTCAGGGCCTTTTATCAAGTGTGGAGTTCTTGATTCTTGAACAACCATATCTATATCGACTTGTCTATGGATTTTGGCTTCAGCTTCTTTACAGTAGAACAAGAAAACCAGGTGTGATGGCTCACACCTGTAATCCCAGTGCTTTGGGAGGCTGAAGTGGGAGGATTGCTTGAGCTTAGGAGTTTGAGACCAGCCTGGGCAACATAGCAAGACCCTCCCTCTACACAAAATAAAAAATAAAAAATGAAAAAGTTAACTGGGCATGGTGTACGCACCTGTAGTTACAGCTACTCAGGAGGCCAAGGTGGTAGGATCACTTGAACCCAGGCGTTACAGTGAGCTATAATCACACCACTGTACCCCCAGCCTGAGCAGCAGAGTGAGATACCGTCTCTTAAAAAAAAAATAGAACAAGAAACTTAAATATTCTTATGAAAGAGCCTCTGCACAGACTCCACTGTTAGGATTTTTTCCAGTTTTTTTTTACGTGATACCATAATGGTTAGGACAGTCTCTTAAGCCAGACCGCCTGGGTTCAAATCCTGGATGTACCATTTCCTAACTTGGGTAAGTTGCTTAGCCTTTTTGTGCCTCAGTTTCCTCAGTAACCACTTCAGAGAGTTATTGTGAGGATGAAATAACTATTGTATACAAAGCCTTAGTGTACTGCCTGACATATAGTAAACATTCAATAAATGTTAACTGTTTTCTAGTTGTCTCACCCACACCCAATTCAATAGCACTTAAAAAACAGATTTACCTTTATGAAACTTCCCAAAGTATTTGATTTAGTGTTCTTAGAAACAACAATTGTCTTTCTTTTTGCACGATTGGTTTACATAATGTTTAATTAAATTATGTAAACACAATAACTACTACCACAGGAATAAAGAAATTTTGAAACAATCACAATGACTTACACTCAGCTGGTAAAAATGGAAGTAGTGAAGTAGTATATGTGTGTGGAAGAGAGTGGCCTGCCAGCCAGGAACATTCAGAGCACCGTGTCCATTAACTAGAATGTATTACAGCAGGAATGGAAAGTTTTAGTTAACCCAGTAGGTCGGTAGGGAAGAGGCTGGGTAAGAGAGCATCCACTCTTGGACAATAGCCTCTACCTTCCGGCTTCCTCTCTCCCTTGCTCCCATTATAACTGTGCTTTCATCTCATTGACTGCCTAGACCCAAGTCAGACCTTTAATGTCCCCGAGCACCAAAAAAGAGAATGTTCCCTTATGTAATTTAAAATGAAAACAATACTAACTTGTAAAATAAGTGTAAGGAAGTTCAATAAATTTCTGACTTTTACCGTGGTGATTCTTTTGGTGATTTTTTTTTTTTTTAATTTTAAGGTTTTTCTAAAAAGATGTTGTGGGGGAGGGTTCACTTTGCTTTTTGGATGCCCGAAGAATGTGTTTATCTATTGAGTAATCCAGCACCGCCTTTGACACTTCTATTTCTTCCTAATCTCTCAGCCTTCTCCCAGAATTACTTCCTTTCCTACTGAGCCTACATCTCATGATCCGTCACTTTTAAATGCTCTCTTGCCAATGTCTTCCACCCAATTTCCTTACACACTTGTCTTTACACAGAACCCAGCTAATAAACCCCCCAAAACTGGGTATGCTGCATTTGCGATAACTTTGTAGCTTCTGGGTTAAAATGTCTAAAAGGTAGTTGGACACAAAATCTGAAACCCAGGAAACAACGTAAGGGTAGATAAAGGAATCTGTGAATCTTCAACAAAAAAATGGGATTTGATCCTGTGCAGGTGGGCCACATGGCCAAAAAAGGGCATGTAGAGTAGGAAGAACAAGAGCTGGGCTATGAACTCTGGGAACACCACTGTGTAAGGGGTAGGTGGAGCGGAACTGCCGATGAAAGAGGGAATATCCACATGCAAGGAAGCCTGAATCCAAGGAAGGAGAGCTTCAAGAAGGAGTGGTTATGGATGTCAAGTGTATTAAAGAGGTGAGGTCAGATTAGACAATGCCTAGCACCTAGTAGGTTCTCAGTGCATACTTGCTAACTGATGGATTCACCAAGACCGCAACAGTCAGGACGTCATTGATGATCTTGGTGCTTAGTTTGAGTTTTCCTAAAAGTGGGCCCTGAGACAATTAGTCTGTTTGAAAGATGAAGAACACTGGTGTGTGTGGGAGAGGGGGATGAACAGGGAGGGGACGGCCAGTAAAGGGTGAATCAAGCCAGCAGCCACCGTGGGCAGTTACAGCCTAATCCATGGGGAAAGCCCTGGAAGTCATGCAGAACACCCACCTCATCGTTCCTCTCTCATGGGGTGAGGGAGCTCTTTCAGGTCATTGGTTGAGGGCTGTTCTTAGAGGGCACTAATTCACTGACATTTCCAGCCTGCTGCTTGGGCAGGAGAACAGACCCCGGCTGTGAGAGAAATCCCTCAGGCGAATGAATGCAGGTACCAGCAGCTGGAAGCCTGGGCTTCACTGAAGTAGTAAGGGCAGGGGATGCAGGTAGAGCAGTGACATCCCCTAACACCTGGTACCTGCGGTTTCACTGGCAGAAGCTAGACTGCTGTAGAGCAGTAGGAAATTGGAAGTGAGAAGTGGAGGAAATGGGTGTAGGTAACTATTTCAAGATGTTTGGCTGAAAAAATAAGATAAAAGATATGTCAGTAGGCTGACTCTGCAAAGGGTAGGAAAGAACGGGGTAAAACGGGAGATTGGACCCTCCCGGTGCTGTTCATTGAGGGTTCTCACAACACTTCCCTGTTTTTAGTTAGGGGAGAGGAGGTCAGCTGCACTAACCACTTCTAACTTCAGGATCCTCTTTTAGCTTCCCCAGACTAGTGCCCAGTGTTTCCTCTGCTAGACTTTGGGTCCTGGGTTCCCCAGCTAAAGAGGCCCTGCTGGGACAGCCTCACATGCTAGCAATTCTAAGCCTGAAATGCCAGAGGAATAGCTTGAATATAGCTGCAGAGTAGACAGGGACACATGTGGAAGATGGTGGCTAGATTCTGAACCCTAGGAGAACCACAAGGTCAGAGGAGACCTTCTGAGGGGTCTGACGCTGCTGAGGGACTCCTTGCATTCCTGGCCTTCCCCCTCCCCTGTCAGCACATCGGAATAATAGGTTTGGTTTGGGTTTAACAGACCTGCCCCCTAGAAGGAACCTTCCTGGGACATTCATCTAAATATAACTCTTTGATGTCTCTCTCTTAGCTAAAGCTTAAGCTCACGGGGGCAGGGATGGTGTTCATTTCAGCACAATTGTATCCCTAGTGTCTGGTGCCTAGTCAGTACTCAATAAATATTGCATATTTAATGCAAAAATACCCAGCAATAGGTAATGCTGTCTATTGATGGTGCCTACACCAAGAAAAAGATAAAACCAGGATTTTTATCCTTCTAGAAGTGGATTTTTTTATGCAGTTAATGAATATAAACTTCCAGGTCCCTTACTTGCATGAACTCCTTTCAAGACCCTGGAGGAGGCCTTAGCAATATTTTTACATGGTTATATTTTTTCACTTTGCAAAAATAAAATACTTTAATCAAAATTGAGACTACTGTTTTCCCTTCAAGTTCATACTTCCCCTCCTGGAGTGGCGTTGGAGTGGCCATGGATGTTTTGGTGATCTGTTTCAGGAGAAGCTGAGTTGGGAGTATATTTTATATTTAGTTTATTTGAGTATATTTTATATTTAGTTTATGCATCTGTTTATGTGGTTTGCAGTCTCTTCTGTGCATTTAACTTACTGTTGGCTGTCCTGGTGTATAAATGACTTCAGGAGTACTGCTGCTGCCCACTCTGCTAATTAACTGGGTCAGGTCATGAAGGTGCATGATCAGAGCTTGTCAGGGGACATGAATGTGTCCTATGATGCTCTGCAATGGAAGAGAAACAAGGCTTAAAATGTATGGATCCAGAAACTAGTCCTCACATATGTAAAATTGTAAGTGGAAATTTTGGTTCTTATTAATGGCTGGTCAAAACAAAACGTTGCACCTGTCAGGAGTACATCTTAATGCAGTGTATACAATTGTAAATGTATCCTTTTTTTTCTTTTTCCTTTTTCTTTTTTTTTTTTTTTTTTGAGCCAGAGTCTTGCTCTGTTGCCCAGGGTGGAGTGCAGTGGTGCAATCTTGGCTCACTGTGACCTTCGTCTCCCAGGTTGAAGCTCTTCTCCTGCCTCAGCCTCCCAAGTAGCTGGGATTACAGGTGTGCACCACCATGCCCAGCTAATTTTTTTTTTCTTGTATTTTTAGTAGAGACAGGGTATCACCATGTTGGCCAGGCTCATCTCAAACTCCTGCTCAAGTGATCTGCTTGCCTTGGCCTCCCAAAGTGCTGGGATTACAGGTGTGAGCCACCATACCTGGTGTGTGTGTGTGTGTGTGTGTGTATATATATATATATATATATATATATATATATATATACACATATATATATATATATAAATGGGAATCACGTGAAATGGAATTTATTAAAATTCCTGTGTTTATGGTGCATAAGCCTGTAGCAATACTACTAACAATGAGTGCATTCTTATGTGAAGTTATATACACATCTCCAAGATATTGACATCACCAAAGGTAACAGAAAACTCATAATTATGTCACTGTAACCAGGACACCAATAATAAACTGTGAAAGAGTATCAATAAAGTCCGAGAATATTAAGGAAAATTCCAAAGGCCATGAAATCTTACAACTCCTATATGAAAGAAACTTGATAGAGGTTTCCCTAAATTTCACATTAATCCTTAACATTTATATAACAGTACTAGTAAGGAGTTTTGAGGTGGAAAGAAATTCTCTAAGCTATCAGTTATAAACAAATTTTGGTCAACAATGGTAGAAGAAAGACAGGATTTTCTATTTTCTTTATAGAAAAATGAAGTATAGATACTTCAGAATTGTTCATATGAAGAGTCAGAGTCCATAGCTTAGAAAATACAAGAAAGGCCGGATGCAGTGGCTCACGCCTGCAATCCCAGCGCTTTGGGAGGCCAAGGCCGGCGGATCACAAGGTCAGGAGATCGAGACCATCCTGGCTAACACAGTGAAACCCCGTCTCTACTGCAAATACAAAAAATTAGCCGGGCGTGGTGGCGGGCACCTGTAGTCCCAGCTACTCAGGAGGCTGAGGCAGGAGAATGGCGTGAACCCAGGAGGCGGAAGTTGCAGTGAGCCAAGATTGCACCACTACACTCTAGCCTAGACGACAGAGCAAGACTCCGTCTCGAAAAACAAAAAAAGAAAATACAAGAAAGGTGTGGCGGGCAGATCACCTGAGGTCGGGAGTTTGAGACTAGCCTGACCAACGTGGAGAAACCACGTCTCTACTAAAAATAAAAAGTTAGCCAGGCATGGTGGCACATGCCTGCAATCCCAGCTCTTGGGAGGCTGAGGCAGGAGAATCGTTTGAACCCGGGAGGCAGAAGTTGCGGTGAGCTGAGATTGCGCCATTGTACTCCAGCCTGGGCAACAAGAGCAAAACTCTGTCTCAAAAAAAAAAAAAAAAAAAAAAAAAAAGAAAAAAAGAAAAGAAAAAGGAAAGAAAGAAAAAAAAAGAAAATATAGGAAATAAGCACTTAGAAGTATATTAATTAATTTAAAATTATGTTATTGGAATATTTTTGTGATGGTTCTCATTTTCCTCAACCTTTAAAACTTTGTAATTGTTGTGAAATGATTTGTCATTCTAATAAATACTCACTTTTGAACCTAATTTTATATTTGTAATTTTGTTTGTTTTTTTTTTAAAGGGTCCTCAAAGTGGTATATGCTAAGCTTCGGATGCCACAGAATGGGAATCTGCCCTATATCCCCCTTATCTGCCTGGCTTTAGGTGGTTTGGGATGTGAAGCAGTATCATCTTTTGAGTCCAAACTGTAGACAATTGGTGTGTAATTGGCTTCCATGTAGACATTTTAGATGTCTCTTGACCTCTGTCTTTGTTTGTAGAATAACTTGAGTTTCCAGAATTAACCAGGAGCTGAGAACCACTCCCTTCTAATTCACTCATGGAGTTTGATCTTTAATCTTCCCAAGACTCCTCATTCTAGACTCACCCTGAGCCCAGGCTCCAGGGACAGATTCCTTCTTTTTCCATAGGGTGACCTCTAGAATGGAGACAGTTGAAGGGGAGAGGAAGAGGGTCACATGTGTGCAGAATTCTAATTTGGTGATTCTTTGGAGGGGTGCCTCCTAATTGGTTCAGTTGGTATATCTTGCAGAGAAATCTGACAGAAATAAGAAAGGAGGGGGCATACTATGAACAGTTGCAGAAAATAGGGATATTTAACCTAGAGAAAAGATACCACTTTTAGAGGCCTATATCAGCAGCTCTTGCCACAACAACATTGTATAACAAACTTACTCAGAATTCAGTGTCATAGATGATGGATATATATTTCCTGAGTGTACAGTTGTATAGATCACCTGAGATTCAGCTAGTCTAGGCTGAGCTCAGATGGGCCTGACTCTAAGCTGTGGGTTAGGTCCAGGTCTGTTCCATGTGTCCTTTAATGTTCTTGAACCAGCAGCTACCAGAGGCATGTTCTTCTCATGGTGGGAGGCAGGAGCCCAAGAGACCAAGGCCGACTTTGCATGCGCATCTTTTTCTTTTTCTTTTTTTTGTGCATATCTAAAATCTCTACTTGCATTATATCTGCTAACATTCCACTGGTTAAAGGAAATCGATGGCCAAGCCCAAAGTCAGAGGGTAGGAATGTCACTTCATCCTGCTTTGAAGACTAAGCAAGTCATATGAGCAAAGCACATCTGTGTGGCAGAGAAGATGGGAGGTGGAGGAATGAAGGGAATGGATATTTGATGAACTAATATGCCACAATAGCTATCATATCAAAGAAAGAGCAACTTCCCTCATTTCCCTGTCAGTCCTCAACCCACGGAAACCTATCCTCACTCCCCACTCTTACCAAAATCATTCTCTTACTGACTGCCTCATTCCATCTAGAATCTGATTTCTCTTCTTCATTCTTACTACATTGCTTGCCTAGATTGCCGCTACAGCCTGATAACTGCTCTCCTTGTCTCTGGTGTCGTCCTTTCCTGATTCATCATCCACAGAGCTGCCAGCTATTATCGGTATCTCATCAGCATCCACATCATCATTATTGTTACCTATTTTGCATTATACTTACTGGTTTATGTGCCTGGCTCCTTCATTATACTGAGAGTTTCTGGATGGCAAGAACTGTGTTTTATTTACCTTTGAATCTCCAGCACCTTACGCAGGGTCTGACACGTAGTACAACTTCAATAAATTAATATGAAAAGAAAGAATCAAAGAAAGGAGATGGGGTTTCAGTTCAAGTCTGCTTGACCTGAAAACCCATACTGTTTCTACACTATCATAATATATCTTTAGTCACAAATGTGTTGCTGATAAAAATAAGGATACAGCTCAAACCCTCCCACTGCGACACCAGTGGAAAAGCAGGTTACTAAATCTAGATTAACTAAAGATTCCTTCTCCTATAATCACAATAATCCTTCCCAATCCTAATTCCTCTAAAATGGAAAGGCCTAGAAGCCATAAAAAATTTTAATGGCCATAAATGTATTAAATATATAAAAAGATGCTCAACTTTACTCTTAGATAAATCCATGTGCCATTTTTTTTTAAATGGACCCTCACTATATTTCAGAAGCTGGCCTCAAACTCCTGGGTTGAGGGTGATCCTTCTGCCTCAGCTTCCTGCGTAGCTGAGATTATAGGCATGCACCACCACACCTGGCTGTGATATGCCATTTTTTACCTATCAGATTGGCAGAGATCAAAAAGATTTTAATAGTGCACAAGTGTACCTTAGAGATGTTGAAGATCCAGTTCCAGACCACCACAATAAGGCAAATATCACATCAAAGCGAGTCACATGAACTTTTGGTTTTCCAGTGCATATAAAAGTTACGTTTATGCTATGTTGTAGTCTATTAAATGTGCAATAGCATTATGTCTAAAAAACAATGTACACACCTTAATTTTAAAATATTTCATTGCTAACAAATGCTAATGATCATCTGAGCCTTCAGCAAATCATATTTTTGCTAGTGGAGAGTTTTGCCTTAGTGTTGATGACTGCTGACTGATCACGGTGTCAGGCATAGCTGTAGCAATTTCTTAAAATGAGACAACAATGATGTTTGCCACATTGACTCTGTTTTTATGAAAGATTTCTCTGTCGCATGTGATGCTATTTGATAGCATTTTACTCACAGTAGAACTTCTTTCAAAATTGTAGTCAATCCTCTCAAACCCTGCAGCTACTTTATCAACTAAGTTTATGTAAGATTCTAAGTTCTTTGTTGTCATTTCAGCAATGTTCACAACATCTTCACCAGGAAGTGGATTCTATTTTAAGAAACTACTTCGTTTGCTCATCCATAAGAAGCAACTCCTCATCCAGTCAGGTTTTCTTATGAGATTGTAGCAATTCAATTACATCTTCAGGCTCCACTTATTGTAATTCTCACTATTTTGACCACATTCACAGTTACTTTCTCCACTAAGGTCTTGAAACCCTCAAAGTCACCCATGAGGGCTGGAATTAACTTCTTCCAAATTCTTGTTAATATTGATATTTTGGCCCCCTCCCATGAATCATGACTCTTCTTAATGGAATCTAAAATGATGAATCCTTTCCAGAAGATTTTCAATTTACTTTGCCC
The DNA here is from genome assembly GCF_037993035.2 of Macaca fascicularis. Lineage (NCBI taxonomy): Eukaryota > Metazoa > Chordata > Mammalia > Primates > Cercopithecidae > Macaca > Macaca fascicularis. The sequence continues at coordinate 190,286,170 of NC_088375.1, read as the reverse complement.
AGATCCATCAGAGGAATTACTATCTATAGCAGATATAGCTTTACAAAATGTATTCGTTAAGTAGTAAGACTTGAAAGTTGAAATTACTCCATGATCCATGGGCTGTAGAATGGATGTTGTGTTAGCAGGCATGAAAACAACATTCATATTCTTGTACATCTCCATCAGAGCGCATGGGTGACCAGGTGCATTGTCAATGAGCAGAAATATTTTGATAGGAATATTTTTATTTTAGCAGTAGATCTCAACAATGGGCCTAAAATATTATGTAAACCATGCTATAAACAGATGTGCTGTCATCATGGCTTTGTTGTTCCATTTATAGAGCACAGGCAGAATAGATTTAATTCTTAAGGGCCCTAGGATTTTTGGAATGGCAAATGAGCACTGGCTTCAACTTTAAGTCACCAAGTGCATTGTGCACCTAACACGGTCAACCTGTCCTTTGAAGCTTTGAGGCATTGACTTCTTCTCTCAAGCTTTGAAAGCTCTGGATGGCACCTTCCAATATAAGGCAGTTTCATCTACGTTGAAAATCCATTGTTTAGTGCAGCCACCTTCTTCAATTATCTTAGTTAGATCTTCTGGATAACTTGCAGCTTCTCCATCAGCACTTGCTACTCCACCTTGTAATTTTCTGTTATAGAGATACTTTCTTTCCTTAAACGTCATGAGGCAACCTCTGCTAGCTTCAAACTTTTTCTTTTTCTTTTCTCTTTTCTTTTAAGATGGAATTTCGCTCTTGTTGCCCAGGCTGGAGTGCAGTGGCACAATCTCAGCTTACTGCACCCTCCGCCTCCCGGGTTCAAGCGATTCTCCTGCCTCAGCCTTCCAAGTAGCTGGGATTACAGGCATGCGCCACCATGCCTAGCTAATTTTGTATTTTTAGTAGAGACAGGGTTTCTCCATGTTGGTCAGGCTGGTCTCAAACTCCCGACCTCAGGTGATCCGCCCACCTTGGCCTCCCAAAGTGCTGGGATTACAGGCGTGAGCCACCGCGCCCGGCTGCTTCAAACCTTTCTTCTGCAGCTTCCTCACATCTCTCAGCCTTCATAGAATTGAAGAGAGTTAGGGCCTTGGTCTGGATTAGGCTTTGGCTTCAGGGAATGTTGTGGCTGATCTTCTATCCAGACCACTAAAACTTTCTGTCAGCAATAAGACTGTTTCATTTCTTATCATTCATGTGTTCACTAGCATAGCATTTTTTATTTCTTTTAAGAACTTTTCCTTTGCATTCACAACTTGGCTAACTGTTCAGCACGAGAGGCCTGGCTCTCAGCCTGTCTCAGCTTTTGACATGCCGTCTGTACTAAGCGTAGTCATTTCCAGCTTTTGATTAAAGTGAGAGATGTGTGGCTCTTCCTTTCACTTGAACATTGAGAGCTCTTTGTAGGGTTATTAATTGGCCTAATTTCAATATGGTTGTGTCTCAGAGAATAGGGAGGCCCAAGGAAAGAGATAGGGAAATAGCCGGTTGGTGGAGCAGTCAGAACACACACAATATTTATTAAGTGTGCCATCTGATACGAGTGTGGTTCATGGCACCCCAGATCAATTACAATAGTAACATCAAAGATCAAGAATTACCAAAATGTGACACAGACACAAAGTGAGCACAGGCTGTTGAAAAAAATGGCACTGATAGGTTTGCTGAACACAGGGTTGCCACAAACCTTCAATTTGTAAAAAACATAATGTCTACAAAGTGCAATAAAACAAGGTATGCCTGTACTAGTGAAAGATGTGGAAAGAGACATTCGCATATATTGCTAATGAGAGTGCAAATTGGTTCAACCTCTATGGAGGGCAATTTGGCAGTATCAATCAGCTCTTCCTGTACTGATATGGAAAGGTCTCTGATATATCTTGTGTCGTAAGTGAAAATGCAAGATGTGGAAGCGGAGTGCATTATTACCTTTTGTGTGTGTTGTAGGAAGATAAACAGCTATACATATAAGTTGTTATTGCTTAGGCAAGCCCTGGGAAGATATACAAGAAACTTTAATAGTACTTAACGTTTGGGGAGGGGAATTGAGCTGGAAAACAAGAGTGAAGGAAGATTTATTTGTCCTTATATAATCTTTTGTATCTTTTAAATTTTGTTCCATGTAGAATAGAATTGTTTAGGCCAGGTGCAGTGGCTCATGCCTATAATTTCAGCACTGTGGGAGGCTGAGGCAGGTGGATTGCTTGAAGTCAGGAGTTTGAGACCAGCCTGGCCATCATAGTGAAACTCGGTCTCTACAAAAAAATACAAAAAATTAGCCGGGCATGGTGGCACACACCTGTGATCCCAGCTACTTGGGAGGCTGAGGCACAAGACTTGCTTGAGCCTGGGAGGCAGAGGTTGCAGTGAGCCAAGATCACACCACTGCACTCCAGCCTGGGCAACAGAGTGAGACTCCGTCTCAAAAAAAAAAAAAAAAAAAAAAAAAAGAATAGAATTGTTTAGATGCCAAAAACAATATTAGAAAGAAGATCAACAACAAACTGGAAAACACATTTACAACATAATATGACAAAGGGCTAATTTCTTTAATCTACAGAGAGTTTATAAATCAGTCTAAAAATTAACAGGAGAGGGTAAAGGATATGAGAACTCGTTTTAGAAAGAAATACAAATGGCCAATCATCATATGAAAAAGATGCCTAACTTATGTATTATTAAAGGAAAGAAAACCCACAGGGAATCCTTTGGAGAAGAATTGAACTCTATTATTAGATGTGTTTAAGTAGAGAATAAATGACCCATTATTAAGGTTGTTGTTAAGGAGTTTCTTTCAATCATCTGATAAAGGAAAGGTTTCCAACATCTGAGGGAACTAATTCCTTCCAATCCTTAGGTCTTTAATTCTTTATGGTACCCAATGGCGGTGTATAGATAAGGCCAGGCAAGCCAGCCTAAGAAAAGGAAGGGAAGGAAAATAATAGAAGTTCACCTAGAAAGCACAAATCTCAGAAATGGAAGGGCTCTTGGAGTTCATTTTTCAAACCTCCCTGCTAATACATTTCCTCTTGGGACACAGTCCCAGATCTGCCACTTAACACCACTGAGCAAGTTTATTGGTATATTATTCACTCATTCACTAAATATTTACTGAGTCCCTTCTATGTGTGAGGCACAGTCCCTGTCCTCATGGAAACAGGCATTAATCAAATGCAAAATTGCCACTGTAGCAGGCACTATGAAGAAGAATTATGCAGTGCTATAACAGCCCGAGTATGATATGACCCAGACAAAAATTTTAGGAAAGTTGTACTGATTAGGATGAATAGGCATTTAGGCAACAGAGAGGAAGAGCACTAGGCAGAGGCAATCGCAGGTGCAAAGGCCCTACCAGGAGGGATCACGACAAGCACTAGGTTGGAAAAGACGGAAAATAGTATGAAAGTGTGGTACGAGGTGAGGTTGCAGAGTCTGACATTAAGGGGTTCTTACTCTAAGAACAATGGGAATCCCTTAAAGGGTTTAAACGGGATGAAGGGGTAAAGGACACATCCTGATCAGATTCAGATTCTGAAACTATGACTCTGGCTGCAGAGTAGAGAATGGATTGCAGGGAGACAAGAGCAGATGTGCAGAGGTGAGTAAGGAGGCAGATAAAGTAGACAGGAGATGATGGGTGCTTAGACGAGCATGTAGAGCAATGCGGACATATGTGAGAGATGTTTAGGAAGTAAAAGTGGTAAGACTTGATGATGGGTTCCATCTCGAGAGTGGCAAAGAGGAAGGAAATATGTCAATAATGCTTCCTAAGATTTTGGCATGTGCAATGGAATAGATGAGACAGATAACAATGGAAGATAACTAAGTTTGGAAAGGAATCACAGTTCAGTTGAGAACATGCCAGCTATGAGATGCTTTTGAGAGCACACATCAGTCAGTTGGCAACATTTATTTATGGAGTGTCTACTAAGTAGCTAGTAGTGGAATATGCAGGTTTACTTATTTGTATAAAAGAAAAATAAAAAGGATACACACAATTCCCCCTTCTTTGAGACCCTTGCTGTTCCACTATTCTATTGTCTTCTCACTTCTGTCATTGTCTGTTCTCTGACAGTCTCCACTCCTCATTTGTTGGATGGAATGATCTGATCCCTCACATGTATAGTTTCTTGGCCTGTTAATTTCTACTGACCTTTACCACCACTCCATTTCACTGTCCAGTCCCATGGCCACACTGTGAGCCTCATCACTAAGAACTCATCAACCTTAAACTTCTTGTTTTCTAACTGGACCCTCCTGTCCTTTTGGCTCTCTCATTTCCCTCCCATCCTCTTCCTGCATCCTCCTCATTTACTTTCCTATTTCTTCCCTTCCTATTATTTCCAAAGCTTTCTGGAAGGATTTCCTCTCTACTGTGGCCTGACACATAGGAGACATTCAATGAATACTTGAGAGGTGACCTTCTCCTCTTCTTTGTCTCCCATTCATTCCCAACCCACTGGACTTCAGCATTGACCTCCACCTCCACCAAGGCTGAGGCAGGGGATCACTTGAGCTCAGGCATTCGAGGCTGCAGTGAGCAGTGACCGTGCTGCTGCACTCCATCCTGTGTGACAGAGTGAGACCCTATCTCAAAAAAAAAAAAAGATAAAATTCACCATTTTAATCATTTTGAAGTGTACAAGTCATTGGCTGAGTGCAGTGGCTCACGCCTATAATCCTAGCACTTTGGGAGTCCAAGGCTGGTGGATCACCTGAGGTCAGGAGTTCGAGACCAACCCAGCCAACATGGTGAAACCCTGTCTCTACTAAAAATACAAAAATTAGCCAGGCGAAGTGTTGGGTGCCTATAATCCCAGCTGCTCAGGAGGCTGAGGCAGGAGAATCGCTTGAACCTGGGAGGCAGAGGTTGCAGTGAGCCAAGATCGTGCCACTGCACTCCCAGCCTGGGCAAGAGAGCGATACTCCATCTCAAAATAAAATAAAATAAAATAAAGTGTACAAGTCAGTGGTTTTTAGTATAATCAGAATGTCATTCAACTATCACCATCCCCTAACTCTGGAACATTTTCATCATGCTCTAAAGAATCCCTGTACTGGCCAGGCACCGTGGCTCATGCCTGTAATCCCAGCACTTTGGGAGGCCAAGGTGGGAGGATCACCTGAGGTCAGGAATTCGAGACCAGCCTGGCTAACGTGGTGAGACCCTGTTTCTACTAAAATATAAAAAAGTAGCCGGGCTTGGTGGCACAAGCCTGTAATCCCAGCTTCTTGGCAGCCTGAGGCAGGAGAATCACTTGAACCCGGGAGGCGGAGGCTGAGCCGAGATTGCACCATTGCACTCCAGCTTGGGCAACGAGAACGAAACTCTGTCTCAAAAAACAAAAACAAAAACAAGAAGCCCTGTACTTCTGAATTCCCCCTCTTCTCCATCTCCTGGCAACCACTAATCTGCTTACCATCTCTGTGATTTTACCTATTCTAGACATTGCACATAAATAAAATCGTAAAATATGTGGCCTTTTGTGTCTAGCTTGTTTCCTTTAATATAATGTTTTCAAGTTTTACCACTATTGTAGCATGTTTCAGTACTTCATTCCTTTTTATGGCTTAATAGTATTCCATTGTATGGATATACCATATTTTGTTTAGCCATTCATTAGTTGATGGAATTGATCTCATTTCCACATTTTGGCTATTATAATAATGTTGCTATGCACATTGCTATACAAGTTTTTGTGTCGACATATGTTTTCAATTCTCTTGGGTATATATCTAGGAGTGGAATTGCTGGGTCATGTGATAACTGTATGTTTAACGTTTTGAGGAACTGCCAAACTCCTTTCCATAGCCACTGCACCATTTATACCATTCCCATCAGCCCTGCATGAGGGGTCCAGTTTTCCCACATCCTGGGTGCCACTTATTTTCTGGTTTGGTTTTTTTGTTATGTTTTGTTTGGGCTTTTAAAAAACAGCCATCCTGGTGGGTGTGAAGCAGTATCTCACTGTGGTTTTGATTTGCATTTCCCTAATGACTGATGATACTGAGTATCTTTTCATTTTGGGGCCGTTTGTGTATCTTCTTTGAATGTAGAGTCTTTTTGAAAGGCAATCTCATCAGGTTGCTTCAGTACTGAAAATTTTAAATTGTTCCCAATTGCCTATAGGATAAAATAAACATTTCTGAGTGTGCCACACAAGACCCTTCAGGATCTGGCCTCAGCCTTCCGGTCCAACAGCTTCTGTCACTCTCCTTCCCACACTTTCTGTTTCAGCTGTGTTCAACTGAGGAGAGGTGGGGATATTTTGCTTTTGTTTCCTTTTTTTTGTCAAACTAGTCTGCAACAATAGAGGATGTCAACCAAAGTTAAGGAACGGAGTGAGCTGGCCAGAGCAGGGTAATGAGATGGGTGCACATGCCTGCAGCTCCCTGCCGCCTTGCCTTTCTCCCTCTGATCCTTCTTGCCTTTTTTTTTTTTTTTGAGACAGAGTCTCGCTCTGTCACCCCGGCTGGAGTGCAGTGGCGCGATCTCGGCTCACTGCAAGCTCCGCCTCCCGGGTTCACGCCATTCTCCTGCCTCAGCCTCCCGAGTAGCTGGGACTACAGGCGCCCGCCACCACGCCCGGCTAATTTCTTTTTGTATTTTTAGTAGAGACGGGGTTTCACCGTGTTAGCCAGGATGGTCTCGATCTCCTGACCTCGTGATCCGCCCGCCTCGGCCTCCCAAAGTGCTGGGATTACAGGCTTGAGCCACCGCGCCCGGCCCCTTCTTGCCTTTTGCTTCTCGGCAGCACTCACTTCGCCCTAACTAGGCCACGTAAGTCCTGGACAGGACGATATTCATGTCTCTAGACCATACTAGAAGGTTCTGGCTTTGAAGTTTTCCTGGGCTGTGAGGTATGTGTTTCCCCGCATCTTCTGCTTTCCTGGGACTACACTAGGCAGGGCAGGAGGAGGCAGGTGGGCAGAGGAATAGCAGCCGTTTGTTCTGGAGGCCCCTTTTCTCTCCCGTCTTGACTGCAAAGGGCTGGAAAGTCAGTTTCTATTGTGATTAAGTTATAATTTAAGGCAGTGAACATGTGCTCTGCTGGCGGCTATAAAGATTCAAATCATAAAGTTTTACAGTGGAACGGTTTCTGTAAAAGCATCGTTAGGAAGTGGGAACCATGCCTTTAATTCTTATGACATATGGGACTGCCTGGTTTGTTTTGGTTTCAGTGGAGTTTAGTAGGGTGATGGTCTGACTAATTAAAGTCAGACCTTCCTCTCCACAGTGCTGTGCCCATCACAGGACAGTGTAGAGAGGTGGAACTTTTCTCCCCATCTCAGCTCATCAGGGATGGGGACTCTCAGAAATCAGGAGTAACCCTTTGAAAACTAAATATTTTAAAATCTCTTCCAACTTACTAGGCTTCATTTCTTGGGGAGTCTATGTGTTCCTCTGTTCCCTTCTGGCCAGGGGCCGACGTCAACAATGAACCAGCCTGATTGAAGATAATTTCCTTCAGAGGGGTCAGCTGAGAAGATAATCGGGCCCTGTAACTAGGTCAATGGTAGAAACAGAGAGAATAATAATATCGTAGCTATCTCAACCGACTTCCACTTAACTTACATGCCCGGTTAACCGACACTCTCTATATCCTGTATATAACATTCTAACTGATGCCCACGACATACTATCGGCTGATGGTTTTGCTAGTATACCATCCTGGCCACTTACTGTCATTCCCACGTGTTGTCTTGTGTGCTTACCAGAACTCAGCTGTACTTGTTTCTAAGCCTCTTTATACCAGTGCTAGTTATTATTGCAATTACCTAATTTCATTAAGTACAGTCATCCCTCTGTATTCACAGGTTCCTCATCCACAGATTCTACCAACCACGGATCAAAAATATTCAAGAAAAAAAAACACAATAAAAAAATAATAGGCCGGGTGCGGTAGCTCACGCCTATAATCCCAGCACTTTGGGAGGCAGAGGGGGGTGGATTACCTGAGGTCAGGAGTTCAAGACCAGCCTGGCCAACATGGTGAAAACCCGTCTCTACTAAAAATACAAAAATTAGCTGGGCCTAGTGGTGTGTGCCTGTAATCCCAGCTACCTGGGAGGCTGAGGCAGGAGAATCGCTTGAACCCAGGAGGCAGAGGTTGCAGTGAGCCGAGATCACACCATTGCATTCCAGCCTGGGTGACAGAGCGAGACTCCATCTCCAAAATAATAATAATAACAATAATAATAGGCTGGGAGTGGCATGGCTCACACCTGTAATACCAACACTTTGGGAGGCCAAGGAGGGAGAATCACTTGAGGCCAGGAATTCAAGACCAGCATGGGCTACACAGCAAGACCCTGTCTCTACAGAAAATTTAAAAATTAGCTGTGTGTGGTGGCATGCACCTAAAGTCCCAGCTACTTGGGAAGCTGAGGCAGGAATGTCACTTAAGCCCATGAGTTCCAGGCTGCAGTGAGCTATGATCACGCCATTGCACTCCAGCCCGGGTGACAAGGCGAGACCCTGTCTCCAAAAAAATAAAAATAAAAACAACACAACAATAAAAAATAATACAAATAAAAAATAAATATAAGAACTATTTACATAGCATTTGCATTATATTAGGTGTTATAAGTATCTAGAGATTATTTAAAATGTACAAAAGGATATGTGAAGGTCATATGAAAATCCTATGCCATCTTATATAAGGGAATTGAGCATCCAAGTGTTTTGGTATCTGGAGGGGGTCCTGGAACTAATCTACTGTGGATACAAAGGGACAACTGTATTTTGTAAACCCAATGATATAAAATTGGTTATTTTATTTTTTCTATGAAAGCTAAGTTAAAAACTATGGTAAATCTCTAAAATAATTGCTGTTGAAAGATATATGGGTAAGACTGAGGAAAAAAAAAATCACAACAGTCTAGGAATCTACACCCTAATTGCTTTAAGTTCTTGTTCCACTAAAAACTAAAATTGTAGACAATGTGTTATGGGTGTGATTTATGCAGGAAAGATCTAAAAAGCCAGTCAGCAGACACATACCTTTGGCCCTACATCAAAAACTTGGAGAATGAATCTATATTTATATTTTTTTAAGTTAAAATAAAATGTTCAAGGTAAGTATATATCTCTGTTTAATGATATACAGGACTTTTCAGATTAATCATCCAATGCATTGAATAAGAGAGTTTCTCTGTAATAGGATTTATCATCTATTGGGTGCCATTATTGAGTGTATTAATGTCTACAGAGGCTGAGCGCAGTGGCTCACACCTGTAATCCCAGCACTTTGGGAGGCCGAGGTAGGTGGATCACGAGGTCAAGAGATCAAGACCAGGCTGGCCAACATGGTGAAACCCCATCTCTATTAAAAATACAAAAATTGGCCAGGCGCGGTGGCTCAAGCCTGTAATCCCAGCACTTTGGGAGGCCGAGACGGGCGGATCACGAGGTCAGGAGATCGAGACCATCCTGGCTGACACAGTGAAACCCCGTCTCTACTAAAAAAATACAAAAAACTAGCCGGACGAGGTGGCGGGCGCCTGTAGTCCCAGCTACTCGGGAGGCTGAGGCAGGGGAATCACTTGAACCAGGGAGGCAGAGGTTGCAGTGAGCTAAGATCACACCACTGCACTCTAGCCTGGTGACAGAGCGAGACTGCATCTCACACACACACATAAAAAAAAAAAAGAAAGAAAATCAGTTGCAGAAGAATACATACAGTATGATATACATGCTTATAAAGTTCCAAAACAAGCAAAACTAAGCAATATATTGCTTAAGAACATATATATATTTGGTAAGCTATAAAGAAAATAGGGACCTGAGGGGAAGAAAAATCTGAGATGCTAGTTCTGTGGGTGGGATGGGGAAGTATGGACTTGGGGTCCAGAAGGAGCACATCAGAGATGCCAACTGTAAATAGTCATGTTCTCTTTCTTAAGTGGGATGGTGGTTCACAAATGTTCATTTTATTGGGCTTCATAACTTTCACATAACTCATATATAATGTTTAATAAAAGTTTAATGCCTTGAAGAAGGAAAAGAAAATAGAAAAGTGTAGAGATTAAAGTCAAAGATCTTGACTTGAAGAAATTTAGAGTTAGAAAAGCCAGAAAACCAGACCTCCAGAAACAATGAGCTTAGCTGGGTACTTGTACCGGGATCCATGCCCTGACTGCTGTTTCTACGCTGTCCTTAGGAGGAGGCCCTCTTTCTCTCACAGTGTGTGGTCTGTGGCCCTAGAAACATTGCAGAGACTGTTATTGGGACCTTGTAGTTAAGGCAGCAAATGCTACAGGGAGGAAGCTGGAGAGCACCTAGGGAAGGCAGATGTTAGAGTCACGGGGCTGTGGACTTGGAACCATCAGGTGACAGATAGCCTTGGGCTTCAGGGTTCTGTCACAGCCTTGCGGCAAGCTCTGTATGTGTGTGGGATTTTTGTGAGCGGGCTTGTGTTTTCAGGGTGGATAGACTAATCAAACTTTATGAAAAAGTTTGCTCTGGCCTTGGCAGAAATAGCAGATGGCCTGAGCTGCATCTTTGACCCAGAGTCCTAATGCTGGTCCAGAAGCAAGCAGGGAAAGTGTAAGCAAAGAGCCCATCAGTTATGTGTTTTGGCCAAATTGGTTGGTTCAGCTATCAAGCAGGCAACCTAATTCCTCGGGAAGCACAGCTCATTAGGAAGAGAACAAAATAGTTCTTATTAAAAATAAGAAGAGGAATAGAAAGAAATTGAATTACGTTTTCTAAAGCTGCTCAAAGAGTAGGCTAAGTGTTTCCTAACATATGCATATGAAGTTCATTCACTGACTTAAAAAATTCTTTTATTCAGTAAATATTTACTAGCAGTCCACTATGCACCAGTCTTAATCCTACACTTTGAGAATGCATTGGTGAATAAATCAACATGGTCCATTCCCTTGTAAGGCTTGTAGTGGAGTGGGGAAAAGAAGGAAACATATAATTATTTGTTGTTACAAATGCGGATGAGTGCTGTGAATTAAATTGCACAACTATCTAGAATAATAGGGTGATTTATCAAGAGTGGCCTCTGATGAAATGCGTTTAAATTAAGATCTGCAGTTAAGACCTGCAATGAGCAAGGAGGACAGTTCAAAAAAAAGGAACAAGTATTTTAATGGTCCTGAGGCAGGAAAATGCTTGTTTGCATTTGAAGAATGAGAAAGAACCAATCAGCTATTGCTACATAACAAGCAACCACACCCTTTGCATACAATAGCACTTACTTCTCATGCATCTGTAGGTGATCTGATCTAAGCTCAGCTTGGCCAGGAATCTCTGCTCCTTGTAGTAGGTCTGATCCAAAGATGTTTATTCTGCAGCTTAGGCTGAAAAGACAGCAGCTACCTGGTGAGAGCTCTTCTCTCCGGGAGGACCAAGCATACAAGTACTTGCTTAGGTCACATCTGCTAATGTGCCATTGGCCAAAACAATCACAAAACTGAGTCAAAAGTCAAGAAGCAGGTAAAATTCGCCATGGAGGTAGTTGGGAAGTAAATGTTTTTGAACAATAATCTAATCTACAACAGTGCATCTCTTTGTGAATATTCACATCCCTCCCACCTGCAAAATACATTCACCCACAATCCCAAGACTCCCCCAGTTTGTATTTTATTCATTTATTGAGACAGAGTCTCACTCTGTCACCCAGGCTAGAGTACAATGGCACAATCTTGGCTCACTGCAGCCTCTGCCTCCTGGGTTCAAGCAATTCTCCCGTCTCAGCCTCCCAAGTAGCTGGGATTACAAGGTATGCACTACCACACCCAGCTAATTTTTATATTTTTAGTAGAGACGGGGTTTCACCATGTTAGCCAGGCTGGTCTCGAACTCCTGACCTCAAGTGATCTCCCCAGCTCAGCCTCCCAAAGTGCTGGGATTATAGGTGTGAGCCACTGTGCCCAGCCTCCCCTAATTTTCACTCAAATTGTGGTACTTGGCTTAAGATCCAGGATCTTATCATCTGTATATCAGGCCTAAATATGGTTTCTCTTGATCTGAAGACCTAAGAACTTAAAAAAATAAATCATTGCAACTCCCCATCCCCCATCCCATTCAACATACAGTGGTAGAATACAGGATAGTAACAATACATTATTCCATTAAAAAAAAAAAAGAATCGCCGGGCGTGATAGCTCCTGCCTGTAATCCCAGCACTTTGGAAGGCCGAGGCCGGTGGATCACCTGAGGTCAGGAGCTCAAGACCAGCCTGGCCAACATGGTGAAACCCCGTCTCTACTAAAAATACAAAAATTAGCTGGGCATGGTGGCACATGCCTGTAGTCCCAGCTACTAAGAAGGCTGAGGCAAGAGAATCGCTTGAACCTGAGAGGCGGAGGTTGCAGAAAGCTGAGATCGTGCCACTGGACTCCAGCCCGGGCAACAGAGCGAGACTCTGTCTCAAAAAACAAACAACAAAAAAGGGAAGAACTAGAAGCACATAGAAATCACCAGTCCTGACCAGGCACCGAGGTTCATGCTTTTGATCCCGGTGCTTTGCAAGGCTGAGGCAGAAGAATTGCTTGAGTGCAGAGGTTTGAGAACAGCCTGGGCAACACAGCAGGATCCCATCTCTACAAAACATTTTTTTAAAAATTAGCTGGGCATGTTGATGCATGCCCGTAGTTCTAGCTATGAGGGAGGCTGAGGCAGGAGGATCATATGAGCCCAGGAGTTTGAGACTGCAGTGAGCTATAATCATACCACTGCACTCCAGCCTGGGTGACAGAGTGAGACTCTGTCTCTAAAAAAGAGAGAGAGAGAAATGAAATCAGAAATTGCCAGTCCATAGCAGTTCTGAAATTCTACTGGGCAAATGTGGACAGGCCCCGCAGTCCTAGGGGCTGAGAATGCTCTCGGATTAGGCTCTGATTCTGGATCTCCCATCCATTGTTCTCCATCGCTCTTGGTCCAGTCCTCTGGAAGACCTTCTATGTCATCCTTGGACATCACCCATGGACACTTCTGAAAAAGATATTAAATAATTTTTGTGGCTGAGCCGCTTTTTTCAGCCTACTGCCTACATGTAGAAATTTGGGGCCCCAGAAATCTTTTTACTTCTTGAATAGTCTCTGTCTCTTTCAGTTGGAGCTGGCAGTCTTTTGCCAAAACAGCTCTTTCACAAACTTTGTGGTTGTTTTTTTTTTTTTGAGACAGAGTTTCGCTATGTCGCCCAGGCTGGAGGGCAGTGGCGTGATCTCGGCTCACTGCAACCTCCGCCTCCCGGGTTCATGCCATTCTCCTGCCTCAGCCTCCCAAGTAGCTGGGACTACAGGCACCTGCCACCACGCCTGGCTAATTTTTTATATTTTTAGTAGAGACGGGGTTTCACCGTGTTAGTGATGGCCTCGATCACTAACGATAGTGATGGGATGGTGATGGGATGGTCTCGATCTCCTGACCTTGTGATCTGCCTGCCTCGGCCTCCCAAAGTGCTGGGATTACGGGTGTGAGCCACCCTGCCCAACCAACTTTGTGGATTTTTATGTGTTTCATACTCATCAACTCTATGTACCACAAGCCACATCCACAATTTTTACAAGACAGAATCTACTCAGACTTAAGTACTGGGAATGTCAGGCTGCTGTAGAACCTTGCTCTTAAGTTTTCTAGAAGCTTCATTTTCAGCTGCAAGAGGCTATTAGATGCCATCTGATTTCCTTCAAAGCTTAATACTCTTGATTTTGACTTCACCCTGAAACAATATCATTCTTACAGCACTCTCTGAATTAGGTCTTTAGCCCCAGGATGGATCTTAATTTGAAAATCTCTTACTAGAGAGATTGGAGATGAGAAAGTTTTATTTTTCAACCCCACAAGTTCTGGGTTCTCTATATTCCCACTGAATCCTGCTTGCACACTAGCCAGTTCTTTTCTCAGTTTATCACTTTCTTGTTAGTGCCTCATCAAATACAGCTAACAGCAGCCAGCTCATGCTTGCAATATTTTGCCTTAAGATCCCCTCCTTCAACTTCGCTAGTTCATAGGATACATTTCCTGCCTTCCAGATTATTGTAGTTTAGTCACATATTTACCACTAAATAATACAAGTTGCTATTATTCCCGGCTTTTAGATCAGCTTCCTTACTGCCCACTTGCCCAGTCCCAAAGCCAATGTCACATATCTTTGTGTTTTGTTGTTCTAGTTATAACAGCACCTTGCTATTTAAAATGACTGCAAAGGCAGGGCACAGTAGCTCACGTCAACTCCCAGCACTTTGGGAGGCCAAGGCAAGTGGATCACTTGAGTCCAGGAGTTCGAGACCAGCCTGGCCAGCGTGTCGAAATGCCATCTCTACTAATAATACAAAAAAAAATTAGCCGGTGTGATGGCACATACCTGTAGTCCCAGCTACTCGGGGGGCTGAGGTGGGAGGATCGCTTGAGCCCAGGAGGTGAAGGCTGCAGTGAGCCCTCATCATGCCACTGCACTCCAGCCTGGGCAACAAAGTGACCCTCTCTCAAAAATTAATTAATTAAGTGATTGCAAAATATGAAATCAAAATGAGTGGTGTAAAAGAGAGAAAATAAAAGGGCACAGACCCGAGCGTTGGATAACTCTCACATTTAAAGATGTAGTAGAGGAAAAGAAGAAAGGAGTCTGAGAAGGAATGGACGATAGAGTTCGTAAAACCAAGGAGGAAAAGGGAGTGTTTTAAAAGAGAAAATAGGCCGGGCACAGTGGCTTACGCCTGTAATCCCAGCACTTTGGGATCACTTGAGGTCAAGAGTTCAAGACCAGCCCGGTCAACATGGTGAAACCCCGTCTCTATTAAAAATACAAAAATTAGCTTGGCATGGTGGGATGCGCCTGCAGTCCCCGCTGCTTGGGAGGCTAAGGCAGAAAAATTGCTGGAACATGGGAGGCAGAGTTTGCAGTGAGCTGAGGTTGTAACACTGCACTCCAGCCTGGTCAACAGAGTGAGACTCTGTCTCAAAAAGTAAAATAAAATGAAATAAAATAAAATACAATAAAATAGAAAATGATGAGAAAATGATGAGCTATGTCAAATGCTCCTGGGAGATCAAGGACAGAGACATACGTGTCTTCAGGATTTGTCAATATGGAGGGCAATAGGTAACTTTGAGAACATTTTAGTGGAATGACAGGGCAAATTCAAGTTGACATGAATTGAAGAGCCAATAGGGGGTGAGAAAAGGTATGCAGCAGATGTAGACAACACCTTGGAGGTGTCTGGAGTAAAGAAGAGCAGAAGACTGGGCGTGGTGGCACACGCCTATAATCCCAGCACTTTGAGAGGCCGAGGTGGGAGGATTGTGTGAGCCCAGGAATTCAAGACCAGCTTGGGAAACATAGTGAGACTCCATCTCTGCAAAAGAATTTTAAAAATTAGCTGGGCTTGATGACATGCACCTGTAGTCCCAGCTACTTGGGAGGCTGAGGCAGGGGGAATCACTGAGCTCAGGAATTCGAGGCTGCAGTGAGCTGTGGTCGTGCTGCTGCACTCCATCCTGGGCTGGCCATCATCCTCAGCAAACTAACAAGAACAGAAAACCAAACACCGCATATTCTTACTCATAACTGAGAGTTGAACAATGAGAACATGGACCCAGAGAAGGGAACAACACGCACACAGGGCCTGCTGGGGGCTGGGGGTTGAGCAGGGGCTGGGGGTTGAGCGGGGGGCCGGGGGTTGGGCAGGGGCCGGGGGTTGAGCGGGGGTACTTAGAGGACAGGTCAACAGGAGCAGAAACCACCATGGCACACGTAGACCTATGGAACAAACCTGCATGTTCTGCACATGTATCCCTTTTTTTTAAATTTGTTTTTCTTTAGAAGAAATAAAGGGGGAAAAAAGAAGAGCAGAAAAATATGATGGCAAGTGGAGAGGATGTGGAATCAAGAGAGGGAACTTTTTTGTTCTTGAGAGAAGATACCAGTGCATGTGTGTGTGCGCTGATGGAAGTGATCCAGGCAAAGAAAAAGACTGACAGTCAAGAAACAGCGATGATGAAGCAGTTTTAAAAGACAAGAAGGGATGGAATCCAGACCACGTGTGAGGGATTAGACTTCATTCGTAAGAGGGTCATTCTCAGCTGTAACAGAAGAGAACAGGGAGCAGATGAAGTTAATTCAGAGATAAGAAGCCAAAACAATGAGCACCCGCTTTTCCTGGGTGCCTGCTCTGTGTCAGGCATTGCGCCACAAGTTCTGCACGCGGTGCTTGGGCCCCTTGACTTTGGTTTTATTTCATTCCCATTTTACAGACAAGAAAAGAGAAGCTTAAAAGGTTAATTTTCCTAACGTTTCTCAACTTACAGGTAGCAGAACTGGGATTTAAACCCCATGCATCTGATCCTGAACCCACATTTGATTTCTATTCCAAACGGATTCATTTTTCCGTAGAGAAATAATGTTCAAAAAATCAGACAGAACTAAGAATACACGGCCTGCAGACCAGACCCGGTCTAGTCTGGATCCCCGGGGCTCGCTTCTCAGGGGAGCAGGAGGGGTTGGGGGCAGTTGCTGTGGTGAAGACATTTGAAGGAAGTGGGGAGAGAAGACTGATACTAACTCCAGTCCGTTCGCCTTTTAGATGCTGCATAATTTTCAAAGAATTTTTGTGTTCCTTCTCTCAGTGAGCAATGAATAGCTTCAGTGGAGCTAGAAATCTTTCTGTAGGAAGAAAGGAGCTATGCTCTGGTTGTCATGAGGCATTTGAGTTCTAGGGGATCTGAAATAGGATTCTTCACATTTATCCTTGGCATAGTCTAGGGTAATTCACTAATTTTTTTTTTTTTTTTTTTTTTTTTTTAAGACAGAGTCGGCAGGCCGGGCGCGGTGGCTCAAGCCTGTAATCCCAGCACTTTGGGAGGCCGAGGCGGGCGGATCACAAGGTCAGGAGATCGAGACCACAGTGAAACCCCGTCTCTACTAAAAATACAAAAAATTAGCCGGGCGCGGTGGCGGGCGCCTGTAGTCCTAGCTACTCAGGAGGCTGAGGCAGGAGAATGGCGTGAACCCAGGAGGCGGAGCTTGCAGTGAGCCGAGATCGCGCCACTGCACTCCAGCCTGGGCAACAGCGTGAGACTCCGTCTCCAAAAAAAAAAAAAAAAAAAAAAGACAGAGTCTCGCTCTGTCACCCAGGCTGGAGTGCAGTGATGCAATCTCAGCTCACTGAAACCTCTGCCTCTCAGATTCCAGCAATTCTCTTGCCTCAGCCTACTGAGTAGGTGGGATTACAGGCATGCACCACCATACCTGGCTAATTTTTGTATTTTTAGTAGAGACAGGGTTTCACCATGTTGGCCAGGATGGTCTCAAACTCCTGACCTCAAGTGATCTGCCTGCCTCGGCCTTCCAAAGTGCTGGGATTGTAAGAGTGAGCCACCACACCCAGCCCTTTTTTTTTTTTTTTTTTTTTTCTGTCCAGATGGGATATTGCTCTGTAGCCCAGGCTGGAGTGCAGTGGCAAGATCATGGCTCACTGCAGCCTCAAACTGCGGGATTCAAGCAATCCTCCTGCCTCAGCCTCCAGAATAGGTAGAACTACAGGTGCTTGCCATCACACCTGGCTACTTTTTCTATGTTTTGTAGAGACAGGGTCTTGCTTTGTTGCCCAGGCTGGTCTCAAACTCCTGGGTTCAAGCCATCCTCCCGACTTAGCCTCCCAAAGCACCGGGATTACAGGCATGAACTACCACGCCCAGCCCAAGCATGATATTAATACACACCTTTCACAAGGATGAGTTCCATCTCTTTGCAGCTAGTTAGCCCTGTTCTACCCTGATCGATGTCAGAAGCCCCGCTTTTAAATACTGTTCTACATCAGAAGGGAAACCAAATGAAAACATGTGGAAGAACTATGTCCAGGCTCACAGTACTATTTTAGAAAGCATCTCAACAATGGAGTCAGGAAAGGGAGAAGTGCCATGCCCATATCAGAAAATATACTCGTCATACTAACACGTACGGTGCTTTGTGCTCATTCATTTAGCAGATACTGAGCTAGTACCGGGTTCCAGGCCCGGAGCTGGCTAAAGGGGTATGAAGGTAAATGAGGCTCTTCTCCAGCCCTTGAAGAACTCCTGAGCTAGTGGGCCAGCAGGTTACCCTGAAGAGGCGTTCAATGAAGATATGTCTGAGGAGCTGTGAGAACATAGCAGTGGCAGGCTAGATAAGGGGTCAGATCAGAGAGGGCCAAAGAGTGTAAGCAGTGGTGCAACTTGATCTGATTTATGATTTATAGTTTGCTTTTGCATACTTTATTATTTTGTTTAAATCAGATGTTCATAGCCTTCCCTCTTATGCTCTTTTCTGCCTTGAGCCTTCCAAAACCTATCAGAATGCAGCTTGTCAGATGTGTGAGAAACCCCTGAAGCTGTGAGCCCCGTTTCCAGGAGTCTGGGCCCACTGCTAGCCTTGGCCCTCCTAAGCCCCGTACCCTTGCTTTTCCTAGGCAAGCAGTGAAATGTCTCCAAAATCTGGGGACAACTGTTTCCCAGCCTTGGGCTGCTTCTGCTTCCTTCCTTGTTCTTCACAAGCTGTAGAGCCTCCTGAGGTGGGGTCGAGGCATCTCATTTTCAGGGTTTATTAGTCAGGGTAGGCTAATGACTACGTCCAACAAATCCTTTTTAGAAAGCAGTCACATAGCAGTGCCTTTGGAATCCAGGTTGAGCCGCCCCCTAGGGTTCAGGATCCCCCTGCTGGATGCTCTAACTGGCACAGGAGAAAAGAAAGAGCATGAAGGGTCAAGTAGGAGATTTGTATTGGCTCAGGGGAAATGGCTTACATCACCTCCACCTACGATCCAGTGAGGGGAATTCCTATCTAACTGCGAGGGAGGCTGGGAATGCAATCAAGCTGTGTGCCCAGGAAGAAGAGGAAACGGGTTTCAGTGAGCACATAGTACACTCTGCGGCACGGCGGGTAGAACTCACAGACAGTAGACTGCTGAGCACCAGCAAGTACGAAGGCAACAGCCACAGGATCCCCCTGTGCCCGTGCCTGGAGACATAGCCCATATTTAGGGCTGTAGGTGGGAGGACTGGCAGAGGCCACTCCATGGACAAAAGGAGCCTGGGCACCAGGGGCTGAGTAAGAACTGTTTTGAACAGAATGGGAGCTGACTCACATCTGGAGGAGAGTTCTCGGGTGGGTCCCTCAGTATTGCTGTAACTGGGTCAATCTGATTGTCTCTCTTCAAGCTTTTTCAACCATGGTAACCACGAATGCCCTAAGCCATTGACTGTAATTAATGAATTTCTCTCCTATGCATCTGGAATGTACAGTCTAGATGTACAAGTTGTACTGTCCTTGGGAGAACTAAGAAAATAGTTGCTCTGGTGGCCGGGCACGGTAGCTCATGCCTGTAATCCCAGCACTTTGGGAGGCCAAGGCAGGTGGATCACAAGGTCAGGAGATGGAGACCATCCTGGCTAACATGATGAAACCCCATCTCTACTAAAAATACAAAAAATTAGCTGGGCGTGGTGGCACGCACCTATAGTCCCAGCTACTTGGGAGGCTGAGGCAGGAGAATCACTTGAACCTGGGAGGTGAAGGTTGCAGTGAGCTGAGATGGTGCCACTGCACTCCAGCCTGGGCAACAGATCGAGACTCCTTCTCAAAAAAAAAAAAAAAAAGGAAAGAAAGAAAGAAAATAGTGGTCAGGTAATTCTTCTGTCTTTGTGGCTCAGTTGAGGAACCCTGGCTGAGAAACCCCTGCCTGAAGAGATACAAACAAACAGCATTTCATATTTGAGGCAAATGCTCTAGACTATTCTCTTCCTCCCCCCAATCTCCTGTGCCCTGAAAGGAAACAAACTGATGTCGTGAGAAATTCCTTTCTAATAACAAAAACAAATGGGAGGTCTCCTGGGACTGTTCCTATGGAGAGACAGTGGTCGTTTAAGAATGAGAAAATGGTGACTCCTGCTCAGGGTTCTGGTTAAGTAGCAGGTAGAATTTTTCCAACATCATTTTGAATCAAGAGAGGCACCGAAATCACTTTAGTAAAATCTTCGAGTGGGAAAAATGTAAAGAAAACAAAATCCAACTAAGGTCGTTTTTCCCCAGGAAAGGCATTAGTCAGGCAGCCGCTGGAGCCAGCCACCTCTCAAGAGCCTGGTTTTCAGTGTCACTGCGGTGACTCTCCATGCTCTGGGTTTTAATTCTAGCCTCTAATCTCAGTCGCTTCTGTGATAAATTAATTGTAATAATAGAGGCCCCAGTTACGAGGTCTGCACCGTTTGCTTGTAATATGAGCGACAGGTTTAGGGCCTGCTTTATTTAAGATGCTGGGGTAATTACATGGGAGTTAGCATATGCAGGCAGAGATATGATTCATTCTTCCAGCCACAAGCATGACACAGCTGTTTGCGGGATAAAATAGGGGAACCGTGTTGTTACAAAATGTTCCCCTTATTATACCTCATTAAAAACAAGGCTGTGATAAGTCAGGACTGGCAATGAAGAAAATCTATTGCCCCTCTGTAAAACCTGATAGGAGAGGGCTTAGAGCTCTGCTGTGTCATTTTATTTTTTATTTATTTTTACTTTTTTATTTTTTTGTCCTTTCTCTGACTCTTTTCTCCCTGTTATTCAGCAACTCTCTGAATACTTGGGGAAGGAACAGTCTCCCAGACCCTCTCGCTTTCTTCTTATGAAATAGGGGCTGCCCTTTCTTTGCTTAGCTAAAGCTGAGAATGTTCAGAAAGACAGAGCATTCGCCCAGAACAAAGTGGCGGGGGGGGTCTTTTTGGCGACCTGTCCCAATTTTGTCCTCATCACCTTTAACAGGAGCGCATAGGCTGAGAGAGCTCAGAGGCTCCAGCAGGGGCCAGAGCTTCAAAGTCGGAAAAAATCATGGGCAACAGACAGAGGCTCATTCCTTTCAAGAGTCAGACATATGTTCTCTTCCCCCATCATCTTTCTTTTTAAAAATAACTTTAAAATTTAAAATGAATTTTGGCCTCATTTTTCTTCTTCTTTGCTCTCTCTCCAAGGTTACTAGTGAGAGCTTAAACCAACATGCAGATTAACATTGAACTACGGACCCAGGGCCAAATAAATCACGCTGGTTTTTTATCAAAATGGTTGGTTAGGAAAAGTAAGCATCACAGTGTAGAATCGTCTTCAGCAGTATCTCCCTAGGGCCATTCCAGAAGAGCTGTTCAGGATACATCCATGTGTCTGTTCAACAGTAAAGCCCACCTGGGAAGCCATGGAGCTTCATGGCTAAGAGTGGGCTGGGAAGCTCGACTGCATGGGTTCAAATCTTAGCTCCACCACCTCCTAGCTGTGTGGACTTGGGAAGCTGAGCCAGTATCTCCAGGAGTCAATCTTCACAATCTAACCAATGAAATTGGCAATAATATTATCCACCTCTAGGGTTGTTCTAAGGAATAAATAAGATAATCCATGCAAAAAGCCTAGAACAATGCCTGGCAAACAGCAAGTGCTCAATAAATGTTAACTATTATTATAAGTAACACAGTTAACAGCAGCGAACTGCTTTGGCCCAGGTTGTGTGTTAGAGTTAGGACGGTTTAAAAATTGTCATCCAGGTGTGGTGGCTCACGCCTGTAAGCCCAGCACTCTGGGAGGCCGTGGTGGGCAGATCACCTGAGATCAGAAGCTCGAGACCAGCCTGGTCAACATGGCGAAACCCTGCCTCTACTAAAAATTAGCCAGGCATGGTGGTGCATGCCTGTAGTCTCAGCTACTTGAGAGGCTGAAGCAGGAGAATTGCTTGAACCCGGGAGGCAGAAGTTGCAGTGAGCTGAGATTGTGCCACTGTGCTCCAGCCTGGGTGACAGAGCGAAACTCTGTCTCAAAAATAAATAAATAAATAAATAATTTTTAAAAATAAAATAAAATTGTGGTTGCTGCAACAGAAGTAAGGACTATACCCTGATTTGTGACCCTTTTGCAGAATTTGGGCTTTGAGGGTAAAGTCTCAAAATTTAGGATGGAGATATAGGGAGAGAAGCCCCTGGGCATCCTTATTTGTTTGAGTTATAAAGTAGGAACCTGGGCCGAGCATGGTGGCTCCCGCCTGTAATCCCTACACTTTGGGAGGCTGAGGAGGGTGGATCACTTGAGGTCAGGAGTTCCAAGACCAGCCTGGCCAACATGGTGAAACCCCATCTCTACTAAAAAAATAATAAGAATAATACAAAAATTAGCTGAGCATGGTGGCGCACACCTGTAATCCCAGCTACTCAGGAGACTGAGGCAGGAGAATCGCTTGAACCTGGGAGGTGGAGGTTGCAGTGAGCCGAGATTGCACCACTGCACTCCAGCCTGGGTGACGGAGTGAGACTCTGTATCAAAAAAATAAATAAATAAATATAAAAATAAATAGGGAACTGCTCACTGTAGTAACAGGAGTGTCTTACAGTGGTGGCCTTTTGGCATTGTGATTTTTTTTTTTTTTTGAGACAGAGTTTTGCCCTTTCACCCAGGCTGGAGTGCAGTGGCATGATCACGGCCCACTGCAGCCTCGACCTCCCAAGGCTCAGGTGATTCTTCTGTCTCAGCCTCCTAAGTAGCTGGGACTACAGGCAAGCACCACTATGCCCTGCTAATTTTTATATTCTCAGTAGAGACAGGGTTTCGCCATGTCATAATTTTTTATTTTTACTAGAGATGGGGTATTGCTGTGTTTCCCAGGCTGGTCTTGAACTCCTGAGCTCAAATGATCCTCCTGCCTCAGCTTCCCAAAGTGCTGAGATTGCAGGCGTCAGCCACCATGCCCAGCCTGCACTGTGCTCTGCAGTAAGAAATATGTTTTACATCATGACTCAGTACACATGACCAAGTGAAACAGAAGTTTCACAAAAATAGTACTTAGCCTTCCTTTATGTGATATATTCTGCCATGTTCTATGTCCCTGTTCTGTTCTATTGCATTTCTTTTTTTTTTTTTTTTTTTTTTTTTTTGAGACGGAGTCTCACTGTGTCACCCAGGCTGGAGTGCAGTGGTTCTCTCGGACTCACTCTAACCTCCACCTCCCAGGTTCAAGCAATTCTCCTGCCTCAGCCTCCCAAGCAGCTGGGACCACAGGCACATGCCACCATACCCAGCTAAGTTTTCCTGTTTTTAGTGGAGATGGGGTTTCACTATGTTGGCCAGGCTGGTCTCTAACTCCTGGCCTCAAGTGATCTGCCAGCCTTGGCCTCCTGAAGTACTGGGATTGCAGGTGTGAGCCACCCCTCCTGGCTCTGTTCTATTGTATTTAATTAAAAAGCGTTCATTACCACTCTAGGTTGATATCATCCTTCAATAATGGATCTCACTTCGCAAGTAAAAGGCACTTGGTTAGTAATTGAGTTGAAGCATTCTTGTATTCTGGAGGAAAAGGAACAAGTGAACATGGCATGTGCAGGGTACAGCAAGTTATAAAACACTGCTGGAGCAAAAGAAGTACTGAAGAGGTAGCTAAGGGGCCACATGATATAAAATCTTATATAGACTACAAATAAGTAGCATCAGACAAGCATTCAATACTAAGAGATAATACACATTTCCATGTAACTATACATACTATGAAGCAGAAGATGGTAAACACTGTAAGAACAATTCTGATAAGCTGTCTTGGGAGTTCAGAGGAAAGGGAGATGGCTTTCAGCTGGGAGCTCCTGGTATTCCTTGGGATTCTGTTATACAAGTGTTTATGCATTCATGTATTTAGTGAATATGCATTGAGTTCCCACTGTGTGGCAGGCACTCACCCTTGGCTGTCATCCATCTACCTGGTTAAAACTACATGAGGATGACTTAGATTTTCAGCTGCCTGTTGCGCATTTTTCAGCACAAAAAGCAAAAGTCTTTTTCTCGAAATCTCAGGGAAAGTCCTGGCACATCCCTTCAGCTTTGATTCACGCCCATTCCTGAACCAATCATCGAGGCCAGGAAGAAGTCATGCTTCAACTGTGTGATGCCTGGGTCACATTCATGACCCCGCAGTTGAATGGAGGGGCAGAATCCGCTTCACCAGAGTCCCATTGGCTGAAACAGGGGAAAGGGTAGTCTTGAATATCTCCTTTTGTCTCACAGCTCTAAGGCTTTACTCATGCTGTTTCCACCACCTGGGAAATGGTCTGTCATCTCTGTGCCTAGCTGGTGTGTTACTCTTTGTCCTTATAAACCCTGCTCAGTCATTATCCCTGTTGTAAAATGTACTTTGTTAGAGCTAATTACTTTCTTTTCTATATTCTTTTTTGTTTTACACATAATTCTATCTTTGAATTTATCAACCTATATTATTAAACTAAACCGTTCTTCGTAAGACCAGTTGAGTAGCAAAATATTAAATCAACTAGAAAGAGAAATACTGGATATGTTTCTTAAGGATAGTTAAAGGTAAGAAATAATAAGGTATCAAAGGAAGAATCACAACAGAAATTGGTAAGTACTTTTAAATAGATCAAAATGAAAACACCACACCAAAACTTATGAGATCCAGCCACGGCAGCGCTCAGAGGGAAATTTATAGCTGTAAATGCCTATACTTTAGAAAGAAGAAAGATGTTATATCAATAACTTCACCTTCCAATTTAAAAACTAAAAAAAGGGCAAACTAAACCCAAAGCAAGCAGAAAAAAGGAAATAAAGACGAGATCATAAATAAATGAAATATAGAATTGAAAGACAAAGAAGAAAATCAACACACCCAAAAATTGGTTCTTTGGAAAGATCAATAAATTGAAAAACCATTAGCTAGAATGAATAAGAACAAGAGAGAGGACTCAAATTACTAAATCAAGAATGAAAAAGGAGACATCACTACCAGACTTACAGAAATAAAAAAGCATTATAAGAGAATATTATGAACAAATATATGCCAAAAAGTTAAGATAAATCAGATAAAACAGACAAATTTCTAGAAAGCACAAATTGCTGAAACTGACTCAAGAAGAAGGAAAATCTGCATAGACCTATAACAATTAAGGAAATTGAGTTAGTAATTTTAAAATTTCCCACAAAGAAAAGTCCAAGCCCAGATTACTTCACTGGTAAATTCTACCAAACATTTTAGAGAACAACAGTTAATACCAATTCTTCACCAAGTCTTCCAAAGAATACAAGAAGAGGGAACCTCTTCCAAATGATTTCATGAGGCCACTATTACTCTGATACCAAAACCAGGCAAAGACATCACACAAAAAAATAAAACTTTAGACCAATAACTTATGAATATATATATATAAATTTTTATATAAATATTTATATATAAATATTTATTTATATTTTTATATATAAATAAAAATATAAATATATATTTTTATATATATTTATAATATATAAATCCACAACAAAATTCTAGTGAACCAAATCCAGTGACATATAAAAAGGATTATGTAGGCCAGGCGCGGTGGCTCAAGCCTGTAATCCCAGCACTTTGGGAGGCCGAGGCGGGTGGATCATGAGGTCAGGAGATCAAGACCATCCTGACTAACACAGTGAAACCCCGTCTCTATTAAAAATACAAAAAATTAGCCGGGCGTGGTGGTGGGTGCCTGTAGTCCCAGCTACTCAGGAGGCTGAGGCAGGAGAATGGCGTGAACCCGGGAGGCGGAACTTGCAGTGAGCCGAGATTACGCCACTGCACTCCAGCCTGGGCGACAGAGCGAGACTCCGTCTCAAAAAAAAAAAAAAAAAAAAAGGATTATGTACTGTGACCACATGGGATTAACTCCAGGAATGCAACATTGGTATAACACATTGAAATAAATCAATGTAATATACCATATTAATACAAGAGAGAATAAAAGCTATATGATCATCTCAATAGATGCAAAAAAAGCATCTGACAAAATTCAGCACCACTTCATGATAAAAACATTCAACAAACTAGGAATAGAAGGGGCCTTCCTTCATGCTCAATGGGGAAAGATTGGATGCTTCCTCCCTAAGATCAGGAACAAGACAAGGATGTCTGCTCTTTTTTTTTTTTTTTTTTTCTTTTGAGACAAGGTCTCACTCTGTTGTCCAGGCTGGAGTACAATGGCATGATCTCAGCCCACTGTAAACTCTGTCTCTTGGGTTCAAGCAAGTCTCGTGCCTCGGCCTCCTGAGTAGCTGGGACCA
Source organism: Macaca fascicularis (assembly GCF_037993035.2). Lineage (NCBI taxonomy): Eukaryota > Metazoa > Chordata > Mammalia > Primates > Cercopithecidae > Macaca > Macaca fascicularis. Next base: position 190,260,142 of record NC_088375.1, on the reverse strand, counting down.
CAGGTTCACACCACCACGCCCGGCTGATTATTGTATTTTTAGTGGAGATGAGGTTTTGCCTTGTTGGCCAGGCTGGGCTTGAACTCCTGGTCTCAAGTGATCCACCGGCTTCCGCCTCCCAAAGTGCTGGAATTACAGGTGTGAGCCACTGTGCCTGGCTGGATGTCCACTCTTACCATTTGTATTCAATATGGTACTGGAGGTTTTAGCTAGCGCAGTTAGGCAAGAAAATAACAGTCATCAGATTGGAAAGAAAGAAGTAAGGTCAATAATAAAAAGAATGACTCAATTTTAAAATGGGCAAAGAATCTGAATTGTATTTATCTAAAGAAGATGTACGAATACTCGGCAAACCCATGAAACATATTCAATGTCTTTAGTCATCAGGGAGATGCAAATCAAATCCACAATGAGAGTCTGCTTTACACCCATTAGAATGGATATAATCAAAAAGTCAGATAATAGCAAGTGCTGATAAAAAATGTATAGAAATTTGAAGAACCATATGCTCCTGGTGGGGATGTAAAATAGTGTAACCACTTTGGAAAACAGTCTGGCAGTTCCTCAAAAAGCTGAAGATAGGCCGGGTGCAGTGGCTCAAGCCTGTAATCCCAGCACTTTGGGAGGCCGAGACGGGCGGATCACGAGGCCAGGAGATCGAGACCATCCTGGCTAACACGGTGAAACCCCGTCTCTACTAAAATATACAAAAAAACTAGCCGGGCGAGGTGGTGGGCGCCTGTAGTCCCAGCTACTCGGGAGGCTGAGGCAGGAGAATGGCGTGAACCCGGGAGGCGGAGCTTGCAGTGAGCTGAGATCTGGCCACTGCACTCCAGCCTGGGTGACAGAGTGAGACTCTGTCTCAAAAAAAAAAAGCTGAAGATAGAGTTGCCATTTGTCCCAGCAATTCCACTCCTAGGTATGCACCCAAAAGAACTGAAATATAGGTCCACACAAAAACTTGGACACAATGTGCATAGAAGTATTATTTGTGATAGCCAAAAGGTGGAAGCAACCCAAATAGCCATCAGCTGATGAATGGATAAACACAAACGTGATTTATTCATACAATGGGATGTTTTTAGCCATAAAAGGAATAAAATACTGTTACATGCTATAACATAGAAGAACCTTGAATACATCATGCTAATTATAAGACATCAGATACAAAAGGCCATGTATTACATGATTCCATTTATATGAAATATTCAGAATAGGCAAATTTATAGAGACAGAAAGTAGATGAGTAGTTGCCTAGGGCTGGGGTGAGGGGAGGATTGGGGGTGACCATTTAAAGGTATGGATTTCAGGGGGGATGAAAATATTCTAAAAGCCGTTTGTGGTGATGGCTAGCCAACTCTTTTAATGTACAATGTACAAATTGAGCATACCTACTGTAAAAATCCAAAATCTGAAATGCTCCAAAATCTGATTTTTTTTTTTTTTTAATATAGACGAGGTCTCATTATGTTGCTCAGGCCGGATTCACACTCCTGGGCCCAAGCATTCCTCTTGCCTCAGCTTCCTGAGTAGCTGGGACTACAGATGCATACTACCTTGCCTGGCTTTCCAAAATTTTTGAGCACCAGCATGACGCCACAAGTGGAAAACTCCATACTGACCTCATGTGATGGTTCATAATCAAAACACAGTGAAAACTTACTTTTCATGCACAAAATTATTTAAAATGTTGTGTAAAATTACCTTCAGGCTGTGTGTGTAAGGTATATGTAAAACATAAATAGGCCGGGAGCGGTAGCTTACACCTATAATCCCGGTACTTTGGGAGGCCAAGGCAGATGGATCACGAGGTCAGGAGTTCGAGGCCAGCCTGGCCAACATGGTGAAACCCTGTCTCTACTAAAAATATAAAAATTAGCCAGGCATGGTGGCGGGCACCTGTAATCCCAGCTTCTCGAGAGGCTGAGGCAGGAGAATCACTTGAACCCAGGAGATGGAGGTTGTGGTGAGCCGAGATCATGCCATTGCACTCCAGCATGGGTGACAAGAGCAAGACTCCGTCTCAAAAAATAAATAAATAAAATAAATAAATAAATAAATAAATAAATTTTGTGTTTAGATTTGGATCCTATCCCCAAGATATCTCATTATGTATATGTAAATATTCCAAAATCCCAGATCCAAAAACACTGCTGATCCTAAGCATTTCGGGTAAAAGATATGCAACCTGTAGTAAAACTACTGAATTTTAGCTGGACACAGTGGCGTGCACCTATAGTTCCAGCTACTCAGGAAGCTAATGTTGGCGGATCATTTAAGCCCAGAAGTTTGAGACCAGCCTGGGCAACATAGTGAGATTCCCCCACCTCAAAAAAAAGCAAGAACTCAAATAAAATTACTGAATTTTATGCTTCATGGGGTCTCTGTATGGCATATGAATTATATGTTAATAGAGGTATCTATAAAAAAAGAAAAAAAGGGCCAGGCACTGTGGCTCATGCCTGTAATCCCAGCATTTTAGGAGGCCAAGGCTGGTGTATGACTTGAGGTCAGCTACTTGGGAGGCTGAGGCAGGAAAATCGCTTGAACTTGGGAGGCGGAGGTTGCAGTGAGCCAAGATTACGCCACTGCACTCCAGCCTGGACAACAAGAGCGGAAACTCTGTCAAAAAAAAAGAAAAAGAAGAAGAAAGAAAAACAAAATGAATCATAAGGACTTGAATTGGAACAGTAATAGTGGGGATGGTGGAGAAGGGATGAAGGGTTAAATTTAAGAGAGATTACAGGGCTAGACAATCTATTAGACTTGCTAAAAATTGATTGATGTACAAGCGAGAAAAAGAAATTAATTCAACTAGAGATATTCTCAGACATGCATGAAATAGCATTTGCAGCATTGTTTGAAACAGCAAAAGTTTGAGACAATCTAAATGTTCCTCTCTAGGGAACAGGTTAAAAAATTATAGTACATGCATGCCATGGAGCACCACGCAGCCACCGAAATGAATGAGGCAGCTATTTAGATTACTAATATGCAGTGACCTCCAAGACATACTGTTAAAAAACAAAACAAAAAACAAGATACAGAACACTAGATTTAATATGCCTCCTTTTGTGGAAATGTATTTGTTTGCATGTGAAAAAAATCTCTGCAAAAGAAACGATAAAATTATTTCTTGGGAGGCAAACTCCAGGGGCTGGTAAAAAGAAGACTTTCGCTCTTTCTTTTGGTACCTTTTGAATTTTGAATCATGTCAATGTATTATTACCTATCAAAAAAAGTAGATAGAATTGAATAAAAATCAATCTCTAACTTGTCTTTAAAAAAAAGGAATCACTTCATAATGAAATTTCTATGGGTGCCTGGGAGTAATGAATAGCACCATTAACAGAAACAGGCCGAGCACAGTGGCTCACGCCTATAATCCCAACACTTTGGGAGGCTGAGGCAGGAGGATTGCTTGAGCCCAGGAGTTCAAGACCACCCTGGGCAACAACATCGCAAGACCTCATCTCTACCAAAAATTTTAAAATTAGCTGGGTGTGGTGACACACACCTGCAGTCCCGGCTACTCCAGAGGCTGAGGTGGGAAGATCACTTGAGGCTGGGAGGTTAAGGCTGCAGTGAGCTGTGATCATGCCACTGCACTCCAACCTGGAAAACAGAGTGAGACCCTGTCTCAAAAAACAAATAAAACAAGAAACAAAAGATACCAAAAAAAAAAAAAAAGAATAGATTTGACTGGCAAGATAAATATTTTTAGACTACAACAGTGCTTGGCACAGAGCAGTTGGTAGTTAAATATCTACTTAATTAATTCAGTAGTGCTAGGCACCAAGGTTACAACAAGATGATCTCTAAGACTGCTTTCAAAGAATAGATAGTGTAATGGGAATACAGACAACTTAAAAAGTAGTTACAATGAAATGGGGCTGGTACAAATAGCTTTGGAAGCATGTAGTTAGTAAGGAAACATAACCTAATTTAGTTAGGAGAGTGCGGGAGGCCTAAAGAATGAACAAAAGTTAGCCAGGGATTACAGGTGCGCCACCACGCCCAGCTAATTTTTGTATTTTTAATAGAGGCGGGGTTTCACCATGTTGACCAGGCTGGTCTGAAACTCCTGACCTCATGATCTGCTCGCCTCGGCCTCCCAAAGTGCTGGGATTACAGACGTTAGCCACAGCGCCTGGCGCGATAAAGAGCTTTCTAGCAGAATAAACTTTTGTATATACTGGCCCAGAGGTAAGAGGGTAACAGAAAATAGATCAGGAGAGCTATAGCTCTGGGAAGACAGACATCTGTTTTGCTCCCTGCTGTATCCCAGCATTTAGAGTAGTGTCAAGCACATTAGTAACCACTCAGCATATGTTTATTGGATGGATGGATGGATGGATGGATGGATGGATGGATGGATGATGGATGGATGGATGATGGATGGATGGATGGATGGATGAATGGATGGATGGATGAAATAGTGACAAGAGATGATGCTGGAAAGGTAGACAAGGGCCAGTTTGTGTGGGGCTTTTACATATATGCCTTGCTAAGTAAGAAGCTTGCACTGAATCCTAAAGACTATGGGAAGCTACTGAAGAGGGGCAGAACATGCTCAGATCTGTGTTTTAGAAGGAGCTGTGTAACTGCAAAGTGGAGAATAAAGAGTAGCTGAGGGATAGCCCAGGTGATGGGGTGGACGGGGGACCGTCCTCCAAGGTGTAAGGACAAATCCATTTGAAGGGGAAAATGAGTTCAGCTTTTGACAAACTGAATTTCAGGTGCCTGTGGGAAATCCCGATGAAGGTGGGGATACAGAGAGTTTTGTGAGGATGGAAATCAGAGAGATCTGGGCTGGTGATAGAGAGTCAGAGTCACTAATGTTTATGATAACCGAAGCTGTGGGAGTGAATGAGGTATCTCTGGAAGAGGGATGGACAGGCATGAGAAGGAATGAATGCATGAATTAATGAAATGCAAAGCCCTGCTCTGAACAGCTTTGGCTAAAGACCTGAGGAATGATTAATGCTAAGGAAAAGAGGGGAAGACTTAAATTAATGAACCACTGCTCCCTCTCAATCCCATGCCGCAGAGCCGAGTCCAAGGGGAGAAAGCCACATGCCCCAGAGTAGGAAAGGGAGACTTGCCACTTCAGCAGGTCCTACTTTTCACCCCTGCCCCTGGCCACCTTCACAGTGGCATGGTTTTCTAGTCCAGTGTGGTGCTGCTGCTTAGCAGATTCATGTGGCGTGGGCTGACAGCCCAGAGCGCAGCTCTTATCTAGTTCTTCCCTCCCCGCAACACTGAAACAGCCTCCCCTGTCCACCTAGCAAGTTGCTAAAATTAAAACTTAATCAAGCCAGCTCACTTGAGGATGCTGAATAATTTTGCAGCCCACCCCAGAGAGCAGGGGCTGGGGCAGACAGTGTGAGAGCTGCAGGAGGCACCACCACCTTCTCGTGGTCCTCCTCCAAACTCCTGTTGGATGGGAAAACGGTGCTGCCTGCCTCCTGCTGGCTTGGTGATTGCCTCAAAGGTGAAGAGTCCTGGTCTGTAATGTCTCCTCTATGACACTGGCCTAGGGACGGGGATAAGACCCCTGGGAGAGTTTCTCCTCTGGCCAGTTCTGCCTTTTTCCCTAGATGCTAAGCAACAGTTACACTAGTGTCCCCTTTCCAATAAATTCTGGGCCTTCGAGCCTAGAATTCCCAAGGCATCTCTAGAGGTCCCGTTAAAACAATGCCATCATGACAGACATATTTGATATGTTTGTCTCATCCTTTCCAATTGTGCCTCCCCTACCCACAGTCCAGATACTTTCTTAAGGGTCTTCTTGGTTCTTGGCACGTATCTATATGATAATCTTCCCTTCCCTCACACACACACACACACACACACACACACACACACACACACACACACAAAGTATTGCATTGTCAATACCTGATCACTCTGTGCTTAGAGACCAAGGTTTCCTGTATGAAAAACCCTGGGAGTCTCAACCACCAGTGTGGGATAATATCCTCAAGTCTTGAGGGAACATCAGGTCTCATCAGGGTGTGATCAGCCCCCAGTGTGTGCCTGTGGGTGACAATCTGCCTGTGGGTGACAATCCCTTCTTGTCCCATCACCACCATGTGATAATCCTTGTCTCCAGCCTTAATATTGTCTTACTGCATGAGACAATCTATCCAACCATGTCTTCCTGTATTAAGGTCAGACCTCGTGAGTATGTGATCATCCCCATCCCTTTCCTTGGTGCATGCAAATCTCTCCATTCCCCCAGCATTCCCCCAAGCTCAACAATTCCCCTTGTCCCTGTCCATTTACCAGCCACTTTACTGAGCACCTACTATACTGCTGCAAGCACCCCTTTCCTCATGTCTCCCCTCTTTCTGCTGGAAGTTGCTTCCTAATTGTTAGGATAAATCTTTCTGCAAAGGTAATCATAATTCTCATCTGAACTCCCAAGGGACCTGTACTGGCCCCAAAGGCAAAGGTGCTTGATACTTGGAAAGCTGCTTGTGCTTCCACGTTAAGCAAAAACCAGTGGGGAAAAGCCTGGCCTGGCCAAGAAAGCTGCTGGCTGGAGCCGTGGATCAGCAATGGCCTGGCCCAGACCGAGCTCTGACGGTGGTTGCTTCCCAAGACCCTGGTGTGCCAGAAGGAAACCAACATTTACTATGGGATATATTTGGTGAGTGGCGAAAGTTCGACCGTATTTCTTTCATTTATAGATTCATCCTTCCATCTACACTTTTTTCTGGGTTCCTAGAAAAGAAAGAACCATTGGCAGGTGGTAACTCCACAGGTCCACATGCTTCTGATAATACTGTCCTACCCTAAGCTCCAGCACACACAGCCTCACCACCCAATTCTGCCCGAGAGCGTACCAGGACCAATGTCATCAAGCTCTCCATTTGCTTCAGTCACTACAGAAGCTCCCTGACTCCCAGGAAGCCTTCGTTCCTGTAGGGCTCTGTATACCCCATTATCTCGTGGTTCTCAACCTTGCCTGCATATTGGAACCACTAAGTAAACTTGCAAAAATACTGATATCCTTAAGGTCCCCCTCCCTGCCAGATCATAAGGAAATTGATTCTGAAGCACAGGCTCAGCACTAGGAGTTTTCGTTTTACTGGTGATCCTAATGTTGTGCAGCCGTGGTTGAGACCCGCTGCCCTTATCTGACCCCGTGTCTGGCCCCTCCTCAACTGCCACAACCCATCAAAACCCTCTATACCAGGGATTCTCAAACTTACTATCATCAAGTCTTTCAACAGGGCTTGTTAAAATACGGGTCGCTGGGCCCCACGCCCAGAATTCCGTAGGTCTAAAGACCCCCAAGGGTGCGCATTTCTGAGAAGTTCCCAAGTGGTGTTGATGGTGCTGCTCTTCCAAGGGCCACACTCAGAGAATCGTTCTCAATATCCTGCTCCTTCGGTTCCTTGACCTTCTCTTCCCCAATAAACTTGTCCTCTGCCCCACCTCAGTCAGACTCTGATGTTCATCCCTGAAATCTTGTCATTACCAGTAATTGTACCCCTTCCTAATAACCAGCTTAAACATCCTGCTCTCCAGCTGCCAATTTACTCCTGGTAGTGACCCAATTCCAACTCCAGTGGGAGGGACAGCACTCTATTGACCCTGCCTGCCTTTCATGTGCCCCACCCCATCTCACCTAACTTCTCTCCTAATGTAGCTTAGATTATCTTCCAGTAATTGTGTCCCCAAATCTCATCATCACAGCTTCCCTTTCTGCTGGTTCATTCCTATGAGCACACAAACATGCAAAAATATTTACCATCTGTTTTAAAAGCCTTCCATTTCCCCCTGTAGCTACCTCTCCATTTCTCTGTTTCCCTTTAGGTCACCCCCTCTCCTTTCATTCTCAGGTGAACCCTTGCTAGTCAGATTCCTCCTCATCCTTCCTGTGAAATGGCTTTTGTCCAAGTCACTAGTGACTTCCCTATTGCCAAATCCAACAGCCAATCCTCAGTGCATATGATAATCAATCTGTCTCTCCTGCCTTCTAGAAACACTTTCTTCACTCCGCTTCTGGGACATGCCCTCTGTTGGTTCTTCTTCTTCCTCACTGCTTGTTCCTCTTGCTGGTTCCTCCTCTTCTCGGTGACGCTAAACTTTGGAGTACCCCTGACTTGGTCCTCAGATTTCCTCTCTCCTTTATCTACCCTACCTTCCCAGGTGATCCCTCCAGTTTCACAGCTTCATACCAGCTCTACAGTGACTCCCAGATTTATATGTCTAGCCTAGACCTCTCCCCTGAACTACAAATTCACCAACCCCATTGTTTACAGGACATCTCCAGTTGGATGTCTAAGAAGCAGCTCAAATTTTAAGTCCAAAACTGAACTCCTTATTCTAACTGCACCGCATCAATAATTATGTCCTTTATCTCTACCCTGCCCGTCAGTGGCCACTCCAGTCTTCCAGTTGGATCAGGCCAAAAGATGGAAGTTATCCTGGACTCTGTTCTCCCACACCATTCATACTGCCTGTCGGCAAATCCTGTTGGTTCCCAAATCTGACAGCTTCTCGCCATCTCTATCACATGGCCCTGGACCAAGCCACCACTATCTCTCACCTAGACAATTTCAACAGAGTCCTAAGGTTTTCCTGCTTCTACCCTTGTTCCAGCCCTTTTAACACATAAATCAAATTCTGTGACTCCTCTGGCTTGCCATTCATTCAGAGTAAGATCCAAACCCCTCTACAGGCATGAGAGACCTACCCTCTGTGGCCTCCCTGCCCCTCCGGGCTCACAGGCTACACACGATGCCCTTGGGTCTCCACCTTAGCCTTTTAGTTTCTTAATCAACAGCTTGGAGCCTTTGCTCTTACTGTTCCCTCGGGCTGGAAGTCTCTTTTCCCAGAAGCTCCTTCGCCAGGCCTATGTCTAAATTCTGCCTGTGTCTGGAGACTTCCCTAACACACCCCCACTGCCACCCACATCTCACATACTCCCCACCGGGCACTGTCTGGCTCCTTGTCTTGCTCTCTTTTTCTGGGTGGACTTGTGCCTGAAATATGTATTGATTTGCTGATTGTCTGTCTCACCCACTGGAATGTAAGCGCTGCGAGGAAAACTTTATTCTGTTCACTGCTGTTTCCCCAATAAGCACGTAAGATAGGTGCTCAAGGAGTACTTGTTGAATTAATTAATTAATGGAAGAGTGTTTAGGTCTTTCCTCCCCAGTGGCTGCAGCTCTGTACGAGGAGGTGTCCCAGGCTGCCTGTCTCCATTCTCTAATAGCCTCCTGGCCACCACCTGGGCACCCCCCTCCCCAGAGCCTGCCAGACCATTCTAATTGCCGCTGCTGCCAAGGGAGGGAGTCTCTAAAGAGAGAGGAGGGAGGGAGGAGCTCCATCTGGTGTCCAGGAAAATAAGGGAGCCAGCCTTGGTCTGCGGCTCCAGGTCCACCCTGGAGTCCACAGCGCAGGGCTCGGGAGCCCGGGACCGGGCACCCTTTGGCATAGATAGGCCCTTGGCTCTTCTCTCCTGTCAGAGAGTGGGCCTGGAGGCCCCATAGAGGCCCCGACTCCCCTCGATTTGGCCAACTGAGCGGGACCCAGCACAAGGCCTCCAGGCCGCAGAAGGCCGTGGGGGTGGGGGTATCGGGAGACAATAGGAGAGCCCAGAGCCAGCTCTCCCTTTCCACCAGCCCGAGTGACACAGTGACACAAAGGGAGAGTCTTGTGCTTGGGGAAGGGGGTGGGGAGAGCCCTTTGTCCTGCTATTTTCTACATTGCTGGGGGTGGGGGGAGGGAAGGGTGTGGGGGGGTGACCAGCGGCTGTCAGTATGGGGAGGAGTAGAGAGTGGTGCAGAGGCCCTGGAAAGTTTTTGAATTTCAATCAGGTTGGCTTTGAAAGAGTTTGGCTTTTGTTGAAAGAAAGAGAAAGGTTAATGCTAGAGTTGAGCGGGAGGGGGTGGATTCTGCAGATAGAGTCCTGTTTGCAGGGCGGTCAGCTGTGGGACACCCAGGCTGGCAGAAAGGCTGGGGATGGGTGAGCGGAGGAGGAGCAGGCATCCCATTTCCCTTCCCGGGCCCAGGTGGAGGAAAGCCGGGCAGAGAAGCATGGGGTTATTGGGTGTGAGCAGGAGAACTGGTCAAGAAAGGAAAGCAATGCGGCCAAGCAGGACAATTTCTTTCTTCCTTTTGCATGCCTTACAGAGCCTTTGACTTTTTAAGCCAGGAAAGAATGAAGTTCCCTCCCTCTCTCCCCTCCGTTTCTCCTCCACCCAAGCACAGCGGCGGCGGAGCACTTGCCAGGACTGACTTTGTGACAAGTGCAGGCTTGGTTGGTGCAGGAGAGGGGGACAGGGTGCCCAGGAATCAGCTGTTTTCCCTGCTCTTGCCCTCTGCTGACCCTCCTCTGCATTCTATCTGCTCCAAAAAGAAGCATAAAAATGTGGAGCTATTGTAGTCTTTGAAATAGGCAGCATACTGCTTTCTCAATGTTGGGAGAAAAAGAGGAAGGAGGAAGGGAGCTACAGCCAGGCAGCAGGCTAGAGATCTGCAATTCCAAGTTGGGGAGTGGGCACCTGGCATTCCGCAGCTGACTTCACACCACTGAAGCGCACACACACACACACACACACACACACACACACACACACACACTTCATAAGGCTCCTGGCTGCAGCATGATCCTTTGTCTCTCTCACACACACACTATACACACTCACACACACACATACACTTTATGAGGCTCCTGGCTAAGGCTGCCGCTAAATGGCACCACATGTGTTCTCAGTTCCAGGGGTTCTACAGCCATAATGATAACTCCAGAACCAATCCCTGAATTCCAGCCTGAAAATATTTGAGAGGAGAAAGATCAGAGGAAGAGGGAAAGAGAATATAAAAATGGGATTATTCTTATTTTGACATGCGTGGTGTTAGGCCTCATCTTCATGGAGCAAATATTCATGCATTAAATATTTGCTCAGCATTCCCTGTGTTAGACATTGTGCCAGGCCCTAGGAGACACAGAGGAAATAAGAACTGTCCCTGCCCTGAAGGAGCTTATTCTTAAACAGAAAAGCAAATGGATAACAAATAATTCTAATCCAATGAGATAATAATATCACACAAGCCACACAATACATTGTAACATACATGCCATTTAACTTCATTTGACAAGAGACTACTACAGAAAAACGTGTGAATTTTTATTATTCTTATTATTAAATTATTATTTTAGAAACAGAGTGCTAACTCAGTCGCCCTGGCTGGTATGCAGTGGTGAGATCATATCTCATCACAGCCTTGACTTCCTGTGCTCAAGCGATCCTCCTGCTTCAGCCTCTCCAGTAGCTGGGACTACAGAAGCACATCGTCATGCCTGACTAATTTTTTCTACTTTTATTTTTGGAGAGGTGAGGTCTTGCTATGTTGCCCAGGCTGCATTTTTTAAGATTTCATTCATATTTTTTACTTTAATGTTTGGTGCATTTGAAGTGTTTACCAAGGGCCAGGTGCGGTGGCTCACGCCTATAATCCCAGCACTTTGGGAGGCCAAGGTGGGCAGATCATTTGAGGTCAGGAGTTCAAGACCAGCCTGGCCAACATGGTGAAACCCCGTCTCTGCTGAAAATACAAAAATTAGCTGGGTGTGGTGGCACATGCCTGTAATCCCAGCTATTTATTTGGGAGGCTGAGGCAGGAGAATCACTTGAACCTGGGAGGCAGAGATTGCAGTGAACCGAGATTGTGCCACTACACTCCAGCCTGGGCGACAGAGTGAGACTCTGTGTCAAAAAAAAAAAAAAAAAAAAAGACTGGGCGCAGTGGCTCACATCTGTAATCCCAGCACTTTTGGAGGCAGAGGCGGGCCAATCGCCCGAGGTCAGGAGTTCAAGACCTGCCTGGGCAACATGGTGAAACCCCGTCTCTACTAAAAATACAAAAATTAGCCCGGTGTGGTGGCGCACTCCTGTAGTCCCAACTACTTGGGAGGCTGAGGCACCAGAATCGCTTGAACCTGGGAGGTGAGGTTGCAGTGAGCTGAGATTGCACCGTTGCACTCCAGCCTGGGCGACACAGCCAGATTCTGTCTCAAAAAAAATAAAAAAAAAAAGAAGTGTTTACCAAGGAAAGCATTCTGGAGGTGAAAACGTGTTCCACCAAGCAAGAAAGAGGATTGGACTCCAAATGCAGGCCAAGGGAAGAAGGAGGAGAATGTCCATGTGTGCACACAAATTAGTGTGCTGGGAAGACCTCCATGCCCACACTGCCCTCATCCAATACCACATTAAAAGTATTTCGCTGGTTTACTTCTCCATCTGATTTGCAGCTGAATATAATCTCAGACACCTCCTGTTCCACCCTCTGCCTCCCCCAGGAGAGAAACAGCTATCCCAGGCCATTCTGTTCCTCTTTCAAGGCCAGATCTGAGGTGAAGAGAAGGCATTGAGAAAGTTAATCCGAGGAAGAGAATTTTAGGCCAGTGTTTTCAAAGCCTGGACCAACAACATCAAAGTCACTTGGGAATGTAGAAATGCAAATCCTCAGGCCCCACCCTAGGCCTACTGAACTGGAAGCTCTGGGTGTGCGGCCCAGCCATCCGTGATTTTTTTTTTTTTTTTAATACAGAGTCTGCTGTTGGCCAGGCTGGGGTGCAGTGGTGCAGTCTTGGCTCACTGCAACCTCCACCTCTCAGGTTCAAGTGATTCTCCTGATTCAGCCTCCCAAGTAGCTGGGACTACAAGTGCGTGCCACCATGCCCAGCTAATTTTTTGTATTTTTAGTAGAAAGGGTGTTTCACCATGTTAGCCAGGATGGTCTTGATCTCCTGACCTCGTGATCTGCCTGTCTCGGCCTCTCAAAGTACTGGGATTACAGGTGTGAGCCACCGCGCCGGCCGCCATCCGTGTTTTAACAGGCTCTCAGATCATTCTGATGCTCCGTGAAGTTCTAGGCATGCTGATCAACATTGCTACCCTTGGTTAGATCTTCCTGACGCACTTCAAAAATAATTTGCTGTGGTAGAGCCAAGGGGCCAATGGGGACCAATCCAGCCCAGCACCTAAATCTTTTGATTAGTTCTTGGTCTAATCTGCCCAAAGATATGGACATGAATGGCTGGGACACAGACGCTTTAAGGACCCCATCATCTGGGGAACCTGGGCCCTGACCCTTCTGAGCCTCGACTGGCCCCCTGTGCTCATATTCAGAGCATGGGGCCTGGCAGAAGTTTTAAGGGCTGATCCAGTATGGCAGGTCCCTTTGAGAGTCCTCTCAGGGATCCGGGCTTGTGACAGCACATGACACGATTGGGCTGTCCGGAGTTTCTGGGTGGGCAGGTATAATGAATGGATGGTTAGAATTGGAAAGGGCTGTGAGGGAGAGCAAAATCCCCTCTTCCGTGTCCGATTTTGTAAGCAGCTTCTGACACCTCAGGGACAAGATCCCAGCACCTGCATCTCACTGGCATCAGTGTCTTTCGGCACAGACCGAGAACCTCTTTTTGGAAAATTCTCTTGCCAAAAGCACGTGACCATATCTGTCTTAAGAAGCTGGCATCTATCCTTTTTTTTTCAAATTTGTCTCTGGCCTCTCTTCCCTCTCCCAGTATTCCCTTTCACCGGGAGCTAGAAGCATGTGGTGTCCTCAGGGCCATTTCAGATTGATGCAACCACATCACTGGTTCTGACCTGTAAAAAGTAAAGGCTAAGAATTCCTTTCAGAGGGGAAGAAAAACTATCATGAAGTAGACATGAAATGGCCAGGCAGTGTGCACCTCGCTTTCCATGATGCTTCTCATTTATCCTGACGGCAACCCCATACATGATATGTTATTTCCTCCATTTTATAAGTAAGGAAACTGGAGTTGAGAGAGTTTGTCCCTCGTGCAGCATCACACAACTTCTAAGTGGCAGTCAGGATTTGAACCCAGATCTGCCTGACTTCAGAGCACGTGTTTGCTTCTCTTTACCACACTGTGTCAGGAGAGATCCTCTAGGTCCTGGCTCCCTCCCAGGCAACCCCAAGGAAACAGGACTCTGGCCAAGTCCACGAGCTTTGTAGGTCCTGGCTGGATTCCCTCTTGGTTAGACTCTGGTCAGGCCCTCCCTGATTTCTCCTGGCCAGCTGGCCTCTCCGCCTCCTTGGCTCTATGTGGGCTCCTGAGGGAGAAGGCAGAGTGAAGCCACCAGGCCTCTGGACAGGTTGCAGTCAGCATCCGTTCCATCACGCGTTAACCCCTGCGGCTGGCCCACAGCAGGGAAGCCCTCTTGCCTAGCTCTGCACGGACTGCTCGCTTGCCTGAGTTTGCATTATTTATTTAATGTCTTGTACCGTAAATAATGGTAACTTTATGGTTATTAGGAACGGGTTAAGGTACATGCGGGTAGCACCAGGCTGCCTTCAAAAGGAACAGTCCTGGCATAAAATGTTGCGATAATTGCTTTACTGCTGAGTGTTGGTCTTTATTTTGTGTCTGATTTGTCCCTTAAGCCAGCGTAACATTCTCCCCACGGCAGGAGAATGCAGAGAGCAAATTGAAGGGCTGAGCATGAACAATGCGACATGGCGCACTGCTGGGTTTTTCTTTTTTCTTCTTTCTTCGTTTCTCCCTTGACCTCCCTCCAATCCTCTCCGCTCCCCTCCCCCCATGCCCTGCCCCAGTCTCTGCCCTACTCTGGTTGGGAGAATCATTCTCCCCCATCCTTGACACCTCTAGAAGGTAACCCATCTTACCCCCTTACTTCCTTTTGTTGAAAATTAGGTTAATAGAGCACTCCTATTCCTTACCTCTTCTCTGGGCAGCAAACAAGACAAAACAAAAGGATAAACACATAAAAGATGCCTTCTTTTCATGGACCCAGTGCCCAAGCAATGCCCAGGCATGCTAGCCCAGAAGTTATTGTTCCTTACATTTCTTACAAGGAGGCGGTGTCCGGGCCAGTGCCCAGCCTCCGGTGCCCAGCATCATAGTGGTCAGAGAGGGCTGGGTGTGCAGAAGGACTTGGGAGGGTGGCAGGGTTGCTGGTGGCAGGTGTGGAAGGGTGAAGGGGGCAGAGTCTGCCAGCTCCTTCCTGATAGTGGGAGAGAGTGATGGTCTTCAGTGGCCAGTGGGACTCTTCCTCTTCTCTTAGGTCCATCACACCAAGGCAGGAAGGCCACTGGCACTGGCCGCCATGTGCCATACACATATTTCCCTTGTCTGCACAGGAGTGGAGTGAGGGCAGGGGTGGGGTGAGGGCCTCTCCGCTTGGGGCAGCCTTTTGCTTTGCCAGAAGTGGATCCTCCTGACCTTCATCTGTTTGCCCCTGGGGGTCATCTATCAGCCTCCAGCAATACCCTGCAGGCTGGATGGCCCAAGCCAGATGAAACCTCTCCCCTCTAGCAGAGAGCAGGTCCAGCATCTCCCAAAGCGGGCGCTCTGACTGACCTTGGGCTTCTTTGATGTTCAGAGAGCTTGGCCAAAGCACGAACACTGGAGTAGGAGCCAGGAGTCCTGTGCTCTTGTTTCAGCTTCCCCACTGACTTGCCCGGTGTGGTAAACTCGTTGACACAGAAGTTCCTTGGAAACATTCTGTCTTGGTTTCATCTGTAAAATGAGGGCAAAAATCCCTGCTTTATGGGATTATTAGGAAGATCAAAAGTAGCTAATGAGTGAATACAGACTCCAGAACCAAGCATAGATTGTTGATCATGGAGTCTCAAATAACCTATCAGGCCCTCAAGCCAAAGGCCAGTGCCTATTTCTGGGTAAGGACAAGAAGGAAGTGGGACTGGAGGGGCAGTTGGGGTGGTACAATGATGAGGAGAAGAAGGAGGCAGGGACCCTCCAGTCCCGGTCCCACTGGAGCAGAAAACCAGTGTTGCTCTCCTCCATGGGGCAGGCATCAGGGCAGACCACAGGCTGTACCCCACCTTAGAGGAATGCCTTCTCCTAGCAGCCGGATCTCTTCCCTCCCTCCAGCCACAACCCGTTCTTCTGCTTTGGCCCTTTCTCTTGCCGTTCCTCCGCTTCTTCCTCTAGGGCTTCTCCTTGGCTACAATGGAGGGGACAACGAAGTCCAAGCAAGTTGACAGCCAGTGGCTTTAAGCTACAGGAGGCTGAGGGGATTTGTGTGTCTCTCCACTTACCCCACCTCTCCAGAGCATAGTAACTCATCAATAGCGGAAATTTGAACAAAGTGGAGAACCTGGGATGAAAGGAGAAATGCTGCGGTGATTGGGGGTGGGGTGAAGGGGGAAGAAGGGATGGCTTTAATTAGGGCTTCTTGGCCTCTTCAGTCCTGGGGCTGGTCGGGGTAATCCAGTTAGAGTCCCAGCCTTTCATCTCAGCTGGCCGGCCTCTCGGGGGCCCTGTCAGAGCCTTTAGGGGGCAACAAGTAGCGGGCAGGCTTGGAGTGGTGTGGGGGTTGGTACCACACTCACTTCCAGCTGGACGCAGAGGGGGGTGCGGAATGAAGCCCCGCCAGCACAGCAGTTGGTGGTGGGCAGTGAAGTGGCCGGTGCAGGCGGCTTGGGCGCTGGGCGGCTGTCTCCTGACACCAGAAACTCTCTTTATAAAAGGATCAAGTCGGTAGCATTGTTCTCTGGCCAGGGAACCAAGGGCTCAGAATGCTCTTTTGTGTGGAGGTGCCCCCACCCGCCACCACCACACTCCCCCTTCTTTTTTCTCCCTTTGAGCCACTGCTGGCTGTGCCTCTGCCCCCATGCTTGGGGCGGGAGGCGATGGAGTGGTGGAGATGGGCTCGGGACAGACAGTCCTGGGGGAGCCATCTGTGCTGGGGTAGGATCCACTGGAGCTGAAAAATTAAACAGCATTTTCAATTAACTTTTCCTCTCCTGTTTGGGGGTGGGCGTGCGGGGGTGGTGGAGCAGGCTGGTTGAATTTAACCTTTGAAAAGCTGCTGAGGAGCAGAGGAGGAGGGAATGACCTTTCTTTCCCCAGGCAGGGTTGGGCGGGGGTGGGGAGCAGAGGAACTGTTTCCTCAGGCTAGGCGGGGGACCCTCTCCTGGTGAATATTCCAGAAGCTCTTGGTGTCCTTGGCCCCTGAGGTGCCATCTCTGTAGAGGGAGGGTTTGCTAGTGCATCTCCAGGGTGTTCGGCGTAAGGAGAGATGGGCGAGTTGCGTGGGGTCAGCAGGTGGATGAAGGCTCCCTGCCGAGCAATGGAAATCTTTTTCACCCCTCCCTCAAAGGCTGCCCCTTTTCTTTACCCATCTTCCCTTCTGCTCCCCAGGAACACCTGCATCTTAGTTTGTCCTCCTGGGCTGGGTGCCCCAAAAGATGGAAGAACATCTGTAGAAGTTGATTCTGCTGTAGATGGCATTTGCTCTAAAGACCTTTCCATTACTGTCTCATTGGCACCGTGGAACGTAACACAACCAGAAATCAGAGTCAGAGTCCAGTGTGTATCCTTCTCACAGCTTGTTGCCGCATGCCCTGGCCTTCTGCATCTTCCCTGGGAACTGGGAGCAGGTCTTCCTCACCCCTCTCTGATCTCTTTCTCACTCCCCATAGCGACCAGAAGAGGGTTTTCACCTCTTCTTTAGTCCCTCATGGTGGAAAACTTCTGTCACCATAATGATTGTTCACACCTGAAGAACACTCTGTATTTTGCAAAGAACTCATTAGAGTCTTCTTTTAATCTTTGGGGATAGATGGAAAGGAGAAAGCCCTTTTTTATGATGAAGAGACTGGGACTCAAGAGAGATTAATTTTGAAAAATGGGGCATCCCCTGGAGGGCACAGCAGCATCACCGAGGGGCCTTTTTCAATTGTCCATCCCACCCAGAGATTCCATGGTCCTCACTCCTCCTGCCCCTACCTTCACCCCAGAGTAGGTTCCTTAATGCAATTATATCTTTTGCGTTTTTCTTTAGCTAAATACAGACAGTCCCATTTATGGGTGTGAAGACTCAGGAAGGCTACTCAAGTGAGCTGAGGCAAAAGAGGTAATACAGCCAATGGTTTCATTTGGGTTTTCAGCAGTCTTGGTGTTTATCCAAGCAACAAGAAGGATGGTATTAGAAAGTAGCATAGGCTGGGTGTGCTGGATCACACCTGTAATCCGAGCACTTTGGCAGCCCAAAGCAGGCGGATCACTTGAGGCCAGGAGTTCGAGACCAGCCTGGCCAACATGGCAAAACGCCACCTCTACTAAAATTACAAAATTAGCCGGGTGTGGTGGCACACACCTGTCATCCCAGCGACTTGAGAGGCTAAAGCACAAGAATTGCTTGAATCTGGGAGTCAGAGGCTGCAGTGAGCCGAGATTGTGCCATGGTACTCCAGCCTGGGTGACAGAGCGAGACCCTGTCAAAAAAAGAGAGAGGGAGAGAGAGAGAGAGAGAGAAAGGAAAGAAAGAAAGAGAGAGAGAGAGAAGGAAGGAAGGAAGGAAGGAAGGAAGGAAGGAAGGAAGGAAAGAAAATCAGCATAGAATGATTACAGGTTCAATACCTGTTACCCCAACACTTTGGGAGGCCAAGGCGGTAGGATCGCTTGAGCCCAGGAGTTTGAGACCAGCCTGAGCTAGCTACATGGTGAGACTCTGTCTCTTTTAAAAAATAAAACAATTAGTTCAACCATTGTGGAAAACAGTGTGGCGATTCCTCAAGGATCTAGAACTAGAAATACCATTTGACCCAGCCATCCCATTACTGGGGATATACCCAAAGGATTATAAGTCATGCTGCTATAAAGACACACGCACACGTATGTTTACTGCGGCACTATTCACAATAGCAAAGACTTGGAATCAACCCAAATGTGCATCAGTGACAGACTGGATTAAGAAAATGTGGCACATGTACACCATGGAATACTATGCAGCCATAAAAAAGGATGAGTTCGTGTCCTTTTTAGGGACATGGATGCAGCTGGAAACCATCATTCTCAGCAAGAACAGAAAACCAAACACCCCATGTTCTCACTCATAGGTGGGAATTGAATAATGAGATCACTTGGACACAGGAAGGGGAACATCACACACCGGGAGGTGGGGGGAGGGGGTAGGGGGAGGGATAGCATTAGGAGATATACCTAATGTAAATGACGAGTTAATGGGTGCAGCACACCAACATGGCACATGTATACATATGTAACAAACCTGCACGTTGTGCACATGTACCCTAGAACTTAAAGTATAATTAAAAAATAAAATAAATAAAACAATTAGTCAGGCATAGTGGTGTGCACCTATAGTCCCAGCTACTCAGGAAGCTGAGGTGAGAGGATCGCTTGAGCCCAGGAAGTCAAGGCAGCAGTGAACGGAGATCACGCCACTGCACTCCAGCCTGGGTGACAGAGTGAGACCCTGAAAAAGAAAAAAAAAGGAAAGAAAGAGAGAGAGAGAAGTGAGGGAGGGAGGGAGGGAGGGAAGGAAAGAGGGAGGGAGGGAGGAAGGAAAGAAATGACATGAGCTGCTCCCTCAGCTACCCCAGGGCACAGTGGAGCAGCACCTTCCTCCCCAAACCTGTTCCTTGTGTTTCACGCTCAGTTAAGGACACTGCTCTCTAGCCTCAGCTTGGGACACTCTCCTCTTCCTGGGCTAAGTTCAGCCAAACTGCTTTTCCTTCAGTTTGTCTAATATGCAGGCTTTGCTTTTCAGGACATTAGCGTCACCCTCACCTGACTCTTACCCCTCCTTCCTGTCTCAGTGAATTTTACTGCTCAAAGAAGCCTTTCTGTCTCAATGTACATTTGGTCCTCCGGTTATACTTTCTCACAGCATTCTGTCCTTCTGGAATGTAAGGTACCATGGTTTCTAGTGACACATTGAGGTGGGACAGTAGTCGCCATCTCTCCCCTACCAGTTGTTTCACACTGGGAGCACAGGTATCCTGCTATTTTGTTCACTATTCTATTCCCAGTGCTTCTGGGAGGCACTCAGGGGCTTAATACGGTAAATGAATGAATGAATGAAAGGAGAAAAGGGAAAGGTAGTAACTCACAGAGAAAACGAGCAAAGTGAAAACCAAGATTTCCCAGAGGTAAAGATGAGAAAAGGTTGTTGCTTCAAGGTCTAAGAAATTTCTTTAGGCCCCCCAAATGGAGGCCAGTTGGCCTGAAGGGTGCAGAGAACACTCTCGCAGTGGGGGCATGAGGAGGAGTGATGTTTGAGGCCCTTTTGGCCAGGCAAAGAAAGCATGCAGCCTACTTCAGCTTTCTCCTTATTTTTCAAAGGTGCCAGTCTGTTTTTGGAGCCCTGAGAAAGAGAAGGCTAGAAGGAGAGCACTAAAGACTGCAACCAATTCTAATAAAGAATAAGGGAAAAGAAAAGGCTTTGCCTGCTGGAATAGCTTTGGGTAAGGTCACCCTAGTTTTCTACAAAATAAAGGGATTGGCTACAGGAGCCACCAGAAGATAGATCCCAGGACCTGTGGGCAGGAAGTTGAACCCCAGAGAGAAACTTTCACTGGCGAAGGGTTAAAGGGAATAAACATGCTTAGCAATGTATTGAGGGTGAGGGGAAAGGAAAGGTAGGGAGAGACCAGCGAGCATGTAGACCACTAATAAATGAAGAGAAGTGGGAGATTCATCTTACCTCCTACAGGGCAGAGATGCTCAGCTCATTTTTTAGATCAGTCTTTAAGAAGAAAAATGACAAAAAGGAATTTGGATAATTAGGAAGTAAATGCAGACTGTGCAAAAATCGTTCCTGATAGAAAGCAGGTAGGAGAATACTCAGAAAATGTAAAGGTTTCACAAATCAGCAAGCCAGGATGACATCCATCATGAGGTATTAAGGCTAGTGTTCTGGGAACATGCTAAGCGGGGCGCTGATTGAACCACTTATAATTATGTCTGGAAAATCATAGAAAGTAAAAGGGGCCATCAGGAGGCTGGAGAAGTGAAACGGATGTGACTCCTGTCTTCTAAAACATGGTACAACAAGCCTAAAAATGTCCATCCAGTCAGTTTGGAACTAGATACAATGAAAGGGGGAAAAATCTGTCATCTAGGGGAGTAAAATAAAATTGAGAAGAGTGTGTGTGTGAGTGTGTGTGTGTGTGTGTGTGTGTGTGTGTGTATAGTATGCCTAAGGGCCAAACCACACCAAACAGAACAGCGCTAAGTGGTCACATTGGAAACAGAAAAACAGATGTGCTGTAATGGGCGTGCCACAAGTGGCTGTTGTTAAAACAGGTTCAGGTTTTCGCCATGGTTGTAGGTATGTAAATGAAAACTGCACAGTAAAGAAAAACCGATGGCAGGGAATCATTCAGGGAGAGGGACACTCTGGATGAACAGAGTATTCTGAGCCAATTTAACACGGTCTCATTTTGGATGGGGAGAAAGCTGCATGTAACTGAAGAAGCTGATAGGTAGGTGTGGCTGAGGAGCAATTCAGGAAACTGAAGAAGTCAACAACCACATGAACACCTAATTCTGGGGAGAGGCGGTGGGTTGAAACACATGAACATATTTGGGGGGAAATCTCTGCTTATCCAAAAAGAGCCATAGGAAGGCCCTGGAAGCTGCCTTGCTTTGGGGGTTGCATGCACACAATTTGGATGTGGAGCTCTGGGACCTAGAAGGGAGGTGACACACTGGGGTGGTTTCAAAAAGAATGGGGACAGCCCCTAAGGGGGTTAGCTGAGAGGGAGTGGCTCCTCATGGTAATGATCCTAACTGACTCCACAGCCCCAGCGCCCTACACACTTTTACAAGGTTAAAGCAACAGCTTGAACCTGTATGGGGTGAGCATTTGTTTCCTTTCCAGATTGCCAGCTAATGAGGAAAGATTAAAGGAGCTAAATCTGTTTAGCTTGGCTAAGTGACGACGGAGGCGGCGGGAGTGGAGAGGCATGCTGGGCAGCCTGGCCAAGCGGAGGGGTGTGATAACCGTCTGCAGATTTTAGGAAGGTGTAACTACAGTGGAAGAAGAGCGGCTGCTCAGGTGGCACAAGGCCCTCAGCCTTCGGCGCGGGAAGAACCGAAGGGCGAGTTTCCCAACAGTGAGCCCGGCGGCTCCTGGAGCAGCCAGTTGACCTGAGGAAGAGAGAGCAAGGGTTGGGAACATCCCGACTGAGCCAAGAGAGGGACCAGGCCAACCCACCCAATGGGCCGGGCACTGTCCCAACAGACCAGCTTTCATTTGCCTTTTGCTAACAGCATCCTCAGCGTTCCCAAGGGTCTTCTCTGACCCTCTGCCCCCACTGCAGCCAATACCTCAAGGGATCTGGAGTCCAAAAAGGTTCCCCCGCTTTCTGGCCTGTGATAGACATTCGTAGTAGCTGGTTTGGCGATTCAGAACCTGGCTGTTATTTGATGATGTCTTCAGACAGATTATTCCAAGGCTATGAGATCAGAACCTGTGCAAGGAGCTCTTCTGGGAGTGGAAATAACTGCCCCAAAAGGGGAAGCAAGTGGCAAGACCCAGGGTGTGGCATCCCTGGGATCCCAAGCCCGGCCCCTGGGGGCCAGCCAGGCTGCCTCCCGCAGGCTTGCTGTTGGCAATCTCACGGTTAAACACTTAAACAATCTTTCTTTCTCCTCTTTTCTCTCTCCCCCTCTCTCTCTTTCACTCTCTTCTTTTCAGAGTTGACAGGGGCCAAATAAAGGCCCTTTTAAAAAAAACACACAAAACAATTTTGTTCCTTCTGAAAGTGATGGAGCGAAAGTGAGTGCAGATTATAGGCCTGTGAGGCGAGGGCCTTCCAGACGGGGGGAGAAGCGGTGACATGATGGGAACCTAATGGCGGTAATTGGCCCTGGATTTGACAGGGCCCATATCACAGCTCAGGAAAAGAGAGATGTTTAAAGTAAAAATTTACACAAAATTATATGTTTTCGGGGTGAAAAAGACTGTTTGGATTTCATTTTTTTTCTTCCTCTTCTTCCCCCCAGGGCATGTTTCATGGGTCATCCTCCGCGTGTGTGCGCGTGTGTCTGTGTGTGTGTGTGCACACATGCCCGTGCGGCTGTCTCCCCAGGTATATGGGCATCTTATGCCACATTGCCAATGTCTTCTACTTCCACTCTTCCTGGAATAGAGGCGTTTGTTAGCTTTGGAAGTTTCCCTTCAGGAAGCAGAAACAGCATAAGAGAAGAGAGAAAAGAACCATTTGAGTAATAGATCAGACCACCCTTCATAGTCTCACCACAGCAGAGCTTGTTTGGATTCAACATATAGTCGCGTAGCATCTTGTATTTATCCTTGTATCACTTAGTCCTAAATATAACCAAGTAATAGATCAAGTAGTTATACTGTTTAGTGGCTGACTCCCACTCCAAACTGTGAGCTCTTTGAGTGCAGGACCCTGTTTCTCTTGTTATGTGCCATAATCTCAGCACCTAGCCCAGTGCCTCCCACGTAGCAGGCTTCCAGGATTTGTGAAACGAGTGACCTAAAATAATGGAATTACGTAGGGACAGCTGCTATGTTGGAAGCCCGTGCCTTCCCTGAGTATAAAATGCTGATCAATCAGACTTTTGTGTAACTAGACAATACTAGAATATTCAGATATTGATTCTTCATTGCTTGTTGGAAATGTGGCCTGAGAGGAAGACTTCAGAGGTGGCAGTGAAGCTAGAATATTAGGTGTTCATCCCTGGTTCAGAATGGTTTAGGCTTCCTCCATTGTGAGCTTCACTAGTGGCTCTACAGTCAAACCCCAACTGACTCTTTAATGCTAATGACCATGCTAGTGTTGAAACGATCTCCTCTTCTGGCCTGCAGAATGTCCTGCTGCTCCCTGTTTTACTTGGGATTTAGGCATTCTCTATGGACTGAGCTAAGAACTAGCCCGCTATTGGGCTATTTTTTAGATTTTTTTTTTAAAAAAAGATGTATCTTTTGGCTAACCTGATAACAAGACCCATAAATGAAACAAAGTTGAATGTTTTATTCACGTGAGCTCAAGGGAAGTACCAGAGTCACAGAACCGCAGATTGGGGAGTGGCTTTGGAGGTTCTGAAGTTCATGCTTTACTAGTTGTGTGCATAACCTCTACAGTAACCTCTCATGCTCCAGATGCAAAGATTGGCACGTCCAGCAGGGAAGGCAAAGTTTAAAGTCAAGAAGCAAAGGGGCTAGGAGCTGGGCTGGACAAGGACCAGTCCTTGAAAATGGGTCAGTCGTAGGGGAACAAACACAGAAAGGGAAGACCTAGCAAGACTGTGCCAGGGAGTGGCTATGAAGACTGGAAATAAGTTCTGAAAGGCTAGTCCAGGAGGCTGGTGTTGAAAGGGAATGTATAGCTATCAGCAGCAGGGGCCAAGCCAACAGTCTGTACCCTTCCCATTTTGCCTCAATGTTTGAAGAAGATCTCAGCCCAGACAAACCAGGAGGTTTCAAGACCACTAGGGGAATCCAGAACACGGGGTGAATGTCGCTGGGGATGGGAGAAGGGTATCAGGGTATAGAATCACATGGAAATGGGGCTCTTAGAGCTGTGGCAGTTGCTGAGATCAACTGAGGTCAACACAACTGAGTAGATGGTTCTCGAATAATATAGGTGTAGCTCGTGTGCTGATTATTGTGTTAGGTACAGTAATAGCAGATAAAGTTGTAAATGATCTACAGGATTGGCATGCTCTAGGAATGAAGAAGTCATTGCTTATGGTGAGAATACAGGTTCTTAAAGAAAAACTGAGGCATTTGGGGTTTCGGAACCATTTATTTGTCCTGACATTTATAGGATGCCTGCTCTATTCCAGGCATCATGCTGAGTCAAAGCTCTTCAGACCTACGATTTAATTTGAGTCACTTCCCTTTTATTTTCCCTTTGTGTGATGAATTGAGAGTGCGAGTATAGGGAAAAATGGCCACCATTCCATCCATGAAAATCACACAGTATGAGAAGGCTCTCTTGGCAATCTCAGGGTTCTCCAAGCTCTGTAGATGCTCCAAGAGTCTAGGAAACAGGAGCAGCTTACAGAAATTTCCTCCTTTGGCATTTAGCGCAGAGATGGCAACCTTGTCCTTATCTTCTACCTCTGTGTAGGAATATTAAAATTGTAAATTACATGCATTTTCCTAAAATACAGTCCTTGCACCAGGACCTGAAATAATGACTTGGCTGCAGGTGTCTCTGGGTAACACTTGGCTTGCCAGTTAATGCGAATCTGAAGATGAGATGCTAAAACCTTCAGATCTGCCTCCCTTGGATGTGATCTTAGCTGCTACACCATCTCCTTCTAAAAGGATAGCAAAGTTGATATGGATGTTGTTTGCTTTTTCACTCATCTAAACTTTTTGCTTAAAATTATGGAATCTCAGAGCCTTGGAGATGATGCCACATATTTTTAAATAAACTGCCTCGTCTAAGTTAAGTGTTGGAAATACAGAGGTTTAAAAACAGTTCGCCTTTAAAGGAATTCATAGTCTACCGAGGAGACAGGCCAGCCAAAGAGGTAATGTCAAAATACTATGAGAAGTGCTAAGAGAGATGTAAGATGCAGCACCTCCTCGAAGAAGCAAACACCTAAATCAACCAGAGACCTTAAGGAAGACTTCACAGAATTAGCAAAGCTTAAAATGAATCTTTAAGAAGTTTGCTACGCAGCCAAAGAGCACAGGAAAGGTGTTCCCAGCGAAGGACGTGGCATGATAGTTGAATGTGTGAATTTTAAGCCAACTATTCCTGACCCCTTGTTCCTTAATATGTTTAGCAGCTTGTAAGAAATTTGCTGTCCTCATTTTGTGACAGTTGTGTGCAGCGTATAAGGATGGTGAGAAAAAGGGCTTGAAGAACCACCAAGAGAAAGGAAGATGGGAAGAAAGTGAAGGGAAGAAAGAAGAGAAAGGGAAGGAAACCAATATTTATTGAGTGTCTATTATGTGCCATGTGGTTTTACATGATCTCATTTCATATTATTTTCATTTCCTACATTAGGACAATGTGGTTCAGAAAGATGAGTGATTTCTTCACCTGACTTCATCTTTTCGTCCTCTCCTGTCCCGATTCTTATGCTAACCCTACCTCAGACCTTTCTTTGAAGCTTCACACTGCCTATTTACCACCACCACGTGGATCTCTAACAGACATTCTGCCTCACCAGTCCAGAATGCTGCTCATCATTTTTCCCACCAAAACTGCTCCTTCTCCCCTTTTCCCATGGCACCTCCCCATCCACTTGCCCAAGCCAGAAACCTGGGAATCACTCTTCAGCTTTTCCCTGTTCCTCAGCCCCTCAGTCTGCCTCTAAATCCTATCTCAAATGCATTCCCTTCTCCCCAGCTTGCCTGGCACCCCCCAAAATCCCGGCATCAGCATCTGTCCTCTATCACTGCTGGAACTGTCTTCTATTTGATTTCTGTCTTCCATCCTTGCCAATTCCCATTCCAGCCTCTCCACCTGGCAGCTGAGGAATCTTTCTAAGAGGCATGACCCCTAGAGTCAAGTCCATAATCCTTAACGCGGCAAGACCTGCTCCCGGTCTGCCCTGACCCCCATCTGTCCTCGGGGTCTTTCATCCTGCCCGGTTTCTTCTCCTCAGCCTCCTTACACCACTGCTTCCCCTCATCCTTCAGATCTTAGCTTCAATGCCATTTCCTCGGAGAACTCTTCCCAGTGTAAAAAAGATTTCACTTGTTTTTTTCTTTCTTTCTTTTTTGTTTTAACCTGGCCTTTGACTGTTGTCATCATCGACTTTTCTATTTCTTATCCAGTGTCTTCAAGTGTATTTGGCAAATGTAGTTAGACATTTATTTGCATGTGTAGTTGTTTCATGTCTGTCTCGTTCACTAAGTGTAAGCTCTGTGAGGGCAGCACTGTGTCTCTTTATATTTTTAGAGACCAGGGTCTTGCTCTGTCATCCAGAATCATCAACACTGTGCACAGCACTGAGCAGAGAGGAGGCACTCAAATGTTATATTTTAATACATTACATATTTTTGTTAAAAAGGAATATTAAATTGAATGTGTTCAGGATAAAGAAGAGCTTGGATTTAAATCCACCTCTAGGGCCAGGTACGGTGGTCCACACCTGTAATCCCAGCACTTTGGGAGGCCAAGGCGGTTGGATCACCTGAGGTCAGGAATTCAAGACTAGCCTGGCCAACATGGCAAAACCTTTTCTCTACTAAAAATACAAAAATTAGCTGGGCATGGTGATGCGCACCCATAATTCCAGCTACTTGGGAGGCTGAGGCAGGAGAATCACTTGAACCCAGGAGGTGGAGGTTGCATTGAGTGGAGATTGTGCCACTGCACTCCAGCCTGGGACAGAGCAAGACTCTGTCTAAAAATAAAATATAAATAAATCCATCTCTAGGCTGGGTGTGGTGGCTCACACCTGTAATCCCAGCATTTTGAGAGGCCAAGGTGGGAGGATTGCTTCAGGCCAGGAGTTTGGGAACAGCCTGGGCAACATAGCAAGACTCCATCTCTATAAAAAATTTAAAAATTAGCCAGAGCAGTGGTGAGCACTTCTAGGCCCAGCTGCTCAGGAATCTGAGGCAGGAGGATCGCTTGAGCTCAGGAGTTGGAGGCTGCAGTGAGCTATGATCACCCCACTGCACTCCAGTCCGGGTGACAGGGTGAGATCCTGTCTCTAAAAATACAAAAATAAACCCACCTCTTCCTGATGCCAAAGCCCATGATCTTTCCTCTGTCTCAGGCTTGCAGTGGGGGAAAATCCAACACGGGCCATCAGGCAGTGCACGGTATTCCTGGAGTTTGTTTCCAAGAAGAGACAGAGAGCCTTTAGAAACTTAATTCTTGGCCAGGCGCGGTGGCTTATGCCTGTAATCCCAGCACTTTAGGAGGCCAAGGCAGGCAGATCACGAGGTCAGGAGATCGAGACCATCCTGGCTAACACAGTGAAACCCCGTCTCTATTAAAAATACAAAAAATTAGCTGGGCGTGGTGGCAGTCGCCTGCAGTCCCAGCTACTGGTTGGGGGCGGTGTGGGGCGGGGGGGCGGCGCGCGGCTGAGGCAGGAGAATGGCGTGAACCCGGGAGGCAGAGCTTGCAGTGAGCCGAGATGGCGCCACTGCACTCCAGCCTGGGTGACAGAGCAAGACTCGCCACTGCACTCCAGCCTGGGTGACAGAGCAAGACTCGGTCTCAAAAAAAAAAAAACAATCCTGATTAGAAGGTGAACTCTTTGCAGCTAGAGGCCATGTCTTCATTGTTTAGTAAAGTGCCTGGCACAGGGTAGGTGCTCAATAAATAATGAATGAATGAACAAATGAACCATGAGAAACTCACAGGTTTCTAATTTGAACAAATGGGCAGAGGCACCATTCACTGAGGTAGATGAGGGAAAGGAAGAGCAGATTTGTTGGCCGGGCGGGGAGGGGTGGGGAGAAATGAAGAAAGAGTTTAGTTTTAGAATGACATGCAGAGAAAGGCACAGTTGTCAATAAGCGTGTTGTGTTTTGAGAACAATGAGAAGTTTATTCATTCAGTCATTTATTTATTTAGTCATTAATCAACAAATATCTATTTAAAGCTTAGTATATGTCAAGCACTACACTAGGCACTGAACATATAATAATCAGACAAAGTCAAGAAAGGGAAATGGATAAGAAACCCTATTAAAATGCAGAGTGGCTCATGCCATTACCAAAGCAAGCACAGGGTGCTGTGTGTGGGGCTTCAGAAGCGGAGACTGCAAGACTTCCTGGGGAAAGTAACACCTCAGTTGCATCCTGAGGAATGGAGGAAGTAGGTGCTAGCCAGACTGAAAGCCAGAGAAAGGGTGTTCGAAGCAAAGGAAGTCGCATGTGCAAAAGCCCAGCAGCAAAAGAAAGAAAAGTATTCAGAGAACTCCAGATGGTTCAGCAATGTGGGAATCCAGTGTTGAGCTCAAGGTGCTCCATGGACAGTAGTAAGAGGCCCAAGTTGTGAACCTCCTTGACACCCTTCCCTCCATCTCTCCATGTAGAGAGAAGAATAGACTGCACGGAAAGTCAAGTGCAGGTGTTAGTCAGTCACTGCGACTCACAGGAGTGTGTGTGAGGGGAAAGTGAGGAGAAAGTAGGGTTGAAATTATAACCTTGGACCACATTGTTAAGAGCCTTGTCTGCCATAATGGAGTGTGACTTCTAGGGGCAGTTGGTAACCACTGAAAGGTTTTAATTGGGAAGGCTGGTGGTGGTGACATGAGCAGATCCATATATTAGAAAGATAACTCAGGGCTAGTGTGAAAAATGGATTAGCAGGGACATGACCAGAAGCGACTGCATTTTCTGTCAAGAAGACATTCTTCAGATTGGAAAAAAAATACAATGGTATGACGATGCTGAAGTCCAATATTGTGTGTGTGTGTGTGTGTGTGTGTGTGTGTGTGTGTGTGTGTGTGAGAGAGAGAGAGAGAGAGAGAGAGAGAGAGAGAGAGAGAGAGATTGTAAGAAGCTACCTGAGTCTTGGCCGGGCGCGGTGGCTCACACCTGTAATCCCAGGACTTTGGGAGGCTGAGGCGGGCGGATCACAAGGTCAGGAGATGGAGACCATCCTGGCTAACACAGTGAAACCCCGTCTCTACTAAAAATACAAAAAATTTAACCGGGTGTGGTGGTGGGCGCCTGTAGTCCCAGCTACTTGGGAGGCTGAGGCAGGAGAATGAACCCGGGAGGCGCAGCGTGCAGTGAGCCGAGTTTGCGCCACTGCACTCCAGCCTGGGCGACACAGCGAGACTCCATCTCAAAAAAAAAAAAAAAAAAGAAAACAAAAAGAAACTACATGAGTCTCAGTTCTGACCTTCATGGACAACTGAACTCCCTGCCCTCTGCCTCTCCTGCCTTGGGTTTCCCTGACACATTTTGCCTCCTCTGCTCGAAGAGTTCTCCCTGCGTCTTGCCCATCTTGAAGTAAAACTTCAACTTCCAGCCTTCCCTACTCCTCTTCCCCCAGACAGACTGACCAGTTTCATTCTCTAGGCTGCTATATCATTCTGGACATAACAACTACATTATAATTACTGTTTTTTTCATCTGTTTCCTAAACTAGATCATATACTCCTTGAAGGCTAAGACTGCACAAGTTTCTTTGTACCCCCAACATCAGGTATGGTTCATGGCAAACAGTAGATACTCAGTGCGTACTGGATTGGAATTTATGGGAATGCTAATAAACTGGGATGATCTAATAATGTGATTTGTTTTTGTTTTTGTTTTGAGATGAGGTCTCACTCTGTCGCCCAGGCTGGAGTGCAGTGGCGCAATCATAGCTAGCTGTAACCTCAAACCCCTGGGCTCAGAGGATCCTCCCACCTCAGCCTACCAAGTAGCTAGGACTGCAGGTGTGCGCCACCATGCCCAACTAGTTTTATTAATTTTTTTGTAGAGACAGGATCTCACCATTTTGCCGAGGCTCATCTGGAACTCCTGGGCTCAAGTGATCCTCCCACCTTGGCCTCCCAAAGTGCTGGGATGACAGACATGAGCCACCACCTAAGGTGAAATTCAATAAATGTGAATTCCTACACCTGGATCTAAAACTTTAGCTGCCGCAGTACAGGATAGGAGAGCAAGATATCTATTCAGCAAACATTTGTGGACTATCAAGCACCTGCTAGGTACTGTGCTTGACACAGGACATAAAGCAGGAAACCAGGGAGACACATTCTTTGCCCTCATGGAGTTTACAAATGGGATGACAAATTTTAAACAAGTAACCAAATATAAGTAAAATGCTGTAGAGAACAATATAGAGTCCAGTGGAGACCTCACCTGGTCAGGACCGTAGAGGAGCACTCTATGAGGAAGTGATCTATGAGCTGACCTGAAAGACTGCTGGAGTTTTCTAGGCAGAGTCTAGAAAACTCTAGGGTTGGGGCTTTGTATGTGTGTGTGTGGGGGGGGGTGGGGGTAGGGGTGAGATAGCGTTTTCAGCACTGTTATCATTACTTCCTTTGGCAAGTCTTCCCTGACTTCTCTGAAGAGGTCACATCTTCTGTGGCCACATGGTTGCTCCTGCAGAACTTACCTCTACTGCAGATTTATGTTTATTTCTGCCATGACTTGATCAATGCCCAAAGCCCCCACTAGACTGTATGCGTGGTGAGGAGACCTGTCCCTGTGCCCATCAGTGTATTTCCACTGCCTGGTACAGTACCTAGCATATAATAGGCTCTCAATTGATGTCTCCTGAATGAATGAATGAATGAATGAATGAATGAATGAAGTGGGTATTCCAAGCAGAGACAACAAGCACCAAAGACCAATGTGTCACACAGTGAAGGGGAGACTGAGTGTCTCAGAAAATCTGAGTGTTTGGTCAACTGCCAACTATGCATGAAACAACAAAGCAAGATGGCCGCAACTTTAGGATTTGTTAAGAAACATCTTGTCTCTAGTCTGCCCTGGCCAGACTAAACCTACAGTGTTGTTTTCTTTCCTGGGTGCCACACTTTAGAAAACACCGCGACACATGTTTGCAAAACATTTCCATGTGGGAAGCTCCGTCGCATGATGGAAGGATGTGGGACTGGAATCAGATGGACATGGTTTGAATTCCAGCTCTATCACGTGTTCACTGAATTGTCAAATCACTGAACTTCTGAGAGCCTCTTTTCCTACCCATAAAGTGGAACTAATAATATCCAGAGTCCTGAAAGCTAAATGGAATGGCATGTAAAATGCCTAACATGGTGCCTGGCACACAGTAGGCACCCAATACATGTGAGGCCCCCTACCTATTAGAAGAAGCAGAACTCAGAGCATCTGAGTTACGGAAGACTTCCTGAAGGGGGTAAAAGTCAAACTGGTCACTTAAGGCCTGGAGGATTCTACTTTATTGAAGAAAAGAGAGAGACCTTAATTGAGGGGGGTAGACAATAATTGAGCACAGCGCTGGGCTGGGCTCTATGCATGGACAGAGAGAACCAAGTAGAGACCAGTCTGAGCTTCAAGGTTCCTGGGGGGGACCTTCTTGCTTGATGTCACCTTCCCAAAAGAAATGCAATGCCGGGGGACCATCTCTGACTAGTATACCCATTTTGGAAAGTGGGGAAATTCCATCTTAGTTTATGGTTTGCTCACAAACTTAGATAACCTCTAAGGCCCTGCCCTCCTGGAGCTGGTGTGGTACATACATGCCACTAATGGAGGTTAGAGCAAGTAGGATTGTGTGTGCATGCACATGCTTAAGCACTCACAAAGCCAAAACAAAGCATCCTACCCACACTGTCCTTGGAGCTTGGCAGTCACAACCAACAGCAGCGCATCCAGAGGGTAGCTTTGGGTCTGGAAGGACTAGTAAGGGAGAAGGAAGGCGAGAGATGGGGAAGAACATATGTTCAAAAATAAACACTGCCTCCTGCTAAATGGTCTAGAAAGCATCTGTAAGAGGGGCTTTGGGCTGTGGGGTTTCCGAGGATGGTGAGTGCGGGAATGTTTTGTCTGTAGAGTTGGGGCTGGGGGCTTCCACATCCTGCCCACTGCCACATCTGGGGAAGTCATCTGCACTGGGCTGATGGCTCCCCGAGCACTCCTGCTTTAATGGCTCGTGGTGCCGCAAGAAGTGGCCCAGTAATGGCCATTCCAGGCTGCCCCAGTGAAGGGTCTGGGCAGGCCCCAGGCAGCCTGTTTGCTTTCCTCCCACCCCAGGCCAACCAGCACCTTTCACCTCCTCTTCGCCTAGGTGAGCTGGCCTGAACCCTAGTTGGGAGCCTCCAACTGCGGGGAGACAGTGGGACTAGAGGCCTTGGATATTGAGAGTGGGGATAGGACTTGGTCCTGCGCTTCCTGACTGCCATCCCCTTGCTAAGGCACAGGCTCCTGCATCTGTCATTGTTTGCTTTCTTCTCTTGATGCAGCTCTGCCAAAACCTCATCTCTTTACAAAATGAGGCTAACGGTTTTGGGGTCAGGTCCAAGACCAAGTGGTGAAGAAGGGGCAGGAACATCGTGTTTTGAAAGAACCTGCTTCGCATGGTGTTATGGAGAGGTATGAAAGGAGAAAGCAGAGAAATGTGCTGAGGTGGCTCAGAGGGCTCCGGCCTCTGCTATCCCCCAGGGCCCAAGAGGAGCCACTGGTCATTTCTGCGCTCACAATCCAGCATCCAGCGCAGTCCCATCCTCGTCCGTCCCGAGCCTGAGACAGATAACTGCAGGTGCAGACAAACCTGCTCGCCCGTGACCTCTGGCATGGGGTATTTTAATGGCTTAGTCCCCTCGCCCTTGCTGAGGTCCCTGGGGAGTTACCTGGAGGACCCAAGAGCAGGGGCATTGCGAGTAGGGATACCTGCAAGTTGTAAGGATTGAGTGATGGGTCCTGGCTTCAGGAGGGGGAAACTCCTCCCGCCACTCTGGTGCCCCAGCAGCAGCCTGGCTAGAGTGGGGGCCCAAATGTGAATGGGGGGGACGCTGGATGGGGGCGAAGGGAGGGGAGGACTTGCACTGGCTCCTCTCAGCAAGGGCTCGTAAAGCTGCAGGTGTGAGATGTTGTTATTTAGTCTAGAGCCTGGTATGTGACAGCCCGGGCCCTCTCTCCTGCGAACTGCCGCCGCCACCGCCTCTGCTGGCCAGATAATTAGTCCATTACGACTCTCCCACCTCGGGTGGGTGGGGGCAGGGTGAGAGCCCACCCTCAGACTCCTTGTAATTCAACTTCCTGTGTTTTATGGAAGCAGGCTGTTGGGGGCAGAGAGTGAAAGGCCGGTCCCTAGGCTTGGCCAACCCCTTCCTCAGCTCCCAGCCCCCACCTCCCTCCTTCCACCCAAACCCAGTTGCTGTGGTGACCAAATGTTATTTCCCAGCTTCGTGTTGGAACTGCTTTGTAAAAGTTTTTTACATCTCTTACCTGCCTCAAACACGAATGCAGGCTGGTCTATCTCTCCCTGCGTCTTGCTCTGCCCGTCTCTTCCTCCGCCCATCTCTTCCTCCGCATCTCTCCTCTGTCTCTCTCTATTTTTATTACACGCTTATCGCCTTTTTCCCTCCTGCTTTTGAAATTGATTTCCTTTCCTTTCTCCCCCTATTCAGGACCTAAACGCTGAATGTTCGATATTTCATTTGAGACCGCTAATCGCATTACTGCCCTTGACGTTTTACAGATATCATATTATGGGCGCAAATTTGGCAAATTATTAGCGCTGTAATGTATAGCTTGTCAGAGGTATTTAAGACGCTAAGAGCCCAAGGCTTATCGGGGTTAGCAGAGAGCTCTCGTTGAGCTTTTGAAATGCAGAGAGCCAGTTATAAAACACACTGTGACTCTCTCTTCAGCTGGTGAAAAAAAGGAAAAGAGAAAAAGAGAAAGAAAAAGAAAAAAAAAATGTCACCCGTCTATCAGAGGCTTCCAGGGCTGATAACAAGCAAAATTCTTCTCTGTGGGTTTCACTGGAAATGTGAGAAGCTTTTAAAACATTTCTCAAGCTGTCTGGAAAAGAAAAAAAATCTTTATTGAAAGGATGTAGCAATCTTTTTTACTGTGGCCTATTTATCTCTGGGGAAAAAGCTGTAACAAGAAGATCCCCTACTGGTCACCAGCCGTGTCAGGGCCTGCTTGGCTTTGGTGCCAGGACTTTGGTGTGGGGGACTTGCTGAGCGAGAGGGGGGCCACCTTTGGCAAAACGGGGAAAGGCTGCTGGCTGGGTGCATTCCTGTGGAAGAGGCAGCGTCCTGCACGCCTAGCACAGTGCTCAGGGCTCAGCAGACACATCTCATCAAATCCTTTTTGAATGAATGGTTGAATGAACCAACCAACAAACACACACAAAAATAACAGAGAACCTTGAAACTGCTGCCCCGCTTTGGTCTGCCTAACTGTGCCAGGTACCTGTTTACCCCCCTACTACTGTAGCAAGTGACCTTTGCTGATACCACTGTCCACACGTGTTCCTTCACCCTCATAGAAACATCCTTGCTCTTTTGAGGCCATGCGATCCTCTCTACTTTCTTGTCACTGTCATCTGCTGATGACATCTTCCCTCTATTCAGCAGGGACGTTGGCACTCAGTATCTCCCTGCTCACCCCTATTCTGCCTTCCTCCTGTGAATTTCAGCACGCACATGGACTGTCCACATCCTGGGATCCTCTGCTGCAGCATCCTGCACTCCTACAGCAGATTCCATGGAAACAGCCCCGCCCTCAGTCTGACCATCTCCCAGTTTCTTCGTCTCAAAAATAATGAACTCTGAATCAGCTGCGTCTGCTGTCCTTAACGTCTGTTCTCCTTCCTCACTCCCACTGAATCCGTTTTTTGACCTCATTTAGACCTTCAATCCCTGGACCATTCCTAATTTAACAAGGCCACCATTCCCCTCCTAGCTTCACTTTCTTTCCTACCCAACCTTGACCCTTTGATCAATATCTTTAAAGGATTTCTTCCTGCCATTCCCTCACCCTTTTGCCTTTCTGTCCCACCTGTTTGCCTACCTCAGATCCCAAATCCATGAAAGCATTTACTTTCACCTCTATTTCTGGCCTGTGATGCTCTGGGGAGAAAAGCTGGTGTCACCATTTCAACTGGTGTCACCATTAGCAGACCCTAAGTCTCAACAGTCTATGTACTTGCCCATAATGATTTCCCATTTCCCACAGCAGTTGTTGTAAACCCTTCCCTCTCTCAAAATATTTCTCTTCACTGCCTCTGTTTACCTCATTCTCTGTAGATGACTTCATTTCCTGCTTTTCAGAGAGAATAATGGCCAAACAGTCTCAACTTTTCTCCCTCCCTAACCTTGGCCTCACCTTGGAGGCCATCTTCACCGAGTTGTGTCCTAACTCAGTACTACTCAGTACTTGTGTCCTAACTCAGTACTACTCAGCACTTTTGTCCTAACTCAGTACTACTCAGTACTTGTGTCCTAACTCAGTACTCATTCTTCCACCTGGGCCCATCACTCCTCCTTCAACCTGGCACCACCATCTATTCCCTCACATTTTAAATATCCCTTTTCCTACCAATGCCTTTCTCTCTGCCTTCACACACCCTCAAATCTCCCCTTTCAATCTTCTTTTAATCTTAACTTCCAAGCACATTACTGTCCCCTCTTCCTCTTTCCCTTTACAGATAAACTTGTTCAAAAGACATCTCACTCATATTGCCTCCACTTCCCCACCTCCCATTCAGTCAGCCCATTCACTCAATGAGCTCTATCCCACTTCTTCACTGACATTCTGATCACCTCTTCTTTCTTCAAAGCCGCTCTTCCCTTAGCTTCTCTGACTCATCTCTTTGGATCTTATCTACTTCTACTCCTGCTCATTCTCCTTCCCTAGCTTCTCCTTGATGTGCCCCTTCAGTATTGCTGCTGCCTGGAGTACACTGCTTCACTTCTCTTCTTACTTACGCATCTTCCCGGGGTGAGCTCATCATGCCTGTCGTTTCACGTCCCATCTAAAAACTGATGACTACCATGGCTGCAACTTCAGCCTCAACCTCTCTCCTGAGCTTCATGCCCATATTCCAGCTGCCAACTCACTATCTCTCCTTGAATCCTTGCAGAGCACCTTCAGACTCAACATATTTAATACTGACATCATTATATTCTTCCAAGCCTGCAACTTGGAAGCACCGTCTAACCACACAAGCAGAAACGTAGTTTGACCTAGAGTCTTCCGTTTTTCTTTCCCCCTTGTCTGTCCTCTTTCTCCAAAGGAAGGAGGAAAGGAAGGAAGGAAGAAAGGGAGGGAGGGAGTAAATAAGTAAAACTTGGGAAGCAGGAGAGAAGTGAGTTTCTTGCCTTGTACCTTATATCAAAATTAATGAATTAAGCCAGGCACTATGATGTACACCTGTAATCTCAGCCACTCGAGATACCGAGATGAGAGAATCGCTTGAGTCCAGGAGTTCAAGACCAGCCCAGACAACATAATGAGACCCTGTCTTATTTTTTTTTTTAAATAACGTGTTAAATAGATGAATTAAAAAGTTAAATGCAGGGCTGGGTGCAGTGGCTCAAGCCTGTAATCCCAGCACTTTGGGAGGCCAAGGTGGGTAGATCATCTGAGGTCAGGAGTTCAAGACCAGCCTGGCCAACATGGTGAAACTCCGACTCTACTAAAAATACAAAAATTAGCCAGGCATGGTAGCAGGCGCCCGTAGTCCCAGCTACTTGAGAGGCTGAGGCAGGAGAATCACTTTGACTCAGGAGATGAAAGTTACAGTAAGCTGAGATCGCACCACTGCACTCTAGCCTGGGTGACAGAGCAAGACTACATCACAAAAAAAAAAAAAAAAAGTTAAATGCAAAGGGTAAAAATCATAGCTGGATCTGTATTAGATATAGCTATGTATCTGGAAAGAACTTTCATAGTGTGAATGCAATGAAGTCACCAAAAATTTTAAATTACTATACAACAACAAAAGCCCCACCATAAACAAAAATAAAAGGCAAATGCCACCTGAAAAACAAAGATTTGCAGTAAGTATAGTAGAACATTTGATGTCCTTAATATGTAAAGAGTGCTTACAAATCAATAAAAAGCACTAATAGATGAATGTAAAATGGACTAAGTCATGAACAACCAGTTACTAAAAGAAATATGAACCTTCATATTAATATAGTTCATGTAAATTAAATGAGGTGATATTTTGTTTATACAAATTGTCAACTTTTTTTTTTTTTTTTTTGAGACAGAGTCTTACTCTATTGCCCAAGCTGGAGTGCAGTGGCGCAATTTTGGCTCACTGCAACCTTTGTCTCCTGGGTTTAAGTGATTCTCCTGCCTCAGCCTCCCAAGTAGCTGGGATTACAGGCATATGCCACCACACCTGGCTAATTTTGTATTTTTAGTAGAGACGGGGTTTCACCATGCTGGTCAGGCTGGTCTTTAACTCCTGATCTCAGGCAATCCACCTACTTCAGCCTCCCAAAGTGCTGGGATTACAGGCATGAGCCACCATACTTGGCCAGAATTGACAACTTTTAATATAAAGTTCAGTGCTAATAAGGGTAGAGTTAGGCAGGCATTCTTATATACTATTGGTAAAAGCACACATTTGTATAACCTTTCTAGAAGCAATTTTGTAATGTGTAGCAAAATCCTTAAAATATTCATATCCTTTATTTTACTAATTCCCTTCTTGGAATTTATTCTAAGAAAATAATTGGAAATGTGGTCAAAGATTTATGCATAAGGATCATCATTTCAGTATTATTTATAGCACAGAAAATCTGAAAACAACCTAATGTTCCACAACAATAAAATGGTTAAATAAGTTATAGTACAATCATATGATAAAATACTGTTTAGCCATTTAAAAACATATTTTTGAAGAATATTTCAGCAGAGATCCTAAAATAATGTTAAGTAAAACTATGCATGGGAAAAAAATAAAAGGAATTACACACACACACACACACACACACACACACACACACACACACACTTTTAGACACAGTCTCGCTATGTCACCCAGGATGGAGTGCTGCAGTGGCACAATCCCGGCTCACTGCAGCCTCCACCTCCCAGGTTCCAGTGATTCTCCTGCCCCAGCCACTCGAGTAGCTGGAACTACAGGCACGTGCCACCACACCCAGTTACTTTTTGTATTTTCTAGTAGAGATGGAGTCTCACTATGTTGTCCAGGCTGGTCTCGAACTCCTGGCCTCAACTAATCCACCTGCCTCGGCCTCCCAAAGTGCTGGGATTACAGGCGTGAGCCACAGTGGCTGGCCAGATATTTATTTACATTTTAAAAAGGAGATTTGGCCGGGCGCAGTGGCTCAAGCCTGTAATCCCAGCACTTTGGGAGGCCAAGACGGGCGGATCACGAGGTCAGGAGATCGAGACCATCTTGGCTAACAAGGTGAAACCCCGTCTCTACTAAAAAATACAAAACACTAGCCGGGCGAGGTGGCGGGCGCCTGTAGTCCCAGCTAGTCGGGAGGCTGAGGCAGGAGAATGGCGTAAACCCGGGAGGCGGAGCTTGCAGTGAGCTGAGATTCGGCCACTGCACTCCAGCCTGGGAGACAGAGCAAGACTCCGTCTCAAAAAAAAAAAAAAAAGTTAAAAAAAAAAAAAGTTAAAAAAAAATAATAAATAAAAATAAAAAGGAGATTTATTTGAAAAACATAAAAACACAGCAGAGGCCGGGCGCAGTGACGCACGCCTGTAATCCTAGCACTTTGGGAGGCCGAGGTGGGCGGATCACAAGGTCAGGAGATCGAGACCATCCTGGCTAACACAGTGAAACCCCATCTCTACTAAAAATACAAAAATTAGCCGGGCGTGGTGGTGGGCGCCTATAGTCCTATAGTCCCAGCTACTTGGGAGGCTGAGGCAGGAGAATGGCGTGAACCCAGGAGGTGGAGCTTGCAGTGAGCCGAGATCGCGCCACTGCACTCCAGCCTGGGCAACAAAGCGAGACTCGTCTCGGGAAAAAAAAAAAAAAACAGCAGAACACTTCATAGGCCACTTTATACAAGAAAATAAGCAACAATAGGCTGGTAATAGTGCTATAATCCCAGCATTTTGGGAGGCCAAGGTGGGCGGATTGCCTGAGCTCAGGAATTTAGATCAGCCTGGGCAATATGATGAAACTCCATCTCTACTAAAAATACAAAAAAATTTAGCTGGGTATGGTGGTGGGCACCTGTACTCCCAGCTATTTGGGAGGCTGAGGCAGGAGAATCACTTGAACCAGGGAGGTGGAGGTTGCAGTGAGCCGAGATCATGCCACTGCACTCCAGCCTGGGTGACACAGTGAGACTCTGTCTCAAAAAAAAAACCAAAAATTAAAATTAAAAAATAATAAGCAACAATAGCATATATTATTTTTGTAAGCATAAACATTTAGGTATACTAACAAAAGTTGCATGAGTATAGCATTTATGATCAGATGAACCATATTCATAAAGAAATAGGTCAAAGAGGGAAACGTATAAACACATTTCACTATAGTTTGTAATTGTGTGCAATCAGCTTTGTAACTGGGGTTATCTGAAATACCATGATGAACAACCTAAGTCTTTTGACAAGATGGAGCAAAAACTACAATGGGTCACCACCATGGGTCACCACCACATATGCAGTCACCCGAAGAGCAGAGATCTCAAGAATTTTTGTCTTTCACAAATGCAGATGCACAAAAAGGACATCTCGTCATTTACTGAGGGCGTTTCACCATTTTTACGTAGATGCACAATGCTTATACACAAAATCAGCGTGTGATAATGCACTTTCATGGAGTCAAATTTGCAAAAAAAAAAAAAAAAGCATGAAAAGAATTACAACTCTCTTAAAAGTCTCTACACAATTTATACCTCCAGTATTGGAAATGACGCAAAGATGAAATACATAGCATAGCCAATTATAACAAATAATGCTGACAATTTAAAACAGTGAAAGAGCTGGCCATGCGCGGCGGCTCACGCCTATAATCCCAGCACTTTGGGAGGCCGAGGCGGGCAGATCACAAGGTCAGGAGTTCAAGACCAGCCTGACCAACATGGTAAAACCCCATCTCTACTAAAAATACAAAATTAGCCGGGCATGGTGGTGCACTCCTGTAATCCCAGCTACTCGGGAGGCTGAGGCAAGAGAATCGTTTGAACCCAGGAGGTGGAGGTTGCAGTGAGCCGAGATTGCGACATTGCATTCCAGCCTGGGTGACAGGGCAAGACTCCATCTTAAGTAAATAAAATAGAATAGAATAAAATAGTGAAAGAAAACTAACCTGTGATTGTGATCTTGGAGATTTTGGACATTAGAGATTTACGTTTAAGGATTTTGATCTTTTGGGATGTCAACATTTAGAATTATGGCATTCGGGATTGTGTGTTTCCGA
Organism: Macaca fascicularis; assembly: GCF_037993035.2. NCBI lineage: Eukaryota > Metazoa > Chordata > Mammalia > Primates > Cercopithecidae > Macaca > Macaca fascicularis. Next base: position 190,219,567 of record NC_088375.1, on the reverse strand, counting down.
ATTATGATCCAAACCCTTTTAAAACACAGGTGTGACTGGGCTGCTCTTCATAGATTCCTCCCTTGCTTCCTGTAATCCTCAAGGTAAATCCGGGCTCCTCCAGAAGTTTCACTAAGTGCTTCACAATCCAGCCCAGACTGTTTCTTCTGTCCCATTTCTCATGCAGCTCATCTTCCCCTAAACTTTCCCTGCTTTTGCCTGATTCCATGACTTTGCAGGTCTTGTCCTTTCTACCTGTTGTCCTGTTATTTCCCTTTTCCATCTAGGAAGATTATTTATTCAAAACTCAGCTCCAGTATCATCTCCCTGGTGGACTCACTCCGTTCCAAGCATTTAGTTGCTCTCTCTGATGTGCGTCCAAAGCTCTTTGCCAGTTAACCCCGTTAGACTGTAAGAGCGCAGAGGCCAAAGTCTTTTCCTTATTTTTGCTTATTTTCTCAGCAGCTAGCACAATGCCTGGCATGTAGTGGGTGTTTGATGAATATCAGATCAGTGATTAAATTGAAGATTTCTGACTTTTCCCTTCCCCTGTGATGAGAGAGAACAGGAGAGAGACAGCCCCCAAAGCCACGACACTTCAGGGTCAGAAGAGCCCTTCAAGATGATCTGGTCTCGTCTTCCATGTGTGAATTCCCTCCATTAGGACCAATTATCATCCAGTCACTGCTTGAATACCTCTTATGAGGGGCAGCTCATTATTCTTCAAAGCAGTACTCTGATTGTTAGAAAATACTTTCTTAAAATGAGTCTAAATTAGCTTTAACTTTCACCAACTGTTCTTGGCTTGGCTCATAGAGGACATATAAGAATCAGCTTCCTCTGCCTGTGTCACCCCTTTCTAAGCCTTCTCTTTATGTCCCCCTTTTTTCTAAGGTGCTGAGTCTCACTCCCCCCTCTACTGTACTGCTTTCTCCCTCTAAAGTCAGTGCAAATGATCTCTCTCAATTAATACTTTACTGCTGACGATTCAGAATGATGTTTTACATATGTACACGCTTTACGGTTTACAGTGGGCCTTCGCATACATTTATGATTATTTTGAGCTCACAAAGAATGGTGCCCAGACCTGCCCTGTCCAAAGTGGCCAAACCAGGACACAACAGGGTGAGCCTGTCACCACCTCATGAATGCGGCTGGATGTCACGTTAGCTGCTGACTCACACTGACCTTATCAACTAAAACCCCTACCTTGTTTCACTGCTGAGTCATGTCTCTTTCATCCTGTCCTTATGCTGTTGGGTTTTTAGATACAAATTCAGACTCTTACATTTATTGTTATCCTTACTTCTACTATTTATTGAGTCCCCACTATATACCACAGGTGGACACTTCAGCCATACGTGTATTTTGGCATCTTTTATCACATAGTTTATTCCTTATTAAAACTATGGGTGAGCATTATGAGTTCATTTTGCAGGTGGGATAGCTGAAGTTAAGAAAGGGAAGCAACTTCTGCAAAGTTGAATAGCTTATAAGAAGCAGAATTGTTTTCTGACTTCAAAGCCTTGCTTTGTTCTATTTTGTTTGAATTATAACAGTGTGCCTTTCAAAGGGGAAGGAGGAGCAGAACAGTATGACTTGAGTGCTTGTTGTATGACTGATGCAGTGATAGGAGCATTGCATTCATCATCTCGGTTAATCCCCACAACAATCTTATGAAAAACATCAGTAATCTACTTGCTATCCACCTATGTCTCCTGCAAATGGGAACAGCTCACAGCAGAAGGGTATACTGAGGCTTTCTGCTGAATGGTCCTGCCCCTGAAGACCTTCCTGTCACAGCATGGGAGGAAGAGGGGAGCTACAGCTCCCTAGGGGAAGTTGGGGTGCAGCGGCGTTGCTCTGTAGGATTGGGCCACTAAGTCGCTGGACCTGGTCAGTCCCTGCTTGCACCTTTAAAGACCAGACTGAAAAGAAGGAGGAAATAGATGGCAATAAAATAGAGGACTTTCAATGTTACAGACATGAGGGTTTGCCTCTTCTCTTTGGTCTTGGAAGGTATTGCCCAGCTTTGAGTCCTGAAGGGGAGAATAAGCTAAAGTCTACTGAAGGCTCTAGGTCAGCATATTGGTGTGAGTTGAAAGCTTTAAGTCCAGGCTGGGCATGGTGGCTCACACCTGTAATCCCAGCACTTTGGGAGACCAAAGTGGGGGGGTGGTCACTTGAGCCCAGGAGTTTGAGACCAGCCTGGGCAGTGTAGTGAGACCTCATCTCTAAAAAATATCAGAAAAATGAGCTGAGCATAGCGATGCATGCCTGTAGTCCTAGCTACTTGGGAGGCTGAGGCAGGAGGATTGCTTGAGCCTGTGGGAGGGCTGCAGTGAGCCCTGATGGCATCACTGAACTCCAACCTGGGCAACAGAGTGAGACCCTGTCTCAGAAAAATAAAAAGAAATCAAGTTTTAGTCCTGGTTGGTTCTCCCAAACTATGTAATAGATAGAAACATGTATTAAGTACTTGCTTTGGGCCAGTACTTCATACTGAGGTGCAAGATCCACAAAGAATAAGACACCTGCCCTGAAGAGGTTCAAAAGCTCTTGATTGACATGAGATAGGAGAAGTACGGGGTGCTTCCAGCACACAAAGGGTCACCTAGATCAGATAAGAGATGGACTGTCAGAAAAGACTTCTGCAGGAGATAACACCTGACCCAAGTTAGGAGGAGTTGGCACTGGAAAAAAGTGGGTAAGCATTCTAGGCAGAGGGATCAGAATGAGCAAAAGCAGAGAGGTAAAAGAAAGCATCCATTTTTAGGGGAAATTTGACCCAAGTCAGCATTGCAAGAACATAAAGGTAGGGCCTAGGAGATAAGCTGAAGAAGGAGGTGGGTGCCACTTCATGGAGGATCAGCTGAAGAGTCTGAACTTGATTATTTTTATTGAGACAGACTCTTGCTCTGTTGCCCAGGCTAGAATGCAGTGGCACGATCTCAACTTACTACACCTTGGCCTCCCAGGTCTAAGTGATTCTTGTGCCTTAGCCACCTGAGTAGCTGGGATTATAGGCATGTACCACCATGTCCAGCTAATGTTTTTACTTTTTGTGCGTGGAGACTGGGTTTTGCCATGTTGGCCAGGCTGGTCTCGAACTTCTGAGCTCAAGCAATCCTCCCACCTCAGCCTCCCAAAGTGTTGGGATTACAGGTATGAGCCATTGCACCTGGCCTCAACTTGATTCTTTAGTCAGTTCAAATTATGATTGCATCTAAATACCAAATATCACTTCTTCACTGCTGGACTCTGACAAAGCACTGGCATTTAATCTGGTTTGGAGACGTTAATAGCCCTTCAGCCCATTGTTCTTTCCTTAGATTTGGGGATTATCAAGTATCAGGATGAGGTGGTCATTCCTTTATCATCACTGCCATCATCATCATCACGGTTGCCGTCATCATAGTCGAATTATGAAACCTAGAATTGTATATGGGAGAGAAAGGTGATCCTCCAGTTCGTGAACCTCAAGTCTGTGATACATCAAAGCACGCCTCTGGCATTAGAAAACAGTCAAACCATTACCACTCTAGCCATTTGTTATCCGATGTGGACAGACATTTAAAGATTGGAGAGAACTAAAACAACAAAGAACATACCTGGAACAGAAATTTACTAAATGTTTTTAAGCTCTTCAAGCGGAGATGCTATTCAGAGGGGGAAAGGGGGAGCTATTGAGTTGTCCAGACTCCATGTGACCAGGAAGCAAGTTACTGTTTCTCTCGAGAGGAGTAAAGCTTTCTGGTTTCGTGGGGGCTGGGGGCTGGGAATTGGGGGTACAACATTACATTTCCTTCTGTGTGAGGAGGGGCTTCAGGAGGCAGCTTCTTCTTTTTTTTTTTTTCTTTTTTTTTTTTTTTTGAGACAGAGTCTCACTCGGTCACCCAGGTTGGAGTGCAGTGGCATGATTTTGGCTCACTGCAACCTCCACCTCCCTGGGTTCAATGATTCTCCTGGCTGAACCTCCCAAGTGGCTGGGATTACAGGCACATGTCACCACGCCCGGTTAATTTTTGTATTTTTAGTAGAAACGGGGTTTCACCATATTAGCCAGGCTGGTCTTGAACTCCTGACCTTGTGATCCACCCGCCTCGGCCTCCCAAACTGCTGGGATTATGGGCATAAGTCACCGTGCCCAGCCAGGAGGCAGCTTCTTCTGAGAAATTTGTGAGAACTCCCACTGATGTTCCTCACCTTGTTTACTATTAGGGTTCTTTGGGAGGAGCCCAGAGCCCAGGCCAGATGTATTCACAATTTGAATTTAGTTTGTGAATTAGCACATCCACTATGGATCTCTAAAGGAAATGTGACTGTTCACGTCAGTCTTTGAAGTTAATGTGCATTTCCTGATATCCACATCAGTCCTTCGATATACCAGCACAGCACAGACAAAGTGGGACTGACCCGCCGTCCTTCTGCGCAGCTCCTGGGTGACTACTGAAGCTGATGTCTGCTTAGTAGAGGTCTGGGAGAATGTACGGAGCGTGGTTGGGACTTCTGGTCAGTCAGCAGACCTTTGAAGAACTGGCTTCTTCAAATCTGTGGTCCATTCCCAACAGTGAGGCTGTTCGGAGCTGGCCACGTGCTGTGGGTCCGGGCAGTTCAAGAGACCTTCCTAGAATATATGAGAACTCTGCAAATTTTCCTTCAGCCTAGGGAGCAGTGAGAAAGGATGAAGTGTAACAGGGCCCTGAAGCCTCATCCCAACTCACTACTAGGCAAGGGTGCTCTTTTCTAATCTAATATAGTAAAACTGAGAAGGGGGCCTTCACTACTTCCCAATTCCAGGGCCTTCCCGTATTCACTGGTGATGATGGAGTAGGGTGACCTTAGGAGGTGTGACTTGGGCCCTCCAGGCTGTCTGGGAAAGTCAGAGCTTCCCTCCATACTTCTCCCAGAACACTGAGTCGGTGGCTGTGTTGTGAGAGTCCCTTGAGAGCACAGAGGCAGAAACAAACTCCTTGCAAGAACCACGCATCTCCAAAACATCTTCTCAACACAAGGCTGCCTTCGCTAGAACTCATTCAGTTAGTGCTTTAGGAATAAGGCAGTGGGGGTGAAACAGTGCTTTGAACTGGGCTACCTGAGCAGCAAGCTTGGAAGGCTGGAGAGCAGCAAGTGGTGCAGATTTACAAGACCCCGTTAAACAGCCCGTGGGATTGATAGAGGCCTTTATACTCAGAGGTTCTGGGCTGTCCAGCAGGCTGTGGGCCCTGTGTCCCCAGGGCCCTGGAACGTGGGCCTGCAGCCTTTCTCAGCTCTCACCCTTGTCGCTTTCCTCCGGGACTGCGGAGCTGAGGAAGGACGGATGTCTTTGCTTCACTCTCATGAAATGGCGCATCAGTAAGTGCTACTTAAGAAAACACATGGTCTGCCCCTTGAAAAGGCCCCCCTCTGCTGCTGCCGCCACCAACACCTTTCTTTATTCCGCCCAAACCTCACCAAGGGGAATTCGAAACAACTGTGGTGATAAATCCGCCTGCAGATAATTGGCAAGAAAACAACACTTGTGCAGTATATAACGTTTTATGGTTGTTTCATGTACTTTATTATAATACTAATGAGCAGTTATATATCAGGAGCTAACTGCACGCCGGATTAGCTTGTTAGCATGATATGAAATGGCAGAGCAAACAGTCCAGGCCCCTCGCTCCCTGCATGCCTCCCCCACCCTCCCTCCCTACCCCTCGGTCCCATTTGCACTCAGTAATTAGTATGCAAATTAGGCCCCGGGACCACACAAGTTCTAGTATATTACAAGGGCTTTATTATGCTCTTGTGAGTACATGATGGAAACGGCCCATGACAGTGTTTATCTCACTACCTCTGTCTTGCCTTCTTCTTTCTCTCTCCCCCTCTTCTACCCCCTGCATACACACACACGCAAACACACACGCACACACACCTTCCTTTGCATGGTCTACAACCAGCCCCTTCTTGTGTCAGACCTCTAAACTTGATAGCGTTCACTAGGTCTTTCTGCCCCTGTTTGAACATATCCAGTGATAGGAATCCTGCTCCTTCTGGAAGCCATAGTTCCATTCCAATTACCGTAATTGAAAGAAAATTCTCCCTTTTTCTGTGGTTCTTAATGTGTGTGTGTGTGTGTGTGTGTGTGTGTGTGTCACAGACTCCTTTAAGAATGCATTGAAAGCCATGAACCCCTTCTACAAAAAAAAATGTATATTAACATTTACACAATATTTTATATTCCATTTTAGGGACCCTAAACCCATGCATAGAGGGGGACCTCATATTAAGCCAAAATTTGCCTTTCTTTACCCTAGGAGTAAAGCTCTGCCCTTTGAATCTCTTCAGAGGGAGTCTGTTCTCTTTACTATATGATAAACCGGCAAATACTTAAGAATTCCTGTCACATTTCTCAAATTCTTTCCCCAACTTCCCCAACCAATGACCACAAGCCAGGGTTCCAAGACATCTTTCCATCCTGATCCACCTGGCCCTAGTCATCTATCACCTGAGTGGTACGAAGCCCAGAAAAGTGCAGAATGTTCCCAGTGTGTTTGTGGTGTGACCAGCCCGCCTTTGTTCTGTGCACTGCACCTCTGCCGATGTGGCCGAAGTCTTCAGAAGTCTTTTGGCAAATGTGGATTCAACCAGAATTCCTGGATCTTCTTCCCCTGAACCCTTCTCAAGGCATAACTTCTCAAACCTATACTTCCAGAAATTCTATCTTTAGCCTACATGTAGAATAGTTACTTTCCTCTGTTAAATCTCACCCGTATGCCTACTGGCAGAAGTGATTTTTGAATACTGATCCTGTACTTCATCTTGTTGGCTGTCCCTAGCCTTATTTATGTGTTAGCCATGCTGTTCATGCCTTCAAGTTGTTGATAAAAATGCTGAACAGGACAAAGGACAAATCCGGTCATATGTCACTGGGAGACCTCGTTTTGAAACTCTCATCAATATTCTTTGGGTGTGGTTATCCAGCCAGCTCTGTATCTACTTACCTTTCTCCAGTGTTTTCTCTCTTGTCATCTCTTTTCTGTCTGATTTACCCTATAAATTTTTTTTATTCCCTGCCCCTTCTTGAAAGGATCCCCTTGATCCTGTATTTCCCCTTAAGCTACTCCTATTTTTGTCATTTTCTTCTTAGCTGTGTTTCTTGAAAGATCGGTCTACACTTTCTCACATCTCATCCAGAAGTGAGCTGGCTGGTATGGCTTCTGCCCTCACTACTGCAAGTAAACTGCTCTCTCAAACAGCAGTTAACAACCTCGGAATTGCCAAATTCTGTGGACATGTTTCTGTCTTTGTCTGTCTTAATTTCACTTTTGCATTTGGCACCAAAAATCATTGCCCTCTTTAAAAGGTCTATTCTGGTCAAGCGTAGTGGCTCATGCCTGTAATCCCAGCTCTTTGGGGGGCCGACGCAGGTGGATCACCTGAGGCCAGGAGTTCAAGACCAGTCTGGCCAACATAGCGAAACCCCATCTGTACTAAAACTAAAAAATTGGCTGGGCGTGGTGGCGGGCACCTGTAATCCTACCTACTCGGGAGGCTGAGGCAGGAGAATGACTTAAACCCGGGAGGTGGAGGCCACAGTGAGCTGAGATCATGCCGCTACACTCCAGCTTGGGTGACAGAGTGAGACTCCATCTAGGAAAAAAAAAAGGCTGGGCATGGTGGCTCATGCCTATAATCCCAGCACTTTGGGAGGCTGAGGCGGGCGGATCACCTGAGGTCAGGAGTTGGAGACCAGCCTGACCAACATGGCGAAACCCCGTCTCTACCAAAATTACAAAAATTAGCCACGTGTGGTGGTAGGCACCTGTAATCCCAACTATTTGGGAGGCTGAGGCAGGAGAATCGCTTGAACATGGCATGCGAAGGTTGCAGTGAGCCAAGATCGCACCATTACACTCTAGTCTGGGTGACAGAGCGAGACTCCAGCTAAAATAAATAAATAAATGCTCTATTCCTGTGGTTCACCATGAGCCCTGACATCACTCTCCCAGGTCTTTCCTGACTCTCTGAGCATCCCCTCAGTCTCCTTGGGTGGGTCTTCTTCTTTCACTTGCCCCCAAATGCCCCAGCTTTCTACTTATAGTTCTGTCCTCCCTCCTTTTATTCATTTTTTTCATTCAAAATATGAATAAATACCATTGAGCCACTCTACATGCTATGCATATGAGAGAGCAAGACACAAGAATTCACGTAGCCTGGAGTCCACCTTCAAGGAGCTCAGGCTAATCCTCATAATGCAATGTGATGAGTGTCTGCAGAGAGGAGAGTATGGAAGGACATTACAGGAGCCAAGAGGAACTAGTGAGCCAGTCTGGAGAGTGTGGAAATGATTTCACGGAAAAGGTAACACTAAAGTCAGTCTTAAAGGATGAGTGGGGTTTACTGAGCTCTCCCCAAAATCTCTCATTTCTGAATCCATTACCTCATCATTTTTCATCCATATTAGTGCAACACTCTTCCAGAATTTTCTGATTCCCATCCTACTCTTTGCTTCCTCTAACCTGCACCTCTCCCCCAATCTGTTCTTCGCACTGATGATGCAGCAAGGTCTTTCTAAAATGCAAATCTGATTCTTTGTAAAATTCTTGATTGACCTCTTTTGCCTATTAGGACAAACTCCACACTCTTCAGCATGGTATGAATACTGTCTCTTACTAACCTGACCTCTGTCTAGCCTGCCAGCTGTCTTTGAGAGCCTTTTGCTTGGCAGGTGTTCTTGCCCACTGTGATAGGATCCATCACTGGGCCATGAAAAATCCAGCATTTAAAGGCATTCTTCCACACTGGCTTCAGCTGAACTTTGAAGAATGCTCCCCTTATGCAGCCAAGCTCAAAGTCTATGCCTGGTCTCCCCAGGGTACCTGTGAACAGCCTTCCTCATCCACTGCCCACATCTCTTCTCCAGGCTGCAGCAAGACCCCACAGCACAGACAGACAGAGGAGAGAACAGGACGGCTGCTGCCCGAAGGAGAAGATCAGAAAGGAAGAATCTGTAAAGCATGAGCACAGAATAATGGGCTTCATGAATACTTAGCATAAGGAAGAGAGAAAAAAAATCTGTGTAGCAGGCAGTTTTTGTAAAGCGTTGAACTGTACCACACATCACCCCCTGACAGGCCCTGATGTTAGCTCCTGGAATGGATCACAAGAGACTCATTAGAAAAAACAAATATTATCGCACGCTGAAATGATTTATGGAGAAAAATGAAAAATTTTGTGTTGTTGCGTTCCCTCTCACTCACTCCCCCTCGCCTCTGCCTTCTATGGGGAAGTTATTTATGGCTCCAGACCCTTAACAAGAGAACAGCAAAGCTCTGAGCTGATCACTCCTGCAAACTGCCTACATTTGATTTTTATTAGTGACTTAAAGCTTCCTTTTTTTTCTTTATTGTCCTGGGTGAACCAAAATGCATTTTAATGCCTGCTATTCAGGCCAGACAAGAAATGTGTAGATGCCTCCCACGCAAAGCAGCCACTCCAACGTCTCTGTCCAGAACCGAGGGAGACGTACAAGAAGGGACCAAGAAAGACCAAACTCTCTGAGAGCACGAGTCAGGTCTCCCTGGTGTGGAGGCCACTAGGTACAGCAAGTTGATTTCCTCGTTTGTTGAGGCAGAGACAAACCAAGTAAGTTTCAGACAAGGAAAAGAGATAGTAATTAACATTTGTTATGGTGTTTGCCATCTGCCAGGCATAATTCTAGGTGTTTTCCCTTAGATTCTTTCACTTAATCTTCCCAACAACTGAGAGGTAGGTATCCTTATGCTTATTTTATGAAAGAGGAAACTGAACCTCAGAAAAGTCAGGTAACTTACCCAAAGTCAGACAGCTAGTAGGCTTTGAGCGGTGGCTCATGCCTGTAATCCCAGCACTTCGGGAGGCCGAGGTGAGTGGATCACTTGAGACCATCCTGGCCAACATAGCAAAACCCCATCTCTACTAAAAATATGAAAATTAGCCAGGTGTGGTGGCACACACCTGTAGTCCCAGCTCCTTGGGAGGCTGAGATGGGAGAATCACTTGAACTTGGGAAGCAGAGGTTGCAGTGAGCTGAGATCGTGCCACTGCACTCCAGTCTGGGTGACACAGTGAGACTCCATCTCAAAAAAAAAAAAAAACAAAAAAAACCCCCAAAAAACTACCACAACAACAAAAAAAAGTCACGCAGCTAGTAACCAACAGAACTGGGAATCAAATCCAGGTTCATCTCACAACACTGTCAGTATTTATCCCCGTACCACATTGTCTCCTAAACTGGATCATGATATCTCTAAAATCATAACTTGTGAGCACTAACTGGAAGGTTCCTCAGAGACTTACTTCACAGTCTCATCTTCTGTCCACCGTAGGAGCTTTCCCTTTTCTGTTCTGGATGGTCATCACCACGTTCCTGTTGGAAGGTGCTGCTTCTCGAGGCAGCCCAGGGCGCTGCAGAGCAGTTCTAGACAGCCACAAGTCCTTTGCACACTGAGCGGTCATCTGGGCCTCTCCTGTTTGGTCAGGTGCTTTCCCATTTGGTCACCTTGCTCTGGAACATTGCAACTGTCAGCTTTCTTCTTCCCATGTGTCTCCTGGATGTAGTAATTTTATAAAATTAAATCTTGAGAGATTCCTCTTAAGAAAAATTTTAACTTTAGAATGCCCCCGGGTGGAGCAAGACCTTCTCTTCCCTCACTGTGACAATCAGGACCCATGCTGTGGCAGAGCCTGGGCTTGACCTAACTAAGCCTGTGGGGTCCTTTTCTGCCTGGCCTGTGTGATCCTGGACCTCTGTTCCTGTACACTGGTCCTGTTGGCGCTCTAGTCTCTCCAGCTGCTTCACACGATGCCAGCACTGGGCCAAGAATAGAGGGGGTACCAGTGCAGACCCAGTGGGCCCTCACAAGGGAGCTTTACAGTGACCATCATTTTTCCTTTTCCATTGAGCAGTGACTTCCTACTGTCAATCAGACAGTAAAGAAAGATGCACAAGAAACCTCAGTGGGCAGGAGCTGACCAAGTCTTTCATCTGTATCTGGGTGCCGTGAGTGCAAGGCTGTGGCCTCACTGAGGACAGTCAGCGGAGGGTTACACGCTGAGCCTCGAGTGACTAGTCTTGGAAAACGCCCTGCCCGTGCCCCTGTACTTTAGGATGTCCTATGGGGGAGGGAGGGGGATATAGGGAGTGTAGCAGGAAGTAAGGAACTATCATAGGGATGGCTGGGGAACCAGGCTCAGGCACACAATCCCAGCTAATCCTAATCTGTGCTTTCCCTCCACAGCGTGTCCCCAGTGGGGAGCTAGGGTTCCAGGAAAAGAGGATGGTGTTCTTGACAACAAGGGGCTGGGAGCCCCAGATGAAAGGCCATGGGGGCTGCAGTTCAGTGTGATCCGTAACTCACTCTGACATCTGAACAGAAGGAAGGGCTGCTCAGGCCCCTGCCCCCCACCGCTCATTTAATCCACAGGGAGACAGGGAGCCCAGCCTTGGGATGTTGCTAGCAGCTTCCCCTGAACCCCTGAGTTCTCCTATAGCAAATTGGGCTGACCGAAGAAAGCTGGAGAGGGGAGAAAGGCAGTGCTGGAGAAAGGAGGGGTACCTTGAGTGGGCCTGGGGGCCAGAGGGTCTGCTCCTCCCCTCCCTGCCCCAGCCCCTCCCAGGCCCACTCCAGGGCCAGCCGCACTGGGCCTCATTCCTGGAGGGCCCTGTCTCTCGGCACTGTTGCTAGGTGCGGTGAGCCCAGGCGCCTGCCACCGGCTGGCCAAGGCTCTGCCTGGAGACCATCGGGGAGCTGGGAAGAAGGAGCTGCATTATTTGGTTGATCCCTCCCTCCCTCCCCCAGCCTCAGCACAGTGAGCTTTCCGGAGGGATGGTTCTGAGCCAGCCCATCCCCAGGCCTTCCTCTTTGTGCAGAGACCTCCCCGTCAGACCCCCCACCTTCGCCAGCTACCCCCTCCCCCTTCCCTCCGGTTGAGCAGAGCCAGAGTTAAGCCTGGGGTTAATGCCCAGTGACACCTGCAGGTTGGCTAGTGTTGTTGACATGGGGCTGGGGGGAGGGGAGGGGGTGACGGGGGAGATCGTTGGTGGCTTTATTATGGAGAACTCAGCAGGCCTGGGGCCTTCTATTGTCCAAGTGGCAAATAAATAAATAGGAGAAAGTAAGTCTTCCCCATGGCTTACCGACGGGAGGTTAACAGCTGGACATGACATGACAAATTGGGCATTTTTCTTTGGGGACTGATCCTTACAGCAGCTAGCAGGGAGAATGAGAGAGAGAGGGAGGGGGGAGTAGAGAGAGAAAAAGCAAGCCAGAGCACGGAACAGGCTAGTCACAGAAGTCAACGTGGAAGCCGTGTGTGCATGGACAAGAGTACGTGACTGGGGTGTACCGGGAACATTGCATCATGTTTTGGGCATTAAAAAAAACACACGCAAGCATTTCATATGTAACGACCTCAGGAGTAAATCCCAGAACCCCGAAAGGTGGGTATCTGGCTGTGGGGGGAGATATCTCTGGGATCTGCCCTCTTGAACCCCTCCCCTCTCCTGCCAAATGGAAAAACCAAAAGGTCAACACCAGCTCTGATCCCGAAGAACCTCCTTCCTCCAGGAGAGTGGGATTACTGGGCAGTGGCAAGTGGTGGAGCAAGCACCCTATCTCCAGCCTGGGCCCGGGGTGAGGACTCTTGCATTATGCCCAGTTGCCTGGAACTGGTCCCAGCTGGACAGCAGAGCATCTCACTGGCCTCTGGAGCTGGGGTCAGGGAGCAGCAGCTCTCCCCTGACCCTGTCCCATCTTCCTCCTTGTCCCCAGGGAATCCCCAGCAGGAGGTCGGGAGGACCACAGGAGACAACCGCTCCTAAACAATGATCTCAGTTACCCGCTGTGAACTGGAGCGGGGGTGGGAGAGGAACAGAGCAAGAGCAGACGGGAAAATGCTTGATCTCTGCCGGGGCCCCAGAACCATCTGAGCCAGGAACTGCTCTCCATCCCCCGTCTGCTGAGGCTGTAGATTTTAATGGGTAGTCACTTGTGCTCTGGAGTCAGACAGACCTGGGATCACCCTGTTCCTCTTGTTCTTGGCTCTGTGATCTTGGCATGCTATTTAACCTCTCTGAGCCTCAGTTTCCTTAGAGGTAAAATGGGACTAATGCCGGTACTAGCCAGCATGAGGTTTTATTTATTTATTTATTTATTTATTTATTTATTTATTTATTTTTGGAGACAGAGTTTCGCTCTTTTTGCCCAGGCTGGAGTGCAATGGCGCGATCTCGGCTCACTCCGCCTCCCAGGTTCAAGCGATTCTCCTGCCTCAGCCTCCCGAATAGCTGGGATTACAGGCATGTGCCACCACCCTGGCTAATTTTGTATTTTTAGTAGAGATGGGGTTTCTCCATGTTGGTCAGGCTGGTCTTGAACTCCCGACCTCAGGTGATCCACCTGCCTCGGCCTCCCAAAGTGCTGGGATTACAAGCGTGAGCCACCGCGCCTGGCCAGCATGAGGTTTTAATGAGTTCATGCATTTAAGTGCTGAGTGCAGAGTCTGGCACACGATAAATCGTTTATAAATGCCACTCAGCACTGCTCTGGAGCTAGCCAACCTTTTCCTCCCTGTCGCCCTGTGTTTTAAGATTGACTGGGGGCTCTATAGAACTGTCCTCCGGAGAAGGAGGGAAGTGCATATCTAGTTCACCTTTCTGCAAGTTATCTTTTCAGTCTCCAAAGGCTGGGCATGGATTAGCCTAAAGCCTTGTGGAACTTTGCCTTCCAAGGCTTATGTTTGTTTCTAGCAGTGGGCTGCAAGGAGAAGCCTGTGGCTGTGATTCTGCTCCATGCCCACTCCACGGCGGATGCCTGGCTGGTGTTCCAAGGACATTTAGAGGAAAGAGAGGATTTCTGACTTCCGGGGGGGGGGGGCGGTTATCGTGTGTCCTAGAATGCAAGTTCTCCATTCTCTCTCTGAGAAAAACCACAGGAAAATGGTGAGAAGATGCTGAATGAATTAATGCAACCAGGAAATACTTAACTGAGCATGTACCAAGCGTCAAGCAAGGCTCTAGACCCTGGGAATAGAGCCACAAACAAAGCAGGTGAAAATCCCTGCACTTGAGGAGCTTGTGCCGTAGTTCTTTAGGAAGGCAAGCGGGACACCTCAGCGTTGCCTCCACCCCTTCCATGTGCTTTGCAGTGTGGCCATGGTCCGTTGTGATCTTCTGTGCTCTTCCTGTTGGATTCAGATCAGGCCTCACAGGAGAGCCAGTCACAAAGGGAGCTCGGGAGATGTGCAGGACAGAGAGAAGAGCTGACAGGACATCTGGTACCTTCGGCTGGAGGGAGGGCAATTTCTGAGGATTAAAAGAAGCTTTATTGAAGGGAGGTTTGAAAGGAGAAGGATTGTGGAGAAGAAAGCTACCATGTATTCCATGCTGATTCCATGCCATAACTTTCAGGCACTTTGCATACATTGTCTACTTTCATCCTTACAGGCACTCGGCAAGGCAGTTCACGTTATTTCCACCTTGAGATTCAGAGGAGGAAGTGACTGTTCCAAGATCCATAGCAGGGAAATGGGAAGAATTAGATTTGAATCCAGAGCTTTTGTTTTTCCCTTTGCCCAATCATGCTCCATGTGGTTTGCAGGAGAAAGCCTGGCAGAGGGTGCAAGAGCAACAGCAGGGGTGGGGGTGCAGAGGCTAGGAGAGCTGACCAGAATGTAGAGGGGTTCACAGGGCCAAGAAGAGGAGATATCTAGGGGGCCTTAAGATGGGTGAGACCTCTGAGCCTCCCTAAAACAGCATACTGCAACTTCTTCATCAGAAACCTTTTTTTTTTGAGATGGATTTTCACTCTTGTTGCCCAGGCTGGAGTGCAATGGCACAGACTTGGCTCACTGCAAACTCCACCTCCTGGGTTCAAGCAATTCTCTTGCCTCTGGCTCCTGAGTAGCTGGGATTACAGGCATGTGCCACCATGCTCGGCTAATTTTGTATTTCTCGTAGAGACAGGGAGAAACCCTTTCTTGCATGGTCTCCTACCTCATTGCAAACCTTTCTGAACTGAGCGAGGGGCATTCTGAACCTGAGAGAGGAAGGGGCTAGTTCTCTGAAAATCATCACCAGACCATAGAACCAAAGTGGGTAGAAGGTTTATAAAGGGAGGGTGGAAGGTGTGACAAAGACATTAAGCACCCGAGACAACTCACGCTGCTTGCCAGGTGGGCATGGGCTGCAGGGCATGGGAGGAGAAGCTGGGGAGCTCACCCTCAGCCCTGGTTGTTCCAACCACCCAGCCTCCTCATGGCCAGTACCAGAAGGCCAGATCCCTGTCCTCCTCCCCAAGCCCAGAGCCATGGCTTAGTGGCCCCCAGGCCCAGCCTAAGTGGTCCCATGGCCAGGACGTGTACCTGGAGAATCACCTCCACTGCAACATCTGACAGCAGGAGCCACACAGGAGCTTTCTTCTTCCAGGAAGTCCCTTCCCCCAGCCCCTGCTACTCACTCCCCTATATAATATTCCACGTTAGAGCTCATAAATGCTGCTGCGGGTCCCCAGCCTGATTGAATTTGGAAGCCATTGTTTACAGACGTCTGGCTGTACAGGGGGATTTATTGAATTTTCCATGAAATGTTGCTCCCCTAATGCTGTAAAAGGCAAGCAGCCCACATCAGAGGAGCCCTGCGTTACAGGATCATGTTACCCCGAGATGGAGTGCTTGCTTCAGAGTCATTGATGCACAGAGCTCTGGCTCTGAAAAGTAAGACCTCGGGCATCACTCCTGACCCCTCGCTGGCACCCCAAAGCTGGGACTTCTGAGCCAGCTCTGCCCCTGCATTCCCCTCCACCCATGTCTGGTTAGTTTCAAATCCCTGGAGGATGTATCTCAGACACCTCTCCCAAATCCATGCTCCTCTCCAGCCCACCTGCTATGGACAACTGCATTGCTACAGCAGCCTCTCCAGGCGCCTCCTGGCAGTCCTCTCTCACCTGCCCCAGTCCCGGAGTCATACCCCTTAAGGCAGATGACACAAAGGAGGGGTTCAGCAAGTAAATAAGCAAAGGAAGAGAAGGAAGCAGGGCAGAAAGGTTGGAGAAGAAACCAAGGTGTTCATGCGTGTCACACGTTGAGAGGGATGCTTCCTCCATTGTGCCTGGCACACAAGGCCCTGGGAATCTGTGAACACAAGAACCCCCAGAATGGGAAAAGGCATTGCCAACAGCCCTGCGAGACAGAGCTGAAGTGGAGATGTCCCCTTGTGTGCATCACAAAAATGCAACTGGACCAAGCCTTCCCCATTTTAAAAAACACATTCTTTAAACCCTCCTCACTCGTTGAGCTTCTGTCCCCTTCACTGCCTCACTGCTCAAAGGCTCATTTATATGTAACCACTTCCATTCTCCACTGGCTCATTTCTGCCACCATCCTTACCTCTTTGGGGGATCTGTTCTCCTAAAGATTATTCATCCAAATCTCCAAGTCCATGTTGGTGCTCACCCTTCTTAACATCTCTTCGCCTAACCCTGCGGTCACCTTCCTGAAACCCTTTTCTCTCTCAGCGTCTCTCGTACCACCTCCTGGTTCTCCTTGCAGACAGCTCTCTCTGGCTCTTTGCCCTCCTGCCACCCTAAATAAAAGTAGGTGTTTCCCAGTGTTCTGCCTCTCCTGACCCTCTTCTCTCAGTGCACACTTTAATCTGATGAGCTCATCCATTCCTGCAGCTGCAGCTATCATCTTTATTTAGAGGACTCCTGAATATAAAGCTCCAAATCTGACCTCGTGCTGCTCTGGTCCCATTTTTCCAACTGCCTGGTGAATATCTTCAGCGCTGTGTCCCACAGACATCTCAAAATTGAATCTGCCATCTAGTCCCAACTGCCATGATAATTCACCTTCAGTGGTCATTATTTCTGTTGATGACATTGTCATCCTCTCAGTTACCTGGTCATGAGATCTTGAAGTGGTCTTTGGTATAGATGCTCTAGGCCCATCTACCTACTGCATACTGAGTATCTCCACCCAGACTCTTAACACAGCCTTATGACCCCCAGCACACACACACATCAACTCGCAACTTGTTCTCTTTCCTTCATTTTCTCCCTACCACAAACAGCACCGCTATTCTCCCAGGCCCTTAAGCCAGAATCCTAGGCAACCTCACTGTCTTCTGTCTTGGCCTCACATCCCCCATGTCTCGTTAGTCACGAAATCCTGTGGATTCCTTCTCATCACTTATATATGTCCCCCTATCTCTAGCCCCTGCTACTGACTTAGTTCAGGTCCTCCCTGTAGCTCACTTAAATTGTCTAAAACATCCTTCTGACCAGTGTTCACCATTCAGTCTTTCTCCCTACCGTCCATTCTCCCCACTGCTGCTCACACGATCTTGCTAAAACGCGACTCTAACACCTGCCTAAAACCCTCCAACAGCTCCTCATTGCTCCCAGGATTACATCAGAGCTCTCTAATACCTCCTAGCATTTGCACACAAGATTTCTTTTACCTGGAATGTTTCCTTCTTCTAGGCTGCCCACTTTGACCCCTTCATTCAGCCTCTGGTACTCTCCCAATTCTTCTTTTCTTTGTTTTTTTGTTTGTTTGCTTGTTTGTTTTGAGACAAGGTCTCACTCTGTCACTGAGGCTGGAGTGCAGTGGTATGATTGCAACTCACTACAGCCTCGACCTCCAGGGCTCAAACGATCCTCTCACCTCAGCCTCCATTGTAGCTAGGACTACAGGTACCACCACATCTGGCTTAATTTTTAAAAATTATTTTTGTAGAAACAAGGTCTTGCTGTGTTGCCCAGGCTGGTCTCAAACTCCTGGCCTCAAGCAATCCTCCTACTTCAGCCTCCCAAAGTGCTGGGATTACAGGCGTGAGCCACTGCACCCAGCCTCATTCCTTTTTTGATATTGAGATAGAGTCTCGCTCTGTCGCCCAGGCTAGAGTGCAGTAGCACGATCTCAGCTCACTGCAACTTCCACTTTCCGGGTTCACTCCATTCTCCTGCCTCAGCCTCCCGAGTAGCTGGGACTACAGGCGCCCGCCACCACGCCTGGCTAATTTTTTGTATTTTTTAGTAGAGACGGGGTTTCACCTTTTTAGCCAGGATGGTCTCGATCTCCTGACCTTGTGATCTGCCGTCTCAGCCTCCCAAAGTGCTGGGATTACAGGCGTGAGCCGCCGCGTCCGGCTACCCTCATTCCTTAAAACGCAGCTCAGAGATGCTGTCTTCCCCAACCCCTCCAGACATAAGTGGAAACCCTTTCTTTCTAGTAAGCAACTACTGTACTTTGTTCATGACACTCTCAAAACAGCTATGATTGGCCGCGCGTGGTGGCTCGTGCTTGTAATCCCAGCACTTTGGGAGGCTAAGGCGGGCAGATCAGTTCCAGACCAGCCTGGGCAATGTGGTGAAACTCTGTCTCTACTAAAAATACAAAAATTAACCAGGTATGGTGGCACATGCCTATAATCCCAGGTACTCAGGAGGCTGAGGCACGAGAATCGCTTGAACCCAGGAGACGGAGGCTGCAGTGAGCCGAGATCACACCAGTGCACTCTAGCCTGGGCAACAGAGTGAGAGACTGTCTCAGAAAAAAAAATAAACAACAACAACAGCTATGATGTAGCATTGCAATGTGGATATACAAGGCCATCTTCCCCAACTATTCATTTCATTAGCCCCAGCCCCTAGCACAATGCCTTGCACATAGGAGGCTCTCTGAACAATTGCTAAGTGAAGGTCAAGTTTAAGTGAAGGAGGCAGAGCACACAGGAGGAACTTTTATCGCCGAGGGGAATTTTTCTCTCTCCACCTTTTCTGTGATTCTCAAAAGGGGTGAATTCCAAGAGGATAGTCTCTTGCTCGCAACCCATCATTCCTAGAGTCCTGGTGTTTCCAACAGTAAGAGGTGTTCACCAGCCAGGAGGTCCTGAAGTCTTGGAACTCCCTCTCTCTCTTCCCTCCTTGCCCAGCATGATCAGCCTGATGTGTCTTCCTTCCAGTTCTGCTTCCCCATTCTAGTGACCCCCTTCTCCCCGTCCTCCCCCTGCCTCTTCACTGGGGGACTCCAGTGTGCCTGAAGGGCCTCAGAGGGAAAACAGTGATCCTCCAGAGAGAGCATGTGTTCACCACGTTAGGTAAACATGCCAAGCTGCAGGGGCCGCCTGAAGGAGGGGTCTCCAGCCAGGAACGAGGAGAATCCCACCCCAGCCTCTTAGCTGGCAGACAGACCCACCTTCGCCCCGAGTAGGGGGTGGGCAGTAGCTCTGAAGAGAAGTAGCAGGACGTTGTTTTCTCAGATTTCATTGGTTTATTTATCCTACGCCTGGGCTCCATCTGTCCTGTCTCCAAAAAGTGAAGCAGCAAGGGCTCCAAGCCACCAGAGAAGCCCTGTCCTCAGCCTGCGGCTCTGTGAGGACCTAGAACCAAGCGAAGTTAGGAGTTTGTCCCCTGCAGGGTAGAAGCCTGGGAACGTTTCAGACCCTAAGCTTCAATTGCCCAAGAGGATAGAAAGAGAGCAAATAGGCCAAAAAGATAGCATGAGTGTAGGCCTGAGCCCTCCTGACTCCTGACTGGTGTCCCTCCACAGTCCCCTTGGCAAAGCCAGGAGGGCCAGGGAGTTTTGGAGAAGTGGGCCAAGAAGGCTCAAGAGGAAGCCCAGATGACCCAGATTTGACCTCTCTGCTGCAACCAAGACAGGCAGGTGTTGGGTGGGGAAGCTTGGGGTTATGGAGGCATCCCCTTGGAGGAGCCTGCTGTGTCTCTCGGGGTGCACATTAGCTGGGAAGGCTGTTGAGTGCTATGCAGCTGGTTTTGGTTTTGCAGAGTTCTGGACAGCATTCAGATCCCTGAAATCAGGGGCAACAGAGCAAATCTCCTCCCCTAGATGTGTGGGAGGATCTGCAGCCTTCTCAGCAGTGACGGGCTGATAGGAGGAATAAGAAATGGGGAATCAGGAGAGCAAGATACCTTGAAGAGATGCAGAACGGTTGCTTTCCATCTTTACGAATAGGAACCTCTCTACAAAACAAAATCATGGCAGCTCAGGACTTGCCCCACATTCATACCTTACCTTGTCCCAGCCTGAGGTTGAGCCACAGGAGCTGTACCAAAGTATAACATAGCTAGGCTTTGAATGAAGGCTTCCAGCCCTTTTAGTTCTGGGTGTATGTGTAGCTTCAGCAGCAACTCAGTGGAGATGCTCAGGGCGTTCTTGGGTCTGTTCTAGTCCCTGCAATGCTTCTCCATGGCCGGGTTGGATCCCCTGTTCATTTCACTCACCACCCCCATGTGTGTGGCCTCCTAGTGTCATATGACACACTTGAACCATGCTTTCCAGAGCCCAGATCCATCACTCAGGCATTCAGGGGATTTGGAGATCTCCTAGCACCTCCATCACAGCAGAGCGGAAACTAAAGTCATTGTCTTCCCCCTAAACCCTGCCAAAATTGGCCCCTCTCCTATCCTTTGTACATCTGGAAGTGGCACCCAAGTTTACTGTCATCTTCACTTCTTGCCTTTTTTTTTTTGAGGCGCTCTGTCACCCAGGCTGGAGTGCAATGGTGCGATCCTGGCTCACTGCAATCTTCTTCACCTTCTGGATTCAAGTGGTTCTCTTGCCTCAGCTTCCCGAGTAGATGGGATTACAGTCACGGGCCACCACACCTGGCTAATTTTTGTATTTTTAGTAGAGACAGGGTTTCACCATGTTGGCCAGGCTGGTCTCGAACTCCCGACCTCATGTGATCCACCTGCCTCGGCCTCCTAAAGTGCTGGGATTACAGACGAGAGCCACCGTGCCCGGCCATTTTTTTTGTTGTTATTATTAATAGCACTGATGAGCATTCATATTTTTGAGAATGTCTGATAATTTCCTTAGGTTGGGGTCCTAGAAAAGAAATTATTCGGTCAAAAGGTATAAAGTTTTAAAAAGCTGTTGATACGTATTGATAGACTGCTTTCTAGAAAGGTTATACCAATTCACAATCTCATCATCAGTGAATGATTACACCCATTTTCTTAACCCATCATCCACATTATCAATTTTTAAATCTTTACTAATTTGATTAGCCAAAGGGGAAAAAAATCTTTCTGCATTATGGTAGCAACCTCCCATTGGTCTCCCCACCTCCAATTCACCTTATTAATCATCACCAGGTTATACATCCTAAGACTGAGGTTTCACCACGTACTTCTTCACTGAGAATCCTTCAGCTCTGCTCCCCAACTTGCCTACTGCATAAACTGAACACCTCAAGCTCCCATTCCCACAAGCTATGCCTTAGAGCTAGTCTCCTCCTAACACATACCTCCATTTTTACTTTCTTATGGGGCATGGTTGGCAGCCACCTCCTCTGAGGGTCTGATTCCAAGCTGGAAGTCATTTGATGTGTGCCAGTGGAAGCCATTGCCCCTCTAGCGCCTGGGATATGCCACCAAACCGTGGACAGCAGGCTACTGGAACTGGAGTACAGAGGCTACTTGGTTGGGTCCCATAAGCCTCATCTAAGACTATTTCAAAAAGGCTCTGCAGCAGGCTCAGAACTTGTGAGCATGAAAACTCCAGATTCTCGCAGTGGCCTCATTTAGGCTGTCTCAGGTGTGTCCATCATGAATGAAAATGAGACTCCTGGCCGGGCGCGGTGGCTCAAGCCTGTAATCCCAGCACTTTGGGAGGCCGAGACGGGCGGATCACGAGGTCAGGAGATCGAGACCATCCTGGCTAACACAGTGAAACCCCGTCTCTACTAAAAAAAAAATACAAAAAACTAGCCGGGCGAGGTGGCGGGCGCCTGTAGTCCCAGCTACTCGGGAGGCTGAGGCAGGAGAATGGTCTAAACCCGGGAGGCGGAGCTTGCAGCGAGCTGAGATCCGGCCACTGCACCCCAGCCTGGGCGACAGAGCAAGACTCTGTCTCAAAAAAAAAAAAAAAAAGAAAATGAGACTCCTGCTGGGTGTGGTGGCGAATGCCTATAAGCCCAGCACTTTGGGAGGATTGCTTGAGCCTAGGAGTTCAAGACCAGCCTGGGCAACATAGTGAGACCCCACCTCTACAAAAAAATAGAAAAAGCTAGCCAGATGTGGCAGCACATACCTGTAGTCCCAGATACTTGGCAGGCTGAGGTAGGAGTCCCAGCTACTCGGCAGGCTGAGCCAGGAGCCTGGGAGGTGATGCAGTGAGCCATGATCATGCCACTACACTCCAGCCTGGGCAACAGAGCAAGACCTTGTCTCAAAAAACAAACAAACAACAATAACAACGGCAACAAAAACCCACCAATGGTTCCCTGCTGTTCTAAACTTCTTAAGGCAGCCTAGAAGACCACATGTCATCTGATCTCTACCACTTTTCCAGCCTAATCTCTCACCATGCCCCACCTTGAGCTACAAATTCCAGCTGTGCTGAGTTACTTTCCTTTTCCCAAGGCACCATCTTCCAGCTGCTCTCTCTGCAAGTACTGTTCTCTTCTCCTCCCTATCTCTCCCTCCCCCTGTCAACTCCAAGATTTCCTTCAGATCTTCGCTTAGACTCACTTCCTCTGGGAAGCCTTCCTCTGTCCACCCCCCAAGATTAGGATAGGTGCCACTTTTGTGTATTTCCACAGCACTCCTACCCACTCTTCTTTTTTTTTTTTTTTTTTTGAGATGGAGTTTTGCTCTTGTTGCCCAGAATGGCGCAATCTCAGCTCACCACAACCTCTGCCTCCCATGTTCAAGCAATTCTCCTGCCTCAGCCTCCCCGAGTAGCTGGGATTACAGGCATGGGTCACCACGCCTGGCTAAATTTTTTTTTATATTTTTAGTAGAGACGGGGTTTCTCCATGCTGGTCAGGCTGGTCTCGAACCCCTGACCTCAGGTGATCTGCCCATCTCGGCCTCCCAAAGTGCTGGGATTACAGGCGTGAGCCACAGTGCCCGGCTCCTTATACCCACTCTTCTAATAAGGTTATCTTCTTGTAATTGCCTACCTGCTTGTCTGTCTCTCCAACAAAATTGTATGCTTAGTGACACCAGGATTATATTTTGTTTATTGCTCGTGGGATCCACAGTGCCTAGCATAGTATCTTGAACATGATAAGTGCCCCACAAATATTTGCTGAGTATAAGAATGAGTGAATGAACGAATGAATGAATGAATGAATGAATGAATGCTTCATGGCATCCAGCTAACCAGTCCTGACATTCTCAGAGTCTCAGTTTCTCTCTCACTAAAAATGAGACAACTCTCTCTCTTTGTTGTTCTCTCTGCAAAGCTGTGGGAATGAACCCCTAGTAGCTATGAGAAGCTGCCTAGGCCAAGGGCACAGGATTCGATTTCTGTTTGGTTTCTCTACACTCTGCCCATCGACCCAACAGAAGGAGGCACTTAGTGCTGAAAGACTCATGGTAGACAAAGTAGGATAGGACTGATGAAAACTTTCTGGAATAAATATATGGTCCAGTTAGTGTCCCATCTCTGAGCATGCCTGCTGTACTAGTCAGTGTTCTAGCAGGAAACAGAGGCCCACAAGTGGGGTAACAAAGGAAAGTTTAAGGAAAGGACCATTTACAAAGAGAAGGTGAAGTTCTCCAGAGCTTGCAACAACAGGGGAGCTGTTACCACCCCGGGGACTGAAGGAGCATATACCAGCGCCCAGGAAGAACTGTGGCTATGGCCACGGCTGCAGGAGGAGCTGTGACTTTCAGGAAAGGAATGCTAACCCTTGGCTGGCAGAGAAGGAGCCAGGGCAATACTCACCCCAACTGCTTCTCTCCTCCTGTTCTCTAATGTCCTCCATGTATCAAACCTCATAGGAATCCTGAAGGCGAGCAAGCTTGGTTGTTGGGCCAGAAGACGGAAATCAGCTTCCAGGGCACAGAACAGAGCGGAGAAGGGTGATGTGTGGATCTGCAGGAGCAAACAGATATCTCTCTGCCCCTGCCCCCGGGCATGGAGGAAGGATGGAGATGAGGAGGGCTGGGTCTTCTCATCCACTCCTGCTTCACCCGGGACAAAGAACAAAAGCCGTTAAAGAGGCAAAGCCAAGAATTTGGGGAGCTGGCAGCCTGGTGGGCGTTGAGGAGGGACTTGGGCAAAAAAATTGAGGAATGTTTGCCACTGCTTAGGACATGTCCTTCTCGCCTACCCTTACTCCTTTGCCGTCTTACTCCCCTAGCATAGCACTGGGTCCCAAGCTGAGATAGAATAGGAATCTGGGCAGGAATTTCAAGATTGTGCCCTCTGATCAATTCATACTCAACAAATCTCTCTGTCCTGGAGATCTGAGAACCTGCCAATAGCATCTTTAGTGTGTATAGAGCAAAAAGCTCCAATGTCAGACCCAAGGACAGGAAACAGTTGGGCTGAAGGGGATCCCATTGATTTGGGGCTTGGAATCAGCTGAGAAGAGAATGGAGAGTCAGGAAGATCTACCCTTTCCCTAGTAATCATCTGAAGCAAACCTGTGGGGCTTGGGGACCCAATGCCCTGCATCAGAGCAGTTCCTTGCATGCAGCCAGGTGGGAAGCCAGTCTGAGTCCCAGCTGGAATTTCATAGCAAGCAAGGCAACAGCCCTCCCAGCTCACCTTCCCCACCTACCTTTTCACTCGTTTTTTGGTCTCTTCCTGTTTATCTCCACGGCTTCATTGTTCTAGTTCAGACCTGTCTTTGTCCCTCCTCGTAGATTTTTGCAATAGCTTCCTTGCTAGTCTCCCTGCCCACAGTTCTGATTCCTTAATTCCCCCTCCACACTGTTTCAAGAGTGAGATTTCTAGTCTGTAAATCCAGTCATGTCTTATTCCTTCCTTAACTTTCTTCGATTGCTCATTTTTGCCTGTAGGATCAACTCCAGTCTCCTTAGCATAGCACTCAAACTCTTTTTTGAGACAAGGTCTCACTCTGTTGCCCAGGCTGGAGTGCAGTGGCATAATCACAACTCACTGCAGCCTCAACCTCCTGGGCTCAGGCCATCCTCCCACGTCAACCTCCTGTGTGGTTGGAACCACAGGCACACACCACCACGCCTAGCTAATTTTTTGACATTTTATAGAGACAGGATCTCACTTTGTTGCTCAGGAATGTCTCGAACTCCTGGACTTCAGCCATTCTCCTGCCTTGGCCTCCCAAAGTGCTGGGATTACAGGGGTGAACCACTGCACCCGGCCTTCAACTTGGTATGATCTGACCCCACCTACCTGCCCAGTGTCAGCTCCTATGGCCTCTATGCATACCCTAAATTCCAGCTATACTGAATGTACCAATTTATTTTTACCTCTGTGACTGGTCATATAGCTTTCTCTTTGGTTAGAATGTCTTCTATCCCTTCTTCTGTCCATTGAACTCCTACTCATCTTTCAAGATCCAGCTAAAGTGATACACCCTCCTTGAAGCCTTCCTTGATGTTGCTAATCATCTCCTCTTTGGTGTCCCTACCCAGAATGTATTTCTATCACCACATCATTTTCTGATTATCTGTCCACATGTTTTTCTCCCCACAAGACTATGTGCTTCCTTTTTGTGTGTGTGTAAGATAGAATCTCGCTGTGTCGCCCAGGCTGGAGCGCAGTGGCACAATCTCGGCTCACTGTAACCTCTGCCCCCCAGGTTCAAGCAATTCTTGTACCTCAGCCTCACAAGTAGCTGGGATTACAGGCGTGAATCACCACACCTGGCTAATTTTTGTATTTTTAGTAGAGACAGGTTTCACCAAGTTGGCCAGGCTGGTCTCGAACTCCTGACTTCAAGTGATCCACCAGCCTCAGCTTCCCAAAGTGCTGAGGTTACAGGTGTGAGCCACCACACCCAGCCCTATGTGCTTCTTAAAGAAAGATACTGTATTTCCTTAGCTTCAGCACAGTGCCTGGCACATAAAACATGCTCCCTAGTCAATGAATGATGGCCTGAATGAATAAATGACGCCCCTCTCTACCTGCTGTCCTCTGGTAAACCTGCCCTCTTTTTAATGCAACTCCCTTAGACTGGCTGGACCTATTTAGGGTATCTCCTTCCCTCTCTTGTCTTTTCCTGGCTGCTCTTCCTGTTCATTTTTAAGCAAAGTTCTCCTCTTTACAGATGTTGCTAGACAGGGAGGGGAACCCATGGTGCTCACTCTATTACTGAGCTGAATGTCTTTCCCCAGTGAGAACCCCAGGTGGGCAGACATGGCTAAAACAATCCCTCCACTAATAGGGGACCCTGGGCCCTCATTCTGCATCTCTCTAGGGGCTGAGTTGAAGGAGGTTCTTTCTCAATCACTCTGAAATCCACAGTTACTTTGAGTCTTAAATTTGAGAGCTACTAGAATCTGTCTGCCCCTTTCCCTCTCAGGGTCTAATTGTCATAGGATCATGAGGGTCTTGCCTTGGGAATCCTCACCCTGCTTTTACTCCCCATAGGGTGACCAGATTCCCTTTTCCCGCTCGTTTGACATTACTGTATTCTCTTCTACCTCCCCTTTGCCCTCCCCTCTCTCCTTGCTGTTCTATTATCTGTACCTAAACATGTCCTTTATTTTCAACACCCCCAACTTCAATCTTGAGAGTGGCCATTCTCTCTTCTATTTAATAGGATGCCTTTATTTCCTTTTCCACCTGCTAAAAAACAACTTGTTCATCAAGGCCCATTACAAACATCACTTTCTCTGAAAAATCTGCGTTTTTCTTGCAGCACTCACTATATCTGCTGTGTGTTGACAGTGTTCTTTTATTGTGGGGTGGGGATGGAGTCTCGTTCTGTCTCCCAGGCTGGAGTGTGGTAGCACGATCTTGGCCCACTGCAATGTCCGCCTCCCTGGTTGAAGTGATTCTCCTGCCTCAGCCTCCCAAGTAGCTGGGATTACAGGCAGGAGCCACCACGCCTGGCTAGTTTTTGTATTTTTAGTAGAGATGGGATTTCACTACTTGGCCAGGCTGGTCTCAAACTCCTGACCTCAGGTGATCCGCCTGCCTCAGCCTCCCAAAGGGCTAGGATTACAGGCTTGAGCCACTGCACTGGCCAACAGTGTTCTTTCTAATCCCCTTAAAAAATATAAGCTTCTTGATAGAAACTGTGTTGGCTGGGCAAGGTGACTCACACCTATAATCCCAGCACCTTGGGAGGCCGAGGTGGGAGGATCTATTGAGCCCAGGTAGGCAACATAGTGAGAACCTGTCATAAAGAAAAAAAGAAAGACAAAGAAAGAGAAAGAAAGACAAAGAAAGAGAAAGAAAGAAAGAGAGAAAGAGAAAGAAAGAAAGAGAAAGAAAGAAAGAAAGAAAGAAAGAAAGAAAGAAAGAAAGAAAGAAAGAAAGAGGAAGGAAGGAAGGAAGGAAGGGACACAGGTAGGAAGGAAAGAAGGAAGGAAGGAAGGAAGGAACTGTTCATTTTTACACCTTGCACAATACTTTGCTCATAGTAGGCACTCTGAACTGAAATACCTTGAAAACCAGGATCATCCACATTCATTCCTTCATTCATTCATTCACTGAGCAAACTGATTAAGGGATGTACATGACTGTGTCTCATAAATTTGTCCAAATACGTTTAAATTCATTTATGTTTTCTTCTAGACCCACCAGTTGGGAGAATGAATTTCTTAAGTTCACTGGCCATGGTACAAAATCACCTTTATTCATCCCAAATGTGTTCGAATTTCAAAGCAAACCCATTTTGCCTACAGTTTCAGGATCTTGTAAATAAGTTTCTAGTCACCTACTCTACACCATTTGTGATTTGTGATTTCCTTCACATCCCCCACCAGCCTTCTCACTTCCAGCCTGGGGGGTGAGTCATCGACTCTTCCCTACTGAGGAGCTTTTGCACACCCTGCATCTTCTCCAGGTGGGACAGAGTGCCATGGCTGAGCCCTGCAGGTAGGACTGCTCCAGCTGGGCACCTCGAGAAGCATGTTCTCCTTCTTCCGTCACATCTTATTCACAGTTCTCTTAGCCTTTTGGCCAACAGCCTCAGGGAACTGTCTAAATGAAGAAGGATTTCTAGCTCCTTTGCCAGAACCGTGGCTGACCATGCAGAGTCGAGCACTGGAGAGGGGGTTTTGATGTGTTCATCACAAAAGGCATTGCCTTGCACTTGCCCACATTTAATTGAGTCTGTACCCTTTTGCCCTGAAATCATCCTGCCAACTAAATCCAAAAGGATGCCGGGGAATAGATTCTATGGCCCGGCCCCCACCGTATATGCGTATGCACCCCAAGGGCTATACATTTGGCTGGGTGCCTAGGGCTCTTTTCTGTCACCTGGTGAAATATCAGAATCTTTTCCATTGCTCCTGTCTAATTCAGTCTGATATAAAATGTATAAGACTTTGTCTAAACCTTCAAGGACCTCCTAGTAGGCTTGGGGAAGAAATAGACACATATGATAGTACCATTAGTGGTGGCATCTACTGCATATTAAGCATGTCCTGTATGCTGGACGCTTTGTATACATCCTTTTTATTGAGTATCAACTGTAATCCTTACAACTGCCTGCAAGGTGAGGATTTTTACTCCATTTGATAAATGGAGGCACAGAGAGGTTAAACAACCTCCCCAAGATCATGCAGCTAGAAAGTTTAAGGAGCTAGAATTCAGACCCTGGTGTGTCTTACTCCAAAGCCTGTGTTTTTTGCCACTACCTTACATGATCTCAACCTATAACAATCAATATCACATGTTATAGCCTCGGTGAAAGAGATCAGTTATTGGACTGTTCTGGTCTCTTCTAGGTTACCTGTCACCTGTCTCAGCCTAACTTTTTCAGACCTTAGCTTAAAGCTCATTTGCTAAGGGAAGCTTTCTCCAGCCCCCATGATGCATTCCCATAAAGCCAGTTCTTTCCCTAACAGCAGTTGTTTAGGCAATTGTTTGTGTAATGTGTTCCTTTCCTGCTAGAAAGCAACTCTGTGAGGGCAGAGACAATGATAGTTTCGTTCAGTGTTTTGTCCCTAGCACCTAGCCCAGTGCCTAACACATAGTAAGTGCTCATTAAACTTGCCTTCTCCCTCCAGAACCTCACTTGCTTTCCAGTCCTCCCCTACTCCCCTGCCATTTCCACCTTGCCTCCAGAACTTCTTTCAGTGGTGATGGCTCCAACATCCCCCAGCCCCAGTCCCAGCCTTCCAGACTCTTGGGTGTCCCAGGAGTTTTGTTCACACTGCCACGCTGTTCTGTGGAAGCAGGGCTTCCCCTCAGCCCCAGCAGGGCAGGTGCTGACAGGAGCAGCCAATAGCCAGGATGCCAGGTTTCCCTGTGCTAAGCTTTTTCCTGGGAATGATTTAAGGCCCTGAACAGATAAGTGAAGAGCAAACCCGCAATGAAGTCAGCACTCTGCTTATTAAGTGGAAAAAGCTGTGCTCGGCTTATTGAAATGTTCATTAGACAGATATATAGAGATGAGAAGGAGGAAGGGAGGGCGGCGGCACCGCAGGATCAGGCTGCACTCCAGCGGCGATGCAGGGGGCGTCCCGAGGGAGACTTCGGTCTAGCCCCGGGAGGAAGGGGAGTGGGGCTGGGGCAGATGAGCAGGCCTGTGAGGAAGAGGGGGCCACGGCCCTGACTCCAGGAGGCCAGAGCTGAAGGAAGGGGGCCTGCGCAGTGCGCCAGGGAGCTTTGGAAGCTGTCAGCGCTAGCTAGCTCTGTGGAGCAGCAGATAGAGAGGACTTGGCCCACTTTAGAGAATGCCCACTTCTCTGCATCGATGTTGCTGTCTTTGTCCAGGAACAGTTTCTGAAGAACTTTGACCCAGTTTATTTGCCCACTCTGAAGGCAAGAGGGTGACTGCTTCCTGAGCTCTCAGCTCCCCCAGGAAGGGCTTTTCCTGGGATGTGAGCTGAGCCTTGCCATAGGGCCCCCCTCAGCCCAGGAGGAGTCGCAGCTCCTTCAGCACCTCCCGGCTCCCTGGCTTCTGCCCTCAGTGCCCATCAGGCAGGCAACCCCAGCGAGCTCTGGAGTGGGGAGGCCTTGAACAAGCTGCAGCTACTTGATGACGGCGTCCCCTCCTGCGATGTGGGGAGGACTCCCAGTGAGTGGGGAACTGGGTCTAAATCATCCATGTCCCTGGCAGTAACCTAGAGCCTGGCCCACGGAAGGTTTCTTATTGATCAGCTCTAGATGGTGGCTGATGGAGTGAGTGAAAATTCTGCCGCTCTCCCCATTTCAGATTTCGGAAGAGGAAAGAACCGTGGTGTGACTGGAGGGGCAGGTGCAGTTTCCCAAACAGGAAAAAAAAGCCACGAGATTTTCCAGTGTCTTCAGGGTCTTTCTTGCCATCATCTGTTTGGCTCCTGGAGGTAGAGACCGTGGTGACCAAATGGACAAAAAAAAGGATGCCGGCTGGAAACTGTGTGAACAGAACAACAATATCTTTAGAGTTTCAGAGCATTTTCACAGGATCTCATTTAATTGGCAGTCATTGATTCAGCCAGTGGATGGGGTTTTTTTGTTTGTGTGTTTGTGTTTTCTGAGACAGTCTCCCTCTGTTGCCCAGGCTGGAGTGCAATGATGCGATCTCTGCTCACTGCAACCTCAGCCTCCCTGGTTCAAGTGATTCTCCTGCCTCAGCCACCCAAGTGGCTGGGATTACAGGTGTGCGCCACCATGCCCAGCTGATTTTTGTATTTTTAATACAGATGAGGTTTCACCATGTTGACCAGGCTGGTCTTGAAAGCCTGACCTCAAGTGATCCGCCCACCTCGGCCTCCCAAAGTGCTGGGATTACAGACGCAAGTCCCCACGCCCGGCCTTCAGCCAGTAGTTGCTGACCTCCTACTTCCTGCCAGGCCTGTACACGCACTACAACCTCAGTGAGTGAAACCAACACTGTCCCATCCTTGTGTAGCAAATCGCCTCATGGAAGGTAAACATCATAACAATTCTTCATTAATTCTTTCGTTCAGCAAACAGTGATGCCAAGCTGGACTCCTGGGGATGGAGAAATGAATCAGACAGGCATCCTGCCCTAGAGGAGTTTACAGTCTGGGAGGTACCTGTACAAGTAAATGGATGATTAGAAACAGTGTGATAAAGATACTGAGCTAACCCCTAAGTGCCTGAGAGGTTAGGCAAGGCTTCCTGAAGATGTGTGAACTGAATCTTAAAAGAACATATGTAGCCGGACACGGTGGCTCACGTCTGTAATCCCAGCACTTTGAGAGGCCGAGATGGATGGATCACTAGGTCAGGGGTTCAAGACCAGCCTGGTTAACATGGTGAAACCCTGTCTCTACTAAAAATACAAAAATTAGCTGGGTATAGTGGCTGGCGCCTGTAATCCCAGCTCCTCGGGAGGCTGAGGCAGAGAATCGCTTGAACCCGGGAGGCAAAGGTTGCAGTGAGCTGAGATCGCGCCACTGTGCTCCAGTCTGGACCACAGAGCAAAAAAAAAAAAAAAAAAAAAAAAGGAACATATGTTTGCTAAACATTCAGGGAGAAGGAATTTCTAGGCCAGGAGAGGTGGATTTGAGGGGAAATTCAAACAGGTCAGCCATGGAAAAAGAATGGTGGAAAACAGTGTTAGTGAGCCAGGTGCAGCAGCTCATGCCTGTAATCCCAGCACTTTGGGAGGCTGAGGGAGGAGGATTGCTTGAGGCCAGGAGTTTGAGACCAGCCTGGACAATTAGCTGGGCATGGTGGTGCACACCTGTAATCCTAGCTACTAGAGAGAGTGAGGCAGGAGGATCACTCGAACTCAGGAGGCTGAGGCTACGGTGAGCAGTGTTCACACCTCTACACTCCAGCCTGGTTGACAAAGGGAGACCCTGTCTCAAAGAGAGAGAGAGAGAGACAGAGAGAGAGAGGAGAGAGCTAGGCAGGACCAAATCCCAAAGGAATTTCCCAGCTACATTAAGGAGTTAGACCCATTCTAAAAGCTCCTGGAGGGTCAGTGAAGGGAAAAGACCACTTCAGCGGCAGTGCGGAAGAGGGCTTATCTAGAGGGGCCGTCTCAGTGGTCCAAATGAGAGATGGTGCCATCTGACTAGAGCAGCGGCACTAGGAAGGAGGGGACCAGATGGCCCAGCATGAGGTCTGAACGTAGTATGGCGCCCTGCTAGATATGGGAAGCCAACCAGAAGGTGTCCATTTCACAAGGAGGGGAGAGGGCACAGAATGCCTTGTCCAGGGGGACCTGGAGCAGTGGGGGGAGTCCAGGGCCCTGCAGAGAGCCGTGGCTGCTTAAACCCAAGTGGCAGGGCCTGCCTGTGATGCTGAGGCTGCCGACACCTGCTCCCAGGCCTTGATGACTCCATTTCCCAGCTCCCTCCCTCTGCCTCGCTGACTTAGGAGGTGATTAGTAATAAAACTTTAACAAGCATCCATAGGTGCGTCTCCCTGTCACTTTTATGAGGCCATTTCCTGAGCAAAGATATAGGAGCACCTTCAGTCTCTCTAGCCATGTTGTTGCTGCCACCATTTCAGTGTCTGCCTCAGCCTGAGCAGGTCCCAGACAGCTGCAGGGGCTAAGTCGGGGTTGCGGGGGTGGTGCCTGAAGGAAATTGGAGCATGCTTAGCTCAAGGAACCTCAAAAAGGCAGGCATAGCTCCCTGTATGCCCTCGAGGGCTCTTTGGAAATTGTCGCTGGGAAGGCTGGAGCCATTTTCACTGCCTGGGTCATTAGAAATCAAAGCGGGCCTCACTTCTTTCTTCTCCTCCTCTCCCTGAAGTATCCTCTTCCATCCCTGTCCAAGAGTTTTGCTCTCCTGCTTCATTGATCACTATGTATTTATCCAGTGCCATCACAGACGAATGTTGGAAATACAGTCAAGAATTATACTTGCTCTCAGCCTTGGGGGAGCTGTGGACCTGAACGGGACTGGGAACGATAGATACTACCCTGAAACCAAAAAACATGGTAATAAAAGTTCTCATGGGCACGAATGAGGTGCTATGGTGGGAACCCAGAGGGGGACGCACTTATGAAGCCAAGGGAGTGGGGAGAAGCTGGGGAATATTTCTCCAAGAAGGTGACAGTGGGCCTGGGCCTTGTTGAATGAGGATTTGTGTGGGCTAGGCAGAGGGAAGGCAGCCCCTTTTTCCTGGTGAGGTCCTAGGTCCTCAGGGGCAAGGCTGGGCTGGCTCTAACTGTTCTGAGCTGATGCTGAAGCAGGGCCCGTGTGCTGGTGGCCCCCCTGCTGCAGGAGGTGGCTGAAGTGGCACCGTAACTCTGGTAGAAAGGGGCTCCATCCACAACAGCTGAGGACTTGAGGGGGCCCCGCTTGCCTCCCTTCACCCTGATGGTACCTGTTTCAAGGCCATCCAGGGAGTTGGGGCCAGGTGAACAGGAAGAGGGGGAGCTGCTGCATTTGCCGCCGTGGACTCCTCCCTCGTTCTTGAAATTCTCTGCCTCTGGGTTCTGTGACACTAGTGTGTCCTGTAGTATGTATGACAGTGCAAAGACACCATAGAGCTGGACAGATACAGTTTCAAATCCTAGCTCCTGAATTTGAATCCCTGATAACATCTTAGGCAAGTTGCCCTCTCTGAACCAGTTTCACCATCTAAAAAACAGAGATAATAGTCCCTATTTCAAAGGTTGTTGTGCTGCTCAAGTGAGATGATGACTGTGAAGTATCCAGGAAAGCCTTATGTCTGTGTTCTTCTTCCACCCCTACCTTTCTTAACCTCTGTGACTGCTCCCTCCAGTCCTGTTCCTGGGCTCCTTTTCTTGCATGAGCCCCTTAAGGTTTCCCAGAGCTGACATCTCTTACATCTCTATCTTCTCTTCATAGCTCTCTCCTGAGTTAGAGACCCACACTTACAGCTGCCCATAGGTTCAGTTGAATTGAATATAGATTCAATTCAATTCAACATTTATTAGATACCTATCCTGTGAGAATGCCACTGGCCCCCTTGCCTGCCTTCAAGGACTTGGAATCCTGTAGTTTTACCCAATGGCCCCAGTTTCTTCTGTGAAGTTGGAATTGAGGTCATCTGCTAAGAGTGGTGGGAGTAGGGGATGAATGGGGGACCAGAGAGTGGTAACTGTTAAAAATAGCTATCAGAGAAATGTTCCTCAAATTCCCCCCTCCCTTCCACCTTGTCACTGCCAACCTTATTCAGATCGCTGCCATCTCTTGCCTGGACCATTGCAATCACCTTCTAATTCAGTGGTTTTCAAAGTGGGCTGAACATTGGACTCCCCTAGTTAGGTGGGTCTTTTTAAAAACTCCGAAGCCTGGATCTCTCCCCAGAGATTCTGATATAATTGATCTCAGCGTGGCCTGGGAATCACCATTTTCAAAGCACCCCAGTTAATTCTATTATACAGCCAAGGTTGAGAACCACTATTTTGGCTGGGTGCAGTGGCTCACACCTGTAATCCCAGCACTTTGGGAGGCCGAGGTGGGTGGATCACCTGAGGTCAGGAGTTCGAGACCAGCCTGGCCAACATAGTGAAAAACCCCGTCTCTACTAAAAATGCAAAAATTACGCAGGCATGGTGGCACGCACCTGTAATCCCAGTTACTTGGGAGGCTGAGACAGGAGAATCCCTTGAACCTGACAGGCAGACCTTGCAGTGAGCAGAGATTGTACTACTACACTCCAGCCTAGGCAACAGAGCAAGACTCCATCTCAAAAAAAAAAAAAAAAAAGAAAAAAGAACCACTATTCTGTTTTCCTGCCTCTGTTCTCATCCTCACTAATCTGTTCTCCACAAAACATGTGCTCATGTGCTCATGTTATAAGGGGGAATCTTATAAAACACAAGTCTGGTCGTGTCGTTCCCTTGCTTGTCTGCCCCTTAGATTGTAAGTTCCTCCAGAAGTGGGATGATACCTGAATCAACTCTATCCCTAGGACATAGTATGGGCCTGGCCTGAATCAACTCCATCCCCTGCACATAGCATGGGCCTGGCCTGAATCAGCTCTATCCCCAGCATATAGTATGGGCCTGGCCTGAATCAACTCCATCCTCTGCACATAGCACGAGCCTGGCCTTAGAAAATGCTTGGTCAGCACTCCATGAATAAATGAATGAGTGAGTGAACGAATTGATCAACCAGTAACCAACAAACTGAGAGATAGATGTTGGTTCTGTGCCTAGGAATATGTTGGTGAATTATAGCAGTTCACCACTGAATCAAGAGAATAAGGCCAGTTGGGTACCGATCTGGAAGCCTGGGGAAAATGCAGGGAAGGAGGGAGGGAGGGAGGGAAGAAGGAGGCAGTGAGAGGTCAGAAAGGCAGAGTTTCCTGAGAGGTGAATTATCAGAGGGACCACCATGGGTCGGGCAAGCACCTCAGCCAGGGAGTAATGGAGTTAGGGAGGAAGGGCCCAGGCAGAGCCAGAGAGAGCCGCAGGAGCCGCTTAATCTGCCCCCAGGAAGTGCAGGCTGGGGACAGCAGGCAGGAGGCAGCGGGCCCATTCCTCAGCGCTAATGCCCCCAGCCTAACACAATTACCCCTTCCTTCTCCCTCAGCCCAGGCAAGGGGGAGGTTGCATGGAGGGCAAGCATGCCCCGCAGCTGGGGAGAGTGGGGGGCATGGCTGGAAATCCAATCAGGAGTTCCACTTTAGTATTAGCCTGAGCTACCCATTTTAGCTGGAGGGGTTTGCATAGAGGCTGGGCTAAAGAGATGCTGCTGGAAGATCAGTGAACCACCACCTTCCCTGCCCCTCCCTGAGTGCCAATGGGACTGGATCTGGAGACTCCTATCCCCATCCTGCAACCCAGTCCTCCTGCCACAGTCTTACCTGTCCTCAGAAGCCAATTTGCTAAGTCTTGAATCCCACCTCATGGCTGGCCCCCACTGCTGCTTCTCACTCCCCACCTCAGCCTCTCGCCCTCCCTCTCTGCTCCACATTGATATAAATGAAGGCTTCGGCTGCCTTTAAATAGTCCGATCTATCAGAGGGGCACACGCTGCCCATAAATCTGCTAGGGCTGATGGCTCCCTAAGTGGACTGATAGGAGCTATTTCCGGCAAGGTGTTCAGTTACTCTGCCCCTCCCATCCTTCCCCAGCTTGCCCTTCCCCAGGGGCAGGGACCCTTTTTGTCATCTGGTAATTGGCATTTTTTCACTTGCACTTGGTCCTGCAGAGGGAGTGCAGTGCCCAGCCCAGCCCCTAACTGGATTAGCATTGGCTTTCAGAGAGGGTCCCTCTGGGGTCGACCTTCCAGTTCAAGAGATCAAGATCGAGCTGTTGGTTCAACAAGGAAGGGGGCTGAGGTGGAAGGTGGGTACCCAGGGGAGCCAAGACTAAGTGTGGAGGGAGGGAGTGAATGAAGTCCCCAGCCCCTATCTGGCTAAGCCTGCCTGTATCCAGCACCCTAGCCTATGGAGCACGGAAGAGACCAAAAGGCTCTGGAGCTGGGGGTCTCCATCCTGGCTGTCAGAGTCCCTCTAGCCCTCCCCGTCAAGGCTGCCTCAGGCAAGCCATGAGCTTTCCTTTTCTAGAAATGACCTAGGATTGAAAGGGGGATGGAAGTCTGAGACTGGGATGGGGTTTCTCCAGACAAGTGGTATGGATCTGAAACAGAAGCTGGAGAAGCCCTAGGGCCAGCTGTTAGACAGTAGGGGGCCTGGCGCAGGAGCACACACACATTACCCTAATTTGGAGGGCGGCTGCTAATGGATGGATTTCCCTAAAGGAGAGAAGAAAGACCTCTGGAAGCTGGGCCCTGCTGGGGGAGACACAGAAATGCCCTTGGAGGTCACCCCAGTGACCTGTGGTCAAGAGGTCACCATGGCCACTCAGAGATCACCACTAACATAGCTCCATTTCCTATCCCATCCCCCTATGATTTTCAGGGGCAGAAAGCTGAGCCAGCCTGGTTATACCGGCCCAGGCCCTTGCCCCTGCCAAGGATTCCTGGAATAGTCCTGTTAAGGTTCTTGTGTCTAAAGAGGAGGAAAAGCTAGAGATGGTGAAGGGAAGAGAAGACTGAATGGAGAATCACTCCTTTAATGCATCCATAAGGCACTTATCAGGCTTCTCTCCTGAAATCTGAGTTCTTGGGAATGGGACCGAGTGGAGGCGTCCGTGTTCCTTATCGGGGTGCGGGAGGTGGGATGTTCTTGCTCATGGACTCTGGTTAGGGAACCAGGAAGAGTCCAAACAGAAGACTTGGAAGAGTGTTATTTTGAGCAAAACAAGGCTTGCCTATGACAGTGACCCCATTTCTGACCCAGCTGTTGGAGATCAGGACATAGCAAGAGGGTGAAGGGAGGGGCATGTGGTGAGATTCCCAGCTGTGTACGATCCTGCGACAGGGAGAAGAGTTGGCCACATAGCCCCCGCCAGAGTCTCGGACCTGAAGCGGACCTTTTCTCCTGCTCCAGGGAAGGGGCCAACCACTCAGCAGTGACCGGCTGAGAAGCCCCGTGAGTGGCACCAAGAATGCCTGTTGAGGTCATCGGTAGCA
The DNA here is from genome assembly GCF_037993035.2 of Macaca fascicularis. NCBI lineage: Eukaryota > Metazoa > Chordata > Mammalia > Primates > Cercopithecidae > Macaca > Macaca fascicularis. Next base: position 190,182,281 of record NC_088375.1, on the reverse strand, counting down.
CTTCCCAAGCGATCTTGAGCGGATCGCTTCTCAAAATCAGGAGACTTGGAGAGAGCCTACCCTTCCTGGGGCAGGGGTGGGAGGGTGAGGGAAACAGACTGTTTAGGAGCAATCAAGAGAGATTCTGAAGTGGCCACCAAGACCCTAGGGATAGCCTCACACAGCCTAAGTCATTGTTCTCTCTTCTTCCCTTCACTCATTCATTCATTTGCTCACTCTGCACTCTCACTGGAGCTCATGGAGCTCACAACTACTAGGGAGAAAGACTTCTGAACAGACATGAAACTCAGTGTACCAGGCGCCATGCAAACCCAGAGGCTGTGCGAGTCCCTGCTGAAAACCTGCCTGGGAAGCCCCGTTTCCCCTTGCAGCTCCAGACTCCACCCGGACTCCTGGAGGTTCCCATTGATCCTCAGGCTCCTCAGACTCAACTTGTCCAAAGCTGAACTTCGTGATCATGCCTCTGACTCTGTTCCCCAGTGAGCGTCCCTAACTCAGTGAATGGCACACAGAGAATCAGTGCTGTGTCACCACCTGCTGGAATTCTGGTTCCTCCTGGAGTCCCTCTTCTTCAATTTCCACATCCAACTAGATATCCATCAGAGTGTCCTTTTCAACAATGTAGGTGACACTATGCCACTCCTCTGCTGAGAATCTTCCAGTAATGAGCCTTACCAGTCAAGGTAAAATCCTTACTGTGGCCACAAGGCCCTGCTGGATCTGCCTCCCTCAGCCTCCCTGCACTCATCCCCACCTCACTCTGCTCCAGCCACACTGGCCGCGTGGCAGCTTCCCAAGCATTCTAATGATATGACTCCCATGTATTATCTCACATAGGTATCTGTGCACCAATGCTTGTCTTTCCTACCTGTGACCTTGAGCACCCTGAATTTATCTTAATTCTTGTTGGATAAATTCATCTTTGTAACCCCCGTCCCTAGCACAGTGCCCGGCCACATGGTAAATGTTTGTTTAATGTCTACCAAATAAACGAATGGGCAAATGCCAGCTGGGATATCCCTGAATGAAGAAGACCCTAGAGAAATGTACTAGTCTAACTCCTCTGCAAAATTTGAAAGGCGTTTCTCTGTAGCCCTTGCCATCCTAAAGCACTCTCCAGATGCCCAGGCCAGGAACCAGTGGGGATGGAGCTGCAAAGGCAGGAGAGTGGCAGCCTGTTCAGGACAGGCTGGGAGGCATGCAGAAGGTCGCTTGGGTGGAGCCCGAGCTCTCCCACCGACACCACATTGTATGGCTTAGAACTCATTATCTCTGTGCCCTTTTATTCTTTCATTTATGGGATGGGATGGGGGATTCCATGGGAAGGCTTTGGAGGCTATTCCTCCTTGAATATTCTAGGATACTACAAAAGATGGTTTGGGTCCAGACAGACTGGGTCTGGGAGCTCAGCAAAGGAGCCTAGCTTTGGTCTTGTTGGCAGTGCTGTTTCTAAGCCGAAAAGTTTGGCTTCAGAACTTGGTCCGTTTCAGAACTTAGAGGCAAAAACTTCCTTCCAGCCCTTTAAACAGACCTTGAGGTTTTTGGAAAACTGATGAAGAACAAAGACTTCGCTTGCGGACAGTCTGAGGTGTGTGGAAGCTAACAAGAGGTTGTCTGTGGCAAATGCACTGTCTCCCCGAGGGAGACTTTGGAAAGGGGCTTTTGTCTGTTTTTAGACTAGCCTCTCTCCCCGCCCCACTATCCCCAAAAATTATTATAAAGAATTATTGCCATTAGTACGTCTTTCCTACTGAAAGGAGAAAATCGCCTCATTCATAATTTATACCCTCAATTACTATTAATAAAGAAATATTTCAGCAGAAAATCGCCTGGGAAAATTACACGTAACATTGCATTAACATTCTATTTGAACATTTTCATCACATTTGTTATAGAGTTAATAAGAGGGATACGGTCCCCTGACTTCTTCATGAAATTATGGGCTGACGATGATAGTTTAATCTTTTAGACTTTATATAATATATTCACTTTACTAATTGAGCTATCCAAGGAGCAGTTAGAGATGTTCTTAAATGTGGAGACAGAGGAATCAGGGCCATGACTTTGCTGCCAGAGGCACCGCCTGTCAGGGTGGGGCTGTGGGCAAAGCCTGCTGACTTAGGCACCGGCTCAGACCCCACCCTGGTGGAACCAGGATCTCTGTACTACCTGCTGAGGCAGCCGGGGCCTGGTGGGAAGGCGTGTGGGGCTGCTGAGGAGGAATAAGGAGGAAGGGAGAAGGAAGGCCATGGGGAGCTGAGAAAAGAAGACAAAAGGGGCATTTCTTTCTAGACCATTCCTTCAATAGTCATTTGCTTAGACACTCTCTACCTGCATCGTCCTGGGCCCCAGCGGGAGTCCGTAGTCTGAAAGGGGTAGCAGGTCTATGATGGTGTGTGGTATTACACTTGGCAGTGGTTCTAGATGCTGTGAGCTCCTAGAAGATTGGGCACCCTTGGGACCATCCTGTGAAGACCGCTAGAGACAGGTGCCAGAGACGGTGGTGCCCCTAAAGGACCTTCACAGCACAAAGGAAGGAGTTGCTGTTTTTCAGGTCCGAATGGAAGCGATGGGTATATATTTTGGGTAATGGAGAGGAGAGCTGAGCGAAGTTCAGACAGTCCAATCCTTTGTCACTGCTGTAGTCCCTGTGCTTTTCCATCCCTCGTCTCAGTGAACAGCAGCAAAGCTGAGAGGCAGATCTGGCGAGGGTGCAGGTCCTGTTCCTGACTCACCTTCCGTGATGCCTTTACTGGGGCTTTCCTTACATACCTCACCCAGCACTGTCCCCTTCCCTTGTCCACTTTTCTATGACAGTATCATGGGGGATCTTTGGTAACATTTCTTCTTAAAATTGCTTGTTTTCTCCCCTACTAGAATTTAGCCGTGTGTCCGTTCCATTTGGCGCTGAACGTCCACCACACAGGAGGCACGCCATGTGTTACGGACTAATGTTGGATTAAGGAAAGTAAAGTACAGAGGGGTCGGATAATGTCCCCGCGACTATGTGGTTAGATCAGAACAGGCTAAAGCCGAAGTCTCCTCCTTTCTATTTCACCTCTGGGTCTTGGCACCTCTTTTTACTTTACCAATCCAACGTATCAGGAATGGGAAGGTGTCCAGACTTCTCCCAGCTTCACGCTCATGTTGCGATGCAGGTCACTGTCATCCCACACTTGTGCTATTGCAGTCTTCCTCCTTCCTTTCTGGCCCTCCCCCGATCTGTTCTTTGCACAGCAGCCAAAATAAACCTTTAAAAGATCAATCAGGCCGAGTGCGGTGGCTCACACCTGTAATCCCAGCACTTTGGGAGACCAAGGCGGGTGGATCATTTGAGGCCAGGAGTTGGAGACCAGCCTGGCCAACATCGTGAAACCCCGTCTCTACTAAAAATACAAAAATTAGCTGGGCATGGTGGTGCGCACCTGTAATCCCAGCTATTCTCCTAGGAGGCTGAGGCAGGAGAATTGCTTGAACCCAGGAGGCGGAGGTTGCAGTGAGCCAAGATCACACCACTGCACTACCACCTGGGTGACAGAGAGAGACTCCATCTCAAAGAAAAAAAAAAGATAAATCAGATTATATTACTGCTCTGCTCCAAACTTTTCCAGACGTTTCTATCACACAGCATAAAATCCAGTGTCCTCCTCACAACCTACAAGACCCTACAGTCTGGCCCCTCTTCCACCTGGCCTCTCTACCACAACCACATTATCCCCATCGTTCCTTGAATACACTGAGTACCTTCCCCATCAGAGCCTTTGAACTTATTTCCTCTACCTGAAACACTTCTCCCTCGCAGATTCTCATGACTCTCTTCTTCATTTCACTCAGATATCTGCTCAAATGTCACTTCTTCAGAGAGGCCTTTCCTGGCACCTGCTATCCCTCTCAGCATCTCCTTACCCTGCTTCATTTTCCTTCATTTTTCCTGTGCCTACCTGACATACCGCTGTGTCTTTATTTGTTGGTTGTCTACTCCAGCAGTAGAAGGTAAATTCTACATTCACTGTTAGATTTCTAGCGCCTGGAACATGGTAGGTGCTCAATACATTTCTTGAATAAATGAATGAGTTTTTGCTCTGCTTTTGTCTGCACATGTTCTATCAGGGTGATCTTATGATCTTCCATGTAAATGCTACACCATGTGCCAGCAGCTTCTAAATCTTAACTTCAATCCGAATCAATCTCCTGAGCTTCCAACTCACTTTGCAGCCACCTACAGGACATCTCCCCGTGTGTCGTATGTCTAACACACATATGTCCAACATGGAACATAACTTTTTTCTCCCTTCTTTAGCTCCTATTTCGTTAAATGACACCACAATCTTAAATACCCAATCCAGAAACCTGGGATTATTACCCCTCTTCCTTTCTCAGACCTCCATCTAATCAATCCCTAAATTCTGTTCATCCTACCCATAAAGAGCTCTCAGATCAGTCCACTTCCCTCCATTTCCAAGGCTCCTAGCCTGGTCCAGGCCACATTGCCATCTCTCACCCCAGTGGCTGGGACAGCCTCCAGCAGGTCTCCCTGCCTCCAGTCCGTTCTCTACAGGATGTCTTATGGTTAATTTAGAACATAAATCCTGGAGTCAGAGATAATATCCAGGCTTCTAGTTGAGGAATTAGATGATAACGACTCCTGTCACATTAAATGGAAGAGGAGGCAGTCTGGGGACATGTGACATTTGACTACCTTTGTGGCATTTTAAAACATAGCTGTCTCCTCCCACTAGGTGGCAGAAATCATCTCATTCATCTTTATAGCCTCTGTGTCCTCAGCACCCAGCACAGTGCCTAGCACAGAGCAAGTGCTCTTGAATGTTTATTGCATGTGATTGTACCCTGAAATTCACGAGGGAAGGGACTCTTTGAAACCCAGCCTCGATGGCACCCCGCCACTGCTCTTATGATATTCATCATGTGATTCTGTAATTCCTGTTTACTCATCTGAGTCTTCACTAAGTGAAAAGCCCCTCTTTCATAATTAAAGCTCAGCACAAAGTGGGTGCTGAATAATGTTTTGTGAACTCAATGACAAAGTGAATCTCTCTCTATACATTGCAATATCCTATTTACTGCTTCTTCTACCTCCTTCTGACCTGTTGGCCTCTGTAACAGCAAAACCAGCCATTCTCCTAGGCAGGTCTTCTCTGGCCCAGCCACTTCTCAGCTCTCCCAGTGTCTGTGACTCACTGCTTCAAGGGTAGCTTTTGATATCTGCCATCAGCTGCTGCTGCTAAGGATTCAGGTCATGCTTGTGTCTCTTCTCTTCGATACCAAGTAACCATTGTTGTCTAAGAGAAGTGTTTATCTCTACATTTTTGTACTGTTACTCTACTTGGGGAGAGATACCCATGAGGAAGGATGTTGTTCACCAAGTAAACCATGAAGGGAAGGATCCTCCAGGTGGAAATCACGTAGAATGAAATGGATAAAGATGTGGAGAGCTGAAAGAGAAGTTCTCAAGACCCTCAAGGAAGAAAGCACGTAGGAGAACTGAAGAGAAAGACAGGTGCCAGAATGTGGTACAGGGTAGGGGGAGCTTATAATATAATTATAATATGAAAATGATATGATATAAATTATATAATTATTATAAGAATAATAATGGCTATTATTAATTGAATGCCTAAAATGTCCCAGGCGATGTGCCAGCTGCTTCACGTGCATTATCTCATTTACCCTTCACTAGAACACTATGCGTTGGGTGCCAAGGAGTTTGAACTTCATCTTGTTTATCTTGAGGATAATGGGGATTCATTGAAGGCTTTGAAGGAGAGTTGCATGGTCAGATTTGCCTGGGCCCTGCCCATGGGATGCTGCATCCAGAAAAGAGAGATGTCAGGATCAGGACAGCCCAGGGGTTATGACTGAGCTATCAGTCCATGAGGACACCAGGCCAGAAAGAAGAGAAGAGACCAGAACCTACAGAAGGAAACCTAGCAGTGGGCATCGTGGAAAGCAGACCTGGAGTGGAGCAGATGCCTGAAGGAGGATCAGGAGCAAGCCCGGAAGGAAATCAGGAGAGTTCATATCAGATAGCTTGAGTTTAATGAGTTTACATCCACTGACAGTTGGATAGAGGGGTCTGATACTCTCAAGAGAGGCTCAAGGGTAGAGATAGAAATTTTGGAATTAATAGACTATAGATGGTAGTGGATTTCATGGAAGTATGTCTCCAACAGGACAAAAATCTGAGCTTACCAGGCCCTACATCATCTAACCCTTGCTTACCTCTCTGGAATCATCCCTATGTCCCCTCAGAATTATTTTCCCTCTCATCATACTGTAATACTCAGGGCTGGGTGTGGTGGCTCACACCTACCTGTAATCCCAGCACTTTGGAAGTCCAAGGCAGGTGGATCACTTGAGCCCAGGAGTTCGAGACCAGCCTGTGCAACATGGCACAACCCCATCTTTACAAAAAATACCCAAAAAAATGAGCTGGATGTGGTGATGCACACCTGTAGTCCCAGCTACTCAGGAGGCTGAGGTGGGAGGATCACCTGAGCCCAGGGAGGTCAAGGCTGTCATGCCACTGGACTCCGGCCTGAGCAACAGAGTGAGACCCTGTCTCTAAATAAATGAATGGATGGATGAATGAATGAACGAATGAATGAATAAATAAATGAATAAATAAATAAATAAATTACAAATACTATAATACTCAGATTTCCCCAGCTGGGCCATGCTCTTCTTCCTACAGGTCTTGCCCTCGGGCGGGCCTTTTTCTAAACTCTGCCCTCCATTTGGAATGACCTCTGCCCTATCCCACTTCACTTGGCTAACTCTTACTTGTCCTTCAGGTCATATTTTTAAATTAAGCTTTAAATGTCTTCCCACTGAGAAAGTCTAGAACACGTGTTTATCCTGTGCTTCCTGCAACTTATAAGTATACCTTCTTACACCCTTCTGTGCTCCAGTTTAAGAAGACTGGGTAACATAGAAAAAGCCTCTCAGGGCTTCACTGTGAGTCTTTAATACATTTACTAAGAGAAGCCAGACCCAGACAGTTCACCAGCCCCAAAGCCCAAGAGCCTAAAGCCTGACCCTTCAGTACTATTTTTTTTTTATATACTTTAAGTTCTAGGGTATGTGTGCACAATGTGCAGGTTTGTTACATATGTATACATGTGCCATGTTGGTGTGCTGCACCCATTAACTAGTCATTTACATTAGGTATATCTCCTAATGCTATCCCTCCCCCCGACACACAATAGGACCCGGTGTGTGATGATCTCCTTCCTGTGTCCAAGTGGTCTCATTGTTCAGTTCCCACCTATGAGTGAGAACATGCGGAATTTAGTTTTCTGTTCTTGCAATAGTTTGCTGAGAATGATGGTTTCCAGCTGCATCCATGTCCCTTCAGTACTATTTTGTGAGGGTAAAGGAGTAAGAGAGAGCACCCAGGTCAGCCTGCCCCTGCACTGCCATTAGGGGATTCTGCACGTTCATTCCTCCTTTGTTTAATAAGCACCTGTGTTTACTGTGTCTTAGATGTCACTGCCTTTGAGAAACCTTCCCTGACCTCCAGCCCGGGTGAGGTGATTCCTCTGTGCTTCCTCAGCCTCCTGTGCTGACCCCTATGGGATTGTTGCTTTCGCTGTGGTTTTGTTGTTGTTTTGCGTTGTTTTTTTTTTAATTTTTTTATTGACTCATAATATTTGTACATATTTACAGATCACATGTGACATTTTATTACATGCATAGAATGTGCAATTATCAAATCAGGGTATTTAGGGTTTCCATCACCTTGAGTATTTGTCATTTCTACGTACTGGAAACATTTCAAGCCCTCTCTTCCAACTATTTTGAAATATACATCACTGTTAACTATAGTCACCCTACTCTGCTATCAAACATTAGAACTTATTCCTTCCATCTAACTGTGTATTTGTACCCATTAACCAACTTCTCTTCATCACACGCACTCCCTGCCCAGCCTCTGGTAGCTATCATTCTATTCTCTACCTCCATGAGATCAACTTTTTTAGCTCCCACATATCAGTGAGCACATGCAGTATTGGTCTTTCTGTGCCTGGTTTATTCCACTTAAACAATGATCTCCAGTTCCATCCATGTTGCTGAAAACGACAGGATTTCATTCTTTTTAAGGCTAAATAATATACCACATTTTCTTTATTCATTCATCTGTTGGTGGGCACTCAGGTTGATTCCGTATCTTTGCTGTTGTGATTAGTGCTGCAATAAACATGGGTGTCAATTACAGTGGGCAAAGGACATGAACAGACATTTCTCAAAATAAGACGTACAAATGGCCAACAGGTACATGAAAAAATGCTCAACATCACTAATCACCAGGGAAATGCAAACCAGAACCACAATGAGATACCATCTTACCCAGTCAGAATGGCTATTATTAAAAAGACAAAAAGTAACAGATGCTAGCAAGAATGTGGAGAAAAGGGAACTCTTACACACAGTTGGTGGGAATGTAAATTAGTACAGACGTTATGGAAAACGATATGGAGAGTCTCAAAAAACTAAAAATAGAACTACCTTGCAATTCAACAATCCCACTATTGGATATTTATCCAAAGGGAAAAAATCAGTATATCAAAGGGATCACTGTGCTTTTATTGCCTGCTCTCCCACTAGTCTGCAAGCTTTTTAAGAAACATTTGTTTAATAAATGAAATAATTGTGTCCCACTGTGCGACATGCTCCATAATGGGCCCTGGGACCACCAAGTTGACAAGGACATGGTCCCTGCCCTTGAGCAACTGCCAGTCTAGCCACTTGATCCTCATCCGTAGAGATCACTTGGGTGATCTACCACTTCACTCAGGTGAACTACCATAGATCACTTGGGTGAACTAGCATACATTATTTCATCAGAGCAACACATGCTTTCCAAGTCTGTGCACACACTTAATTTTCTTTGATGCTTATAGCAGTTTGTGGGGGATAGTGGTAGATAAGGCAGAGATTAGTTCCCAGACCTTAGTTACCAGGGAAAATAGGGGGTGGCCAGGAGGAGTGAAATTTGTTGGTGAACTTTGTTGTCACAAGTTCACCACTTGAAAGAACAGAGATGGAAACCATGGGATTCCAGCAGTTCTCCTTTCTCTGGGGCTCCTAAGGGCAGAAGTTTGGCTGCGGGACCAGATCTTACACTGTTTTCACTCCATCTTGAGGCTGATGCTTTCCCTGGCATATAGGATTCCCTCCCAATTCTAGTGCCCCCAGCCTAAGACTGGGGAGCCTTGGGCGAGGAGAAGTCAGTGGCTGGGCTGTGACTGAAGCTCCCCAGTGCAGCCAGGACAGGATGGGCCCCAGTGTAAACCGGATTTGCCTTGTAAACAGCTGAGCAGCTGGGCTCCATCTTGGCAGGGGAGCCCAGCAACCACCCAGCAGGACAGCCGCAGCCCAGCAGGGCATTGTCCAAAGAAAAAGGGGGGAAAAAAGCTGAGTAAACAAAGAGGGACAGCCAGTTTTTTCGTCTCTGACTTGTTATTTCAGCCGGACAATTGCTGTGCTGACTGCGGGTCTGGTTGGGCTGGGCCAGGCTAGCTTGGTTAAACTGGGCCAAGCTGAAGGCTCCGTGATCTTCCTTACCTCATCTCCTCTCTTCTCACCTCAACTCAACTCACTTTGCCTTCTCTACTCTAGGCTCACTTCTGGGAAAGGGGTCAAAGATGGAAACTGCAGACAAGTGGGGACAGGCTCCAGGAGCCAACAGGAGGGTAAGGAATTGAGCATTTGCCAAGTATATATAGAGGTATATCCAAGGTCTTGTTAGAACACAGAGCAGAGGCTGATACAGCAGATTCAAATAGTCAAGACAATCTGTCCAACATTGGCTCAGATACCCCCACTCTGGCTCTCATAGGCAAGTTCGCTCTACATTGCAATAATCTTGATACCAAAGTTACACGTGAAACCCTAGGACTGTCTTCCTACCAGGTTTCACATCCCAGCCATCTTCGGCCACTGCCCAAGTACAAGCCCCTGCAGCCTTCTCCAGTATTTTCAGCCCCAAACTGCAATGCACCTCCTCTTTACCTGCTGCCGCCTCTCCTCCCAGCTTCTCCCCTCTCCCCACTGCCACCTCTCTTCGAAGCTTTTCCCCTCTGCCATCTAAAGCAGATTCTCAGGTCTTGACCGCCTCAACTTTAGTGACCTTTATCACCACTTTATGTGTCCATCCCTGATCCTATGTCATTCATTCATTTGACACATATTTAGTAGGCACCTACTCTGTGTTCTCAACACTTGAGATAGTGACGAACAAAACCCTGTTACCAAGGAGCTTTTGCTTTAGAAGTGGGAAACAGACCATGAAACGATACAGGATAGTTAAGGGAGTGATCAGTACCACAAAGGAAATAAATAGCATGGTAAGATAGAGTTGTGGGGCTGGGCACGGTGGCTCACGCCTATAATCCCAGCACTCTGGGAGGCCGAGGCGGGTGGATCACCTGAGGTCAGGAGTTTGAGACCCGCCTGGCCAACGTGATGAAACCCCATCTCTACGAAAAATACAAAAATTAGCTGGACGTCTTGGTGGGCGCCTGTAATCCCAGCTACTCGGGAGGCTGAGGCAGGAGAATTGCTTGAACCTGGGAAGCTGACGTTGCAGTGAGCCAAGACCACACCATTGCACTCCAGCCTGGGCAACAGGAGCAAAACTCCATTTCAAAAAAAAAAAAAAAGAAAAAGCTGTGGTAGGATAGACTACTTTATATAGGATGATCGCAGAAAGGCTCCCTGATGTTACATTTGAGCTGACAATTCATGAATGAGATGGAGTCAAACATGCCATGAAGGGTCCCAAGACATGAAAACCTCAGGAGTGATTAAGGACCTGACAAGGAGGCCAGAGTAGCTAGAATGCAATAAGGGGAAAGCAGCACAAGAGAAAGTCAGAGAAGCAGGAAAGAGCCAGAACAGGCGGGGCCTTCGAGCCTATTGCGAGAAGTTTGGATATACTCTGAATACAACAGGAAGCTATTTAAAATGTTTAAGTCGGGCCGGGTGTGGTGGCTCAAGCCTGTAATCCCAGCACTTTGGGAGGCCGAGGCGGGTGCATCACAAGGTCAAGAGATCGAGACCATCCTGGCCAACATGGTGGAACCCAAGCTCTACTAAAATACAAAAATTAGCTAGGCATGGTGGCAGGCGCCTGTAGTCCTAGCTACTTGGGAGGCTGAGGCAGAAGAATCACTTGAACCCGGGAGGCAGAGGTTGCAGTGAGCCAAAATCACATCACTGCACTCCAGCCTGGTGACAGAATGAGACTCCATCTCAAAAAAAAAAAAGGTGTTGAAGTCATTGGTGAAAACTGTCCTACTGCTGAGAATTTCACTAGCATCCTCGGCTTTCCTTTCTCTCACATGCGTGTTCCCACCACATTTCCTACCCCTCCCACCAGAGCGGGCGAGGGCAGTATCTGTCAGGTTTCCCCCTCCCTGTATCCCTGGCACATGCTTTCCAATAAATGTTGTTTTCACGGGAGAATAAATAATCGAATAAATTAATACATAGTTAACGCCTCCTCTCTGACCTCATCAAAACCACCAGTACCCAGTTCTAACATTTTCTCCCAGTATATCAGCACACCCTGCTCACTTATTTCTGTACCTAGACTCAGCCCCATGATTGTCACCCTGAACTGTCTTACTAATATTTCTCAACTCCTCTGTACCTGTCCTTCTAGAATACTAATTGGCAACGCCCTGACTCTGTAGCATGGCTATTATCTACTTCCATGTGCATAGCTGAGAGCTGTTGAACAAAATCAGAAGACGCTGCAGACCAGTCCCACTGCAGATGCCTGTCCTCCAAATCATCTGTGTCTTGGTGTCGACCATCTTCTATTCCTTCACTCGCATTTCCTACCCTATCTAGAAAACCACGGTATGTGACACCCCCCAACTTTGAGCCTCATCCCTTTAGTTCCATCCAAACCCTTTCTTCTCCTCTTCTCTCTTTCCTGGTGGTCTACCTCTTCTTGTTCAGGGCCAGGCTTCTCTGCCCCTGTATAAGTCACCCTATGATCTGATAACCATCTATCTTTCCATCTTCAGCTCTCTTTGTGCTGTGTCTTATCCTTTATGAACCCCGAATTGTGCTGTAGCAGTACCTTATAAACAACATAACCAGCATTTATCGAGACCTTATTATGCATCTGCCTCTATTCTCAGCACTTTACATATGTTGGTTCACTTCATCGTGCTACACTATACCACTCTCTAACTATACATACTATGCTATAACTATCCCATTTTACAGATGAAGAAATGAGGCACAGAGAGGCTAGGTAAATTGCCATGGTCACACAACTAGTAAGTGATATTTAGGACTGGAATCCAGGCCAATGGACTCCAGTGCTCATGATTTTTGCTCTGTGGTTTCTCTCTTGAGCATCCTTTACCTCTGTTTCTTTGCCCAGTTTTTCTCATCCATAAGGACTAAGCTCAAGAATCATTCATTTTAGGGAACATTCCCTTCCCTAGTCTTTCTCCCAAGCCTCTAGACCCACTGCTACTGTCTAGCATGTAGTAGATGCCTGATTAAAAAAATTTAACAGCCTTATTAAGGTATCATTCATACACTGTATGATCGATGGTGTGTGTGTGTGTGTGTGTGTGTGTGTGTGTTGTGTGTTTAGTATATTCACAGGGCTGTGCAACCATACCCATAATCTAATTTTAGAACATTTTTATCCCCCTGAAAGAAACCCCATTAGCAGTGAGTCCTCATCCTCCCCTCCACAGCCCCTGGCAACCACTCATCTACTGTCTCTATAAATTTGCCTCTTCTGGACATTTATATAAATGAAACCCTACAATATGTGGGTTTTTTGTGACTGGCTTCTCTCATTTAGCATTTGCTCAAGGTTTATCCATGCCAGAACATGTGTCATTCCTTCACTCCTTTTTATGACCATAATATTCTATTGTATGGATCTACCATAATTTATTTATCATTCATTGGTTGAAGGGCCTTTGGGCTGTTTTCGCTTTTTGGTTATGATGAATAATGCTGCAATGAACATTCACATACACATTTTTGTGTGGATGTATGTTTTCAGTTCTCTTGGATTTATACCTAGGAGTGGAATTGCTGTTGGGCCATATGGTAACTCTACATTTAATATTTTTAGGAACTGCCAAACTGTTTTCTAAAGAGACGGTACCATTTTACATTCCCAGTAACAAACAGTGAGGGTCACAGTTTATCTACATCTTCACCAACACCTGGGTTTGAAATGTTCTGTCAAATGCCTTTTTTTTCTGTTTTTTTTTTTTTTTTTTTTTTTTTTGAGACAGGGTCTCACTCTGTCCCCCAGGCTGGAGTGCAGTGGCGTGAACACAGCTCACTGCAGTGATCCTCTCACCTCAGCCTCCACTCCTAGCTAATTTTTAGATTTTTTTGTAGACGGGGCCTCACCATGTTGTCCAGGCTGGTCTTGAATTTCTGGGCTCAAACAACCCTCCCACCTCAGCCTCCCAAAGTGGCTCAGACAATGGGTAGAATCTTCCAACCAGATTAATGCAACTGGGTTTTTTGTTTTTTTGTTTTTTTGGTTTTTTGGGTTTTTTTTGACAGAGTCATGCTCTGTCTCCCAGGCTGGAGTGCAGTGGTGCAATCTCAGCTCACTGCAACCTCCACCTCTTGGGTTCAAGCAATTCTCTTACCTCAGCCTCCCAAGTAGCTGGGATTACAGGCGTGGGCCACCACGCCCAGATAATTTTTTGTATTTCTAGTAGAGATGGGGTTTCACCATATTGGCCAGACTGGTCTCAAACTCCTGGCCTCAAGTGATCCACCCACCTCGGCCTCCCAAAGTGCTGGGATTACAGTCATGAGCCACCACGCCCGGCCAATGGGATAAATATTTGAATTTGAGTCCATGCCAAGGGAAGGAAGGCTAAGCTGAAGAGAAGCTCTGGGAGTTATTTGATAGTAAATTTAGAAGAAGTCAGCAGGTGCTATGGGCCCCCATGCATCTACTATTATTCGGATCCCAGAACACTTCAGGGGATAGAGAGTTCTGTTCCACTCTGCACTTGTCAGGCTAGCAGTAGATCCACCTAGAGGACAATGTCCAGTTTGGGAGAACAGACACTGATCAACAACTCTAATCACTCCCATAGACCACAGACCCTGATAGTTTGCCAAGAATGACACGTGTCTATTGTTTAGCATCCTTGATCTTCACAAATGTCCTGAGAGTGGAATAATAACAGTAGCTAACATTTATTGAGTGCTCACAGTGTGCCCAACATTCTTTGTTCTGTTTTCCACGTAGAAAATCATGCAATCCTCAGGCCGAGTGCAGTGGCTCACACCTGTAATCCCAGCACTTTGGGAGGCTGAGGCGGGCAGATGACGAGGTCAGGAGATTGAGACCATCCTGGCTAATACGGTGAAACCCCATCTCTACTAAAAATACAAAAGAATTAGCCGGGCGGGAGGCTGAGGCAGGAGAATCGCTTGAACCGAGGAGGCAGTGGTTGTAGTGAGCCGAGATCGCGCCACTGCACTCCAGCCTGGGCGACAGAGCGAGACTCCATCTTGGGAAAAAAAAAAAAAAAAGAAAATCATGCAATCCTCATAACAACCCAGAGATGGGTAGACTAACTGCATATTTCAAATGAAGAAGCAGGCAGAGGGGCTTAAGTAACTTGACCACACAGTCACTGAGCAGTAGGACCAAGACTCAGACCCAGACTACTGAGGAGTCTGAGCAAGGAAAGGATAGGGAGGCTTGATGGAAATCAACAAATCAACACTAGTTGCTTTAGTAAGTGCTGCAGTGCTAGATCTTAATCTCTCCCTAGACTTGGACCCCCAGTCTGAGCTTTGACACTTGAGTTCTGGCGCCATGGGGCCTAAGAACGGAGTGGCTCCATCACTGAGGCAAGCAACCTCTTACATTTGAGCCTGTTTGTCTGTATATAAAGGGCAAGAATGGGGAAAACTGTGTACTTTAAGCTATTTGCTAGGACTTTGGGACAGTTGGTTCTGGACACTCATCCGAGACAACCAGCTATTTGTGGATATCGTTTATTCTTTCTGCTCCTCTCCTCATACTGTGACTTCTGCTGACCTCCTCTGCTTAAGTAAGTCCCCACTGAGGTCCTGACCTATCTTTGGACCATGCCCTAAAGAAGTTGTTCCAGGCCAGGCATGGTGGCTCAAGCCTTTGGGAGGCCAAGGTGGGTAGATAGCTTGAGTCCAGGAGTTTGAGACCAGCCTGGGCAACATGGTGAGAATCCATCTCTATAAAAAATACCAAAAAATTAGCCGGGTGTGGTGGTGTGTCTGTAGTCCCACCTACTGGGAAGTGAAGGTGGGAGGATCACTTGAGCCTAGGAGGCAGAGGTTGCAGTGAGCCATGTCATGCCACTGCACTCCAGCCAGGACAACAGAGCAAGACCCTGTCTCAAAAAAAGAAAAAAAGAAAAACAAAGAAAGAAAGGAAGAAGAAATTGTTCCATGGAGAAGGTTGTCCCTTCATCTAGTATTAGGATAAAGAAACTGAATCTCAAAAAGATGAAGAAACTTACTCAAATTCATGTTGCTATTACATAATGAAACTGGGATTTTGAACCTTGGGCCTCCAACTCCAGATGCTGTGCTTTTTTCCCCTTTTCCCACCATGACAATAGAAAACGGGCCTAACATTCTCAGCGGAATAGAACTGGAGTGCCTATGGGTCAGGATATTTGAAATCGGGTCATGTTGGAAATCATTGAATGGACTAGAAATGTTCAACTTAGAGAAAAGAAGACGCCAGGGGACATTATTGTTGTTTTTAGATTTCCAAAAGGCTATTGTGTGGGACAGAGATCAAACCTTTTTTGTCTGAGCCCAAGAGTTTAAACACAGACCAGTGGGTGGAACTTCCAGGGAAATAGATTTTAGCTCAAGCTGTGTGTGAACTTTCTAAACAGCCGAAGCTCCCCAGAGCAGCAAAGCCGCCCGAGGATGTCTGGAGCCTCCTGGCCTTGGAGGTGTTTGGGCAGGCCACCTGTTAGGAAGACTGTGAAGACAGGCTAGACCATGAGACCCTTTGAGGCTTTATAGAGAACAGTCTGGGGTTCTGGGCTCCAATCCCAGCCTCTCCCAGCCTTCAGAGCTCTGGAAGCTGCTGAGCGCCACACCTGCCACCTGACCTGCTCTGCTGGTTGTGTGTCCCTCCTTCCCAAAGCATCCTCCAGCTTCTCCATGAGACTGAGGAGTGAAGAGCAGCATGCCTAGGGCCTGTGTGCAGCAGGACCTCCATTTGCTGTGTGGCTGCCTTCTCCAGGCCTTGCTCTTCCCTTGATGTTGAATAGAGCTTCCTAGAGCAGGAAGTGGAGTCAAGGCCTGGCCCAGAGCCAGAGTCTGGTCCAGGGAAACTTCGTGGGAGAAAGGCTCATCTGTGCTTAAGAGCTGAGGTTTGGCCAAGCCTTGGCTGAGAAAGGGAGTGTCCTGAAGGACTGCCTGTCTGGTGCTGATCGGGGAAGGTTCATTTGATGACATCTTCATTAGGATTTTCCTCTCGTCATACGGACTCCGCACCACACTCACACACATACATAACTATTGGAAAAACGATTTTAATACCCATGGCACATTGTCCTTGTGTGATATAAAATCCAATGACATGTGGCATTTGGAAAAGGTCACTTCTCCCATCAGGATTCATTAGCCTGTTTCAGCCTCTCCGCCTGCAGGACGGGTCCCAGCTGCTTGTCCCCTGCAGTGGGGCCAGTTGGACAGGTAGAGCCTGCAGGGACCCTCCCTGGAGAGCAAAGGGCCTCCCCAGGGTGCTGGCCAGGGAATTCCTACTTTGGCCAAGCTCTTTCCCACACATGCCTGGGGAGTAGGGAAGGGTGGTCTCCAGAAAAAATGAGACCCCTGGCCAGGCAACCATGGCTTTCAGGTCTGGAGTGCATGGGATACGGAAAGTCCGGACCAAACCCTCAGTGTTTTTCCTAAGACGATCATCCTTTGGCAGAGAGGGATATTTGAGGGACTCTGGAGAGAGAGCTGAGGGACATGGTGGATGCAAAGAGGAGGCAAAGGACATGAAGGAAGAAAGAGGCCTGGGGGGCGGGGGTGGGCAGGATCCTGGGCCTTCCTCTGGGGACCTGACTGGAACCTGGGATCTGCTGGTGTTCTCTATTCCTTCCTCTTTGGCAAAGCTAGGACTCAAGCCTGGTCTTCTTGCTCCATTCTCATGTTCTTTGTGTGCTCGGGTTTCATCTCTAGGTGTGAAGCAGCTGTGCCCACTAGCCAGGGCCATGGGAATGGGCATTATGTGTCAATGCTGGTGTTGGTGTGGCCAAGGGAAGGGCCTGCCAGCACCAGCATCTATGCCTGCCCGACTTTCCACACGCGGCCTGGCCAGCACTCACCTTGGGAAGTTACTTCCTTACCCGCTAAACGGAGCTGCTTCTCAGATCCTTGGGCTCTTGGTTTGTTTGATGGGAGTCACCAGATCACAGAAGAACTCTAGTTGCCGAGTGGAAGAACGAGGACAGTCAAAGGAAGAGAGAAGACTTTGAAAACACTAGAGCTGGAAACCAAGAAGCCAGTAAGCTTGGATGAGGGGAACGGGAAAGAGATGCACCCTAAGGCAAAGGCTGAGAAACTGGCAGCCCACAAAAGCGGGGGTCCTGTTCCTGAGCGGCAGTGTGGATTCACTCCCACACCCACGCACCCCTCTTATATGTCTGTTCTTGCCGTCCAGTATTTAAAGGATGGGAAAAGAAGGGCCCTCCAGCAAAGAGAATAACGGGCGCCCAGCGATGCAGAAAGAAACAGGGGACTGATGTGCCCAAGGCCCAGTAAAAAATTCAAGAAGCGAGTGATGCGGGGCGCGGATCATTGAGTAATCCCAGCACCTTGGGAGGCCAAGGCAGGTGGATCGGATCACTTGAGGTTAGGAGTTTGAGACCAGCCTGGCCAATACAGTGAAACCCTGTCTCTACTAAAAATACAAAAATTAGCTGGGCGTGGTGGTAGGTGCCTCTAATCCCAGCTACTCAGGAGGCTGAGGCAGGAGAATTGGTTGAATCCGGAAGGCGGAGATTGCAGTGAGCAAAGATTGCATTACTGCACTCCAGCCTGGCCAACATAGCGAGACTATATCTCAGGAAAAAAAAAAAAAAAGGCACTTTGGGAGGCCAAGGCGGGTGGATCACCCGAGGTCAGGAGTTCGAGACCAGCCTGGCCAACATGGTGAAACCCCATCTCTACTAAAAATACCAAAAATTAGCCAGACGTAGTGGCAGGCACCTGTAATCCCAGCTATTCAGGAGGCTGAGATAGGAGAATCGCTTGAACCCAGGAGGTGGAGGTTACAGTGAGTCTGGATCATGCCATTGCACTCCAGCCTGGGCAACAAGAGTGAAACTCCATCTCAAAAGAAGAAGAAGAAGGGAGTGATCTACTGAGCTCAAGTCACTGCCCATGGAGTCCGATGAGGATTACTGAGACTTAACCATCAGAACTGGCAAAAAGGGAACCCTTGGCAATCCCAGCCAGAACGCTTTCAAGAGAATATGGGAGGGGAAAAAGAGAGAATGATGAATATCAGTTTCTCTTTTGAGGAATTTTGCTCCCAGAAGCAGATATATATATACTTATACAAAGATTCGTTATTCATGTGAGAAACATTTATTGAGGCCCTAATCTCTGCAGGTTCTGTTCTAGGCTCCATGTACCCAGAAATAAGCAGCACAGTCCTTGCCCTTGGCTGCTCACAGAGTAATCAGTGAATGAATGGGATGAAGCCTCACTTCTCCCACTGACAATTGTAGCTTCATTTTCATAGCTGTTCAAACAGAGATAAATCCCTGCCCTCTCTGTTTATGAAGTTCAGCGTGTCCCAGCTTTTCTAACCTGTCCCTATTCCAAATGTTTTGACCTATTGCCATACCATGTAGTCACACTGGATTCTAATTTTTGATTTAGAAAATGTGGTCATTACTGGATTATTTCAAGAATCAAAGCACATCAGTTCTGTGATGTGCCAAGTGCTCTATCAGTAGAAGACATTATTCAAAACTGGCTTAGACTAGAGAGGCAACCTCAGCCACTTCTTTCGTTGTGCATTCAGGGTAACCCGTACGTCCTTCCTTCCTAGCACCAATCTCCTTTCTTTTTAATGTGTTTTAAGTTGTGTGCCTCTCACTCCAAATTGTATCTGACACAGGGCCTGGCATGCAGTCTAATTTCTCAGTAAAGATTTATTGAATTTCTGAATGGATGGATAAATGGTGGGGGCATGGGCAGGTAGACAGCAAATTATGATTTAAGACAGAACGAAATGATAATTACCACCACTAACATTTATTGAGGACTTACTATATACAAACCCAATGATAGTTCCTTTACATGCATTCTCTCACATCATTCTCACAGCTACACCATAGCATCATGTCTCTTCCAGATGAGGAAACAGCCTCAGAGAGGTTAAATGACTTGCCCAAGACACCAAGGTCACCTGAAAACCTGGGAACTCCAACTCAAGCAGCCCAGGCTGCTCAACTTGACCTAGCCAGAGGGCTACAGGAAATGTCCTTTGGCCCTTGGATTGTCCTTCCTTTGGTTCACTCAATTCAGAACCCAGACAACTGGCCATGAACCCACCACTTATGTCTTCGCCCCTCCTTTATCAGGGCAGGTCAAGCTAGTCCAACCCTAGCAGCCGCTGGGAAGGAGCTGTCCAGAGCGTGGTTCATTCCTCTTTTACAGCCCTTGTCAAATTCCAAAGCAAGTCGTAAATTCATTAACCTCGTAGGGATTAAGCTGTACAGCTTACTTAGCACCATAAACAAGATCATTGGGATGTTGATTTTCCCCTTTTATTGCTTCACTCAGGAAAGCTTAGCTGGCTCCAGTTCGGAAATAGGAGTTGGCTCCCCTGAAGGTTGTCAGGATGGTGGGGAGACCCTAGCTGGCTGTCCCTCAGTAGTTGCAAGTACTGGAACTTGGGGCTCTGGTATATGTAGCGCAATAATTGCTCCCCAAGCTTGTCTTGACACAGCCAAAAGTAACATTTCTTTTTGCTTTTTTTTGTTTGTTTTGTTTCTTTTGAGACTGAGTCTCACTCTGTCGCCCAGGCTGGAGTGCAGTGGTGCAGTCTGTGCTCACTGCAACCTCCACCTCCAGGGTTCAAGCGATTCTCCTGCCTCAGCCTCCCAAGTAGCTGGGATTACAGGTGCCTACCACCATGCCTGGCTACTTTTTGTATTTTTAGTAGAGACAGGGTTTCACCATGTTGGCCAGGCTGGTCTTGAACTCCTGATCTCAAGTGATCTGCCCACCTCAGCCTCCCAAAGTGCTGGGATTACAGACGTGAGCCACCATGCCCGGCCCAGAAGTAGCATTTCTAATCTGGTTGCCTGAGCTGTCACCATGCATCCTGAGGAAAGGCAGAGGAGAGAAGCCCAAATGTCCACCTGCCAGGTCACCTGGCTCTCCCGTCTCCTGACTCCCCAGCCCCTGGGGGTTTCCTAAAGCGCCTCTCGTCCCCAGGTCTGTTTAACCCATCTCTCTCTCCAGTAGACTAATGTCCCTCACGAGCAGGAACTGTTCCCTCTCCTAGCACTTGGGATCCCATTTCCTCATGTCCCTCTGAAGCCTGACTCCAGCAGCAATACTCTGTCCTGAAGCTCCAACTCTCTTCCATACACCAAAAAGAAAAACACATGATAATCCTTATCCAGACCCTGTGCTTCCTGAGAACGCCAATCCCTCTCTTTCCTCCCTCCAACTTCTGGAACGGTGTCCATGCTTGACATCTGTCTGCACTGTTTCCCTCCCATTCACTCCTTTAACCATGGCTGTTCCACCTAAGTCCTCACCTCTCCCTTGACCCTGCATTTGCCAAGGTCAGCAACAACTTCAAACTGTCAAATCCAATAGATGCATTACAGTCATATGTTTGTCATCTCTTACTCAACAGTTATTTAATGGGATCCTAGGGGCTGGTGACATAAAAGTAAGCAAAATAGAACAAAGCAGAGACCCCGAGAAGTTAAACATAGCACAGTGGCCATAAGCACAGCCTCCACCAGCCCACCTGGGTTCATACCTTGGCTCTGCTGTGTGACCTTGGGCAAGTTCCTTAACTTCTCTCTTTTTCTGATCTCTAAAATGGGATAATCATAGCACCGTTGGGAAGGTTGTTGTGAGATTGTCTGACCTTTAGGTCAGAGCATGGTACACAGTAGGTGCTCTGGCTATGTTTGGTTTAGGCAATTTGCCTAACATCATACACTGGCAAGCAGCAGACCAGGCTGTCAATCCAAATCTACCTGACTCCAAAACCTTCACTCTCTGTTGTCATCAGGCCGCCTCCCTGTTCTTCCTGCCTCCCACCTCTACCCCCATTGCCCTGTGCTATTTGGACTTTGCATAGGGTAGTTACCTGGAAAACATTTGTTTAATGTAATAATTTAATCAGTAGCTCTGTGTTTGGGGAGTCTAGGTGACCAGAATAGTTATTTAATGAGAAGAAATGAGGTGGTAGAAAGGGAGCTGTTTTGAAGAGAAGATAATTATTTCTGACTTAACATGTTTCACTGGAGGTGACAGTGGAGAGTCCAAATGGACATGTCCTTTGGGCAGTTGACAATTCGGTATGGGCTTTCAGGAGAGACATCAAATTGGAGGCAGGTTTGGGAGTCCTGGAAAGTTGATGTTCAAGAGGGTAAAAAGATAAATTCTCTAAGAGCAAAGAGCACAGGAGTGACAAGGTCTCCACATCAGGTCAGTGAAAGAGACATGAGGGACAAGGTGAGGGTAGACGGTGGCGTGGAAAGGAGGACAGGAGCGCCGGGAAGAGCCCCAGATGCCTGAGGAGGGGGTCACAGCTCCAGGGACCCAAGGAACTACTGAGGATGATGCTCAAGACAAGAGCATCAAGAGGACAGCAACGAGAGCTCCATCCCAGATGGTGGGGAAGGAGATGAGGCGACAGGCGCAGGTTCTTGTTCTCAGAGGCAGACTAGAAGCAGAAGGAAGGAAGGAGATAGAGGAAGCGGCAAGGTCCAGGGAAGGGTTGGCCCTTTTAGGAGACAGTTGCACACAAAGAGGAGAAAGGACCACTCTCGCGGCAAAAATGCAAGAGCGAGAGGAATACCGCGAGGGGAGGGTCCCTGCTGAGGATGGAGAGAAGTGACTCTGAGGGACAGTAGGCACTGGTTTTGGAGAAAAGACAAAAGTTCTGAAAATTGAGGGAAGATGGAAAATCAAGTGGAGGCAATGGATATTAAGCTGAAGAGAGGAGTGGCTAACTCCTTTTACATGGTGTTCCCAGTAACTGCATCATAACAATGATGATTAAAAGTTTATATATGAAATATTGTCCCCCTCCAGTCTCTACCAGCGACACCTCAACTGCCCTTGGATAGGTAGTTCATCCCTTAACAACATGGGCAAATTCCCCCCAATTCTCAGTTCCTTCTGTTGTTTTTAAAGTTGGTGTAGTTTGAAATTCCACTGTTGTATCTTCTTCTTTTTTTTTTTTGTTGAGACGGAGTCTTGCTCTGTCACCCAAGCTAGAGTGCAGTGGCGCGATCTTGGCTCACGGCAACCTCTGCCTCCCAGGTTCAAGTGATTCTCCTGCCTCAGCCTCCCTAGTAGCTGGGATTACAGGCACCCGCCACCACACCTGGCTAATTTTTATATCTTTAGTGGAGACAGAGTGTTGCCATGTTGGCCAGGCTGGTCTCAGACTCCTGACCTCAGGTGATCTGCCCACCTTAGCCTCCCAAATTGCTGGGATTACAGGCATGAGCCACTGTGCCTGGCCACTGTTGTATCTTCTTTAAGGCATTTTCCCCCTTCTCTTCATCACCTTGTGGCAAGGAGAGGGTGGCAAGGATGGGGAACATTCCCACCCCCTCTGTGCTAGCCTCAGCTCCTTTGACAGGGAAGAGGGAGGGGGTGTGGAATGGTCTGTCTTGCCCTGCGGGCTGCTGTAGTCTAGCTCTTTGGTGGTATTAGTTTCCCTGGCCAATGGACGGGTATCAGGGTTCTCTGTAGGGCTGATTCTCTTCTAGGGCTCATGTGTTCAGATGACTTAACCTGCTTGAGCCTTTGTTTCCTCTTCTATAAAATGAGTAGCTCTGGCTTGGACCAGCCTTACAGGAGCAGCGTTAAGGATTAGACAAATGCTTGTAAAGCACCTTAGACACAGTGCTTGCTCTA
The DNA here is from genome assembly GCF_037993035.2 of Macaca fascicularis. Taxonomy (NCBI): domain Eukaryota; kingdom Metazoa; phylum Chordata; class Mammalia; order Primates; family Cercopithecidae; genus Macaca; species Macaca fascicularis. The sequence goes on along the minus strand of NC_088375.1, from coordinate 190,159,094 downwards.
CAAATGAACTCCCATTACCAGATGCGTGCATGAGAGAGTCCTGACATGAATGTGCATTTGTGGCTATGTCCAGATGTGTGTGTACCTGTGTGTGCAAGGGAGAGTTATGTGTGGGCTGGGGATGGGGCACCCTTGTGAGTCAGCTATTGTGTGTGTCATTGCCTACCGCTGACCCCGAGGCTGTAAATCCTGCCTCTATACGCGCTAGAGTGAACACTTTATAGCCCAAGGTCGGGCCCATGAATCATAAGCAGAGCTGGCAGGAAGCAATCAGGCAGGGCTGGGTGGAGCTGGGCAGGAGGAGGTCCCAGTATTTGGACCACTTGGAGAGGAGCCCTGGCCATATCCTGCAATCCTGATCTCTGGGAGCCAGGCTGTTCCCAGCAGGACTGCAGTTTCCACGGAGGCTCCCTGGCAGGGAGCCCTTCTCTACTTGACCGCATCACTCCTGCTGGGGCTGCCAAGCGGCAGACCTGCCTTGCCAGGACAGGCCTGTCCTGCATCCCGGGCACCAGCACGGCCAGTAGGCAAGCTGCTCTTCAGGCCTTTCCCTTGGAGGCTTCGGAGTCCTCAGCCCAGCGCGCGCAGCCTGGTGGATGTGGAGCGGCCGCCCTCTCAGCCAGATGCTTTCTTTTATTTCTTCTTTGCCTTTCCAATCTGTCTTGGGGAAAGTGGCCCCAATAAGGCAGCCCTTTCACTGTGAAACCTTTTTATGACTCCAACCATAATTAACTCGAGTAATAAAATTTTTCAAATCCAAATAGATATAATTAACATTTAATGCCCCTGGTTGGTGCTGGTAGCTGGGCCCATTAAGAGCACGGTATTGATTGAGAAGGTGAGCCATCTGGGCCAACTGCTGGGCCAGGGGACAGAGGTGGCTGGAGCTCAGGGCTGCCTGTGAGCAGGGCCCCGGCCCAGGTGTGAAGAGGGTGGCAGGTGACCACACCCCACCCCTACCTGGGGTTCAGGGAGTGACTACCCGGGCCGGGGTGAACTTCCTGCCGTAGTTTCTGGTGGCTCTCCCACCTTCGGACTCCGCCATCTCAGGCCTCTCCTGCCATGAAGTACTTCTCCGCCAACCCTCACCCTGCCTGTCATGGGCCTGAGGCCTGCCTCCTCTCCTAGAATTGATCAGGCTTCCCAGGACAGGGCTGCATTTTCTCCCTGAGGGGCCCTCTGGCGCCGGGTCATGCCCCTTCCCACTATTTCTCCTTTCTGACTTGCCCTGCTCAGCTGTGTGCTGCAGGGTGAACTCTAAACCCAGCTGGTCAGATGAGAAGCCATATCTGTCTTCTAGACATGACTTACACCTTCCACTGAACTTCACTTTCCCCAGGAAGCTGTACAGTGAGACAGTGCCAGAAGCATTCATTTGAATCCCAACCTTCGATTTCCCAGCTGTGCAACCTCTGGCAAGTCTCCGTGCTTCCCTGAGCCCCAGAGTTCCTATCTGTGAAATAGGGATAACAAGACTATCCACCTCCTAAAGGTGGAGTCATGACAGTCTTGACCTCACTTAGGTTTCACAGGATTCCCAGGTCGTAGGAATTACTGTCTCCATTTTACATGGAAAAACTGGCTTAAGGAGGCAGAACCCTCATCCCCTGTGTCTTATATTTCTCTGCCTCTATCAATAGTTAATATATGTTTATAAACAACACCTAAGCTGGGACTACAAAGAATATGATTCCTTGACTCTGGGTGCTCGTGGTCTGGGGGTATAAGGCAGGGAGAAGGGGTGCACACAATCAGCTGGTTTAAGTTAAGGCTGCACGGGAGGTGAGAAGGCTCTGGGCCCCGTGCAAATTAAGATGCAAAACACTATAGGAAAAATGGGTGAAGGTCATGGGCCCAAGGCAAAGCCAGATATGGGGACAGAGGCACTGCCAGGGATGGACAGGGCACAGTGGGGCTGATGTGTGTGGCTCCGTGGCAGTGCGGATGCTGGCCCAGGTATGGTCTTCAGAGAAGGCATTTTCTGTGATGATCCCTGAGCCAGGGAGCAGGCTGGTACCAAGATTCACAGGTGTGGTTTAGGACATCCCAGCTCATCCACTCAGCATGTTAGAAGGACCAGCCTTCCAGGCAATCACTCACATGAGGCCCTTTGGTGAGCTGGGCAGCCCAGGCCCTGCTGGGCAAGGAAAGTCCAGGGAGGCGCTGAAATCCTTCCTGCGTCCAACTTTGCTGCTACTGTGTGCCCTTGCTCCCAAGCTTATGGTCCTGTGCTCTCTATGGTCTGAGTATTCTCCATCCATCAAGGGGCTTCCTCTCAGTGGTACTTTCCCAGCCTGCAGGAGCCCCATGCTTCCTCAGAGCTCTCATGGTTCAACAGTGGCCTTATATGTAGGGCCCTGAATACATCCTGCTTTAGGCTAGGTCTTGCCTTGAACTAAACTTGGGTGAGTCTCTGCTGTGTCCGGTGCCCCCTCCCCAGAGTGTTTGCCCCTGCAGACTCTGTTCTTTCAGCCCAGCTCCATGCGCAGTGCTGTTACTCAGGAGGCCATGGGGAGTGGATGCTGCTGATACCAGAAATGATTAGTAGGAAGCGGGGGGCTGGGGAGGATTCATTCACCTTCCACTCATTCATTCATTTGACGTCACTCACTGTGCCAGGCCCTGCTGAAGAAATAGACAAGTAAAAGTATAATCACAATTAGGGAAGTCTTGGGGGCTGGAGGGCACACAGTCTAGCCAGACTCTTCTAATAGTACTGCCTCCTAGAAGAGTTAACCTTGAAGCTGAGCCCTGGAAGATAGTTTTCCAGGCAGAGGGAACAACATGGTTTTTGTTTTGTTTTGCTTTTTGGTTTTTCTTTGAGATGGAGTTTTGCTCTTATCACCCAGGCTGGAGTGCAGTGGCACAATCTCGGCTCACTGCAACCTCCGCCTCCTGGGTTCAAGCGATTCTCCTGCCTCAGCCTCCCAAGTAACTGGGATTACAGGCACCCGCCACCACACCCAGCTAATTTTTGTATTTTTGGTAGAGACGAGGTTTCCCCATGTTGGCCAGGTAGGTCTCGAACTCCTGTCCTCAGATGATCCGCCCACCTCGGCCTCCCAAAGTGCTGGGATTACAGGCATGAGCCTCCGCACCCAGCCAGGAACAACATATTTAAAGGCCCATTTGAGAAACCAAAAGAATTCAGTGGGACCAGGACAATGGTGTGCAAGGTGAGAGGCAGCAAGAGAGGAGGCTGGCAAGTCACCCATGGTCCACGCACAATGCCCTTGCAGGCCTTGCTAAGGAATCTAAGCCCTTTCAAGTCCCAGAGCCATTATGCACTTGCAGTGGGACTTCAGGTATCTTTTGCTTGACTTCTCTGAGTCTTGGTTTTATTCTTATTAAGTGAAGTCAGTAATTCCAGCTATATCCGCCATGTCTAAGGATCCAGCTGCTTTGTGCTGGGCCAGTCCTTGGCTTATTAGGGTGTGGTTAGAGGCATGGCCAGAGCGTGTCCTTCTGCAAAGGAATATTCTAGTCACAAGCCACAATTTCCTGTCTAAATATGGAGGGGACAACAACATGGTCTCTAAGTCCTCCCAGCTCCGAAACGCCCGCAGAAAGAAGGCCCATGGGAGGCCCCACTGACCTTTAGAGCCTGGACCCTCTCACTCCTCTGTCCTCCTCCTCCAGCCACACTAGCCCTGCTGGGCTGCCTCTTGGCCTTTGTCTTAATTTTCACTCCACTCTTCCTTCTCTTGCCATCTGACACTCCAGACTTCTCTCCTCCAGGACGCCCTCTCCACCTCCGAGCCCTGACCTCCTCCTCCTCCTCCTTACTCCTCACGTCAGCCTCACAGTAGTATCTTAGGTGCTCAAGCCATCCGCCATCCTGTGAGCTTCTGAGCCTGGGCTTCACTCCTTCCTCCACACCCCCAGAGTACTGGCCCACAATCTTTGAGTGTGTTCCAGGACTAAGTTTGGAAAAGGACATGATAAAAATGAAAGGAATGAGAGAAGAAGGAAGGGAGAAACAGACCAACAGACAGAGGGAGAGAGGGCAGAGGGAAGACGCTGCCTCGAGCCGACCTAGCCTCAGTCGTGGTATACTTCCCCGAATTCCTTCCTGCAGCCCCACTCTGTGCTTAGAACCAAGAGCTGGGAGAGCAAGGGAGCCTGGGACTGGCACCTTTCAGCTAGGGGGAGCTGGTGGTGGCAGGGCAGAGAGGCCCATTGCGCAGCTGGTAACAGGCTGTGCCTGGCCAGGCCTCCCAGCTGCCCCTCTGTCTCAGGCCCTTATTGCACACAACATCCAGCCCAACCCCCTACGCAGCTGCCTTCCTTATGACACAGGCCTGTGTTGTCCTGCTGGCCACTGACCACTGTGCCTGGGGAAGGGCCAGGCCTTCCTGGGAGGAGGAACTCGAGAGCCTGTGGGCAGAGCCTCCCCCAGGCTCCCAGATTGGCAGCCCAGGCCCCCTGCACTCGCAGGCCCATAGCTGCTCTGTGATTCCCCACCCAGGGCAGGAAGGCATGCTGAGAGCCACTCTGCAAGTCCCTGTGCTTCAGGTGGTACACCCTCCTCTCACCCATTTGTTAAAGCAAGGGGGAGGTGAGGATTGTCATCCTCAGTCTCTAGGTGGGGAAAAGAAGAGTCAGATGGGTTACAGCATTTGCCCAAAGACAGATGGCTAGCCATGCTTCCAGGTGCTTTCAAGACCAGGTCTCCCTGATGCGAAAGCTCATGTTCTGCCCTCCCAGGCTCCTTGCCTAACTCCTGTTCCCTATGTGAGCCCAGCCCTGGCCCTGGCATTCTGCCTATGATGGAGCCACCAGGATAGGACACAGGGAGTGGGAGTAGAGAGGGATGCCATGTGGAGAGAAATGAGGATACAAGCTTGAGGAGAGAGGAAGGTGTTTTTGATGGGGGGATGGGCCCAGAGCTGCCGTGGTGTCTCTACCTTTCTCTTTTGGTCACAGAAGCCCAGTAGGCAGCACAGAACAGATCCAGGAGCAGACCGTACCCAACCTTCTCTCCCAACACAGGCCCAAGCCTGAGCCAGCCCACAGGGACCCACCAGTTTGTTTGGCAAAGCCCTTTTCCCTGTACCATCCCGTGCCCTAGACCGCAGAGGGCAGGAAGAGATGAGACCCACTGTCCTATCACAGTCCTGAGAAGGATTACTTTGACCAGATGTTTTCAGTGTAGGAGTCAGAACACAGCATTGGACTATTAGGAGCCCAAAGTTTTATTTTTAAGCTTTCTACCAACGTGACCTCAGTCAAGTTTTACCTTTCCCTATCTAAAGAAATTTTTCATATCTAAAGTGCTAAATATCACAAGATATCAATAATAATAACAGGCCAGGGGTGGTGCCTCATGCCTGTAATCCCAGCATTTTGGGAGGCCAAGGCAGGAGGATCACTGGAGCCCAAGAGTTGAAGACCAGCCTGGGCAACATTATGAGAGCCTATCTCTACAAAAAATAAAAACTACCTGAGCATGGTGGCACAAACCTGTATCCCAGCTCCTCAGGAGGCTGAGGTAAGATGATCATTTGAGCTCGAGAGTTCGAGGGTTCAGTGAGCTAGGATCGCTACTGCACTCCAGCCTGGGTGACAGAGTGAGACCCTGTCTCAAAAAATTTTTTAAATGATATAAAATAAAATAATTGTACTCTTACTTAAAAATCACAAAATATGAGACTTAAAAGGGATAAACTCTTGGCCGGGCATGGTGGCTTATGCTTATAATCCCAGCACTTTCGAGGCATAGGTGGATCATTTGAGGTCAGGAGTTCGAGATCAGCCTGGCCAACATGGCGAAACCCTGTCTCTACTAAAAATACAAAAATTAGCCAGGCATGGTGGTGGACACCTGTAATCCCAGCTACTTGGGAGGCTGAGGCAGGAGAATCACTTGAGCCTGGAAGGCAGAGGTTGCAGTGAGCTGAGATGACGCCACTGCACTCCAGCCTGGGCAGCAGAGTGAGACCCCATCTCAAAAAAAAAAAAAAGGGGGGATAAACTCTTAAAGTCCAGTTTGAATAACCTACCACCCCTGCAGGAATCCGCTTCTGCACTACCCAGAAGGGCCAGGCAGCGGACAGAAAAAGGAAGGTGAAAGGCCCCCAAGAGAAACTTTGATTTGAAAAGAAAAGCCCTGGAGGGTGCTTTGCCTGCCCCCCTCCCTCGTTGTTACTTCATTCCTTCCTCCTCCCTTCACTCCCTCCATCCTACCCCCTTCACCTGCACTCGGGGCTGGGCTAATGGACATGCTTCCTCCCAGCCTTCCCCACATCCCAGGAAATAGAGCCCATCAGGCAGAGCAGAGCCACATGGGGTAAGGCAGGGACAGAACTCCTTTCCCTGGCAGAAATGGCCTTGCAGGGAGAGTCTGGGGAATGCCTATTCTCAACTAGACTGCCAAATTGCTCTTTTCCTTTGTCTGGGGCAATCCCTGAGCTCCCTTGCTGAGTCCTCTAAGAGCCTGATCCAGGCATGTGTCCCCACACCCTAATACCCCACTGCCCTGGCTCAGGCTGGTATCCAGAAGAAAGTATGGTAGAGGACTAGGAAGGTTATCGAGAGGCTAAGGGGGCGTTCAGTCTTGGGCAGGACTGAAGCAATCAACAGCCCGTTGGGAACTGGGGTTAATTGGGGAATTTGGATTGGACTGGATTGAAGTTTAGGGCTTGGGCTAGGAGGTAGGGCTGGGTTGGCTCAAAGTACTGGGGTTAGGTTTAGGTTCAGAGCTTCTCTAGAAACTGCCCAACTCATGCTGGTCTAGCTAAGCTCATCTCCAGAAAAAAAGAGGGGCTCTACCCTTGGCCTCTGATTCGGGGCCTTATTTAAAGACATAGGAGTGAGGGTGAAGATGGGCTTTGGAGGACAGCAGAGCCAGTGCCTCCCCACTATGGGGCTGTTTAGTTAGGACCTTGCTACTCAAAGAGCATCCACAGACCCGCAGCACTGGTTTCACCTAGGAGCTTGGTAGAAATGCAAAATCTTGGATCCACTCTAGAGCTGCTGAATCAGACTCTGTGTTTTAGATTAACCTCCAAGTGTTCCATGCACACTTAAAGTGTGAGAAGCCTGGTGAAGGCTCTGCCTGAAGAAAGGCCTGAGGTAGGAGTGGGAGGCCAAGGGGCACCCAGCACCTCAGCCGGCTCCGGGGCCCCTGCCTAACACCCCCTCCCAGTGCTGGAGCCACAGCGACACCTACTGGCCACGGGCACCTAAACCACCTCCTCCAGGGCGCCCAAGCCCTGTGGTCCATCTGGCCCAGCCTGTCCTGCACCCTGAAGCTGGCATTCCTGAGTTCTGGGAATCTGGCTCCCTGGGACAGTCTAGCGGAGCAGGTACAGGATGGGCCAGGGCTCAGTGCAGAGCAGGGCTGTGTGCAGACTGGGGCTCTGCGGCCTCAGTGTGAAGAAAGCAGGATCAGTAAGCAGGTGTTTTCTCAGGGGCATGACGCTCGGGTCACATCCCCAGCCCTAGCGTTCTCTCCAGACTCAGCAATACTGAGCACGTGTTTGTCTGCTCTCTTCACTGAAACCCTCAGCCAGAATGGACAGGGTACAGCTTCCCATTCCAACCAGCATCGAGCAGATGCCCTGTGAGGAGCAAAGATTTTTTTTTTTTTTTTTTTTTTTTTTTTTTTTTTTTTGAGACAGGGTCTTGCTCTGTTGCCTGGGCTGGAGTGCAGTGGCGCAATCTCGGCTCATTGCAAGCTCTGCCTCCTGGGTTTACGCCATTTTCCCGCCTCAGCCTCCCGAGTAGCTGGGACTACAGACGCCCACCACCACGCCCAGCTAATTTTTCTGTATTTTTAGTAGAGACAGGGTTTCGCCATGTTAGCCAGGATGGTCTCGATCTCCTGACCTCATGATCCGCCCACCTCAGCCTCCCAAAGTGCTGGGATTACAGACGTGAGCCACCACACCCAGCCAAGGAGCAAAGATTTTTGAACCTATGTCTACATGACTCTTCCTGGAAATGGACTTTTAGGAAGGACAACAACTAAAAAGCAACTCAAGGAAGGGGAGCAGGTAGGATATTTCCACTGTGGTGGTTGCTGGAGACTCCCATGAAAGAATTCTAAGTCAAAAGGGGAGACTGAGGCCAAAGGGCAGAGAAGTAAAAAGATAGAGAAGGGGCTGGGTGCGGTGGCTCATCCCTGTAATGCCAGCACTTTGGGAAGCTGAGGTGGGTGGATCACCTGAGGTCAGGAGACCAGCCTGGCCAATATGGTGAAACCTTGTCTCTACTAAAAATACAATAATTACCTGGGTGTAGTGGCAGGCACCTGTAATCCCAGCTACTCAGGAGGCTGAGGCAGGAGAATCGCTTGAACTCAGGAGGCAGAGGTTGTAGTGAGCCATCATGCCATTGCACTCCAACCTGGGGGACAAAAGCAAGACTCTGTCTCAAAACAAACAAACAAACAAACAAAACAGTACAGTGCTTTGCACAGAGTAAGCATTTGATTAGTGTTACCACTTCCCTCAGTCTCAAAAAAAAAAAAAAAAGATAGGGAAGGAAGCCGACCCACTTCCAAGGCAAGGCTCAGCGGACCCATCCCAAGTGGCCTGGCTGGCCCGGGGAGGAGAGAAGGGACTCTTTCTGGGCAGCTGTGAGCCTCCCCTCCCATCATTGCCAAATGCCAGTTATTGCTGGATCCCCTCCCTCTAGTCTGCTCTCAACTATGAGGAGTTTGCCCAAGAACTAAATGAATGTGATTGCCCACCAGTGTCTGCCATTAGTGGTGATTAGTTAAAACATCAGAGTCTAAACAGTCAATTGGTTCTAATAATTAATACTGTGGCTCAGCTGTGATTGAGAGAGAACAAGAAAGTGGGAGAGAGGGAGGAAGGAGGGTAAGGGAGATGGAAAAAGAAGAGAGAAAGGGATTGGCAGAGGAGCCGCAGCTCTGTAGCTACCATTTCCTGACCCGCATGCCAGATGCCATGCTGTAGAGTGCATCTAGCTCCAAATTCTGTGCCCTTTCGAGACATTTTATGTAAGTTATACCACCAAGGTATCCTAATCACCCTATTAGGCAAGTATAATTATTATCTTCTTTTTATAGGTAAGAAAAAGGAGGCACAGGAAGGTAAAAGCTAGCAGATGCTCAGTAATAATTTTGTGAATGAGTAGATAAATAAATGAATGAAGTAGCCAGAACTGAAATTCAAACCCAGGTTAGCATGGCTTCAAAAACTTTGGGGGGGAAAGGGGTAAGAAGGGGACAATTTGAAGAGACAAAGGAAAACAAGACAGAAAATGCACATCCTTCTCTGTCTCAACATACATACACGCCCTTCTCTCTCTCTCTCTCTCTCTCTCTCTCACACACACACGAACCTCTCTCACCTCCCTCTCTCACGCTGTGCCCCTCCCTCTCATCCACACCTCTCACATTCTTTTCATACACAACACATCTGTCGCGCACCCCTTTCTCTCATCCCCTCTCCCACACCCACTCTTGCACACACACCGTTTCTCATGAACATCTCCCAGATGGCTCCGGCACACACGCACCTCTCTGTCTCATAGAAGACTCTCAAACGCACATATTCACCCCTCAGCCACACTTTTTTATTTCTCCTTGCACACTTATTGGTCTTTCTCAGACTTACATGGACCTCTTTCTCTCATGTACACACCTCCTCTTCCCAGTGCCCTTGTCTGTCTTCCTCAGTGCGCTATCTCCAGTCTCAAAGAGTGTTTGGGAAATGAAATAAACATACACCTGTCTACCTCCTTCATGTACAACCCCCCACTGTCTCCTCACACCCCACCCCACCCACCTCTCTCTCTCTCTCTCTCTCTCTCGTTCTCTCTCGAACACAGGTGTACACTTTGGGACGTATCCTGAAACCAGCCCCCTCACGCCCCCTGCCCACCCCCTCCAAGAGTCAGGCCTCCAGATGTGCTCTCTCTGGCTAGACTTGCTAATCTTTGAACTGTCTCCAGATCTTGAATGGTCATGTGGACTTTCCTGCCTGGTGATGGGGAGGGGGAAACAGGGAGGGGGCTAAGCCCAGAGTCCTCAGTTATTCTGGAGCAGGTTCAGCTCGTCCCCACCCCTCCCCAGGTCATGAGCAGCAGCAGAAGCTGCAAGCGAGCAGGATGGCTGTGTGTGCATTGCTATTAATCACCCCTCCTGGTCCGCTAACGAGGCTAATGCGGTAAGTGACAATAGCCCATCTTGGTTCCTGATTTAGGGGCTCAGGACGGAAGCTGGGCTCCTGGGAGTGAAGGCGTGAATTCTCCACGACACTAAACCTTCAAATAAATCTCCTCCAGTCAGAGAAGCCCAGGGCACTAAATCCCACACGCCGGTAATTGAAACCCTTAGAGCTTTCTTGGGTAGGGAAATTGCTGAGCGAGAGAGAGAAAGCGTGCAGCCCAGGGGTTCCGGGTGGGGCACGGGCCCACCGAGAGGCCTGCAGAGGGCTCTGGGATAGGGGAGCTGCTGGGGACCCTCTAGGAGCATGTGACTGGCCGTCTGTCCTCGTGTGTATGTCTGTCAGTGTTTCTAGGCATGGGATTTTGCTGTCTGGTTATGTTCACACGGTCACTGCCCACCCATTTCCCACCAGGTCTATGAACACTTAATATTTTGGTAAGGAGAGCGGTTCTGGAGCTTCTGTCTTTTGAGAGCTTCTACACTTTGACACTCTTGGGGCCTCTGACTCTTAAACTGACCATGAAGCAAGGCTTCATTTAAGCAAAAGAAGTTTTCAGCATTGCCTCAATTGCCTTCCTTCCCCTGTTCCCATCTCTCTCACCCTCACACTTCCCCCACCCCACCTCTCTTTTTTTCCAGGCATTCTCCTGCAGGCCCTTCACTCCCATTCACTTAATCCCTGAATCATTCAACAGTTACTAATACCCACCCTATGCCAGACCCTATGCCTAGGGTCCTGAGTGTCCCAGGATGAATCAGAGAATCTCTCTGCCCTCAAAAAGCTCAGTATCAGCTACTCTGGGCACACTGCCTACAGGGTAGCCCTGCTCCACAAGGAGCAGTAAAAAATAAATAAATAAAACAAAGAGCTCAGAATCTCCCAGACAAGACAGATGAATAAACAAATAATTGCAATATTACATGACGTATGCAATAATAGACATATAGACATATGTGGAACATAGCACGAAAAAGAGAGTAATTAACTATCAGGGAAGGCTTCAAAGAGGAAGCATTGTCTGATTGTGCTCTTCAAGAATAAATACGGCTGGGCACGGTGGCTCACGCCTGTAATCTCAGCACTTTGGGAGACCGAGGTGGATGGATTGCTTGAGCTCAAGAGTTCAAGACCAGCCTGGGCAACATGACCCAACCCTATCTCTACAAAAAGTTAGCTGGGTGTAGTGGTATGTGCCTATAGTCCCAGCTACCCAGGAGGCTGAGGTGAGAGGATCACTGAGCCTAGCAGTGGAGACTGCAGTGAGCTGTAATTGCGCTACTGCACTCCAGCATGGGCAACAGAGTGAGACCCAGTCTCAAAATAAAAAAGGAATAAATCACAGTTAAAAGTTGCCCACAGGGAGATGATGGCATGGGCATGAGCATTATTGGCAGCGAGAATGCCAGATGAAGAGCTACATTTTGTCCAGGCAGAGCACACACTATTACAAGATGGGATAGGAGGCTGGAGAGGGGCTTGTATGATAAAGAGTTCAGAATGTATGCTGTGGCTTTGGGAGCCAGGGAAGGATCTTAAGCAGCTGAATGATATGATCTGATTTGTGTTTTAGGAAGATCCTTGTAACTGTAGGGATGGAATAGATTAGCGGGGAGAGAAATACATGAGGAGACCTAAGAGTAGGGACTGAATATGAAGATGCTTGAACTAGGGCAATGAAGAAAAGAAGATGGTTCTGACCAGTACTTAGGAGGTAAAAAACAGGTAAGATGTTGACTTACTGGATGTAGAGACTGGAGTAAAGAGTAAAAGTTAAGATTGTCAATTTAGGGAGGTCTCTGGATAGTGGTACCATTCACTGAAACCAAAAGCAGGAGGAGGACAGGCCTAGAGGAAGGTAAGTCCCATCTCAGACGTGTTGAGCTTAAAGATCCTTTGGGACATCCAAGCAGAGCATCTTCTACGCAGTGTTGTGCGTGGCTCAGATTGGAGGTACAGGCTGAGGGAATGAAACCAGAGTTTCAGAGATCACACATAGAATGCGGAAAGAGGGGGAAGTGAATGATGACAAGGGCAATAGCTAACATCAGAGGCAGCAGAATAGCGTGATTAAGAGCATGCATGGGGCTGTGGTACTACATAAGTCCCACATGGCCACTTACCTCGTAACCATGGGCAAGCTAAGAACTTCTCTATGCCTCTGTTCCCTTACTTACAAAATAGGGATTAGGCCGGGCGTGGTGGTTCATGCCTGTAATCCCAGCACTTTGGGAGGCCGAGGTGGATGGATCACCTGAGGTCAGGAGTTCAAGACCAGCCTGGCCAACATGGCGAAACCCCATCTCTACTAAAAATACAAAAATTAGCCAGGTGTGGTGGCACCCACCTGTAGTCCCAGCTCCTCGGGAGGCTGAGGCAGGAGAATCACTTGAACCCGGGAGGTAGAGGTTGCAGTGAGCCGAGATCACGCCATTGCACTCCAGCCTGGGCGACAAGAACAAGACTCTGTCTCAAAAAAATAAATAAAAAGTATAGTGCTTGGCACAGAGTAAGCATTTGATTAGTGTTACCACTTCCCTTCTTCCTCATCTCTTCAACAAGTACTTATCTATCACACCTCAGCTTGTGTACTCTTCCTCAGGGAAGCCTGTCTAGGTTTCTCTGAACAAGGCAAATCTCCATATCACAGGTTCCCGCAGCAATGTCGACCTCTTTTTGGCACAATTGCAATTTTACAATTGTACAAGTATTTTATTGCATCTGTTCTCTCACTAGACTGTGAGCTCCATAAGGACATGGATCTCATTGTATCCCTAGACCCCAGTATATTGCCTAGCACATGGAAGGCACTCAACAAATATTTATTGGACTAATGTATAAATATAACTGGAGTATCTATTGTGGATGATCACCAAGGACCTCATTGAGAGTAGTTTCCATAGAATGGTGGGGATGAAACTCAGGCTGTGATGAGTTAAGAAGTGGTTAGGAGGTAAAAGAGTATGGACAGCAAGCAAGTCTTTGGAGCATCTTAGGTGAGAAGAGAAGGAGAAGAAAAGGCCATTAGTAAAAGGGTGCCATATGGAAGCGAGAGCTGGGTTGTTGAGGCTGATGTTGCTGTAATATGGGAGAGATGCGGGAGTTGATATGCTGATAGAGGGAAGCATGAGGAAGGGAAGGAGAAGATGCAGTAGAGAGGGAGAACTTGGCAGCTTTCCCAGGGAACATAGGCAGGATTGGGATCGAAGCCCAGGAGAAGTGATTAGGCTAAAGTAGGAGGATGCCTCTTCCACTGAAACTGGAGGGAGCAAGGAGGTGAGAGTAGATCCATAAGCTGAGGAAATTCATGCCTAAGGACTAAATTTCAGAGTGAAGGAGGAAGCAAGGCCACCTAGCAGAGAGAGGGGGACAGGAGATGGAGAGGCGGCTCAAGATAGTAAAATATTATTGAATTGTCTCTGGGAAAGAGGAGACGGAGCTGACCAAGAGCATGTAAAAGGATTGCTTAGTGGTGCTGAGATTGGAAACTGTGAATTTTTATTGGCACATATCCACGTGGTTTTGTGATTTTCCCCAACTGTGCTTAGCCGCCTGCGTGTCTGAGACAAAAAGGAGAATAGTTGGGTTGTGGAGAAGGCAAAGGAAGTAAGAAGTTGAGTGTGTTGGCAAGATCGTGTTGAAGGTGCACAACAGGCCTGGGCTAGCATCCATGAGTATGTGGTGGCTTGGGAGTTGGGAGAAGGGAAGAGGGAGGAGCAAGTTTAATGGGTACAAGGCTTTGAGAGGGCTTAGGGGAGAGGGAGTTCCATCACAGGTCCTATTTAGGTTGATGACAAGGATCTCCAGGAGGAAGTCAAGTAAGGGAAAAAATAATAGAAGCTGAGGAGGTCAGGACAGTATGGACTTGGGGGAGAGAGGCGAGTATGAAAGTCCTGGGTGAGTGTAGAAAATGGTAGGTAACTGACCTCAAAGAGTCCAGAAAGTGGAGAGGCAATGAGCTGGAAGACACTGAGCCCACCTTCTGGCCTGAGGAGCATGGAGTTGAGAGAATAAAAAGCCTGCACCAGAGAGGACCGCAAGTGAGTGGCAGCATCTCCGGGTTCCGGGGAAAATGAGTAGAGGAAGTAAAGGGAATATCTAGAGACTGCAGATGGAGAGGAGTTTATTGGCATGGTCCTGTGTCCCAGAGGTCATGCTGGGAAGGTAGTGGAGAGACATCAGTCGGAGCCATCTCCACCACTACCTTCTGTCCACTGCATCCCTCCCAGAACTGCCTGCATCTCTAGCCTGCCTTCCCCAACTTGATGTCTCTCCTCCTTCACTGACTCCCGACTCCACCTCACACACACATACTGCTCATCTCATCCACCCCCCACACACATACCGCTCATCCCATCCATCCGTCCATTCCTCTTCTTCCCACACTCCTCCTTAGTTCTCCCCTCCCCAGACCCTTCCCCTGCCCTGCCCCACCCCATCCGGCCTGAGTGAGCAGGAACCCCTGCACCTTCATTTCTCAGGTCACTGCTTGGCTAATGGGCTATTAATTTGCTCAATCGTCCCCTGTGAGGCAAACTCAATTTCTGCCAGCCAGTCGTCCCTCCCTGTCGACAGTGTGATTGATTGGAGGAACAGCTGTCACCGCCCGGCTGCCTGCTCCCTGCCTCCTTCTCTCCGAGTCCACACCACCCCTCCTCCTCGGGCCGCCGCCCTGCGCCCACAGAGGCAGCGCACCCTGCCACCTGCCCAAGGATCTGTCGCCAGCAATGAAAAATGACAGAAATATTTAAGGACAAATAAGGTTTCCCAACGCAATTGAAAATGATTACAGGCAGCTACAGATGGGGCCAATCTGATGCGCAGCAGCAAATCAAATCGAATTTCCTTATCGGCGTATTATTTTAGGCGTTATCTGGCACGTTGATGCAGTTATCAATTCAATTTCAGCCGCCGGTCCGCTGTTTACTGTCTCGCTTTTGCTGGGAAAAGGTAAACATGCTCAGCCCAGCAAATTAATTTCTAGCTGAAGCCAGAGGCTGCAAAGAACTGCTACCCAGGACCCACGGCCCCCACCTTGGCCCCAGGCTACAGTGGGCCAGGCCAGAGCTCGCCCAGGGAGCAGAAGCCCCACTATTTGCCTGCCCAAGTCTGGCCCCAGACCCAAGCAGGATTCAGAGCTCCTGGGAGGCTGAGGTGACCGTTGTTGGCTCCGCCGCTGCTGCCAGGGAGAGGTGAAGGTCTCCCATTAATTCCCAGCTAAAAATGACAAATTCATCTTGGACGACAATTAAATGAAGTCAGTAATTGATGCTAATTGATCTCCAGATGCGAGGGCTCCCCTCAGCCTTAGCAGCACGTGGCTGGCTGTTCACTCTCCCCATCCAGCCCTTCTCTTCCTCTACCTCCCTCTGCTGCTCTCATAGTCCTTGTTCCCTCCCTAGGGTTCTGGGTCTCTTAACCCCTCAGGTGTGAGGGAGGCAGCTGGCCTGGGATGTGCTAGCAGGCAGTGCCTGAGGCCAGCAGCTGGCCCATTGCCCATCCAGCCCTGCAGGCACTTGTAATCGGTGCCCCCACGGTCCACCCATCAGCCTGGAAAGCAGGTAACACTGCCCTCCTTGGCAGCTCAGGATTTATTGCCCACAGCTGCGGAGGTTCCCACTTCATTTTTATAAGCCCATCGTCAGAACCAGCAGGGGGTAAAGCACACTTGAAGTTACTTTCCTTTAAACAGTACAGTCTTAGCATTTTGGCTGCATGGCAAGGAAGGCATGGGAGAGAGTGGAGTGTGTGGGCAGGCTAGGGAGAATAGGCAGGTATAGTGGGTCCACACCTGAACATATGCATAGGTGCTCAGGTGTTTGTCTAAATGCAAAAAAATACCCACACTGTGTGAGCACCTGTGTGTGCCAGTGCCAGCACAAGCATGTGTCCAGACACTTGAGAGGATGCATGTGCAGGTCCACATGCAGATATTTTCCAGAATCAGGCCCTTGACTGTAGTCTTTGAAGCCTAATCCCAGGGAACTCTGCGAGGCCCTGCCTGCCCCACCCACCACTGGCCCAGCCCAGCCCAGGGAGCTGTCTGGAAGTTATTAGCTAAAGAAGGAGGGAAACTGAATTGTAGCTCTGCAAGAGGAGAGAGGCTGTAGTTACGTTTGAAATAGCCAAGGTCATGGGTGTGAAACAGCTGTGGCCCCTGAAGCCCCGCCAGTCTCTGAACAGGTTGGCTGGTGCCTTTGGCTGGAACAAAGGCTCATGGGGCCAAGGGTTTAGCTTCTATGACCAAGACTCAGTGAGCTTGCTTGTGCCTTGGCCTGGAGCCTTTGGCTCCAGCTCGAGCCCAAGTCTGAGCCTAAACCTGTCCACAGACTGACCTCACCTGGCTGTCTTGCAGATGTTTGCCACTGGCCACCCAGGAGCCATGTCTGGCTCAATCCAGGCACCCTCTATTGCTAGAGACAGTAAATAGCATGCATTATAATAGGAATCAGGCTCTTGTACCTGGAGCTGGCAGGAGGCCATGTGGAATGGGCAGTGCCAGTCGGAGCTTCTGCAGGCAGAATGGAGGGAGAAGGAAAGATGGCAAGGGTATGTAGGTATGAATGTTTCACACCTGTATATTATATCTAGGTATGTGTGTCACATGTAAGGAACCTCATGCTGTGTCAGAGGGTCTATACATGCCTTATAGAAAGAAGAGGAGCAGATAAAGAAAAGCATATATAGGGGCCCGGCACGGTGGCTCACGCCTGTAATCCCAGCACTTTGGGAGGCTGAGGCAGTGGACCACGAGGTCAGGGGATGGAGACCATCCTGGCCAACATGGTGAAACCTCATCTCTACTAGAGATGCAAAAATTACCTGAGCATGGTGGTGGGCACCTGTAGTCCCAGCTTCTCGGGAGACTGAGGTGGGATAATCACTTGAACCCAGGAGGCAGAGGTTGCAGTGAGCTGAGATCATGCCACTGCACTCCAGCCTGCGACAGAGTGAGACCCCGTCTCAAAAAAAAAGAAAAGAAAAGAAAAAAGAAAAAGAAAAGAAAAGCATATGTAGAAGGGTAGATGAGCAGACTAGACCAGAGTCAGGGTAGGACAAGGAATGAGAGGAGAACTCCATGGCATCTCCCAGCTGGTATCTGCCTCTTTGGGGATTTAGCAAGGTCAGTGATCACTTATTCATTAATTCAAACAATATTTATTGATTTCTACTATTACTCTGACTATTCTCTCACTTTGGGCTATGCCCTCTGCTAGATGCTGGGGCTATAGCAGGGAACAAGTTAATTTTAGCCCTCAGTAAATTTACAATCTAAAGGAGGTGACAGAATCATAACAGGTAATAACAACACTATGACAAGTGCTGTAATAGAAGTAGCACAAGAGGCTTCGGGAACACAGAGGAGGCACCCAATACAGTCTGGGGGAGTCCAGGAAGGCCATGTGGAGGAAGGAACTCTAGGCTGAATCCTAAAGGATGAGGAAGAGTTAGCCAGCTTGTGCAACTAACCCCTGTCCTATCCTTTTTGGTTGTTTAGCAAGCCCAAAGCAGAAACAAATAGGCCTATTGGGTTCCAAGTGACTCTGGAACTGCTGAAAATGTCACGTCTGCCCCACAAGCACCGGCAACTACCCTGGGGTCTGGGCAAGAGGGTGCACAGCTGTTCCCAGGACATCCCTGGGCACCAGAGGAAAGCATGGGCCACAGCTAAATACATATCTCTCCCCTGCCCGCCCTACCCCCACCTCCTCAACCAGGGATGCCTATTAATCCTGACAAATGATGACTTACGAACATGTAATGCAAACTGATTCATCATACATTCAAATCCGCTGCCCCGCCCCAGCGGGAGGCCCCAGCCAGACAAGTGTATTACACGGATAATGTATTTGACGTATTAATAAAACCAGCCGTATTGCTCTGGCCCGGAGACTGGGGAATGCCAATATACGATGACAGATCACATATTGATGAAATCCAGATGTTTGGAATCATAGTCTTGGGGCCTCGTTCATATTGACTGAAGGTAAAAAATGCCATCTGTCAGCATGTTAACTCTTGCTGTCCCATACTCAGCAGAAGCACCAATCATAGTTTTAAGAGAAGGAGGAAGGGACTGAGTGAGGGGAGAGTAGATGAGTAATTAGGTGGTTTGGATGGATGACAGGTGGATGAACTGGAGGGTAGATGGTTGTGCTATGGATAAGATGAGTGGATGGGACACTTTTCATGCCTTGTGTTCTTGACCTCTCAACAGCATTTGACCTTACTGAGGACAGTAGAGTCCTTGAAACTCTTCCTTTCTTGGCTTCAATGACATCACACTTTCCTTGTTTTCATTCTACCTCTTGGCTCTTCCTTCTTAGTCCTTGATGCCTTAAACTTCCTCTAACTGTAAACCAAGGTTCTGTTCCAGATACTCTTCCTAGTGTATTTTCTCTCCCTAGATGAGCTTGCCTACTCTGAACTTCATTCATTTATGTATTCCATAAATATTTATTGAGTATTTACCATATGCCAGACATTGTTCCAGGCAGAGGACACAGTGGTGAGCTTTGGTTCTCTATGTCAGTGTCTCCCGGGTCTAGAACTCTAGCTCTGGCTCACATACAGTGCCTACTCAGCATTTTCACATAGATGTCTAATAGTTTCTCAAACTAAGTACATCCAAAACTCAACTCATTTTCTTTCTTACCAAGCCTGCTGCTCCTCCTCCCATTCCATAAGTTGGTCAATGGTCTACCACCTAGAAGTTGCTCAAGCCAGAAACCTGGAAGTCATCCTTAACTCTTTTCTGTCCCTTAGCTTCCATGTCCAATCCATCTGCCTCTATTCATCTCCAGCATCGTCATGCTAGAGCAAGCTGCCATCGTCTCTCCCCTGAGTTAGTGAGATAACCTCCTAAATAGCTTTCCTGCACTTGCTCTTGCCCCTTAGACCACTGGCTACTTTGCAGTTAGAATAATCTTTTTTAAATGCAAGTCTGATATATCACTCCCCTGTTTAAAACTCTCTGATGGCTTCTTATTGTATGTTAAAAAAATAATAACCAAAATCACTAATGTAGTTTAAAAGTCCTCCAGGATCTGCCCTCTCTATCATCATACCTCAGTACTCTACCCCTCACTCACTCTGTCTGCTCCAGCCACATCGGACTTTTTCTGATTCCTCACTTAGGCTCTTTCTCCTGTGTACCTTCAAATGTGCTGTTTTCTTTTTGTTTTCTTTTTTTTTTTTTTTTCGAGACGGAGTCTTGCTCTGTCACCCAGGCTGGAGTGCAGTGGTGTAATCTTGGCTCACTGCAAGCTTCGCCTCCCGGGTTCACGCCATTCTCCTTGCCTCAGCCTCCCGAGTAGCTGGGACTACAGGTGCCCGCCACCAGACCTGGCTTTTTTTTGTTGTGTGTTTTTTTTTTAGTAGAAACAGGGTTTCACCGTGTTAGCCAGGATGATTTCGATCTCCTGACCTCGTGATCCGCTCGCCTCGGCCTCCCAAAGTGCTGAGGTTACAGGCGTGAGCCACTGCCCCCAGCCAAATGTGCTGTTTTCTATCTAGAGCTCCACTTCCCACAATCACTGTTTGACTGGTTCCCACGCATCCTTCAGCCTTCATTGAATGTCACTTCCCTCACCTTCCAGACCAGATGATATACTCCCCTAGTTCTGTGTACTTTTTTTTTTTTTTTTTAAGACAGGGTCTCACTCTGTAGCCCAGGCTGGAGTGCAGTGGTGCGATCATAGCTCACTGCAACCTCAAACTCCTGGGCTCAAGCGATCCTCCTGCCTCAGCCTCCCAAGTAGCTGGGACTACAGGCACATGCCGCCACAGCTGGCTAATTTTTTAATTTTTTTGTAGAGACAGGGTCTAACCGTGTTGCCCAGGCTGACCAAACTCCTGGCCTTAAGCAATCCTCCCACTTCAGCCTCTCGAAGTGCTAGGATTACAGGTTTGAGCCACCACACCAGCCCCATGTACTTTTCTTTTCCTAAGACCACTCTGGGGACAATTGTTTCATGTTTCCATCCATAGTTAAGTCCTAAGCTCCCTGAGGGCAGAGATTGTGCCTGTCTTCATTATTGTCTGGCATCTGTGCTATAGCGACCCCTAGTGGGCATCCAGTAAACATCTGTGAAGTCGTATTTAATCATTGGCTAGGTGAGTGGGTGGGTAGGTAGGTAGTTGGGTATTCAGATCTGGACTCAGACCTGGATTTAAATCCCTGCTCTGAACTTTGTAGCTGTCACCACATTGTTCTGAGCCCCATTTTCCTCATCAGTGTGATAGAGACAGTGACACCTACCTCACGGAACCGCTGTAAGGATTAATGAGGTAAAGTATGTGTAGTACTGACCTACAGCCAAATATATAATGATACTTGATAGACAGTTGTTATTAAAAATGGACAGATAATGGATAGATGATAGTTGGATGGACAGATGGATACACTGACATATAAACCAATAAACAGATATATGGGTAATGATGGATAGGAAGAAGGAACTCCATGGGGGCCAGAGGAGCTAGGACCAGGACACCTACTGAATGGTAAAAGATCTGGATCATAGAAGGGAAGAAGGCCAGATACAGGCAAGGCAGGGCAGGTGTCAGGATGGGGCGGATATTGGCACAAACAACAAACTTTGTCAGTGTGTTACTGGAGGCACTAATGACTCCTCCCTTGTACATAGCCCTGATTTCACTGGACCTTCACAGAAGTCCTGGGAGTTAGATATCATTCTCCCCATTTCACACAAGGAGAAATGAAGCTCAATAACATTAAGTGATTTGCCCAAGGTCACACAGCTAGCAAGAGGCAGCTCTGTTGAATTCTGCTTGAAGTTCCTGTTTCCTGGTCACTAGGAAATGGAAGCCCTTCCATTGAAGGGGTAGGAGTAGGACACACATGTGTACAGATAAACACACACATATGCCCACACACATACTCTTAAAAGCCCCAGCCTCCATGGCCATCTGTCATTACAGTCACCCTCACCTTCATTTCAACCCTCCTCATCCCTATCAGACACCAGGCAGTCAAGCCATGCTTTTTGTGGTCTGTAGAGAAAAGATAATAGAGATGGGATTTGTTGCTTGGACAAGCAGAGAGGTGAGAATGGAGCTCTCATGCAGCAGAACTGGGCAAAACCAAACAGGCCAAGCCAGAGAGGCAGTCACACGGTGGGGAACTGCAAGGCCAGATGTGGGTGAGTGGTCAAGGAGGGGAGGGCTTTCCCTTTGAACAAGATCCCCGGCCTCTATGTGTCCAGTTCTTCACCAGGCTTCGCTGTGGAAGATGGCCGGGAAGGAGCAGGCTGTGCAGGCCCTTGAGTTGCCTGTTCCCAACGGTCAACCATTCCCAACAGAGGGGGGCAGCAGAGGGCTGATCTAGGACCCCAGGTATCTGAGGTCTTATTTCGAGGTGAGAGGGCTGGGCCGGCTGGAGCCTGGTCCAAGCTAGGAAGAGGGCTGCCTTGGCCTGACCTCTCCTCTCAACAGGCCTGTCCTTTGCAGCTTACCATCAGTCACTCCCTGTTGGAGCCTCACTGTTGTCCAGCAGGAAAGCTATTCTAGCAGCTCAGCAAGGAAAAGGGACTCTCTGGAGGTCATACAACTTAGGGAGCCTCCAGGCTGGGACCTGATTCCCCTGACTCCCAGCCCCTGCCTCTACAGAGTCGCCTCTCCGCTCTTGGAGCTGGAGTTGCCCTGTATAAGGCTGAGGATGGGGTCAGCGCCCCTCCCCTCCCTGCCCTCCTCCTGCTTGCGGGGATACCTGCGGCAAGCAGAGAAGTGGAGGTGGCAGGCACTCCGTGGCTGGAGCGGTGGGGAGGGAGGTGCGGTAATGAATGTGGACGGGAGGCGGAATGAGCGATCCATCTTTGCATGGGAGGGAGGGGGCTGCGGGCGTTCCCCCCACACACTCACACACTCAATCAGGCGCTGTCAGACCTCCGGCCGCCTGGCATTTTGGTGAAGAATCTCTCAGCTAAAAATTGTTGTCAGTCCCATTTCCTCGTTATCAGTGCAAGGGCTGAGGCAGCGCCCGGGGATTAGCAGGAACGGCGAGCGCCCGCACCCGCCATCCTCTGCCGATAACACTGGGCCTCCCGCGTCACCTCCCCCATTCATCATCTTTAGCACTGACAGCCCATCCCAGTCCCTGTCCCCATCCCCATCCCCTTGTGCTTCCCACATCTCCCCACTATGCTGCTCAGCCTGGCTCCTGACCTCCTGAGGGAGCAAGGCCTCCTGAGGAGGGACAGTATTCAACCGAGGCCTACATGACCTAGACCTACCTGTGGCAAAAGGGTTTGGCTGGCTTTTGGGGGTTGGGGGTGTCATGAGCTGGAGAGAGGAACACTCGAGAGGACGCCTGCTGACAGCCTGCCCCTGGTGGGCTTGGTCTGCCCACCTGTGGTGCTGCCAGCAGTGTTGGAGAAGGGATTCCTGCATCCGATGGGCAGCTGGACTAAGGATTCCAGGGGCCTCGCCAGCCTGAAATGGACTTCCAGATTCTGGGAGCTGTGGAAAGGAAGAGCCAAAGGATGCTTCCTCCCAGGCGTAGGAAGAGTATGGGGTTGAGGGCTTCATTTCCACCCCAGCAAGACCACAGCCCCCTCCTCTTGGCCATCCCCAGCGGTTTTATGGCCCGTTTTATGGCCACTGTAATGGCCCAGGTCAAAAGCTTCAGGGAGCTGTATTCTGGGAATTATGCAAACGAGGAGCAGGCCCAGGGCCAGAGTATGGATTTTGTCATTAAACCTGGGCAGGCCATGTCGTTAGTGCAGTAAAACCCACGTCATGACCACAGGTCTCAATATAAAATTATAGAGAACACAGCGGGGGAGGGGACACAGGGGGCCCATGGCCATGCTGACACCTGCCACTCTAACCCCTGAGAAAATGAGGGTGTGATGGAGGGCAGAGGCTGCAGAGTCCCTCTGCTGATCCCTGCCAGTGCTATTCCTGAAGCTTGGAGGCAGGAAGAGGGCCTGTTGTCCTGATAGGAAAACTGGGGCCAAGCTCAGAAAAGTAGAATGTCCCTGTGGCAGCAAAGCAGATGAACTCAGTACAGGTATGTGGGAATACTGACACCTGTCCCCAGGCCTGGAGTGAGACATCTGGGCTCCAGGAACCCCTAAGAGCCAGACTTGGTATACCAGGCTAACGGGGGCTGAACCCCTGATATTTCCAGCTCAGCTCAGACCCCATGTCTGGGATCCACCTCCTTCTCCATTCTCCTCTCTTACCATTGCCCCCTTCAGACCCCAGCCCGTGCCTCAATTATCTGTTCCAACAACCTGTCAACTCCCTAACTCACTCCTTGCGCCTCCTGCTGAGTGTCATCTCGCCCACAGATCCTGCCAACCTTGCTGGCCCCTTCCCACCTTCCCACGAATCCTTCATGTCCTCCTCATAGTTCTCGCCAGCACTGACTGCAGTCATGGGCTCTCTTTTTGCCTTTCCTACTAATTTGTGTTCTCCTCAAGGCCAAGGATGCATTATATTTATCTCTGAGCTCCAGTTTCTCCTAGAATAATACCTGACAGAATAATTGTTACATGTTTGCTGAGTGAATAAAGTAATGAGATCAAAAGCTGAGTACAAAGGTCTGTATCCCATTCTGAGCCTCAGTTGCCCTAGCTGTAAAGTAAAGATAATGGCCTGGAGAATGTCTAGGGTCTTGTTCACCTGTGAGATTCTCTGGCTAACTGAAGGTAGGAGCAGAGCTGAGACTGGACACCTCATCTCCCACCTCCCACACCTGGGCCACATCTGCTGCTGTTACTCAGAGCTTCCCTCCAGCTGTCCCCTGAGCATCTGAGGCACAGCCACCTGATCAGTAGGACTTCCTCCCCTCCTCAGAGACCTTGCCACACAGACTGGAGCCTCCTGGATGGCTGGAGCTGCTGTCCCAGCCCTGCGAAGGTTATCTGGCTTCTAGGACAGTCTGTTCTTCGTTCCCACCTTTCTTCTTCCCTTTTCTCTTTTCCTCTCTCTTGCTTCATCGTGGAGCATCTAGGCTATGCCAGACCTGATATAAATTGTCTATAAATATAAAGATAAATAAGAAATGGTCTGTCCCACAAGGAACTCACAACTTATTCACTAACTCATTCATTTGCCTGATATACTTCTAAGGTACAGCTTAAATTTCGCTTCTTTGGTTAAGCCTTCTCTTTTTTCCAGTCCTCAAAACACACACCCAAAATGAATTCCTTCTTCCTTTGAGCCCTCAGGTGACTCTTATCTGGGCATCCAGGGGAGCCGTAATCATCCTCAGTCTAGTGTCAAAGGGAGGTGGGTTTTGTGCTCAGCCTGAACTTGAGGCTTCCTCAAGTACAAGGTTGCTAGATTTAGCATATAAAAACATGGGACATCCAGGTAAATTTGAATTCTAGAAAAATGATAAATAACTTTTAGAATAAGTATGTCCCATGTAATACTTGGGACATACTTATACTAAAAAAAAATTTCATTATCTGAAATTCAAATTCAACTGGGCATCCTGTGTGGAATCTGGCAACCCTACTTAGGCAACCACCTTGCTCATCACTGGCATGGCCTTTATCTTTCCGAAAGCTGATTTTGACCCCCTCCAGGAACTGGTAGGAAGAAGAAGAAGAAGGAAGGAAGATCTGGGCTCAAACTAAAGTCCTTTGTGCAGTCAGAGCATCCATGGATATGCAGGGATGTTTCTAAATTAATAGGGCTCCTCAAACTCACACCTGTAAGCAGAGGCTACAGAGCATTGCATGTCCCCATGAGTGGCAAGAAAGGCGTTTAAACATCCCAGCCAGCCAGGAGCAGTGGCTCATGCCTGTAATCCTAGCACTTTGGGAGGCCAAGATGAGAGGATCACTTGAGGCCAGGATTCAAGATCAGCCTGGCCAAAATAGTGACACCCATCTCTATTAAAAATAATAATAATAATAAGGCCAGGCACAGTAATCCCAGCACTTTGGGAGACCGAGGCTGGCAGATCACTTGAGGCCAGGAGTTTGAGACCAGGCTGACCAACAAGATGAAACTCCATCTCTACAAAAAATACAAAAATTAGCCAAGCATGATGGCATACGCCTGTAATCCCAACTACTCAGGAGGCTGAGGCAGGAGAATCACTTGGACCCAGAAGGCAGAGGTTGCAGTGAGCCAAGATCACACCACTGCACTCCAGCCTGGGCAATAGACCAATACTCTGTCTCAAATTAATTAATTAATTTAAAAAAGAAAAAAAATAGACATCCCATGGGGGATGTGTCCTAATAGATTTCTGAGAGGGGTGGCTGGCTGAGGAGGTACCATTCATGGGCACAGCCTCTGGAGCTGCAAGGAAGAGGGGTGCTGGTGGGTTCTGAAACCCTTAGAAGCCCTAGAAGACAGCAGCAGGCTCGGGTTTCAGGACTGAGATGCTGGGTCTGCCTCCTGGACTAGCCCAGCTTACGTGTCTGTCTGTTCTTCTCCCCTCACCAGGTAAGAAGAAAGCAGCAGCATTGTTCGACAGCCAGGCCCCAATTTGCCCCATCTGCCAGGTGCTGCTGAGGCCCAGTGAGCTGCAGGAGCATATGGAGCAGGAACTGGAGCAGCTAGCCCAACTGCCCTCGAGGTAAGCCACCTGCCAGGGAGCCTGCCTGCTGGAGGCAGGGTTCTGGCCCCTGGATCCCAGGAGCAGCCGCCTGGACCATACCCCAGCCCCTCGGGAGAAGACAGGACCCTGCCACCCTTCTCCACAACTCTGTTTCAATCCTCAGATCTTTCCGCTGAATGAAGCCACTTTCCTCTTCTTGCTCTATTTTTGGAGATGTGAGGAGAGTGACCCCGCAGTCCCCAGCCTCAAAGGAGAACATGAGAGGAGCTAGACAGGGGTGAGCCACTGCCACAGGCCCAGCACTGCCATGTTGAGCCTCACAGCAGAATAAAAGAAGCAGGTCCTAGGCCTGGCAGGCCCCTCAGAAGTACAGCCTAGTCCCTCCAGGGGAGTGGGCACTACCTTCTCTATGAATCTCAGTATCTGAAAGATGACAATCTTGAGAATGTGCTCAGGTGTGTCCCCCACTGTCCCACCCCACCTCACCCCCAGCCTCCCTCCCTTGTCCCTGCCTGAAGGACTGGGCTGAGCCTCCTCAAGGCCTGGTGGAGGAGCCAGGTTATCAAAAAGAGTAGAAGAGAGGTGTGACAAATTACCTAAAATCTTAGCAGTTTAAAGCAACCATTTCATTGTGCTCGTGGAATCTGTGAGGTCAGGAATTCAGACAGGGCACAGAGGAGATGGCTGATGTCTGCTCCGTGATGTCTGGGGCCTTAGCTGGGAAGACTGGGTGGCTGGGAGCTGGGTCATGTGGAGGCTGCTTCCCTCACATGTCTGGGGGTTGATGCTGGCTATCAGCTGGGACCTCAGCTGAAGCTAGAATCAAAGCATGTACATAGGGCTTCTCCATGTGGCCTCGGCTTCCTCATAGCTTGCCAACCTCAGGATGGTTGGAATTCTTGCATGGCAGCTTTGGGCTCCAGAAGCAAATGTTCCAGCCAATGAGATGGAAGCTGGATCACTTTTTATAACCTAGCCTGAAAGTCATTGAGTCTCACTTCCATTGTATTCTATTTATCGAGGCAGTATTAGACCACCCAGAATTCAAGGGGAGGGGACATACACCCCCCTTTTGATGGGAGGACTGGCAAGGTCACATTGTAGAAACATATGTGGGATGGAAGATATGGTTGCAGCCGTCTTTGGACAATATAATCTGCTACTGAGGGACAGCCTGCCCCGCTCCTCCTAGTCCGACCCTTATTCAGTTTAAGTCATCAGACTTGACTGATCCTCCTTCCTTCTACCTTCTAACCGAATCCCCATGCAGGGTGCAGGGGATCCCATAGTGAATCAGAATGGTCCCTGACCTTGAAAGTTCATAGCATGAGGGTTGGGAGGGTCGGGCAGTACAAACCCGGAGGGATGGAGACTGGTCTATGGGAAGAACTGGAGCTGGGGGGTGTCAAGGAGGCACCAAACCCAGCACAGAGCACAGAAGGTTTCCTCAGGAAGGTGAGGCCTGAGCTGAATTTTGAAGGAAGAAATATTTAGTCATCTATCGCTGTGCTACAAATTATCCTAAAACCTAGCGGCTAAAACAACACACATTTATTATCTCAGTTTCTGTGGTCATCAATTCAGGAACAGCTTAGCTGGATGGTTGTGGGTAGTAGTGGCTACTGGCTGGGAATCTCTCATGAAGCTGCAGTCAAGATGTGAACCAAGGCAACAGTCATCTGAAGATCTGACTGGGACTGCAGGATCTGCTTCCAAGATGCTCATTCACATGGCTGTTGGCAGGAGGCCTCAGTTCCCCCACATGTGGGTCTCTCCATAGGACAGCTTGAATTTCCCTATGACATGGCAGCTGACTTCCCACAGAGCATGCAGTCCAAGAGAGGACTAAGGAGGATGCCACAGTGCTTCTTATAATATAGTCTGGGAAGTCACACAGTGTTGCTTCTGTTCTGTTCTGTTCTATTCTATTCTATTCTATTCTATTCTATTCTATTCTATTCTATTCACTAGGAGCAAGTCCTCAAGTCCAGCTCATTCTCAAGGGAGAATAATTAAGCTCTAGAAGCTCTATCCCTTGAAGGGAGGAGTATCCAAGAATCCATGGGCATAGAAGACTATACTAGTGATAATAATAATAATCCTTGTTGAACACTCACTGTGTGCCGAGTATTTTACATTGCATTAATTTATTTAATCTTCACAACAACCCTCTGAAGTAGGTGATAATAATTGCTCCCTTTTTACAGTGGAAGAAACTGAGGTGCAGATGAGTTAAGTGACATCTCTAAGGTTGCACAGCTAGTAAGTGATGAAGATAAGATTCAAACCTAAAGTAATCTGACTTCAGTACCCATGCTCTTAATCACTCCCATCCCCACCACTTCCCACACACGCCTGGGATTGGCCTGCCAGTGGCAGAAAGTGGGGGAAAAAAATCCTTCTGCAGTTGAGTTCCATATTTTGACTGTCCAGGGGGGGTCCTGTGTAATTTGCTCCCAGAGGAGGACTTCTCCTAACAGGGTCAGAGAATGGAAGCAGAGGATAGAGGAGTCTGCCCAGCCTTGTAAAAGCAGTGTGCCCCCTAAGGGCCTGGAGAATGGGAGCCCCCAGCTCTCTGTCTGCCTCCTCGGTGAGGGCCACATTACAGGGCAGTCCCAGGTGCTCCACACCTGCAATGTCCAGGGCGTGCACTTCTGCCAACAGCCTTCCTTGTTCCACACACCCACCCACGACCCTGCACAACCCCCTCATCCCCCACATCCTCCCAGAGCATCCCTGTGTCCATTTCCCTACCCCGAGCTCCATGCTTCTCGCGCTATGTCTTGCGTCCCCGCATCTGTACCCCTCACGTCGCGGCCCAGCCCAGCACCCCTACGCCCATGCCCCCTCCGTCTGTGCACGCCCTGCGCCCCCGGCACGCGCCCCCCTCCAACCGGGTGTCTGACAGCCGGACAGCGGGATCTGCACAGCAAGTGAAATTCCCGTCGGATCGATAAAGCCGAAGCGCTGGCGGCGACGGGTCGATGGTTTTATCTGTCTCGGCCCCGCCGCGCCCGGCGCGCTGACAGTCGGACCGGTCGGCAAAGGCGTTCAAGGGCAGCCGCGCCCGCGCCCCCTCCCCTCGCTTCTCTCGCCCTCCCTCCCTGCGGCCGCTGCGCCCACCGGACTGCGGGCTGGACCGGCCCGCCGCCGCCCTCGTGATTTATCTGGATTTTTAATTGGAAAAAATTTGCGAATTAATTGATTTCAGGAACTTGCCAATTAACATTGTAATTGGGTGCGTGATAAATTCCCAAGGAGCGTGTCAGCTCCCTCCGGGCTGACGGCCGCGCAGCGGGGAGCGCGGGGAGGGCCCCAGCCTTGGCTGCCCTTGCCCCGCCCCTGCCCGCTCTAGGGAAGCCAAGACAGCAGAGGAGGTTGGGAAAAGTTGACACACGGGTTCCTGAGACCCCTCTCCACTCCCCACCATCAGCTCCCTGAGCAGAGGGGCCTGAAACCAGCCATTTCACAGATGGGGAAACTGAGGCCCGCAGGAGGGCAGAGCCTGTGTGTGCCTCACTTCCAGGGTCCTGGCAGAGCCCACATGAGGGCAGCCCCATCCACCAAAGGCACATGGTTGGAGGTCTCCTCCCCAGCTCTCCCTCCTCCCCTCCCGTCTCCTCTCTGCCCCAGCCCTTCTTTCCCCTGCTGGCTCCTCCCTCTTCTCGCTTCCAACTGTCCCCTTTCCTCTTCTACCCTGCCTTTGCCTCCATTGCCTCTTTCGCCCTCCCTGGCCTTCCTCAGCTTAGCCAGCTCCTGAGTCTGTGGATGCTGCCGCCAGGTGCCCTCCATCAACCTGGACATGTTCCCCCTCCACTTGACTGCTTCCTAAGGGGCTCTTCAGACTGGCCTGGTGTTCTGCCTCCTGCCTCCCTTTGCCCAACAACACAAAGCACACCCCACTAGGAGCAGACTGCTATTTCAGACACACTCAGGGGCTCACAGAGAGAAGCAGGGACCTTCCAGCTCCAGAGCCAGGGCTGGCTGTGCCTCAGACACAGGCACAAACATATACAGGACATGCAGGTGCACACACACACCCATTCCAACACAGAGATGTGCCCACACACACACCCTGAAAGAAGTCTTGTCCCATGGATGTCATTCCCATAGGTACATAGGCGCACAGACACTTACAGGAAGAGTAGTCAGAACTTCCTTTGGCAAAGTCCTTACACTTTTCCAAACACTTTTTCATTTGAGATCAGAGGCTGTGCCAACACTCTCTCCCTCACCCCATCCTTTATCTTTCCCCTTCTCAGCCTCTTCACAGGGACTCCATTAGACCCCAGAACTTGGCCAGGTAGAACAAGGAGAGTGAAGTTAGATGGAGAACAGATTGTTGAGGGCTTTCAATGCTGGAGGACGTCCTTGATGGGGTGGAGAGTAAGCTGAACATTCAGGAGCCAGGGTGAAGCTCCGTCAGAGAGAGACAAGTGGGAGGGGCATGGTTGTGAGGCCAGTGTGGAGTGTGGATTGGGGGTAGAAGCAGGAGGCAAGGGAGGAGGTTGGCTGGGGTCCAGGGGAAAGTTGGTGAGGCTGACCCAGGACAGTGGCAGTGGCAGTGGGGATGCAGAAGAGGGAATGACGAGAGGTGGAGGAAGAAGCCACAGGACTTAGTTAGGGTGCTTACTGGGAGGAAGCTTTCTAACTTGGATGATTGCGAGAGTGATGGTAGCAGAGAAGCAAGTGTCTGAGGGAAGGAAGGGATGTTGGGCAAGCTCAGCCTAAGATGTCTCTGGGATGGTGATGGGGGAGGGACTGGATGTGCGGAGAAACAAACAGGGACATAAATAGATGGGGGCTGGAGGTTGAAGGGTGGGGGCGGAGGAAGGAGTTGGCCCCCAGACTTCCCAGTGGCCCTCAGGCAGGAGTTTCCACCCAGAGAGATGAAGGAGCCTTGGGCATGGAGAGATTGCACAAAAGTGGGGCTTGGCTTGGTGGGGTCTGAACTTAGAGATATTCTCTGGGAGGTTTCTGGAGCCACTCAAGATCTGGCCTCTGAGCTGGGAAACCAGCTCTCTGGCCAGCACTTTAAAAGGCCTGAAAGAAGCCAGAGGGAGGCTGGGTGACTCTAGAGGAGAGGCGGGGTGTGGAGATGGCAGTGCCCCCACCCCCACTTAAGCCTTATTTAAGGCCGGCCTCGGTGTTTGGTTGGGTAATGAACTAGATAAACAATTCCCCAAATAGATTAAAACGAAGTGTAACTTACAAAGGCGGCTGGTGATGATGGTTTATTCCCGGGCAGCACACCATTTCTTTATTTCCAAGGATAATTCAGTGTAAATCACCTTAATTAAAAGTGTCAGCCCAGCCCATGAATATTGTACTTAGGAACGCGTTTCCTGGGTCCCAGTTATAATTTAAAACCCATGGATCACTAGGCAGCGAGTGACTGAGCAAGGGAGGAAATCGTTGGGGGCGGGCTGTGGAAACAGGGAGGGACGAAGGCAGAGCTGATGGGCTGGGCGGGAGCCAGGCTGCCTACAGCTGCTGGCCTCAGACCTCTCTTCTATGAGGCAGGCCCTTCAGCAGACTGCTCAGCCTCTGGGGGGCCAAGCACACTGGGAGGTAATCAGGTTGTTTTAGGGAAGATAGGGAGGGGGTCCCTTGCTCAGAGAGAGGCAAGGAGCCTCAGGTAGTACCAATCCAATGCAAGGGACAGCAAAGAGTGTTGCTAGGAAAAGATCCAGAGGAGTGGATCACCAAGTGACAGGCTGGACATTCTGACCCTGAATGTCCCCGTTTCTGTTCACCAGCAGAGCAAACTGAAGCCCAGAGTCAGCAGTTCCCTCCCCAAAGTCACACAGCAAGCAAAGAAAAATAACTGGATTCTGCCCTCTATTCTAAGCCCTGGGTGTCTTTATGGAGGCAGCATGGTCATTTAAAAGCCAGCATTGTGGGCTTGGCCAGACACCACCTCAAATCCCAAACCCTCCACGGACTCTGTGACCATATAAATGTCATTTGACCTGGTAGTCAACTTTGTAGAGATTTTGCGAAGTTTCAATGAGATAACATATATTAAGGCCTGCCCCTGTCACATACAGTGGGTGCACAATCATTGTTCATTCCTTCCTTTTCTGCTGTCACCTGATCCAACTGGAGATAATACTCATATCCTAGGGCAGAGCAAGCATGATGTTGTACAGTAGATGCCTCATTTCTGTACCAGAAATGGTGGTGGTAGTATTTGTTTACTGAGTGAATGAAGAAGTGAACAAATGATAAAAGCCATAGACTCAAAAACTAGTTGCTTCTCAAAAGCAGTTCTGTGTCCTCCTTGAATCCCCAGTCCCTACATCAGGGCTGGCATGAACCATTTATGAGCAAAACATAATTGAATGGAACCTGTTGTAGCAGGCCTTCCTGGTCTGTGATGCCCCCACTGTGTGATTAGACTGGGTGACAGCTATGTTTTTACACTCAGACCTTGGCCTCACTCTGCTGCTGGGCCTGGTGGCCCCTGCACTGGGATGTACATATGTTGTGTGTGTGTGTGCATATGTGTCTACATTTGTGGGTACATGTGCGTCTGGGTGTGTGTTGGTACACACAGGTGTTCATATCTATGCATGTGTTTATTGGACTTGTGCACATGAGCAGCTATCATCTAATCTGTGTGGCTGTTGTAAATCTTTTTTTTTTTTTTTGAGACACAGTCTCACTCTTGTCGCCCAGGCTGGAGTACAGTGACGCAATCTCGGCTCACTCCAACTTCTCCCTCCTGGATTCAAGCGATTCTCCTGCCTCAGCCTCCCAAGTAACTGGGATTACAGGCACCTGCCACCACGCCCAGCTGATTTTTGTATTTTTAGTAGAGACAGGGTTTCACCATGGTGGCCAGGCTGGTCTCAAACTCCTGACCTCAGGCGATCCACCAGCCTCGGTCTCACAAAGTGCTGGGATTACAGGCGTGAGCCACTGTGCCAGACCATGAATCTGTATGGACATGTGTCTGGGAATATGCCTCTGTGGCCCTGTGCATCTGTATGCGTGTTTGAGTCTCCAGGTGTGACTGATTGTATCTGTGCCTGTTGGCAGAATTATAGGAAGTCTATGGGTATGTATATGTGTGCACCTTTATACCAGGGTTTCTCAACCTCGGCACAGTTGACATTTGGGGTCAGATAATTCTTTGCTGTGAGGGGCTGTCCAGTACACTGTAGGCTGTTTAACATCCTCTACCTACCACATGCCAGTAGCAACCTCCCCCTCTCCACTCAAGTTTTGACAATCAAAAATGTCTCCAGACATTGCCGGATGTCCCCTGGGCAGGCAAACATCCCTTCCCCTTCTCCCCTGTCCCCCATTGAGAGTCACTGCTGCATCCGAATCTGACTGTGCTTTTGCTGGCATGTCCGGTATGTCTGTGGGTGTCTAAGCTCATCTGTGCATGTTCCTTATGTCTACATTCGTTAAGTCCCTATGTGCCCCATGCATTCTGCCTTGGATGTGTGTCTGTGTGTTCTTGTGCGTTCTGGGTATATCTGCGGGTGTGCTGTACGTTATAGCTCATATGTGTGTCTGTACGGGGACCCTATGTGAATGGGCTGCGTCTGCCTCCGTGCATTCATCAGCCAGCACTTCTGTGAGCGTGTGTGTGTGTGAGTGCACGCGCATGAATGTGCGAGCACAGATGTGGTGAGCATAGTGGGGGCAGCAGGCAGGGAGGGACAGGAACAGGGATATTAATGTTTCTGAAGTGGATCTGATTTGATACGTCTTGTTCCATTGTCAGCATCTGTTTAGCGGGGATTTGTAATACTTTGTGGCTCTGGATCACTCATGCTTAGCGCGGGATGTGGCCTTGCATACCAATTTTGTTATTAAACACAGTCCTCGCCTCCCCCACAGCCCATCCATCACCTCCCACCCCAGCCCCCGCCTGCTCTGAGCTGCCCACCATATTTCAGGGCCCAGCTCCCGCCTGCCTGCCGCGCCCGATGCCGGAGGGCCTGGGGCTGACAAATTGAATCAGGGGGAGATCATTCCTGGCCTAACACAGTTTGCAGCATGTTGGAGGGAGAATTGACAAGAGCCATGTCAGCTCCATCACCCCAATCCCACAGGAGCTAAGAGCGGGCTAGGGACAGGGGGTGGAGAGAAGGGGGTCTCCAGGACAGGCAGAATCTTCAGGGCTGATACAAGGAGTCAGGTAAAGTCCCTTTCTTCAGATCCACTGGGGAGTCTACCATGCCTAGTGTCTGTGTCTCCCTCCCAGGGGCCACCACTAGCCCTTGGCCCATGAGAGAGGCTGAGCTAGGCTGGGCCACGGGAGTTGAAAGGACTGGGTGGAGCTTGGCGGAGCTGGGCTGGGCTAGGCTGGCTATGCCTTCTCTGTCTCTGGGGTCTTCTTGCTACTCTACTGTTGCATGCCCTGGGCGGCAGGCAGAATGGTTACCCTGTTCTCTTCTTTCTTGGCAGCAAGAATTCCCTTCTGAAGGATGCCATGGCTCCAGGCACCCCCAAGGTAGGTGGCCAATTACATGTTTTCCTCCTGCCCATACTAACCTAGGCCTATCCAGAACTGGTTCCTCCTGAGAAAAAGGAGCTTTTCTAGTATCCTCAACTATCTCCAGCTTTTCTAATATCCTCAACAATCTCCAGGTCTTGAACATCATCCTGAGGCCTAGGGCTGCACCGCGTGTGTGTGTGTGTGGTCTGTGCATGAGGGAGAGTGTGCTCATCTGACTTGCTCCTCTTCCAGCCGGGAGAGGGGTAGAGCCAAGAATGGCCTGGGAGATGTGGGTGACCCAGACACTAAGGGTGGGAAGACTCAAAGGAAGAAAGTGAGCTATAGCAGACGAAGAAAAATAAAGAAATGCAGGTCAAGATAGTGCAGGGCCCTAGATGCCAGACTATGGGGGCACAGGGGTGTGTGAGTGTGCAGGGGTGCGTGTGTGTGCGCGCGTGTGTGTGTTTGTGTGTACTTTGTCCTGAGGGCAACAAGGAGCCAAGGAAGAGGCTGGACTCATCTGGGGAACCAGTCTGCCTCTCTGAACAAACCCTGTGGGAGAAAGACTTGAAAGCATCAGATGGAGAAAGGGAAAATGAAGAGCAAGAATCTGGCTTAAAGGTGGGGCCAAGAGGCCTTTGCACAATGAAATTTGTACCAAGAACTCCCCAAAGATGGCCACAGACACTGTGGGTACTACTTACCCAAAGGTGGTTTTGAGGGGATGGATATATGGGGAGAACCAAACCCTCACTCACTGAGTATCCCCTTCCCCATTCCTCGGTAGAAGGCTGCATCCTTTCTCCCACAATTATTCAGAATGGGAGGCCACCCCTAGCCTATTTTATAGGAAGTGAGGAATGACTATGGAAGATTTGGGAAGGGTGGAATCAGTGAAGGAGAGTGTTTGGAGAGATTAGAGCAAAGGCAAAGGTGAGAATCTGGGGGACTCCTGCACTTGGTGTCAAGATAAGGTCTAGGAAGCAGGGAAGGAGACAGAGGAGGAAAGCTCAGTGAGTTAAGAGGGGCACAGGAGAGTGTGTTATCTCAGGATCCTAAGGAAGAAAGTTTCTAAATGTATCAGGTGGTCAGCAGTCAAACTGGGAAAGACTGGAGAAGGGGCTTGTTGTATTAAGAAGTCTGGCAGTGACTGGTGACCTATAAAAGGTCAGTTTTGGGAAAGGAGAAAGAGTGACAAGTATCACCTCCATGGGGTAGGCCCAAATACCCTGCAAGCCTTTCAAAGGTATAGGAATGGATCGTGTACCTTCGTTTAGAAAACTGCTCACCTGAGCAAGCTGGGAGAGGAGCAGAGCGCCTAGCCCAGCCTTGGGTGGGTGTAGGCCTTGGCCAAGGAGGCAAAGCCCCAAAGAGAAAGGGGAGGCTAGGGGTGCCAGGCAGCTGCAGACTCACAGAGGTAGGGAGCTACAGTCACTGAGTGTGGCCCAGCCTGCAGCATGTAATGGTGTGGTTCAGGAAAGTCAGAGACAAGCTTCCAAGTCGGCCACCACAGGTGACAGCTGACACCTGAGCATGGCTGGCAGGGTTGGGGACTTGGACATCAGTGAGGCCTGTGTTCTAAGGACAAACCCCTGGCAGACACAATCTACCTCCGTCCCTAGCTCCCCACATATGCAGACCCACACACACTCAGGTCACAATACAGACATAGGAAGTCTTAAACATGTGTCCTGAAACCACAGACACAGGCATACTGACCATCAGACACAGAGACAAGGGACACTTGCTCACCCACTTCCAGATATATGCCCACACCCCCAAAGCTGAACAGTTCAGGGTCTATCCTCTGCCTTGACCTAGGCTTTAGGGAAGCAGGTCATGAGTGGAAGAGGCGAGAGAGAGAAGGTTCAAACAAGAGACTGAAAGGACAGGGAGAAGGAGGGAGGGAGGAGGAGGAGAGGGCGAGGGGGCCTTAGACAAGATTGATGGCCTCGTTGCCATTAAGAAAAAAATTAGCCGGTGGCGGCTATCATATTAAAGGGTGAAGAAGCCGTGAATTATTTTCTTAAAGATCTTATCGCTTACAATGATAATTTTACCTTCCAAAAGGCCACTTTTAATGAGGCGAAGAGCCAGGCAAAAAGTCATGATTTAATGCCGGGATTTTTTTTTCAAAACACATTTTACTGCTTTTTGGTCCATGTTTAAAAAGCGCCAGTGACCTTTTTTTATTCCGCTTGCCCCAGGTGTAACGCCGAGGCCTCTCAGGGCTTCTAACCTAGAGAGAGAGAGAGAGAGAGAGAGAGACAGAGAGAGAGAGAGAGAGACAGAGAGAGAGAGAGAGAGAGAAGGCGCACAAACAGGAGCTTTTTCATGGGCCGGAGGTCGGGGTGACCCACACTGTTCCCCCTCCTTAGCATCTTCCTTGGGACCAGAGAAGGAGAAGAACATTGCCTGAGAGCACCTCCTCTCTGAGCTGAGGGCTGGGTCACCCACGAGGCCTCCCGTCGGGCTTGGGTGGGTGAAGAAGGAGCTCCACGTTGCAGAGAATCCCACGAAGGCCCTTTCCAGCCTCTTCTGCCCTCCAGCTCCTGGGGTATGGGCAAGTCAGGGAGCCCTGCCAGACCAGCAGCTGTCCCTTCCCTTTCCAGGGCCCTTTCCAGTCCAAGCCTGAGGATGCGCAGCATGGCCACCGCATGCGGGTCACATCCTAAGGCTCAGCCGGAGATGAAGGATAAATGGCTGCTCCATCTTCCCCAAATTGCTTTCTTTGGGCTGTCACTGGCGATTTGGCGTGGTTTTCTAAGCTGGGGAGGACTCCTAGGGAATTGTGTGCTTCCGGCTCAGAGCTGTACAGGCTGGAGAAGGTGGGGGGAGGAAGTATGGATTGCTTTCAGGCCTCCAGGCCCCCAGTTTGCAGCTGAACAGGCCTTGGCAAGAGCTGGCTCTCAGGCAGAATGTGCCATGTGGTATTTCAAATTGTGGTGCTTGCACACAATTTCAAGCAGACAGTTTATTAATCTAAACTGCAGGCGTATGTAGAAGAGGCCATACAAGATTGACATGGGGGGATTAGTTTTGCTGGGGTTTTTGCTGGGATCATCACCGTAGCACCAGGATAAGTGGACCAGTGTACATCCCTAGCTACACGTGGGAAGCTCACATGCTATTTAATTTACTGTCTCTATTGTGGGGCTGCCATCAGCCTGTATTAAGGGCAGGCAGGGTAGCAGGTATATGGCTTTACCCCCAACCCTTCATGGGGATCCCAGAGTCTCTGCTCTCCAAGGGAAAACAAAACATATACAGTCTCAGCCTACTGGGAGTGGACTGGGAGTCTCGCTCCACTGGGGCAGAGATTAGCCTAAGCAGGGTCCCTCAGGGGGTCTCTAACCATCCCTAAAACCAAGCCATGCTCTCCCACAACTACACTCCCAGGACTTGACCCCATGCCTTTAGAATCTCAAGAGTGGTCTTTCTATCCCTCAGCCTCCTTCTCTTTGCCTCACTCCCCAAAGTGCCACAGGACTGGGAACTCTAGAGACTGACTGTAGGTCTCATTCGGCCTGAGGCCACATGTCCTTTTTCTTCTTCCAGTCCCTCCTGTTGTCTGCTTCCATCAAGAGGGAAGGAGAGTCTCCAACGGCATCACCCCACTCATCTGCCACCGATGACCTCCACCACTCAGACAGATACCAGGTGAGGAGGGGTGGTGGGTGGCCATGAGAAGCAAGCTCACCTGGGGGAAGGTTTCAAGAGCCTACCTGGTGCTAACTCCTCCTCTCCTCCGCAGGCCACAGGAGAGGCCTGAACTGGGTTTGGTTCCCTCTGTGTCCAGTGCCCCTAAATGAACTCAGGAGGCATAGGTGTCAGGGAATAGGCCTTAAATAGATGGATTTTAGGGAGAGATGCCAAGGTCACATGGGCTCCATGGGCTCTGAGCACCTCTGAATCATTCTATCCATCAGGAAGTATCCTATGGGGTTTGGTTTCATAAGAGACCCAGATACACAGCCCAGAATCACCTGAAGATTTCAGACTTCAAAAGCATGATACTGGCCGGGCGCAGTGGCTCAGGCCTGTAATCTCAGCACTTTGGGAGTCCAAGGCAGGCAGATCACGAGGTCAGCAGTTCGAGACCATCCAAGCCAACGTGGTGAAACACCGTCTCTACTAAAAATACAAAAATTAGCCAGGTATGGTGGCAGGCACCTATAATCCCAGCTACTCCGGAGGCTAACGCAGGTGAATCACTGGAACCCGGGAGGCGAAGGTTGCAGTGAGCTGAGACCACGCCATTGCACTCCAGCCTGGGTGACAAAGCAAGGCTCCGTCTCAACAAAAAAAAAAAAAAAAAAAAGAAATAGCATGATACCTTAAGCAAATAACCATTCAATTCCACCAACCCTGGACACTGCCTGTGAGCATCTTGGGCAAATAGGAAGGGAGTCATCACACAGTCCTACAAGATCATAGCAGAGGGGCCTAAGGGTAGCATCTTAGCTATAGATGGACCTTCTCTGGAGTAGGAAGGACAAAGAACTTCCCCCAAAACTTTTGTCTAAGGAGAGGCAGAGCCCTGTCTTTCAGACCCCCAGAGCCGTTCGATGGAAGAAAACAGTTCCTATTCCAAGGAACATTTGTCCAAATGGCAACAGGGCTTCTCAGAGAGGCCCAGTGTGAGAAGGGAAGAAGACCCCTGATCTGATGTGGAAAAACAGGGCTGCAGGGACCTGTAAGCTGGGGTAGAGAACCAGGGGCCCTGCTGGCACACCTGACCCCTAATGGGAATTAGAGAAAGGTGTTCTCTCTGCACCCCTTCCTTACAGCTGACACAGCCTGGCCTGGCACAGGGTACAGAGCTTGGAGAGTAGAGTGCCCAGCACGGCTGGACAGACTCCACCGAATGCCTTCACACAGGACTCAAACTGCAGAGCCCAAGTGCAAGCCCTGGGAAGGGATCCCTGCTCTCTCTAAAGGAACCCCAGTTTCAGAGAGGAAGCCCAATAAGCCCCTGGGAGACATTGCCCCAATCCAGACAACCCTGGTTCAAGGCAGAGAAATGACCAGACCCCAGGGAATTCTGATCTGAGAGGGAACAGAGACAAGGCTTTGTTCCAGAGCATTCTGGTCCGGAGGAACAGACAGAGCCCCACCTTCAGAGGCCTGTCCTCTGTACTGCACTCATGGCATGCACCTTGCCATCTGTTCAACCAGGAAGAGTAACCACCAGGCAACAATGCCTCAACTCCCTGACCCACCTTCCTCCCCACAAATGTCAGTATTTCTTTTCTCTCCTAAAGACTATGAGGAAAGCTATGGACTCTCTTGCCTAAAAACATACACATGTGTTTTTACATACCACATAGGCACACACACATGCAGTATTATACATACAATTTCAGGAGGTTAGGAAAGCTCTAGAGCCCATCCCAGTACCACTTAGAGATCTCTGAAGCCCAGGTTAAGACCCAAGACCCTGTTCTAGACTCTAAGCACACATCTTAAAGGACAAATCAAACTACGTTGTATCCTACAAAATAAAGCTGAAGCTCCTTATCATGGCAGCAAGGCCTTCTGTGATATGGATTCAACCTATATGTCCAGCTTCTATTCCAAATACTGTCCATGAATCCTATGGGCTATGCTCACTGAACTAACGCTAACCACTCCCTGGATGACACATTCCTTTCTTGCCTCTGTATCTTTTCACATGCTATTTCTTCTAACAGAACTGTTTTACCCCACTCCATCAAATTTCTATTTATCCTTCCAAATCCTGCCCAAATATTATCTCCTCCAGGAAGCCTTTCTGGATGAGCTATCTCATGACCCTTGTGTGTCCTGGTTATTGCCCCTGTCACCCTACATTGTGATCACCTGTTTAGGTATGTTTCCGTTATCTACAAAACATCCCAAAATTTAGTGGCTTAACACAACTCATTATTTATAATGCTGTGGGTTGAGTGGGCATTTCCTCACTCATGCAGCTCATTTATCCTGGAGGACAGGCTGGGCTGGAAAGTCCAAAATGGCCTCACCGCATGTTTGGGAGATTGGGTATCTTGGCTCTCTTCCATGTGGCCTCCCATCCTCCAGTACATTCAATAGCTTTCTTTCTTAGCAATCTCAGGGCAGTGTCACACCAAGAAGGTAAATTCCAAAGCTACAAGGCCTCTTGAGGCCTAGAATCTGGAACTCACACATCACTTCTACCACTTTCTATTAAGCAAAGCAAGTCACAAAGCTAGCCCATAATCAAGGGATGAGGAAAGGCAGCTCTTGATAGGAGAAGATGCAAATAATTCTGGCCGTATTTAATCTTTCACAATGAATCTGACTCCACTAGACTTGGAGTTTCTCCAAGGCAAGGACCTTGTCTTATCCTTCCTTTTTTTTTTTTTTTTTGAGACAGAGTCTCGCTCTGTCGCCCAGGCTGGAGTGCAGTGGCGCAATCTCGGCTCACTGCAAGCTCCGCCTCCTGGGTTTACGCTATTCTCTTGCCTCAGCCTCCCGAGTAGTTGGGACTACAGGCAACCGCCACCTCGCCCGGCTAGTTTTTTTGTATTTTTTAGTAGAGACAGGGTTTCACCGTGTTAGCCAGGATGGTCTCGATCTCCTGACCTCGTGATCCACCCGTCTCGGCCTCCCAAAGTGCTGGGATTACAGGCTTGAGCCACCGCGCCCGGCCATCCTTCCTTTACTCAAACATTTATCTAGTACTCACTCATGCTCAGCTTTGTGTCCTTGCCTTCAAGGGGTTAGATTTGCAGATAGATAATTACGGTCCAGTGTTTTGAGTGCTATGACAGGAGTATAAATAAGTTTCTAGGGGCCAGGCACAGTGGCTCATGCC
Source organism: Macaca fascicularis (assembly GCF_037993035.2). Classification (NCBI taxonomy): domain Eukaryota; kingdom Metazoa; phylum Chordata; class Mammalia; order Primates; family Cercopithecidae; genus Macaca; species Macaca fascicularis. The sequence continues at coordinate 190,118,133 of NC_088375.1, read as the reverse complement.
TGTAATCCCAGCACTTTGGGAGGCCAAGGCAGGTGAATTGCTTGAGGCCAGGAGTTCAAGAGCAGCCTGGGCAACATGGCAAAACCCTGTCTCTACTAAAAATATAAAATTTTAAAAAAATTAATAATAAAGAATAAGTTTCTAGGATACTACAGTAGAAGGAAGGGAAAATCAGAGCAAGCTTCACACAGGAGATAATGACTGAAAATGGACTCAGAGAAGGAATAGAAGTTCACGTGGCAGACAAGGAAGAAAGGTTACTCCAGATATCAAGGCAACACTATGTACAGAGAACATAGAGGTGTAACAGAATGATATATCTGGGGACCTGCCAGTAGTTTGGTTTTGTTAGAAAGTAGAACGCAAGGAAAGTTAGTAGATGAAGCTGGAAAGCAACCCAGGGACTAGCTGGGTATCCCGTCCCTTGCTCTTTACACAAGGCCTGGCATGTAGTAGTTGTTCAGCTATGTTGGATTTTTAAAGTCACTGAGCTAGGCCTTGAAAGCAGGGGGTACTGGTTTCTGGGTTTTTGTTTTTGTTTTTGTTTTTTATAGAGACAGGTGCTCACTATATTGCCCAGGCTGGTCTTGAACTCCTGGGCTCAAGCAATCCTCCTGCATTGGCCTCCCAAAGTGCTAAGATTAAAGGCATGAGCCATCGTGCCCAGCCTTGGTTTCCAGTTTGAATTCTCATTTACTTAGCCCCTGCTGACTGACTAACCCTCTTTATGATTACCTCACTTAAACCTCATAGCAACTGTATTCATCATCCCCAATCTATTACCAAGGAAACAGGCCTAGAAAGAAGTGACTTTTCTAAGAACATATAAATTGCAAGTAACAGAATTAGGACTTGAACTTGAGTCTGTTTGGCCCTAAATCCGAGATTGTTTCCCAACCCATCACTGGGCTCAGGGCTTATAAAGTCTTTCTCCCCTTCCCACTGATGTCTCTTTCATGCAAGACACTGTGCTGGGTAAATGGCTAGAGATGACCTCCCAAGTACAAGGGACAGATATGTAAACAAACAGTCAAAATATACATAATCAAAGAGAAGCAGTGGAACTGCGAAAACTCAGAGGAGGCATCAAACCCAGGCTTGGGGGACAGAACTAAGTCTTACCAGAGTCCTGAAGGATGAACAACAGTTAACCCAGCAGGGGATACTGGAGGCCATGGAGGCTCTCTGGCCTGCAGTCCAGAGCATGGAGTGCTCAAAAAGCTACAGTTAGCTCTGCAAAGCTGAGTGGCAGGAGTGTAAAGGGAGAGAATAGGAGTGGGAGAAGAGTCTGGCGAGGCAGACAGGGCAGGCCTATATGCCAGGTTGCAGATCTTGGTGGAGAACCACTGAAGGATTTAAAGAAGGAGAGGGTTAATTTTGTCCAATAGAAGGATCACATTGTGTGTAGTGTGGAGGATGGGTTGCAGAGAGAGAAGCTGGAGACCAAAAGATGAGACGGGAAACAGCTACAAATTTAGAAAGCTCGTAAGATTATGTATGACTGGAACACAACGACAACCAAGGTAGGTACAACCATGGAAAAAAACTCAGGGCTGACTTGCCTATGCCCAGCACCATGCTGGGCTCTGGGTTCACCCAAATAACTCACACATGGCCCCAACCCTGAAGTGGTCAGTCCACTGATAAAAACCTACACAAGCTATGATAACGGCGCAGAGATGAATGTACTCTTACACAAGGCAAAGCTATTTTTCAGTTACAGACCAGGAAGGATGAGTAGGAGATACAGAGGTGGAGATGAGAAAATCAGAGACCTTTCAAAGTAGACTTTCAGGATCTAGAAAAGGACTGAGTGTGAGGGATGGAGAAGGTGGGGTCAAGGGCGACTCTCAACTTTACTCTGTGGGCACACCTGAGTAGATGATGGCTTCCTCTTTTGAATAGGGAACCCAAAAGAAAGGCCTCTGTTTGGAGGATACCGAGTTTAATGTTGGCCATGTGGGTATGCAGTGCCTATGGGAGCTCCAGGGGCCGTGCAGCAGACAGCTGACATGTTGGGAGTCGTCTGATAACAAAACTGGGTGGCCTAGGGGTTGGGCAGGGATCGCCCACGGACGATCGGGAATTCCGACGCCTTGTCCCCTGCAAAGCGCCCAACGCGATGCCTCTGCCCTAAGGGCAGCCGCGCGGAAGGCAGGCACAGCAGGCGGGAGCTGGGGCCGGGCGGTGGGGCGAAAGGAGCCCCGCAGCGGGAGGGGGCGTGGAGCGGGGGGGTGGAAGGACTTTGCAGCCGCTAAAGCTGGGGTTGGTAGGCTTCACGGCGGTGGGAGGGACCCCGGGGAGGCTTCTGCCGGTTGCTACCGGAGTACAAACGGCAGCTTCCTGGTCTCGGTCCGGCCACCCCCGCGCCGAATTGTGAACTTTCACCCCCAGCGCGCGACGGCGGCAGATCACGTGATCAGGGCCAACATGGCCGCCGCCGCCGCTGGGAGCTGAGGTGCCGCCGCCGCCGGGCAGCCGGGGGGAATCCGCCCGCATCGCCGCCTTCGCCCGCCGGGCGGCCGTGGGGCCCAGAGCGCCGGAGGCCGGGGCCGGGGCGGCACCGCGCAGCGGCCACGGGGTCCCGTTAGAGCAGCGCCCGGCGGCTATGCCGAGAGCCCGGAGCGGCCGGAGGAGCAGAGGGGCTGGCGGGAGGGAGGAAGTAGGTTTGTTTACGGGCTGTTTGGGGCGGAGCAGGCTTGGTTGGGGGTCCGGTGCTGGGGCGGGGGTCAGGACTCCAGGCCGCGCCTGACGCTCTCTTTTCTTTTCTTGCATCTGCCCGCGATCTTCTCCCAGACCTTTCTGCGAGTACGAGCCAACCGGCAGACCCGACTGAATGGTGAGTCCTGCCCGGCCCGGTGAGTCCTGCCCGGCCCCTCCCTCCGCCCCACCCCCGGCCTCCTCCCTCCCTCACTGCCTGCCGCTCCTGGCTTGCCTGGGTCTCTTCGACTTTGGGGCCCATTGGCTTCTTCGCAGTCACGGCGCCTGAGTATGTGCAAACCAAAGCTGCCGCTCTCAGTTTCCCCGTCTGTCTAATGGAGGTATGGCTCCCAGCCCTTGCCCAAACCTCTCTAAAGGCCCTGAAGAGCCCTGGGGGGAGGGCAATAAGTGCCGGAGAATGAGGAACGAGCTACACAATTCTACTCGGGAGCTCAGCTTTGAATTTGCAAACTGCTGGGACCTCACTATACAAACCTGCAGGGCGCTGAGAATGTTTTTCTTCCAGTTTTTAATCAGTGCCCAGTAGTGTGAATACAGCCTCTCTGCTGAGACTTGACAATACAGTGAGATCTGGAGTTCCCACGGCAACAGGAACTAACTCATCCCAGGGCTCTTTGAGTTATCAGTCGGCCCACATTTCACAAAGGTGATCAGCGTGGGCTCGACAGCTCTTAGAGGCCTTCTCTGAAAGCAGGCCATGTATGCACTACCTAGCAGCCCCTCTTTTGGATGCAAACCTTAGAGCATTCCTGTTTGCTGAATACAATTGAACGATCCTAGCTTTTTGTGCTTACTGAGGTGTGGTATCTGGGGGGTGACTGTAAGGGGTTTAGGGTCTCTGGACCAGCTGATGAGTGAGAGAGGCCATGGAGTTCAAGATCCCCAGATCTTACCACGTGGGTTCTGCTGCCAGGCTGAGCCGTGGTCTGGAAAAGGGAGAACATTCATGATGAGCTGGCGCCATGTTAAGCACCATTCTCACAACACCTCTGAGAGGAGTATTACACACCTTTTGTGAATAAGAAAACAGGCTCTGAGAGGTGAAAGTGGTTTGTTTAAAAGTACACAGCTGGGATGTAACTGAGCCATGATTCATTTGAAGTTTGTTTCCCGCCAAAGCCCGTGTTTCTCCAACCACACCATGCTACCTCCTTGGCAAATGCTTTGATTCTTCCTACTCATACGTAGCCTCTGGATAGAGAACAGAGCTTTCCCTACTACACTTTGGTAAGCTTAGTTCAGGATTTAGAAGATGAATGGGAAGGTGAAAACCAAACCTGCCTGCCTTCTCTGAGAATTTCCAGATGAAGCCCAGTCCATCAGGGTGCTTTCCAGGGACTACAAGGGATCATCTGCTGGCCTGTGTGTCCTGAGCAAGGAGCACATCCAGTATCGTGCTTTTCTTGACCATTCCATGAGATTCGTTTCCTTAATCATCGAACATTGTGGTATCATCAGCACCTTCTTACCCAGGGAGGCATTCTCTTGGTGTAGGCATGGTAGGGAGGAAGCTTTGTGTTGGCACACTGCTCCATACTACACTTCTAAAACTCTCAGGGTCCTTTGCTCTATGCCTTTCTGAGGTTTCACGTCCATTGTCCATCCCAGCCCTGGCTCTACAGTGTCAAGGCTACCTAAGTTTGAGATTCCAAGAGTTAGGGCAGCCAAAGTGAAGAGTTCTCAATCTTTGTGCACAAAGTCAAGTGGGGCACTAGGACACAGTCATGTCACCTATAGTGAAAACACAGGAAATTGAAGAGATGGACTGGGCTACAGACCAAGTTTTCTCAGACTCCATGCCCAGTTCTGGCAGGATGGTAGCTTTCCTTTTGGTTTGGGTCTTTGTGGGGTCGCTCTGTTTTGGAGTTGGAGTAGCTCCCTGCCTCAGGCTCACAACAGGCAGGAGCTGGAGCTCTAGCACACTCACTGGGACCAGTCTTTGTTGATGCTGCTCAGTTAGGGGGTCCCCTTGGAACAGAAGGGCATTCTAGGTTATGAAGTCAGGCCTGGTTTCCTATCTTGCCTTTGCCACTTTTTAGCTACTTGGACACGTGCCTTGATCTAAGCTTCGAGTTTCTTCATCTGTTAAAATGGGATAATGCAATCTAGCTTCAGCAAGTGGTAGTAAATGAGCTACCTTGGGTAACGTACTTGGCTATGAGCCTGACACACAGTAGAAGCTCTAAATTGTAACATAGCAGCTCTCACCTGTGTTCCCCTCCTAGATTGCATTCATGAACTTCTTGTCAGAGTCACTGTCCGTGAGAAAGTTCTTCCTGGCCCTGCACTGGGGAACCTTTCCCTCCTTGGCTGGCTCTCCCGCCTCCCCATCAATTTGGTCCCAGAGTAGCCATCTCTGATCCTGCTGTGGCATTCTGGAAGGGACTAGAGGGAACAGAGTTTCTTATTTTGACCCCTTCCTGCTTCAGTGACAGGAGGGCTACAGAGAGGGATTACTGAGCTAATTAGAAATGATTGCATCGCTCAGCATTAATTAGCAGTGCTGTGGGCTTGCAGTGTGCACTTTGGAACTGAGCCCCCTGTGGGACAACATGGCAGGCAGCCCTCTGCCTCCAGGGCCTGCCAGCCCCTCTGTACTGATTAGAAATGATGGAACAGGTTCAGGTGGGCACAATAAGGGCTGCCTTCTCAGGGTTCCCTGAGCCTTCTGACCTGGCTGCCAAAGGTCTGACCCAGACCCTCTTACCTTTGTGACTGGGCCTCAGTCTCCTCTTCTGTAAAATGGGATTAGTGGACCTCAGAGAAATTCTTCCTGTTAAGATTCTAGGTGGGATGCTAGGAGTTGTACCTCAGGGCTCTTGGCCCAGGAACAAAAGAGGATTTAGCTGATGAGTGAACAGCAGGCCAAGTCAGGCCACTGGAGGGGTTAGGTTCTAGCCAAGAAATGCTCTTTAGAGTTGTATTTCCCGACACCAAAAGAGTTCATGGTCTTGGCTTTCTGGAGAGATACCTAGCAACATGGAGTGTCTTTGCTCATTGGACTCTTACTAAACACTGCAAGTAAAGGTATGGGTAGACTTTGCACCAGCTGTGGCCAAAGAGTAGACTTACTCACTGGCTTAGTTAGCACCAGTCTCCTCCCCAGGTGCTCTTGGCAAAGCCCAGTCCCCAAAGGAGCAGGAGGTACTTCAAGATGAGGGCCAGATCAGGCACTGAATAAAAACGCTAGTGGTTGGCAAGAGGTCAGGATGTGTCAGCTCCACTGGGACCTTGGGGGCTGCAGTGACCGTCTGCTTGTTCTGTGCTTTGTTTTCGGTTCCCCCGTGCAGCTCGGATTGGGAAAATGAAACGGAGGAAGCAAGATGAAGGGCAGGTATGTCCCCTGTGCAACTGCCCCCTGGCAGGATCGGAGCAGGAGATGAGTAGGCATGTGGAGCATTGCCTTTCTAAGGTAGAGGGGCCATCACCACCCACCTTCCTTCCCCACTCCCTTCCCCCGACACTAGCTGCAGACTACCCCTGAATCTGTGGGCTCTTGGGGTCTCCATGTGGTCTCAGCAGCTTCTTCACTTCTGTCCACTGCTCTCTCCCTTTGCTTTCACTCTCACTCATTCCCTCCTTGGGCCCCAGTGGAAAATTTGGGAAGAGGCCCAGGTCTTTGACCTCTAAATTGGTTTGCTTCAGAGGAGCCCTAGAGCTGAGGGCCCACTTGGCGCACCACAGCTGGGGCTAGAGCTGTGCCTTCGTCGCAGACTGTGGGGAGCAGGTGGGGATGGCCTGGGCCCAGCATGATCCTGCTCTGCTCTTCACAGAGGGAAGGCTCCTGCATGGCTGAGGATGATGCTGTGGACATCGAGCATGAGAACAACAACCGCTTTGAGGAGTATGAATGGTGTGGGCAGAAGCGGATACGGGCCACCACTCTTCTGGAAGGTGGCTTCCGAGGTACAAGCAGCTGACACATAGACAGTGGCACTCTGGTGCCAGGCCTCTGCTGGGTATCCATCTGTTGGGAGCCAAGAGGCCGAGGCTGGTGGCTGGTCATCCATCCGTTCCACCACGTGGGGACTGCTGCTGGTGGGGCTCCTTTGTGACCGTGCTGCCTGCCTGTGATGTGCATATTAAAATGGATGTATTTGGGTGGGGAAATGGAATTGTGAGGCTGCAAGCTAGGAATGACGAGGGGGGCTCTCAGCCTCGGGTGATGCATTGAAGGTGACAGCCAAGCCGCGTTAGCACCTGCATAAAATATTAAAGGGACGGTTATGCATTTATCACTCCATCCCTCTTAAGGCTGATAAATGAGAATCCAGCAACCTGCTGTACACCTCCAGCACTGGGGGCCCTGAGGGCTTCCAGGCAAACACATTGGATTTTCCTCCTCCTCCTCTTCAGCCCTAGTCAGGGAAATCAGTTACAGAGGAGAGAGTGAGTTATGGCAAAATTTGACCTCGCATGAGCTTCATTGGTGAATCTAATTTTAGCTCTGATCCCATCCCTTCTCCCTGGGCGCCCTCTGCCCTGAAGCAAGAGGGGCCTGGGCCCAGCTGCTCCCTCCTTCCCCTGGGCTCTCCCCAGTTGCTGCAAAGGAGTATGCAGGGCCCTGCCCATCTCCAGTGCCCTCCCAGCTCCTTGGAGGAGCAAGGCTTGGCACCCCCCACCAGGTCAGACAGCAGAATTGGTTGGGTGCCCAGGGTCAGTGACTTGTTAAACTCCCCAGCCTTGGGCAGGGGAAAAGGGGAGCTGTCTGCCTCTTGGCCTCCAGTTCTTCTCTCTTTCTGTGCATGAGCACAGCTGGTACTGCAGCTTGTGGTCATTAAGTGAGCCAGTCTGCTTCCCGTCTGCCTCTCGTTCTCTGGGCAACACCTTTGGGAGTACTGCTGTGTATGGTCCCTGGGGAATCTCACAGCAGCTGGGAAGAAGTTCTCTGCCTCCATGGGGCCACGCTACCTGGGCAGATGCTGAGGAGTGGTGTCTGCAGGGCCGTCCAGTGCAGACTGGTTCCACGAAGGGGCTAAGAGCCCAGATGGGACATTATGCCTCTGGGCGTCTCTCACATTACCCAGGTGTTTGGGGGCAAGCCAAAACATAAATCAGGAAGGTTAGTCAGATCAAACTGTCTCCCTGAACCGGAGCTGGAGAGTGTGAGTTTGCCATTTCACTCATCCTGTACTGGAGCCTTAGAGTGTCTGAGGCCCTAGAAGAGTGAGAAGCAGAGCTGGCGATTGTCTGTCCTGTGAGTTGGACACATGGGTGTTCGGTGGCAGCCACATAGGGTCAGTTCCAGCATGCCTCTCTGGTTAGCGCTGTTGGCAGCTGCAACTGCTCACATCCTCCATTGCTGTGGCAACTTCTTAGGTTCCTTGGCACAGACCTGGACCTGATGGCTTCTGGGCACCAGACAGGGCTTATGGAGGATAAAGCTGCGAAGGGCCTGCTGATTTGACAAGAGTATTTCCCCTGTGCCGGGATGCACTTGCAGAGCAGTGTGAGGGGCTCTTAGGCCCTGGGCGGGTATCCGTTTTCCCTGAGTGTTTACACTGTGAGGTTGTTCCTTTCAAGAATTCCTGAGGGGAGTTCAAAGGGGGCTTTTCTTTGAGCGATTTGGAGAGCGAGAATGAGAGTGAGACTTGAAGAGGGAACAGGGGCCGGAGGTGCCTTTATCTGCAGAGAATTGCTCCAGCTTTCCTGATAGAAGCTGCTGCCGCCTCTTAAACAGCTTAGTGCAGTCAAAAGACAGGCAGACTTGAAAGGCTGTTTTACAGCGAGATCAGCGGGGGCCACGAGGCAGAGAGCGGGGCGCAGTGGAGCGGAGGAGGCTGAGGCTCCTCGGTGGGGGGACTATCAAAGGGAGGCCCTGGCTGATCCCTACTGCCTCTGCCCCCAAAACCCTGTCTGCAAAAGCTGGCCATCTGTCAGCCTACCCTCCCTGGCCAGGACCAAGAGGCCCCAACTCTTGGGGGGTTGGGTGTGGCCCCGCCAGGCGGGCTGGTGTCAGTGCAGCGCATTGATCGCCCGCCGGGCGGGCCGGGCCGCAAGCCGGGCAGCGCGTGCTTAATGTGATTGAAAGGCAGTTAAAATGGCGGTGACCTTTTCAGGAGGAATTAGATTGCCTGCCAAGACCGGTTAGAGGGAGTGATAACGCCAGCTGAAGAAGCTGCCCAGCCGACTTCAGAGAGAGGGAGGCAGAGGCAGGATGAGCAGGCGAGTGGCGAGGCCCATTTAAACTGCGCTGTGCGTGCTGACAGAACAGAGATTGCTATCCTTGTTAGATATGAAAGAAGTGAAGTATTGCAGATAAGTTTCTGTATCCGATCACCCCCATTCCTCCTCCCAGACTAGGGCCCCTTGGTCATCCTCAGCAAAGCTTCCCACCAGGCCCCTGGGGGTTGGTCTTATGGATCAGATCGGTTACCTCAAATGTAATCTGCTGTGGGAAGCAGTGAACAGGCAAGAGTTTTGGTGGAGACACTTGGCCGAGGGCAACAGGCCTTAGAGATGGGGACCTGTGGTTACTGAGGAGGAGCTCCCAGATATCTCAGGCCTGGGAGTGCTCAGATTGGTATTTTAGGACAAAATAACCAGACAGAGCAGGCGAGCACTCAGGTAGGTCCCACTGGAAATAGATTTTTGAAAAGACTAAAGGAAATAGGTATTACTTCAAGTAAGTTGGAAGGAATTTTTGCTGCCTAGGAGGCACTCTGACCTTCCCAATTCTAGAAGAAATACTTAAGCTGTGTGCCTAAGCTGTTGATCGTCCTTTCAGAACCACAGATTTTCTAACCTGCTACTGCTCTTTACATAAAGGGCAGCACACAGAACCTAGTGCGCCATGAACATTCCATTAAAAGAGATCCGCAGTTAGGGAGAAAAGATGTTTTTCTTGGGTACCGTGCCAAACCTGGGCCAAGCAAGGGGCTTCTAGGCTAGAGAAGCAGACTACAGGGGAAACCTAACTCTACAGCCTTAAGACAAGCCTGCTTCCACCTGTAGTCTATGGAGGTGTGTGACTAAGGAGCCATGCCTTTCCTCTCCTGTCCTCCATCCAGCTCCTGGATCCTGGAGAAGAGACCTACAGTGGTGAGCTGTTGTCCCTCCTGTGTGTTGGTTGCCAGTGAGAGTTCACCCAACTGCATTGGGGAGCCCAGAGCTCCTCATATCTGGAAGGGACATGCTGGAATGACATGGGAATGATTGGTTTCAAATAAGGTGGCAATGATGTGGTCACAAGAGTGGTGAGATGGAGGAATTTCCCAGGAAGCATCACAGGAAATGGAAGGCTGCAGCTATATTTTTTAAGCCCTGGAGGTGAATGCATTGCTGAAATCCAGCATGAAGCCCCTTTGAACCGAACAGGTGGAGTGGGTAGGGAGAAGAAGGGTGTTAAGACAGTCAGCAGTGCATGGTCTCTGTCCTGCGGCGTTTCTTATCTTTCATGAGTTCTTTACATTTAAGCCAGTTCCAAGTAGCTGGATGAGAAGTCGTGAAGCAAACAGGCAGAGCAGCTGTGGCACAAATCTTTTCTTTTCTTTTTTTGAGACAGAGTCTCACTTTGTCACCCAGGCTGGAGAGTAGAGTGCAGTGGCACAATTTCGGCTCACTGCAACCTCCACCTTCTGAGTTCGAGAGATTCTCCTGCCTCAGCCTCCCTCCCGAGTAGCTGGGATTACAGGCATGTGCCACCACACCCGGCTAATTTTTGTATTTTTAGTAGAGACGGGGTTTCACTGTGTTGGCCAGGCTGGTCTTGAACTCCTGAAACCTCAGGTGATCCGCCCACCTCGACCTCCTGGGATTACAGGTATGAGCCACCACACCCAGCCTGGCACAAATCTTTTATCTGGCTATTTCTTGATAAAATTTCAGCGCCAGAAGTATGGGGCAAGGGGGTAAGAGGTGTTGTAAGCCCCAGGGCATGGGCACATAGGCCTTGCCCTAGCTGCTGCCTCCTTTGGTGTGCTGGTTCTCAAAAGAAAGGAGCCCCAGGTGCTAAAAATGTCCCCCAGTGCAGCTCTGCTCCTGGTCCAGTCATTGGCAGGTGTTGGAACAGCACACTGCTGGAGGCGGTCTTGGAGTGGAGAGGGTTGTGCTGCTGCCTTGTGACTCCCCACCACCTTTAGTTATCTCTGTCGCCTGTTGGGAGGGGTGAGGAGAGGTGGCAAGGAGCAAGGCACCTTCTGTCCCCTGTGGCAACTGACGGGATTTAATCGCCTTTTGGAACACAATTGTTAAGCTAGGACAGAGGGAGTGCAGGCAGAAGGAGCAAGTATCAATGGTTTTAAACGGCGTCTGTCTCTCTGCGTCTCTCCTGACGTGAGGCAGTGAAACGCGTTATCGAGGAGGCCCGGAAAGTGGCTAAGTGCGTTTGACACACGCCAACTCCCTGCCTCCACACTGGATAATTGCATTGTCAACTGTTCAGCGAGGTGGCAGGTGACACTGCAGGCCGATTGATTGTCCCGCATCGCAGCTCCCCAGACTGTCAGCTCCCCAATCGATGGCGTTTACACAAGACACCGTAACTGCATCTGTAACTAATTCCAGTGTAAAACTCTCCGGAAGCTGCTGCCCCTGCCCTCCGTGTTGGAGAGCGCAGGCCTCTGGAGGGCCCCGAGACTTTCCTTTCTCCCTGGGCTCTGGTTTTGTTGGGAGCAGCAGGTGAGGAAATCGATGCCTCCTTTTTTGTGGTTTCAGGTTCCAGGATGATACTACCCCCGGTAAACGGGCATCTCCAGTTTCTGAATCGATCATCTGATCAATTGATTAAATTAACACTGATTTTTTTTTCTCCCTTCTCAATAACCCAGGAAGAAATGAGTTTATGGGAGAAGGGTCGTTTTTATAAAATGTAGACCTGTGTTTCATTTCTGCACTTAACTCTCTCCCTCTTTGTTGCTAAGTTTTCACTGTGAGGAGAAGGATTTTTTTTTTTGCACTGCCCACCCTGCCAGGAATGGGCAACTCTGGCACCACCCTGCTGGGTATCATTGACCATCAGGCTTAGGTTGCCTATGGGTGGGGGCTCAGGCCTTTATGCCACTTTAAGGTGGAGCAGAACCGTAGCAAGGGGCCTTCCCCGGTGACTGAAGGGTACTCTGGGCCGTCTTGGAGGTCCTGGGGGCTAAGTTCCTTCCCTGGATAGCAGCAGTAGGAGTGGCAGCTTGCCTGTTATCCCTGGAGCTACATGGAAGAGGAGCCAGAGACTTGGAAATGAGCTGTCTGTGCCATCTTGCCTCTGAGTACTGGCTTGGGATATTCCAGCAGCTGAGAACATCAAACGACTGTGGAGCCTTCCTCTCCAAGCGGGAGGGGGGGCAAGCTGGCGGGGGTGCTGTCTGCATAAAACGGCTTTATGGCCGTTTCTTTTTATTATGATTCTGCCAGAAGTCAGCAAGTGACATTTCATTAAGAAAATAAAGTTTAATGTGCTGGGAAAGAGGTTGGAACAGGCTGGGGCAGCACAAGAGTGAAATTGGCAGCAGCCTGTTCTGAACACCTGTGGGGGTAGGGAGAGGTTCCCAACATCGGTCTTAGCTGGAGGATGGGGTCAGGGTCAGGGTGAATGGCTCAGACCAGAGGCAGAGCCTTTTCTTTGGCAAACAAAGTGTGTCGTGCTGTCCATCCTGCCTGACTGGCCAGAGGAACAGAAAGGTGCTGCCCGGCTGGGAGCCGGGATCTGATAAGGAAAGTTGTATCCTGAGAGATTTCTCCAGGCCACCAGCTAACTAGGACCTAATACAGCAGTGTCGCCAGTGTTTAGCCAGTACTGCTGGGATGTGCTGTGTGGCACCAGCCATCAGCCCAGCCAGCTCTGCTGGGTGCTGCTGAGATCACAACAGTGAGTCACACTTGGGACCCTTGCAGCTTCCAGTCTGGTGAGGGACAGTGACAATATGTGGTGATAAATATGATTCTGGAGTTACACAGGAGTCTAGGTGGACACCAGGGAAGGGCCACCTGTGTATAAGAAGCTGGGAAGCCCCATGTACCACTCAGAGCACCGTGAGGACAGGGATCAGGTCTTGAAGCTCTCTGTTCTCAACATGGAGCCAACCAGAGGATGAGCCCAATAAAGGTTGAAAGAATGGCGTTGAGGTGTGAGTTCTTTCCTTTAGCAGGGATTCAGAGAGCAGCTGCTCTGTGTGGGCACTGAGCTGATGGTAGGAGGCATGGCTGGGCTGAGTCAGACTTGCCAAAGGAGCAGGCCTGTGTATTGCAGACCAGGAGGGAGAAGGTTCTAGGCAGCGAGCAGGAGGTGTGGAGGCATGGGGGCATGAGAAAGCACAGAGGATTTGGGAGACCACAGTAGCTCTGTTTAATGGAGTATGAGTCCTGGGCCAGGCATGGTGGGCAGTAAGACTGCAGAGAAAAGGACTTCAGGCCACAGGGCTACTTTCTGTGTTGAGAAGCTGGAGCTTTTCCTGGCAGCTTTGGGGTACCCAGTTTTTTTTTTTTTTTTTTTTTTGAGACAGAGTCTCACTCTGTCGCCGAGGCTGGAGTGCAGTGGCACAATCTCGGCTCACTGCAAGCTCCACTTCCCGGGTTCATGCCATTCTCCTGCCTCAGCCTCCCGAGTAGCTGGGACTACAGGCGCCCACCACACTCGGCTAATTTCTTTTTGTATTTTTAGTAGAGACAGGGTTTCACCGCGTTAGCCAGGATGGTCTCGCTCTCCTGACCTTGTGATCCGCCCGCCTCAACCTCCCAAAGTGCTGGGATTACAGGCGTGAGCCTCCATGCCCGGCCTGGGGTACCCTGTTTTCTCTGCTTTGCCATGGAGCCGTATCGGGCTCACATGTGGTGCCAGGGTTCTCTGCTTTCCACTTATAAGGCAGGGCTAGGCAGGGCCAGACCGAGCAGAGGATGTGAGGCTAGCTGCTGAGCTGCGTGTACTTGGGGAAGGGGGGTTGGCAGGGCTTGGGTGCCGCAAGCTGTAAGTGAACCTGATAGCTACATTCTGATTGATGGTGGAGTTTGTCTCCCAAACTGTCAGAGGGTTTATAGAGGTGCCACTCACCCACAAGGCGGGAATTGCTTGTCAGGACACCTGGCTGTGAACAGGAGACAGAGCTGTAACTTGGTGTTTTCTCAGCTTAATGGCCCTGCTGCTGACCTGCTTGTTGCCTCAAGTGTGTCAGTGTCTCAGGGTAGAGGGCAAATGAGGACTGTCAGGGAGAGGTGGAGTCCAGGCTGTGCCCGGCGTCTTTCCTTCCCGGTGCTGCTTACCTTTGGTGGTATCTTTGTGAGACCAGAGACTGGTGGGGTAGAAGGGAGAAGGATCAAGACTCAGTGTTTTTCAGGGCTTGAAAAATGGAGAACATTCCAGATGGAGTGAATAGCATGAGCAGGGGTCTTAAGAGTGGGATATACAGGGTATGTTTGGGGTTTGGTGAGCAGCCTCTGTGTCTACATGCATGGGGTTTACAGAGTGAATTAGTAGAGAGCAAGAGTAAAGACATAGATGGACCCAGATCTTCATGGATCTGGCTGAGGAGCCTGGGCTTGGTTGTGCATGCAGTGGGGAGCCATCGATGGTTTTGGAGCAGGAGGAAAGGTGGTCAGAACTCAATGGTAAGCAGGATGAGGGAACAGATAAGAGGCCTGAGGACTCCCTACAAGACATATCCTAATGAGAGTATAAGGACCTGAGAGGAAAGAATGGACAAGCTGAAATGTCTGAAATCATCGGGCAGACACTGAGCTGCTTCCTCACTTCTTTAAGTATTTCTTTGCTGATCCCAGTAGCCACAGAGTCTCACATTCTTTTGTCCCTGCAGGGCTGTGCTGGCTAGTGAGGTGTGGTCTGAGACCCACTGGGAGGAAGTGGGGAGCTGGGGGGAACAACTCTATAGCACTTGACCCTGGGCTATCAGGAAGGGTGGTCTTGGACAACAGAGAGATCACCTGGCAGGTGAGCAGGCCTAGTGTAGCCCCAGCAGCTCGCCCCTCTCCCTGAGCTGAGAGTCCACCCGTGGCTTGCCAGATGCACCTCAGGGGTCAGCCGCCTGCCTGGCCCATGGCCTGGCCTCCGCTCAGCCTGGTTGCCTTCATGGACTGCTTTGAGAAGTAGGTGTGCATGCCTGTCCTCCCTCGTCTGTCTCTTCTTAATCCCTTCATAACTGCACTTGTCCAGGAATCTGGGCTGAGTGAGGTGGAGATGAATAATTAATGTCAGGCGCTTCAGACACCAAATATTTGAACAGCTGCCTGGTGTTTTTGCTGGCAAGGACCTAGCGGCCAAAATCAGGATGTTGTCCGGGGGTCCCACTCTGTGGCTCTGATTGGCCTTAGCCAGCCTGTTCTTTCCTCCAATGAACTTGTCAGGCTGGATAATGGGGCATAGGGGGAGGCCCCACTCCTTTCCTGTGAAATTCCTAGACCTGAATTTTTCTGTCCTCTTCCTGTTCTTCCTAGACCTGGAAGATAGGTGGACAGCAGGCCTGGGGCTGAGCGTCCCCCAAGGACGTGACATAATGTATGAATGGGCTAGTTTATGAGCAGAGACCACTTGGAGCAGCATGCAGTGGCAGAGAAAGATGAGGTTTGCCGAGTGAAGGGCCTGAAATGTCAGGGTCAGGGGCACTGAAGTATCTGGCTCTATATATCCCAGGCCCAGGTTTCCCTCTGGGCCTTAACAGGTCCAAAGCCTAACCACTACCTGCAGGCAACAGGAGGGGCGCCCTCGGCCTAGTCTTGTTGTCCGCAGGCCCTCCTCACACCCTGCTTCCCACAGGCTCTGGCTTCATCATGTGCAGCGGCAAAGAGAACCCGGACAGTGATGCGGACTTGGATGTGGATGGGGATGACACTTTGGAGTATGGGAAGCCACAGTATCCTTGGAGCACTGTGGGTGCTGGTGGGGCTGATGCGGCAGGCCACAGGGAATAAGAAAAGTAGCTCCTGTGGTATTCACCTGCACCACCCCCCCGGCCAGAGTCAGCTTTGGCCAGGAGGGGCATGCTCTCCTGAGGATTCAACCCTCATGGCCTGCTGCAAACTAGGATCCATTGTCCTTGACCACCATGCCAGATATACAGAGGCTGATGTCATCCCCTGCACAGGCGAGGAGCCTGGTGAAGCCAAGGAGAGAGAGGCACTCCGGGGTGCAGTCCTAAAGCAAGTGTGGGCACAGGCTTGGGTGGGTGGAGCAGAGAGAGAGGAAGCCCTGAGGCAGGGGTCAACCCAGTACTGACCCACAGGGCTGTCCTGCCCGCCTTCAGGCCTCACTTTGTTCTTCCTCCCTCCTTTCCTCCAGTGGCGGCCCTCCCAGCACACGCATCACGCCTGAGTTCTCTAAATGGGCCAATGACGGTAAGTCCTGCCCCAGGTTAGGAGTAATGGGGGAGACGGGGTATCCCTGGATGGTGGTGACTGACTCAAGCCCAACCCCTCACCTGTGCTGCCCAGTCTGGCCGGAGTATGAGTTGCCCCTCTGTCCCAGCAGAGATGCCATCCACCAGCAATGGGGAAAGCAGCAAGCAGGAGGCCATGCAGAAGACCTGCAAGAACAGCGACATCGAGAAGTGAGTGTTTGGCCAGGAGGGGCCCTGGGACCGCAGTTCAGTGGGAGGAGGGGCCCTTTACTAGCAGGAAGGCCTGCTGCCAGGGCTTCTGGCCCTCCCAAGTGCAGCTCAGTGCTGCTGCCCTGGGCACACAGCCGGCAGTGGAGCCCAGCTGGTGCTAAGCGTGACTCTGTGAATTGATCGCTGGGCCACGGCCCCGGGAGCCTTGGCGGAGGGAGGAGCAGTCCGCCCGCCTGCCTGCCCGCTGTGGCGGCCTCCACCCGGGGAATGTGATGTATGGCCGCCCAGCCCAGCCGGCGCACTTGATTCATCTCCAGTTTCTGTTTCTTAATCGGGAGCTAAATTGGTTTCATTTTTCTTGTCCCGGGTGGCACTCACAGTGGGTTTTAGGCAGGAACATTGGGTCTCATCACTTCTGGTAGGAATTTTTGGCCTGGGTTCTCTGGCAGAGGAAAGGGGATCCATTAGCACTTCACCCAGCGCTGGGCAATCCCTGGCCCGGATCCCCGGGAACCACAAAGATTTAGTATCAGCTGGGCATCTCCCTGACTTCCCAGAAGCCCAAGGAAAGCCAGTTCTGGCCTCAGGAGATGGCATTGTCCAGTCTGGGCTGCCTGGTGCTGCTGCCATTGGTCATTGCTTAACTCCAGTACCCACTCCACCTTCTGACTGCAGGCTAGGTTGCCTGGGGTTAAAAGGCAGCCTCTTCATTCCAGGGCCAGTGTTCCATCTTTGCCTCCTGCCAGGAGAGTGGATTGCAGGCTGGTGCAGGGCCGGGTCGGTGGCCCAGGGTCACCTCCCATTTGTTTCCCTCCATTTTGTGTTGTCATAAATTCATTCCAGCCCGTTGTGGTTGATCAGTTTATCTCGGCCGGGGCCGCGAGTGCTGCTGGCATGATGTATGGGCCGCGGCGCAGGGCCCGGCTGCCCATGAATCACCGCAGCTGCTCCGTGTCAGCGCCGGAGCGGGCCGTACGGGTTCGGTGCAACCAGCTTGTGGGGGGGAGGAATGACGTATGGATGTTTATTTAATAATTCTCTCCTACTCCAGCTGAGCGGGGCGGGCGGGGTTGTAAGGGGCACCCACCCTCGTCTGGAGGGGCTGCTCATAAATCAGAAAGACAAGATCATTAATCAGGGATGGTGCTCAAGGAGGAGGTGGGGGCAGAGCCAGTGGCTTCCATGAAGGTACAACCCACCCAAGGCTGGGGGTAGCCAGGATTTCTGTCCCACCTGTGTGAGCACAGGCACCCATAGGCAGGGATCTCTATGATGAGGTGGAGACTGGCTCAGTCATGTGCAGAGCTCTCCACTGGGTCTGGGTCTGCTGAGACTGGGGCCCGTCAGTCCCCAAGATTTCTCTATTTCTTGCCCTAGATCTGTTTTACTACGCAGGGAAAAGGAATGGTAGGATGCCATGGCTCCACCAAGAATCTCCCCACCCGCCGTGCCCTGGAGGGGCTCAGGAATAGCTCACAGCCAGCCTGGACCAGGGGTTGGAGGCTTGGGTATTTCGCCAGAGCCAAGATTGGAGGGCAGGTGTGTGCTGAGCACACCCAGGATAGGCAGGCTCTGGAGTTGGCTGTTGGCCTTCACTGTGGCCTTGTAGCTCTTGGAGATGGCATGGGAAATGACTTCGTTCTCTCCTGGCCTCATCCATTTTTGCCATTCCAGCTCCAGTTCTCTGATTTGAGGTTTGGGAGTTAGTTCTCCATTCTGGGGTAGGCTGCCCCCAGCTGCAGGCCTTAGTTTCCCCATCTTTGAAATAACCATATAGGACTAGGCAAATTCTCAGCTTAGTCCTTGGAGTGGAAGGGAGCACAGCTACAAATCCTTGTCTCCTTATCAGGAATTTACCTGTAATCCAGATGGGGATGGCATATATAGCATTGTGCAAAATGCCAGGGAAGGAGCCTGCTGTTTGAGGGCTTGTGACGAGAGAAGGGGTAGTAAAGACTTCCAGAACCAGAGGGATAAATGGAAGCCCCCAGGGAATCAGCCAGTACCAGGAGGAACGAGTCAGAGCCTTTCTTGGCATCCGTGGGAAGAGGCAAGGCAGAGGGAATCATGGACCCTAGGGTGATGGATTTAATTGTCCCTGATACAGGGACACAGCCACTAAGGAGTCAAGCTCTGTGTTGCTGCTAGCTCCCCAGAGGAAAAAGGCCAGAGATTGAAGTTTGTTATTGCCCATGAAATGTGACCACTACCCTCCCTGCACTCCCATTACCACTCACATCCAGTAATGACAGACCACCTGTAAGCTCTCAAGCTTCCTGAGCTGATTGTCTCCCCTAAACTGCAGAACAGGTGCCCCCAGGAGAATGTCCTTGCCCAAAGTCCACCTCCCTTATGATTCCCGCTGCTCTCAGTCCAGCCTCTGCTTCCTGATTAAGTACATCTGTGAAACCTGAGCTGTTCGTATCCCGCTCTTCCAGCATCCTCAGCAGCTTCCTGCTGTCCATGAGATAAACTTCAGCTCCTTCAGGTGTGGCATTTGAGGTCCTCCTGCATGCCATCTCCTTTCTCACTGTAGCACTTTGCCTACACATGGGCCTTCTAGCCAGACTAGAATCTTGGGCCTCTTGGCCTCTGTTTCTGCTGTTCTCTTGGCCTGGAAGCCCCCTCCTCCTGGGTGTAGCCAGTACAGTCATGGTCAGTCACACAGTTATTAGTTGATCATGGAATCAGTCTGCCAGGTTTGAATCCCATCTCCCTGACTCTGTGGGGACCTTGAGCAAGCTACTTAATCTTTCTGTGCTTTA
Organism: Macaca fascicularis; assembly: GCF_037993035.2. Taxonomy (NCBI): domain Eukaryota; kingdom Metazoa; phylum Chordata; class Mammalia; order Primates; family Cercopithecidae; genus Macaca; species Macaca fascicularis. Next base: position 190,099,163 of record NC_088375.1, on the reverse strand, counting down.
GTTTCTTTGTATATAAATCGGAGATACTAGAATCTTCTCATGGGGTTTTTGTGAGGTGTAAATAAGATAATAATTATCAATCCCTCAGTACAATCCCTGGCATTTAGTAAGTGCTTAATAAATTTTAGCTATTTTATTTGTATTATCATTACTATTCCCTAAGGCCAGTCTCCTGCACCATCTTTTCTAGTCTTCCAGGAAGCATTCTCCTCCCTCTGTGAGCTCCTCTGGGTCCTGTTCACTTGTTTTAGGAGGGCGGGAAGGTTCCTTGAGAGAGTCCTAGCTATTCCCTGTTCAGCAGTGCAGCCCAAGGAGTCCCGGACATGCAGGAGGGACCTTCTGGTGCAGGGCTTGGCCCACAGACAGGACTACCAGGGCATCTGATATGCCTAGGAAGTAACAAGGAGCCCTGGAGGCAGGCCAGGCCTGTGGCAAAGGGACCTAGATCATGTGGGACCCGCCCAGTCCCTGCATCTCTCCCCCTGTCCCTGGAGGTTGGACGGGCCCTTTCTTCAGCAAGTGTTTGCTTGTGCCCCGTGCTTGAGGTGGGGCTCTTGGCCGTAGTGTTGGTGGAGTGAGCAGCGCACCCTCAGGGAACCCACACTCAGGAACTTTACACTGCTGTGGTGTTCACACGGGGCTGTGAGAGCCACTGTGCAGTGCTGGCTCGGGGGTCTAGAAAAGGCTTCTGGGAGGGCATGAGAACAAAACTAGGTCTGAATGATGAGGCAGAGCTAGTGAGTCAGGCGAGGGGGTGCAAAGGGATCACAGTGCAGAGGCCAAGGCAGTGAAAAAGGTGGCATGGATGGTGACACATAGCAGTGGAGCATAAAATGCATGGCAAGGTCCTCAGGGGTGCGGTGGGCTGGAACTGGACCAAGGAGTGCGGTGGAGCTCTACTCTGAGGGGGACATTGGAATGTTGGAAGTCACACCACAAGAGATTCGCTTTGAGAACATAAATTCTTCTAGGTGCTGGGAGAGTGGAATGGAGATGAGGGGCCTGGAGGAAGAGAGGCTGTCTGGAAAAAGTTAGTGGAGGAATTGGTGCAAGACATCTGAGAGCCTGGACTAGTGGTGGTGAGGGGCAAAAGAAGTGGAGAGATGCTGGAGATACCAGGAAAGATGACAGATTTGGGTTGTTGGGAAGACTGCGAAGGAGTGGTTGGAAACGGTTCCCTGGTATCTGTGGTGTAAAAATTCATCCGGATGGGAATGGAGGAACAGAGAGGGTGAGGAGTTTAGTTGTGGAATGTGAATTTGCAGATTCGGGCTATCAGAGGAAGGGGGCAGGCAGGGATGCCTAGGGGACATTTCTGTATTTGGTTCTGGAATTCAAGGGAGGTGTAGGCTGGAGGTGCAAATGGGAGATGCCCGCCTGCCACCCAACCATGCCTTCCTTTTTACAGAATCACCGAAGATTCAGCTGTGACCACGTTTGAGGCTCTGAAGGCTCGGGTCAGAGAACTTGAACGGCAGCTATCTCGTGGGGACCGTTACAAATGCCTCATCTGCATGGTGAGTAGAAAAGAACCTAGGGGTTCCGTTGGTCAGGCTTCTGCGCCCTCTGGGGGAGTTGGAGAGGGTCTCCGCACTGTGCTCTGGGCTCTTCAGTGGGTGGACCTGCCTCAGAGTGACCCCTTCCTTGTCTGCCCCCTCCTCCCTAGGACTCGTACTCGATGCCCCTGACGTCCATCCAGTGTTGGCACGTGCACTGCGAGGAGTGCTGGCTGCGGACCCTGGTGAGGTGGCATGGGGGTCGGGGAATGGGAGGCCGTTCCGGGCACTGCCCAGATGTCCATGCTTATGCCTGAGCCTGCCTGGGGGAAGTGGGGAGCATGGGGCAAAGGAGAACAGGATATTTACCCCCAGGCTCGCTGCCTCCTCCCCCACTGCAGGTTTAGGAACTTCTCCCCCTCCATGAGTTCACTGCATTCTCCCTTCCCCTCCCCCTGCCCCCCCGAAGGTCCACTGCATCACACAGACTGGTGAGGCCCAGGGTCAGGAGGAGGCTGGCTGTGGGTAAACAGGACCAGGGCCTTGGCCCCTCCCCCTCCCATTACTAAGCTCCTTCTGCTCCTGCCCCTGTTCCTCGCTCAGGAGCAGCCATTAAAATGTCGCCCGGAGACAGCAATAAAAGGCTCGGACGTGGGCTCTGTGTCCTGATCAAAGGCCGCGTGTAATCTCGTTAGGGCTGCGGCTGCCACAGCTGGACCCAGCCTTGTTCTCATTACCGGGGCTCCTGCTGCGGGGCTGGCCAGGCGGTTTGATCCTGGCGTCCCCCCAACACAGGAGCGTGCCTGCCTGCTCACAGAAGCTGCCTATGCGTCCCCAGCCTGTGCTGACAGGACCAAGGTCCCAGCACACACTGGTGCAGAGAGACATGGCTGCAGGCCCAGGTGCTCGCATGCGCACACGTGGCACATTGTGTAGACCAGAGCCCTCCCTGTTCTCCCTGCAGGGTGCCAAGAAGCTCTGCCCTCAGTGCAACACGATCACAGCACCCGGAGACCTGCGGAGGATCTACTTGTGAGCTATCTGCCCCAGGCAGGCCTCGCCTCCAGCAGCCCCACCTGCCCCCAGCCTCTGTGACAGTGACCCTCTCCCTTTGTACATACTTGCACACAGGTTCCCCATGTACATACATGCACATACTCACACATGCGTACACACACACACATTTACACACGCAGGACTCTGGAGCCAGAGTAGAGGCTGTGGCCCAGGCACTACCTGCTGGCTCCCACCTATGGTTTGGGGGCCATACCTGTTCCAGCTCTGTTCCCAGGGTAGGGCAGGGAGGTGGGGGTTGGGGGAGTAGTGGGGCACGGCTCCTGAGATGCAGCCCCCAGACTGACAGACGGACAGACAGACATGCAAACACCAGACTGAAGCACATGTAATATAGACCGTGTATGTTTACAATGTTGTGTATAAATGGGACGACAACTCGCCCTCTACCTGTCCCCTCCCCCTTTGGTTGTATGATTTTCTTCTTTTTTAAGAACCCCTGGAAGCAGTGCCTCCTTCAGGGTTGGCTGGGGGCTCGGCTCATCCACCTCTTGGGGTACCTGCCTCTCCCTCTCCCGTGGTGTCCCTTCCCTCTCCCACGTGCTCGGTGTTCAGTGGTGTATATTTCTTCTCCCAGACGTGGGGCACATGCCCCAAGGGACATGATCCTCTCCTTAGTCTTAGCTCATGGGACTCTTTATAAGGAGTTGGGGGGTAGAAGCAGGAAACGGGAACCGAGCTGAAGCAGAGGCTGAGATGGGGGACTGGAAGACAGTGCTCCTGGCCACCCAGCCTCTGCTGAGAACCATTTCTGGGATTAGAGCTGCCATTCCCAGGGAAAAAGTGTCGTCTCCCCGACCCTCCCGTGGGCCCTATGGTGTGATGCTGTGTCTGTATATTCTATACAAAGGTACTTGTCCTTTCCCTTTGTAAACTACATTTGACATGGATTAAACCAGTATAAACAGTTGCTGCCTGTGTGTTGTGTGGGGAGGTGGGGGAGCTAATTAGGGGAGGTGGGCTGAGGCAGTTACGGGGTTAATTCCTAGCGGCAGGATGGGGGAAAGGACCTAGCTATAGGTGTATGACACTGTGCAAGGTTGGTCTGCTCTGGGGCCCTGGAGCATTTGGTTTGGATGGGGGTGGGGCTGGGGATCTGGGCTCCTGACTATTGATGGGTAGGGGCTCTAGGTTAATTCTTTATTGATGCAGAATCGTCAGCTCATTAATCACAGAAGAGGTCAGAGCTTGGGGGTACAGAGGGGATGCAAGCTCTATACCCCAACCTAGGGCAGAAGTGGCCACAAGCTTGGTGCAAACACAAGCCCCAGGCCTCTATCCCTTTCTGGTCCCCTGAAACATACCAGAGACCACAGTGGGATCACCCTATCTGCCTCTCAGGCTTTTGTTCTATTCTCCAAATCTCTAGTGACCATCATCCCAGTGTAGCTACTGCCTAGATTCTCAAATGGAAAGAATGGAAACCCTATCATCCAGGATGGACCTTCAAGTCTCCCATGTGCTCACAGAACCGAGGCTGGGCAGCTAGCACTGGAGAGATGGCACTTTGACCCCCACAGCTCCCCACTGCCAGTGAGGTAGCTCAACTTCAAATGTGCTCAGATGTGCTCAAAGCTACATGTAAGTCCTCACCCACAACAGAAAGCTGTTTGGAGAAAAACAGTCAAGGCCCCAGGGTAACCCCATGACTCCAGACTTGCTTTGACACCTTGCTCACCAGGCCCATCTGCCCAAATCCCCAGCCTTAGTTGCCCATTTTCTCTGGGATACCCACAGTGAATTCCTCAGAATTGGGTCCAGTTGGCAGCTTCTGCCACCCCTTGCACCCAGATGAAGCACAGACAAGTCCCCCTTGGAGCCCAGCAAAGGCCCTTCACAGCCCCTCACCCAGTTTGATGGCACCCAATATCCTGAACACAGGGATCCTGGGATCCTAGGAATGTACACAGCCTCTGTCAAGCGATGGCTGAGGGTTTGGGAAAGAAACAGATTTGGAAGAGTAGAGTGGGTAGGTGAGGGCAACAGAGAGATGAAGAGGAGGCTCTTAATGCCCAGTTCCTGTCAGGCCGACTTCTTTAAAGATGTCTTTACTCTCCCCTCCCACAGGCTTGGACTCAGTAGGTCCTTGATGGCTGGTTACCGCCACCCTGGGGGCCATATGGTCTCTAAAGGAGGCCATTAACCCAGAGTGAGGGCATTCCGCCGAAGCCCGCCCTGCTGTGGGAGCCTTGAGCTGTCTCATGGCACAGGCTGCACTGCCACCTGTTGGCCATGGCTAGGAATGCAGCCACACAGCATGGGAATCCCTGCCACCACCATAGTGGGGACTCACCAAGGACTGATGGGATGCAGACAGAACGCGGCTCTGGGGACAGAGGGTCCATCATCCCCGAGAATATCAGGAGTCAGCTCCCATCCAGAGCTTTTCTAGCCATCTCCTTCACTACCCCCTAAGCCCCTTGATCACCACGGTAAGCTCATTCAATCAACAAATATTTATTGAATACCTACTACATGGCAACATTGTGCAGTAGTGACTTCTAGACTGATAAATGATACTGAACTATCAGGCTGAATTCACCTCTCCTGCCTAGAGAGTATCTAAGTGGGTCTCCCTTCCAGGAGATGAAGGAGTTTGCTATTTCAGCCCCAAATCCCCTTACCCTGGTTCTGGTCTTTAGGGCTTGGGAGTTAGCTCGTCCCAGCTCCTGTTACAGTGCTGCTGCCTTCCCGCCCCCCACTCTCTGGCAACTTTCAGCTTGCAACTTTCCCAGATCCAGCGGCTTCCTAGCAAAGTGTGGTAGAGCCAGGCAGGCCCTTAACCTCTGCATCCGTAGCTCCTCATCTGGCTTCTACCTCAGACTCTGAGTGAACTGCCAAGTGGGACCCATGTGGATGGTACTTCACACTGTAGGGCTTCACCCTGCTGGAGCAAAGACCGCAGCCCCTATCCGCAGCCTGACGCTACCCCTGACCGAGATACCTTCCCTCTGACATCTTCCCACAAAGCTCACCTTCCATTCAAGGAATCAAAACTCAACTCTGGCAACAGGCACAAAGCTTCAGTTACGCAAGATGAAGTTCTGAATTATGCAAGATGCAAGACTATTCAGTTCTAAAGGTCTGCCGTGCACATAATCTCTTAAATTTTAAGTATCGTACACACAATTTTGTTAAGAAGGAAGATCTTGGCCAGGCGTGGTGACTAACACCTGTAATCCTAGCACTTTGGGAGGCTGAAGTGGGAGGGTCACTTGAACCTGGGAGGTTGAGGCTGCAGTGAGCCAAGACTGCACCATTGGACACCAGCCTGGGTGACAAGAGTGAGACCCTGTCTCGAAATAAATAGATAAATAAATAAGTAAAGAAAAAAAGAGAGTAGGTCTCACGTTAAATGTTCTTACCACAGTTTAAATTTAAAAAAATCAACTAGGGCTCACCCTCAACACCCCCCTCCGTTTGTCAACCTTTCCAGCCTGCATGCCACAGGAATCAGCAGCCTGACTGTTGCGCTTGTCCAAAGACAAATGACTACAAGGCTTCCACAGACACATGCCCAGGCACTCCTGCCCTCTAGGATTCTGTGGTAAGCAGACCACCAGCAGACGGAGGCCCCCAGGAGACAGGCCCATAGGAATTTTCTACTTAGGGGACTGCAAAGTCCCAAAGGGCTACAGAGAGTTGAACCAGAAGAGTGCCCCACAGATGCAGGTTGTGGGGAGGCGTCAGACATTTATTTCTGGAGCAGAGGTGAGGTGGAGCAATGACCTCAGCAGTGGACACAGTTGCGCATGAAGTCGACACAGAGGCTTGTGTAGTAAGTAGGGTAGTCACGGAGGTGGCTGACGTGTGCAGATGACACAAAGTCCACAGAACGTGCCAGGACCCGACGTGCCAGGCGTGCCTCCACCATGCGTTCTACGTCTCTGGCCGGGACTACTTCGTCAGCCCTTGAGTAGAGGTAAAGTTCAGGCCAGCGAGAGCCCGCGTCCTGTAGCCTGTCATAGAAGTGGGTGTGGAAGAGGGCTGTGATGGGAGCAAGCAGGACGTGGAACAGGACAACCACCAGGGCAAAGGCCACCAGCAGCAACAGGCGCAGCACGGCAGCCCGGCGCTCCAGGATGGCTGCCAGGGCCCGCAGAGCCCCTACCAGGTTGCTGTCACCAGGAGCGCTGTCAAAGATGGTGCCCACCACACGCAGGTGACAGAAGCGACGGGTCTGCAGGAGCTCCAGCACGTAGCGGTACAGCATGACGCCACCGTTGCTGAAGACATGGAAGAGCAGGGGCTCCTTCTCAATCTCATAATCAAAGAGCAGCTCGAGCAGCTTCTGGGCCAAAACACGAAGTGAAGGGATGCCCAGCGACTCGGAGAAGAAGACCATGTGCCACGGGGCTGTGTATCGGATTACAATGCAGCCCTGGGGAGAGATGCCTGGTCAGTCCTCACAGATGAGGTGGGGGTAGTGGGTACAAGCTAAGGTCAGAGGGGCCCAGCAACCCCAGCCTGCAGGACGTAAGCCATGGGCCCACAGAGTCAGCAATGCTCTGGGTCCTGCTTCAGCCTGAGCCCGCCAGCTCGCCGCCCACAGACACAGGTGCCTTCTGGCGGGGGAGGGTAGACTCAAGGCCCATTTTTGGACTAATTGCTTCATGCTGGCCAAGCCCTCTTGACCTGTAGTGGTATTTGAGGCCCAGAGCCCGAAGCATGTACTGGAGACATCTGGGCTGACCAGAGGAAGTGTCTTTACTCTGGTTCCCTCCTGTCTGCACCCCACCCTCCCATCCTAAGCCTTGCACATTTGGGGCGGGGCCTCACTGCTTGGCTATACCCTGCCTCAGCACCTCAGATCTGTACTGTCCCTGCCTCCCAGACACAAGTAGTACCCCCATGAGACCAGTACCCGAGAGGTGGCCTGCAGGCCCCAGCCCTGACCACCAGAGGCCACTTCTGAGCTAGACCCACATCACTGTCATCACTGGTCACTGTCACCTTTCCTCTCTCCCAGGCTCCTAAGAACAGGGTCCATACCCTCTGGACTCAAGGACCTGACACCCAAATGTCTCTGGTTCCTAGGCCTGGGATCACTCCTCATACTTGTTCTGAAATTCCAAATACAGTAAACACTTGTTCCCCAAATTCTAAAATCTGGGCCCAAAATCCCTGTAGGCTTCTATGCTCCTCATGCCTGGGCCAAGGGTGCCACAGTCTCCACACAGGTCCCCTTCTAGGTCAGTTAGAAAAGCCACCATGCCCGGCTCCTAATCCCCTCTCATCCTCCTGTTCCAGAGACAAAGGGCCCTTTGTAGGGGGAATGTGACTTTGGAGAGTGCTGGGGTCAGAAGGTCTGGGTTCAACTCCTGGCACCACTATGTATCAATAGTAAGAACAAGGAACAGCTTACTACTTTTTTTTTTTTTTTTTTTTTTTGAGACGGAGTTTCACTCTGCCACCCAGGCTGGAGTGCAGTGGCCGGATCTCAGCTCACTGCAAGCTCCGCCTCCCGGGTTTACACCATTCTCCTGCCTCAGCCTCCCAAGTAGCTGGGACTATAGGCGCTCGACACCTCGCCCGGCTAGTTTTTTGTATTTTTTTAGTAGAGATGGGGTTTCACCATGTTAGCCAGGATGGTCTTTATCTCCTGACCTCGTGATCCACCCGTCTCGGCCTCCCAAAGTGCTGGGATTACAGGCTTGAGCCACTGCGCCCGGCTGGCTTACTACTTTCTGAGTCTGGGTCCCCATCTATAAGATTACGGTGAAATTGGGATAACACCCATCTCATAAGGTTATGGGTAAAATTAGATGGAAAAAAAAATGTATCTCAAATGACCAAAGCAGCACCTGACACAAAGTAAACTCTCAACCAATAGCAGCAGTAATTAGTGACGTGGTAGTAACAAGGAGAAAATCGTATGCCCACAGTAGTTAAATGACCCATGGCTAAACAGGGATGGTCAGCAGAGGTACCTTGCCATCAGTCGCCTGACCTCCTAGCCCTGGAGTGCCTAAGCATCCCTCCCAAGACTCTGAAGAGGAGGCTGCTTAAGGCTACCCACATTCTCCCAAATGCTCAAATCCGACAGAGGCCTTTCAGTCCCCATTGTATGTTTCTCCCTGGCAGCATCTGGAATCCCACACTCGTAGAAATATCTTGCAGCCCAGTCTCTTCAAGTCAGTAACATGAAAAAAAGGGGCTGTTCTACAGCCTGGACAACATAGTGAGATCCCATCTCTAAAAAAGAAAAAAAAAAATGGTCAGGCACAGTGGCTCACGCCTGTTATCCCAAGACTTTCGGAGGCCGAGGTGGGCAGATGATGAAGTCAGGAGTTTGAGACCAGCCTGACCAACATGATGAAACCCCGTCTCTACTAGAAATAGAAAAATTAGCCAGGTGTAGTGGCACATGCCTGTAATCCCAGATACTTGGGAGGCTGAGGCAGGAGAATTGCTTGAACCCGGGAGGCAGAGGTTGCAGTGAGCCGAGATCACGCCATTGTACTCCAGCCTGGGTGACAGAGCAAGACTCCATTTAAAAAAAAAAAAAAGAAGAAGAAAAAAATATTAGCTTGGTGTGGTGGTGCATGCCTGCAGTCCCAGATACTTGGGAGGCTGGAGGCAGGATGATTACTTGAGCCCAAGAGTTGAGGCTGCAGTGAGCTATGACTGCACCACTGCACTCCAGCCTGGGTGACAGAGCAAGACATTTAATCTAAAATCAGGTGGGGAGGGGAACAGTTCCGGATTTAAAAGAGCCTTAAGAAGAAACAAAATAACTAAATGCAATGTATGATCTTAGATTGGATCCTGGTTTGGGCACATCCACTGTAAAGGATGCTTTAGGGACAATTAGGGAATCTGAATATGGACTGGAAACTACATGAGATGAAACAAGAAGGTGGAGATCATGATCTGAAAAAAGCAGGATACAAAGCAGTACATTCAATAGGTCTCATGTAGGTAAAGAAAATATATACTCCCCAAAAAAAGCTGGAAGGATATACACTAAGTGTAAATAGAGATCATCTCTAGGTGCTGGAACATGGTGCTTTCATTTTGTTTTGTTTTGCTTGTTTTGTTTGAGACAGGGTCTCACTCTGTCACCCAGGCTGGAGTCCAGTGGCACAATCACAGCTCACTGCAGCCTCAACTTTCCAGGCTCAGGTGATCCTCCCACCTCACACTGCCGAGTAGTTAAGACTACAGACATGCACCACCGTGCCTGGCTAATTTTTTAAATTTTTTTGTGGAGATCAGGTTTCACCATGCTGCCCAGGCTGGTCTCAAACTCCTGGGCTCAAGTGATCCTCCTGTCTCAGCCTCCCAAAGTGCTGGGATTACAGGCATGAGTCACAGCATCCACCCTGTTTTCTTTTAAATAATAAAATATTAAGAGTTTTGGATTGGACTTTTTTTTTCTCTACATTCATCCTGTCCTCCCTATTGGAAAGTCTTCCTTTCCAAGACTACCCCCGCCCCAACCCTGCAACCTCAACACCTCTGCCTTCTCTGGGATCTTACTCCATCTACTTTCTCCCTCGTGCCTTCTGCCCAAATAGCATCTTTACTCCCGCTCTGTACAATGGTCCATTTCCCAAAGGCTCTTTCTGCAGATTCTGTCACACCTTCCTGGGTTTTCAGATCCATCTCTAGCCACTCCTCCTTTCCTCACAGCACCCTCTTCATCTTCCACTCCATTAAGTTTGGGTTCCTCAAGACTGTCCTAGGTCCCTCTTCTGTCCCTCTACACACTCCCTGGGGGATCTCATCCACTCCACAGCCTATGGATTCTCTTCTAGTGTTCCTGTCTCAAAAAACACACTCCCCTCTACCCAGGACGTACCCAGCCAGAAACCTGGCGAACCTGGGAATCTCCCTATCCCTGTGCCCATGCCCAGTCTCTCATTAAATTACCATTCTACCTCCTGACAAGCTCCTCAGTCCATCACCTTACCTCTACTGACGCTCCCAGCTCCAAGGTCCTGACTACCCTCTGTCCCTGGATCATGGCAAGCCCCTCTGAACTCATTTCTGGCTTCCAGCTCCGGCCCTCCAATCTCCCCGCTCCTCTGCAGCAAGGGACTTGGTTTGTTTTGAGACAGGGTCTCGCTTTGTTGACCAGGCTGGAGTGCAGTGGTGCGATTTTGGCTCACTGCAACCTCCACCTCCCGGGTTCAAGCGATCCCTACCACCTCAGCCTCCCTGGTAGCTGGGACTACAGGTGTGCGCCACCATGCCCGGCTAATTTTTGTATTTTTAGTAGAGACGGGGTTTCACCATGTTGGCCAGGCTGGTCTCTAACTCCTAACTTCAAGTGATCTGCCTGCCTCGGCCTTCCAAAGTGCTGGGATTACAGACGTGAGCCACTGCTCCAGGCCAAGAGGGACTTTCTGATTCACGAATCTAACATCACATCCCTGCTTAAATCCCCTAAGGACCCCCTCCAAGCCCCACCTCTTGCCGGGTACCTGTCCCTTCGTTCTTCCTCCCAGCCACACTTGACTATTCCTGGTCCCCTGCCTGCCCTCAAGGATCTCAGGCTAATAAAGAAGCCAGACAAGCCGAGCCCAGTGAGCAGAACGCAGAAGCAGCTGACTGCCCGCGGAGTGAGGCTGTCTGTCATCGGCAACACCAGAGCTCCAGCCTCGGAGCTGGGGAGAGGCTTCAAGCCCAGAACTACATTTTCCCCCAATCCCTCTGCCACTCCAGGGCCACCACACACCTCGGGCAGGTGGGATGTGGATGTGAGTGAGTGGAGGGATGCCAAGAGGAAGGGGGCTCAGCTGGCCTTTCTCCCAGGTGCCCCCCACTGCTCAGTCCAGGGCTTCCAGCTGGCAGTCGGAGCTGTCTGTATGGGTGCCCCAGCAGGAGGCTGTTTTGGGGAGAGATCTGGGGAGGGGAGGGTAGAGTTGGAGGCCCAAGATGTGAGACAGGCTTCCAAAATATAACCAGGTCCTGCTAAGGCCCTCTGCAGTTACCACAGTCTCTATATGCAACTCTTGGTTGGATGAGAAGCAGCATCATCTCTTTTCCAAGAGGCCCTACTAGTCTGGGAATGTGAAAGGTGCCATGGGCAGTCACAAGACAGAAACTCACCTGGTGGGAAAGGAGGAGGTCCTGGGAGTACAAGCTATGCCCAGATACCCAGTCCCAGCTCCTGCTGCCCGCAGAGGCACTGACCAGTTAACAGGGACGGGAGCCTGGGCCAACTCCACAACTGTGAGGCACATCAAGTGTGGGCTGCCCACTGTGGGAGGCAGGGAGGAAGGAAGGGGAAGCCATCAGGAGACCAAAGGGGTCACACCAGGCCACAGAGCCGGCAGCCAAGTGGGGATAATCCCACCAAGTCCCTATAACCCCATGGCCTTCCTCACAGTTTTTTGTTTGTTTGTTTGTTTGTTTTGAGACGGAGTCTCTGTCGCCCAGGCTGGACTGCAATGGCACAATCTCTGCTCACTGCAACCTCCACCTCCCAGGCTCAAGTGATTCTCCTGCCTCAGCCTCCCAAGTAGCTGGGATTACAGGCATGCACCACCATGCCAGCTAATTTTTGTATTTTTAGTAGAGACGAGGTTTCACCATGTTTCACCAAGCTTGGTTTCACCAGGCTGGTCTTGATCTCCACAGGCTGTTCTTAAAGCCATTCCCAGGCCTGCCTCAAAGGTGGTCAGCCCTCACGGCAGCTCCGGGGTGAGGGCACCAGAGTACTCACCCTTTTGTGGTAGATGGCGCTGTACTTGGCAAGGTTCTTGTCCTTGCAGCCACCCCAGCCCAAGAGAATCACCACAGGCTGCCGAGTTTCTGCCTCCTTCCCACCTGGGCTGGGGATGTTCTCTGAAACACAGATGTGGACTGTCAACACCAGAGCTGGGGTGGGGGCGGGGGTGACTGCCCAATCCAGAGCTAGCAGCACTCTGGCTGCTGCAGGCAGGGAACCAATGGGTGCCAGGCCCAGGCATCCTGCCAGCACGTATGCACCAGCTCCCACCCCATGTTGCTCCAGCTCCTTTCTGTCGGCCTCTCAGGAGGCACCGTGGGGTCACCGGACAAACCAACACAAGAGCACCTTTCTTTAGAGACTCGAAGACAGCCCAAGTGAGGAAAGTAAATACCTTCTCCATGCCCTTTCACCTTCTGATCCAGGGCTCAGCGAACTACAACCCCAGGGTCAAACTGAGCCCACTGTCTATTTTTGTATGGCCTGCGAGCTAAAATAATTTTCACATTTTTAAATGGTTAAAAAAAATCAAAAGAATATTTTGTGACACGTGAAAATTATATGGAATTTAAATTTCAGTGTCCACAAATAAAGTTTTATTGAAACATGCCACACTCATTATTTACTTAGGGTCTATGGCTACTTTTACGCTAGGAGCAGCAGAGTGGAGTAGTTTCAACAAGATCAGGTGACTCGCACAGCCTAAAATATTGACTGGCCCTTTACAGAAAAAGTTTGCCAGCCCCTGTTCTAATTCCATGAGCAGATGGAAGAAGAGGGTCTTTTTTGAGATGGAGTCTTGCTCTGTCACCCAGGCTGGATGGCAGTGGCACAATCTCAGTTCAGGGCAACCTCCATCTCCTGGGTTCAAGCAATTCTCCTGCCTCAGCCTCCTGAGTAGCTGGGATTACAGGCGCCCACCACCACGTGCAGCTTTTTTTTTTTTTTTTTTTTTTTTATAGTAGAGGAGTTTTGCCATGTTGGCCAGGCTGGTCTTGAACTCCTGACCTCAAGTGATTTGCCCACCTCAGCCTCCTGGGAAGAAGAAGGTCTTAAAAGGAGAAATGGATGGGACAGTGCAGGCAGGGACATGAGTTTGACTGACTCTGACCTGTACCAAGCCATCTACCCTGTCCTGCCAGAGAATAATAACAGCCTATATTTATTGAGGTTTAACCCTTATAACAATACTCTAAGGAAGGTCCTCTTATTACAGATGAAGAAACTGAGGCAGAGTGAGGTTAAGGTACTTGTCTAAGCAAAGTGTAGGGCTGGGAATCTGGTCCCTGCTCCCTACCCTAAACTACTCCAGCACCATCTGTGCTGCCACCCCATCCACAGCTGGTGATATGCTAAGAGGCACAAGCCAGCCGCCACCACCACCAGGGCTGCCTTTAACGAAGCCTCCCTGCAACCTTGTCAAACAGACCTCATCTCATTTCCCCTGCAAAGTGAATACCCACCCCCTCAGGGGGACTTCTGTACAAGGACCGTCTGCAGCCAGTTAATCTGCCCTCCCAAAAGGGCCGGCATGTACCCTTCCAAGGACCAAGCCACTTGGCTATGCTCAGCTGCCACCCTGAAATTTATGGATGCCGGTGGTGACCTGGCAACAGTAAATTTCAAGGCTAGTTAAGAGGATGGTAAATATAAATCACTAACCTTTGGACAAAAGGAAGACAACAATTTCCTGTGGAAATTAATGTGATTGAAAAGTTCAATGTTCCTGCTCTCTAGTGGTGGTGACTCCGGCCTTCGGAGATTAACTGCCCGCAGCGGTGGGGGTCCCAGGCCTGGTTGCAACTCAGCCTGGAGCAGAAGCTGCCAAAGCCTCAGTCCCCTGCTGACACCTGCCAGCCCTCCCGGCCTCCATGGTTGCTGGCTCGGCCTCTGATGAGGGACAGTCCCACAGGTCTATCTCAAGCAGCTCCAAATATTCTCACTACTTTTCTCAGCCTAGTGTCCCCATCTTCTGCCAGATGGCTCTTCACCTGCACTGGCCTTTCTGGTGGAAAGGCCCTGGGCCTCAGTGGGGTCCCAGCCCAACCTTGCTGGGTATGACTCTGCCCACGAGGCTCGGGCTGCGGCGGCCTCAGGGAGGGTAATCAGCAGCTACCGTTTGCACCTGCTTTTCCATTTCCAAGACCCAGTAACTCGATTTCCAAGACCCTGTTCTGGGAGGCTCCCTTACCTCTGCAGCTCTCTGAGAACAGGTTCCCCTTCCCCTGCCTACAGGGTTTCTCCCACGTGCCACCACCGAGACACCAGCAAAGGGCTTTGGGATTTATCGCCAGTACAGAGAAAGCAACCAAAGGAGGTCACATCCCCTGGTGGCCACGGGATGTCAAGGCCAGCCCCCACCAGCAGAGATGGTGTACTCCCAATTGCCAGAGGTTCAAACAGCTGCTGCTGGGCTTCCCAACTGCCCCTCCTCCTGAGGCTGGGATTTGTAACTCCGTTTTGCTGGCAACCTTGGCTTTACCAACTCAGGCAGGAATGACTCTTCATCCTCCATGAAGGTGAAGAAACCCTCAGAATACTGGCACCCTGGACAGACTGCCTACTCCCATAGCCCAAGCTTTCTATAATATTCTTTATTGATTTCTTTATTTTTGGAGACATGGTCTCGCTTTGTTGCCCAAGCTGGAGTGCAGTGGCACAATCACAGCTCACTGCAGCCTCACTCTCCTTGGGCTCAAGCGATCCTTCTACCTCTGCCTTCTGGGTAGCTGGGACCACAGGCACGCGCCACCATGCCCGGCTCATTTAAAAACGCTTTTGTTGTTGTTGTTTGAGAAGGAGTTTCACTCTGTTGCCCAGGCTGGAGTGAGTGGCGTGATCTTGGCTCACTGCAACCTCCACCCCCTGGGTTCAAGCGATTCCCCTGCCTCAGCCTCCTGAGTAGCTGGGATTATAGGCGCCCACTACACCTTGCTAATTTTTTTATTTTCAGTAGCGACGGGGTTTCACCACATTGACCAGGCTGGTCTCAAACACCTGAGCTCAGGCAATCCACCCGCCTCAGCCTCCCAAAGTGCTAGATTACAGGCGTGAGCCACCGCGCCTGGTCAAAAGTAATTGCTGTCGCTATTGTTATTTACTGCCACATCAGGATCACGATTCTTCCACCCTCTTGTACAAACTCCTCCCCTTTTTTTACTTATTCTACTGGCGATATCACCCTCTTCCCATCCTGCTGCTGACATCTCCAGGCCTCTGGCAGCTAACTTTGAGGCACTGAAAACTTTGGCCCCTGGCTGGATCTCCCACTCTATTCAGACTTAACAGAATCCTGTACAACCAATCAAATATACCTTGTTCCTAAACCATTACAAACTTCTCCAGCAAAAAGTGCTAACACACACAGCATGATATGTCAGGCACTATTCTAAGCATTTTACATATCAACTCATTTATTATTCACAACACACCGGTAATCCCAGCACTTTGGGAGGCCAAAGCAGGCAGATCACTTGAGTCCAAGAGTTCAAGACCAGGTTAGGCAACATGGCGAAACCTCATCTCTACAAAAATTAGCTTGGCAAGGTGGCACATGCCTGTAGCCCCAGCTCCTCAGGGTGCTGAGGCAGGAGGATAGCTTAAGCCCAGGATATCAAGGCTGCAGTGAACCAAGATCATGCCACTGTACTCCAGCCTGGGTGACAGAATGAAACCCTATTATGAAGGAAAAAAAAAAAAAAAAAAGGCCAGGTGCAGTGGCTCATACCTGTAATCCCAGCAATTTGGGAGGCCAAGGCGGGCTGATCACCTGAGGTCAGGAGTTCGAGACCAGCCTGACCAACGTGGAGAAACCTAATCTCTACTAAAAATACAAAAATTAGCCAGGCGTGGCGGCGCATGCCTGTAGTCCCAGCTACTCTGGAGGCTGAGGCAGGAGAATCACTTGAACCCGGTTGCGGGGAGGTTGCAGTGATCACGCCATTGCACTCCAGACTGGGCAACAAGAGCAAAACTCCATCTTTAAAAACAAAAACAAAAACAAAAAAAATTGCAATACTCTTATGAGCAAGAATTCTCATTTTACAGACAAAAACCTGAGGCACATAGGAAACGGCTTGCTCAAGGTCACGTAACTAACAAGCAGTGAAGCTGAAATCCAAACCCAGGTGGTCTAACTCTAAAGACCAGCTTGTATCCGCTACCCTAGCCAGCCCTTTAGCTAACAAAACCATCTCCATCACCTCAGCTCCAAACCTGCATACACAGCTGCCTCCTGTACATCAAGAGACCCCATAATGACCTCATCTGCCTGCTTCTCCCAGCCACAACTTCAATATATGCTGCATCATTTGGTCTTGCAACCACCCTAGGAGTTAGCTACTATTACTATCCCCATTTTACAGTTGAGAAAACTAAAACACAGAGAGGGGAAGTCCCTTTCCCCCAAAAGCACACAGCCAGGAAGCAGCAGAGCCAGCGCCCACTCTCCAGACCAGCGTGCTCGGCCGCCTCCACCACTGCGACCTTGTGCGTGCTCTCTGCTCTCCAGCCCACAATGCTGATGCTCCGTGTTCATGCCGTGCTAATGCCCATTCCACCTACAGAGTCAGCTCACTGCTTACTTCCAGGAAGCCTTCCTTGATGCCCTCCCCAACCCCTTCTCACCACCCCCCACCCCAAACCATCAGACTGAGAGAGCTGCCCCTCCTCTGTACTGTCACAGCACCCACCACCACACCAGTACCCTTAACACACGCTGCACTGACAGTGTTCATCAGGAACAGGCGGAAGGCTACCATAAAATTCAACGCAAGAGATGCCGAAGGCCGGAACCAGAGCAGTGGAGAGACAGATAGGGAGGGGTAGAAATGACAGGGAGAAAACAGTCACAAGAAGTCTCAAAAACATGCAATCTTTGCCAGCACGGTGGCACAAGCCTATAATCCCAGCACTTTGGGAGGCTGAGGCAGGTGGATCACCTGAGGTCAGGAGTTTGGGACCAGCCTGACCAACATGGGGAAACCCCGTCTCTACTAAATACAAAAAATTAGATGGGCGTGGTGGCGAGCTACTCGGGAGGCTGAGGCAGAGAATCACTTGAACCCAGGAGGCGGAGGTTGCAGTGAGCAGAGATTGCGCCACTGCACTCCAGCCAGGGCAACAAGAGCAAAACTCCATCTCAGAAAAAAAAAAAGAAAAACCATGCAATCTTGGTAATTCCACTTATAAGAAAGAAAAATGTTAAATCATAGAGAAGTATTCAATAATACATTAAGCAGATCACAGATATAAATGTAAGAGCTGAAACTACAAAACCGTTAGAAGAGAACATAGGAGTAAATCTTTGGATTAGGTAGCAGTTTCATAGACATGCCACCAAAAGTATAAGGAACAAACAAACAAAAGAGATAAATTGAGACTTCATCAAAATAAAAACTTTTTACTTCAAAGGACATAATCCAAAAAAAAGTGAAAAAAAGAAAAATCCCACAGCATGGAGAAAGTATTTGCAAATCATGTATCTTATAAGGAAGTAATATCCAGAATACAGAGAAAACTCTTAAAACCCAACAGCAAAAAGTAAACCCAACTCAAAAATGGGCGAAGGACCTGAATATATTACGCAGGTCTTTCTCCAAAGAAGATTTACAAGTGGCCAATAAGCACACGAAAAGATGCTCCACATCATAGCCATTAGGGAAACCAAAATCAAAACCACTATGAGGTATCTCTTTATACCCAGGATGGCTATAATTAAAAAGTCAGATAATAAACAAGCGTTGGTTGTGGATGAAACCAGGACCCTCACACACTGCTGGTGGGAATGCATAATGGTGCAGCCACTTTGGAAAACAGTATGGCAGATCCTCAAAAAAATTAAATGTAGAGTTACCACATGACCCCACAATTTCACTCCTAGGGATATATCCAAGAGAACTAAAAACATACATCCACATGAAAACTTTCCCATGAATGTTCATAGCAGTCATAATAACCAAAAGGTGGAAACATTTCTCCTATCATCTGTGAATAGATAAACAAAATGTGATACATCCATACAATTAAATACTATTCAGTCATAAAAAGGAATGAAGTACTAATACATGTGATAGCATGCATGAACCTTGAAAACATCATTCTAAGTGAAAGAAGTCAGATACAAAGGGCCACATATTATATGACTTCATTTATATAAAATATCAAGAATAGGCAAATCCATAGAGAATGAAAGATTAGTGGTTGCCAAGGGCTGGGGGGAGGAGGGAATAGACAGTGACTACTAACGGGAATGGGGTTTCTTTTTCAGATGATGAAAATGTTTTGGAATTAGATGGCAGTGATACTCTTACAATTCTGTGAATATTCCAAAAGCCAGTGAATTGTACTTTTTTTTTTTTTTTTTTTTTTTGAGACAGGGTCTCGCTCTGTCACCCAGGCTGGAGTGCAGCAGTAAGATCATGGCTTACTACAGCCTCAACCTCCCAGGCTCAAGCGATCCTCCCACCACAGCCTCCTGAATGGTAAGACTACAGGCACATGGTACCACGCCTGGCTAATTTTTTATTTTTTGTAGAGACAGGGTCTTACTATGCTGCCCACGCTGGTCTTGAACTCCTGGGCTCAAGCAATCCTCCCACCTTAGCCTCCCAAAGTACTGGGATTACAGGCATGAGCCACTGCACCTGGCCAGAAGTGCACATTTTTAAAGGGTGGATTTTATGGTATATAAATTATTTCTCAATAATGCTATTATTTTTAAAAATAATAGTAATACATTAAATGAAAACACAAGTTATAAAGCAATATCATAACAGAATACCCCTATACACACACATACTACACAAACACACACTTTTTTTGTTGTTTTTGACAGTCTCACTCTGTCACCCAGGTTGGAGTGCAGTGGTGCAATCATGGCTCACTACAACCTCCGTCGTCCGGGTTCAAGCGATTCTCCTGCCTCAGCCTCCCTAGTAGCTGGGATTACAGGCGCCCACCATCACACCTGGCTAATTTTTGTAGTTTTAGTAGAAACAGGGTTTCACCATGTTGGCCAGGCTGGTCTCGAACTCCTGACTTCAGGTGATCTGCCTACCTCGGCCTCCCAAAGTGCTGGAATTACAGGCATGAGTCACCGCGCCCAGCCACATATTTTTTTATGCATAGAAAAAAATACATCAAATATTAATAGCAATTATTTCTGGGATTAGAGGCAATTTCCTTTTCATGATTTTTTTCCTGTTTTCTAAAATCAGTATGTATAACTTCTGCAATGAGAGTTAAAATATTATCTCAAACAACAGGGCAGGTGGTCCAGCAGAGTCAAAAGCAGTTGGTAAGTCAAAAAGGCCAGGGATGCCCAGCAGCCCCTCAGCAATGCGGAAGGATTCTTTTCAACCCTCGCACTTCTCGAGTACCCGACAAAACAATTTAATCTCACAAGCTCCCTGTCCTCTAGAATTTCTCAACAAATAACACTGACACAGATAGTGTAAGAATTACAAATACATATATTGTACAACAGTTCAAGTCATAAAACTCAAGCACAAATTAGATTGTGTATATCCCAGGGGCATATGGGGAGGACAAAGGAAAGGGCTGATAAGGCTTAAGGGTCTGCTGCACAACATGTACTTTTTATTTGGAAGCCGGAATGAAAATAGAAACTATGTTATCTTTTCAAAATGCAAAAAAGCCGGGCACCGTGGCTCACGCCTGCAATGCCAGCACTTTGGGAGGCCGAGGCGGGCGGATCACGAGGTCAGGAGAGACCATCCTGGCGAACACTGTGAAATCCCGTTTCTACCAAAAATACAAAAAATTAGCCGGGCGAGGTGGCGGATGCCTGTAGTCCCAGCTACTCCGGAGGCTGAGGCAGGAGAATGGCGTGAACTCGGGAGGCGGAGCTTGCAGTGAGCTGAGACTGCGCCACTGCACTCCAGCCTGGGCGACAGAACAAGATTCCCTCTCAAAAATAAAATAAAAATAAAAATAAAATAAAATGCAAAAAATTAAAAGATTCTTAATTTTCTCTACTGGGTATTTCTCTACCCAGAAATATTTTCTAGTGTCTCACAGTTCCTATATTTAAACCAAATTTTTTTTCTTCTTTGAGTCAAGGTCTTTCTGTGTTGCCCAGGCTGGAGGGCAATGGCACAGTCATGGCTCACTGCAGCCTCAACCTTTCAGGCTCAGGTAATCCTCTTACCTCAGCCTCCCAAGTAGCTGGGACTATAGGCAAGCACCACCATGCTCAGCTAATTTTTGTATTATTTTGCAGAGACAGGGTTTGGCCATGTTGCCCGGGCTGGTCTTAAACTCTCGGGCTCAAGCAATCCACCTTCCTCGGCCTCCCAAAGTGTTTGGAATTACAGGTGTGAGCCACTGTACCCAGCCAAATTACTTTATTTTTTATTTACTTTTTAAAAGAAGAGTAGAGCAGAGTAGCATAGTATCTAAGAGTACATACTGTACAAAATCATATCTCAGTTCAAATCTCTGCCTCTGCCACTTAATAACTATGACACGGACATTAATCAAGTTCTCTAAGCATCAGTTTCCTTATCTGTGAAATGGGGATAATGATACAAAGAATTAAATAAGATAATAGCTATAGAGGGCTTAGCATGGTGCCTGGCAGAAGGAAAGAGTTCAATAAATTGAAATTATTATTACTTCACGAGTAATGCATACTCACTGTAGAAAAAGTAGAAAATGAGTATCTAATAAAATTGGAATCATATTGTTTGTAATCTGCTTTCTTCCGTTCGACAATATATTGTGAACATTTTGCCCTGTCAGTTTATATATTTCTACACCATTACTTTTAGTGGCTTCAGAGAGGCTATAGAATGTTTCATAATTTATGGTGACCAAATCTCCCATTATTGGATATGATGCTGTTTCCAATTTTTTGCTGTTATAAAAATACTTTAATGGACACTCCTTTCTTTTTGCATGTCCCTAATTGTTTCCTAGAAATGGCATCATATTCAGGCAGCCCCTCCTAATGGCAACTGAAACCTCGACAGGCACAAGCCCTGGAGTAAGGCTCTTAAGCTGAGATCTGGAATTACTTTGGGCAAGACACTTTACCTCCCCACGAGCGTCTGTTCTTCATCTGTAAAACAGGATTAAGGGTTCTCCCTACTTCACAAGGTGGTTGTGAGGATTAATAAAATAATGAAAGGAGCTCCTGGTGGGCCTGGCATGTGGATAGAACATGGTTAACAGTGTAAGTACCACAGACACTCAGAGAAAGAGGCCTGCGAAGAGGCCTGGATCTCAAATCCAGGATCTAGTACAGCACTGGCACCTGGCATAGAGCAGACACTTGGAAAACAAGATACTTGGTTCTTTTTTTTTTTTTTTTTTTTTTTTTTTGAGACAAAGTTTTGCTCTTGTTGCCCAGGCTGGAGTGCAATGGCACAATCTTGGCTCACCACAACCTCCGCCTCCCGGGTTCAAGCGATTCTCCTGCCTCAGCCTCCTGAGTAGCTGGGATTACAGGTACGCACCACCACACTTGGCTAATTTTGTATTTTTAGTAGAGACGGGGTTTCTCCATATGGGTCAGGCTGGTCTCCAACTCCTGATCTCATGTGATCCGCCCACCTCGGCCTCCCAAGGTGCTGGGATTACAGGCGTGACCCACCACGCCTGGCCAGAAAGTGTTCTTATCTAGAGGTGAAAGAAAAGAGATAATGATTCCAAAAATAAACACAACTCCTCTGTATTTAAAAAAAAAAAAAAAAAAAAAAGGCCTTTGGGGTCCTTGCAGACAAGCCAAGGATCAAATCCCAAATGACTTTGCCTGGGTCTTTGACGTCTGTCCGTCATGACAGTTCTTTAGGTTTTCATCTCATTCTCCACCCATAAAAGCACAGCGCAGCCTCCTGCCAGGCCCCTTTTCCCTCCAGCCACTTGCTGTCCCCCCTCAGGGCTTTACTTCTGGACTTTCTCCCATCTAAGTTCCAAGCAGACCTAACACTGCTTAGCTTCTGGATCAGCATGTTCAAGGTGGTATGGCCGTGGACTTGATTTCGGCACTTTCTGCTGCTCACCGGGGGTCTGTGAGCCCTCCTGAAGCTTCAGGTCCAGCTTGGGCTGCTCTTCTCCAGGAAGCCTCCCCACCACAGGGCCCACCATGGTGGTCCAGACCCTTTAGCACTGTTTCTTGGGTGCCCGTGACGACTTCCTGAGGGTTAAGATGCTGTCTATATTTCTTTGATCTCAGTCAGTGGTGAGCAAAAAAGGCACACAGTAAAACCTGGGGAGCAAAAGTCCCCTCACGTCCGCTCTCTGTGATCCCCTTAAGACCTTCTGTTTACTCTAAGAGCAAAATGTTTGTCCCAGGCCCAGGCCCCAGCCCCATTAATTCTATGAATGAATTATGTTTTTATGTTTACTGAACATGAGAGCCACATGGTGCCTTTAGAAGGCTGCCGGCCTACGAGCAAGTCACAGAGGGGATCTAGGTGGGACTTGGCTGACCATTCTCTGGATGGGAGGAGGGGTGGCACGGCCTGGGCCTGGGATGTCAGAGCAGCTCTGGCTTGGGCCTACGGTGCTGCCAAGTGATTCCATTCAGCTCACTTGGCACCTCATCCCTCCCAGGCCCCGGTGACAGTGAGTGAAGCCATCAAAAACACAACAACAGGAAAATATAGTGCTTATGGGAGCCCCAGGAGAGACCCTTTCCAAATGAAATGAAGTAAGAGAGGGTATTGAGAGAGTGAGGGGATCACTGGCCTGGGAAAAAGAGAGGGAAGGCAGATTCTGGGTCAAAGCACCAGCTTTAGCAAAGGCCTGGGCAGACGACCATCAGCATGGGCAGCCATAGGTACTGGCTGGTAGGATTCCCAGCAGGAGGATTTTGGGCTGCCAAGCCTGACCTACAAGACCCAGGGCTCTGAATGACCCCAAATCTGCAGCTGCCTTCCAGCTAGCTAATGTGCCAGCATCAGCTTCTCTGTCAGCTCACAGCAGTGATGGGCTCTGTGGTTTTGATTTTCAAATACAGGGGAAAAGTAATTTCAGGCCAGGTGCAGTGGCTCATACCTGTAATCGTAGCACTTTGGGAGGCTGCGATAGGAGGACTGCTTGAGCCCAGGAGTTTCAAACCGGTCTGGGCAACCTAGTAAGACTCTGTCTCCATATATGAAAATGAAAAATTTTTTTAAACTGAAAAAAAAAAAAGTTTTTAAAGGCTGGGCACAGTGGCTCACGCCTGTAATCCCAGCACTTTGGGAGGCTGAGGCGGGTGGATCACCTGAGGTCAGGAGTTCAAGACCAGCCTAACCAATATGGTGAAACCCCTGTCTCTACTAAAACTACAAAAAGTAGCCAGGCGGGGTGGTGTGTGCCTGTAGTCCTAGCTACTTGGGAGGCTGAGACAGGAGAATTGCTTGAACCTGGGAGGCAGAATTGCTTGAACCTGGGAGGCAGAGGTTGCAGTGAGCTGAGATTGCGCCACTGCACTCCAGCCTGGGTGACAGAGGAAGACTCATCTCAAAAACAAAAAAAGTTTTTAAAAAGTAATTTCAGAAATGAAATATGACTGTCCTACACACTTCTCCACCATTAAACAGTAATTGCAAAAGACAGACGATCTCTGGGCTCCAAAAGACTGTCACTCTATGAGGCCATGTTGGCCTGGAGGGAAGCTCTACAGATAGGAAGCAAACGGATTCAGGGGACCACAGTGTCGTGATCTCCTTCTGAGGGGTTTGACAACCTCTAGCTCACCTCTGGAGCATGCACTGTGAGAGGCAAGGACGATGAATTAAAGCCAGTCAGGAGGAGCAATATGGAGAAGAAACAACTGAAGGCCTTGGAAGTGTTTCTCTTGGAGGAAATGTGAAGGCACAAAGCCATCCTCTTGAAGAGAGGAAGCGAGATTCCTTGCTCTGTATCGTTCCCACCACAATGCTCTAGCCCTGCAGTCAGCACATCATTTTGAAACCACCTGCTTATAAATTCACTCCACTCCCCAAAACCTCAGCTCCTTGGGCGTGTGAGCCACTTCTGAGGCGCCAACAACAATCCCACGGCCAGGACACAGCAAATGCTGAACTGAGAGCGGAAATGACAGGAAGGCCTACTGTGGCTCAAGAAAGGGAAGTGCTTTCTAACAATCCCAGCTGCCTCCAACAGGCTAGGATGTTTGGGCAGAAGCATCCCCTCAGGGAACGATCGGCTAGCAGTGGAATGCACTCATGCCAACGGAGGGATGCAGGACAAAACAGTCCCTGAGATTTCTTCCAGTTCTAAGACCCAGCCTCCTGGAACAGCAAAGGGAGACATAGGATCGCGCCACTGCACTCCGACCTGGGTGACAGGGCAGACTCCATCTCTTAAAAAAAAAAAGAAAGGGGGACGGAGGGGGAACCATAGGGGAAGCAATGCAATGGCAGCATCCGCACTGTACCAGGGACACACATCCAAACGCTACCTCGTAACCCTTGCAATCCCACGAGGAGGCAGGCACTAGTGCTGTTCCCATTTCACGGTGGAGGAATCTGAGGCTCGAGGAGGTTCAGTAACTTGCCAAAGACACATAACTAGTAGGACGTGGAGCTGAAATGCGAACCAGGACCACCAGGCTGCCCTCCTGGCTGTGCAGAAGGCAGCTCCAGCCCGTCGCTGCCGAAAGCGCTCCAAAGGAAATAATATTAACTGACTTCATGGCTTGTTGACGCCAAAACATGTCCGAAGTATTTTTACATCTATAAACCCAAAAGTGCTAAGCCAACAGCTCCAGCTCTAGGGGAAAACAGCTGGTCTGGGACCATCTGTTCTGTGGGAGCCTAAGGGCTGCCCTCTCCTAGACTCTAACCAAAGAACATGAGATGCTACAGGAGGGGTCTGGGAAGGTCTGAAGGAGTTAAATTTTATGGAGAGCAGAGCATAAGATCAAACCTTTGCATTAGGAAGATCACTGTGGTAGCAATTTAAGAGGCTGGGCTGCAGGCAGTCAGACAGGAGGCGTGAAGGCGATGCTGGACTAATGCAAGTGAGAGATACTCTGGCCTCAGGCTGATCATACTTTAAGGCCCTTCTGCCAGAATTCCCAGAGAGACCAAACTTTCCACTCTCTGGGCCCCTATCTACTCACACTGTCATGGACGCGGGCCTGCTGTCAAGCCTACTAATTTTGTGGAGCCTCCTACATGTCTTTCTTTAACGTAAGGAGAGAAACAATGCTGATGGTAAATGCCAATTACTGAACTCGCTCCATGCCAGGCCCTTTACACAATCTCCAGATGGCCCCAACAGCCCTGTGAGGAAGGTTACTATCCCTATCCCTGTTTTGCAGAGGAGGAAACTGAAGTTTAGAGAAGGTAGCTTACCAAAGGTCATCCAGCTCCTAAAGAAAGGAGTCAGGATTTCTATCGAGTTCTACCTGACGGCAGAGACTGCACTGTTAACCACTGCCAAGAAGAGTGGAGAGGGACGGCTAAGGGTTCTGAGTCCCGGGCTTCTGCGAGGACCGGTGACCCCGCGAGGCTCCCCTTCCACGCCTTCGGGAAAATAATAAGTGATACCCCCAGCCACAACCGCCGAAGAAAGGCTAGATGTGAGAAGCCCAATCCCAAACAAAGGAATCAGGAGGGATCCAGCTTTCGGCAGCCTTCAGCTATGATAAGTGATTAAAGGGTATGGACCTGAGCACCCCGGACAGGAAAGACAAAAAAAAGGGGTCCCAAGCTAGCAGCTGACTCGGGGCAGAGGCGGGGCTCGCCAGGGAGGAACACTCTGGGGCGGGGCTTACGAGGGGCGGGGCTCTCTGAGCCTCTCTAAGTCTAGGACCTGCCGGACCCTATGAGGGGGCGGCCCGCGGGAGGGCGGGGCCGCATGAGGGGCGGGGCTACAGCTGCGCTCGCAACCCACGGATTCATGAGGTCACCTCCCCGCGCCCGGACCCAACCCTCATTCCATACTCTGGCTCCAGCAGGGTTGATCTGGGATCTCGATGGCGTAGTCCAGCTCTGCCGAGGCCATGGTGAAGGCGCCGGCCCCGAGCACGGGCCTCCAGCCGGAACTCTAGCTTGCGCACCCTTGCCTCACCCGGGCGCCTCCTGGGCGCCGCCCAATCACCACACACCTCCCCCGACACGGCCCAATCCCTGCGCCGCGCTCTGTGACCTCCCGCCTTAGCAACCACCAAGTCTCTTCCAGAGCCTCTCGCCTCACCCCACTAGCTCGGCCCTAGCAACCGTGCCCCGCCCCTGTTACTGGCCCGCAGCCATTGGCTAACTCGCTTGATCTGGATCAGGTATTGGTCAGCCGGGGCGCCGGTCAGGAAAAGTCCGCACCCTCTTATGTAGGTGAGAGGAGGCTGGAGACTTGCTGTATTCTGGGAATGGGCAGGGTCGCTCGTCCGAACAGAGTCCTATCCTACGCGGCGGAAGCGTGTGCCCTTTGACTTGCATCGTCTAGCTACCTCTGCCATCCTCTACCAGCCGCAGCTCCGAGGGCTGGAGGTAGAAAAACGTACAAAACGGCCTAGGGGGCGCGTGCCGACCCAACCTCCACCCAGTGGGGTCGAGGCATATTCTGGATGGATGGATGGATGGATGGATGGATGGATGGATGGGTGGGAGGCAGTCTTCAGTTGATGACTTCAGAGAATGCCCTGTTGATAGGATCCACCGAGGAGCTGGGAGTGCAACTTTCTTGCATTTATCTATATTTACATACTGTGTGCCAGTATATTTACATACTATGTGCCAGAGACTGGGTGGGCTAAATAAGGTTCCTTAGGCCCTAGTGAGGATCAGGCTTTGGCCCTCTCTCTCCCATGTCTTAACGGGAGAGGGAGAGAAACCACGCACGAAGCAACTCTGATTCTGCATGTGAGATAAATACTACAGAAGAGTAAGGATTTGAGGAGCTCATAATCAGAGAAGGGGCATTTCTGGCAGTGTGATTGGCTCTTGAGCTGGGTCTTGAAAGACTTTTAGAGAGAGGGAGGGGAAAAGACTCTGTATGCCAGGCGCGGTGGCTCAAACTCGTAATCCCAGCACTTTGGAAGCCCAAGACGGGAGAATGGTTTGAAGGAGTTCAAGACCAGCCTGGGCAACATAGTGAGACCTTCATCTCTACAAAATAAAAATTTTTTAAATTAGCGAGGCATGGTAGCTCATGCCTGAAGTCCCAGCTACTTGGAAAGCTGAGGTGGGAGGATCACTTGAGTCGGGGAGGTCAAAGCTGCAGTGAGCCATGATTGTGCCACTGCACTCCTGCTTGGGTGACAGAGTGAGACCCTGTCTCAAAAAACAAAACAAAGAGTCCGGTGTGGTGGCTCACGCCTGTAATCCCAGCGCTTTGGGAGGCTGAGGTGGGCAGATCACTTCAGGTCAGGAGTTCAAGACCAGCCTGGCCAACATGGCAAAACCCCATCTCTACTAAAAATACAAAAATTAGCCAGGCATGGTGGTGGGCACCTGTAATCCCAGCTACTTGGGAGGCTGAGGCAGGAGAATGGCTTGAACCCGGGAGATAGAGGTGGCAGTGAGCCGAGATTGTGCCACTGCACTCCAGCCTGGGTGACGGAGTGAGACTCCATCTCAAAAACAAAAAAAGACTCCCTTCAGGAGCTCAAAGAGGTGAATGTGCCAGAAATTACATGAAGCATACCCTAGCCAGGCTAGAGACTCATGTGAGGGGAACCTTGGAAAATTAGACCCAGATCCTGGAGAGTCTTTGATGCCAAGCTCAGCTTTGTGCTTACAGGTAGATCTTGCTGATGGTAAAAATTTTCCAATGCATTTTACACCCATGAGCACAAGGGCTTAGACTTTATCATTAAGACAGCAGGGAGTCATTGCAGGGCTTTAAGCAGGGGAGTAACAATCAGATTTGTGTCTAGAAAGATTAGTGCAGGGGGCCAGGCAAGGTGACTCATGCCTGCAATCCCACCACTTTGGGAGGCCAAGGCAGGCAGATCACCTGAGGTCAGGAGTTTGAGACCAGCCTGGCCAACATGGCAAACCCTCGTCTCTACTGAAAATACAAAAATTACCTGGACATGGTGGCGGGTGCCTGTAATCCCAGCTACTCGGGAGGCTGAAGCAGGAGAATCGCTTGAATCCGGGAGGCAGTGGTTGCAGTGAGCCAAAATCGCACCACTGCGCTCCAGCCTGCGCAACAGACCGAGACTCCCTCTCAAAAAAAAGAAAGATTAGTGCAAGAACTGGATTGGGGATTGGGAGAAGGAGGGAGACCAGTTAGGAGGTTGTTTCAGTAGTGGGGAAGGATTATGGTAGCATAAAGCATGGAGTGGCAGCTGAAATGGAAAGGGCAGAATGAATTCCTTAGACACCTACAGCAAGAAAAAACTGGACTTGGTTACTGATTGGGTATGGGGAAGTAAGGGAAATGAAGGATGACTTCTAGATTCCTGGTTTGGGCAAACAGGAAGGAGAGGAAGCAGGGTTTTTAGGAGAGGGTCAGCTCTGGGCATGGTGAGCTTGAGGTGCCAATGGAACATCCAAGTGGAGGTATCCAGAAGGCCATTGGATATGCCTAACTGGAGTTCGCCAGATAAGTCTAACTCGAAGTTGCAATGTGGGAGTCTTTGGGGCCTTATAGATGCCAGCCACACCAATAGATTTGTTGAGCTTGCCCAGGGAGTAAGTGTAGAGTCGGAAGAGACCTAGGACAGAACCCTGAGAAACACCCAAGTTTTGAGGGTCTGGCAAAGGAAGAGGAACCTGCAAAGGTAATCAAGATGAAGTGTCCAAAATGGTAAGAAGATCAGTAGTAGAATGTGGTGTTTCAGAAGCCAAGGAAGGAAAATGTTGAAGGCTTATGACTAATCAAGTAAAATGAAGCCTGAAAGAATCCACTGGATGTAGAAACAAGGAAGTTGTTGGTGACCTTTGCAAGTACAGTTTCAGTGGAGTGATGGGAGCAGAGGTCAAATTACAGCGGTTTGAGAAGCAGATGGGATTGAGGAAGTGAAGATTCATGTAAGATACATTTTCAGAAAGCTTGGCTATTTAGAAGAAAAATAAGGCAATAGCCAGAAGGAAACGCAGGTTTTTATTTGGATGGGAGAAACGTTGGTGTAGATCCAGCAAGAGGGGAAAAGGTAAAATTATAAGGGAAAGAAGATAACTGAGAATGGTGCCCCTGAAAAAAAGGCTTCACCAAAGTGTTGGTGAAGAAATTCACTTAGAAGGGTGGAGGAATATTTGTTTTGTGGCAGAAGGGAAGCATTATGTTGAGGGTTAATTGGTAGTTTTCGTGACAGGAAGTTGAGGTAATTCTTCTTTGATGGTTTCCATTTTCTCTGTCATATAAGAACATGATATCAGCCAGTGAGAGTGGGATTGGAGATAGTGTGCGAGATTGAAAAGAGCAGAGAAAGATTGAAATATCAGCAGTGGAGAGTGGCAGTGAGATGACTAAGGTAGCAAACAGATTTCTGGGCAGTTATGATGGCCCTGTTGAGGTTAGTGACTGTCAATTTTCAAGAGCAGCGGTCTGCAAGGTTATGTAATATGCATTTTTCCCTCAACAACATTCAGCCACCTAGTGGTGGGTACAGAGAGATTAGTTTAATTGATCTAGGTTTGAGTTTTACCGGGCGGATAGATGGAAGGACAAAGGACCAGGAAGTTGAAGATTGTGGCAAAACAGTGATTGAAAGAAGGACTTTAGTATCTAAACTGGATAGGAGAGTGAAAAAGAATGTATGGACTAGAGGTCCCAGTGAAGTCAGAGAATCCGTATCTGAGATCATTGAATGAGAAAGTTGTGAACAGAAAGTGGAAGAATGAAGTTTGAGTAGTTTCCGGTGATGACAAGGTCCAGGGTGTGGCCGTGGGAGTCAGGGGCCAAAGTGGAGTACAGGAGACACTCAGGATGCTGACGTGGCCACTGAACTCCCCCTGGATGATAGGAAGACTTGAGGGGAGGGAAGGGAAGAGGATGCCTGTGAGCTAGGTACCAGTCTTTGATGGGTAGAGCAAGTTTTTCTGGAGTCTCTAGGTGACAGCATGAGGAGGGGCAAAGGCTGAGACAGCTAAATGGTATGACCCTTGAAGTAGTAAGGGCTTTTACAAGAAGGAGGTGGAATAAGGAACTGAGTTGGGCTTTGGCAAGGAGACATGAGGCCCCCTCCTAACCGTGAAATCCTGGGGGTGTAAGAGTCTAAACAGCTTCTACCAGGAGGGCCTTGCAGAAGGGGAGCCCTGGAGTAGAGCCAGCTTTGGATGCAGGCTGGAGGTGGGCGGGTGACGGGAGAGGCTGAGAATGGAGGAGACTTAGCTGATTGGGAAGAAGGGTTTTCAAGAGCAGAGTAAAAAGGTTGGGAAGGGAAGGAAGGCTGGGAAATGGGTCAAGGAAGATGAAGCATAGAGCAGTGAAGGGGCGAGGAGAGTGTGGTTCACCTCGCCAGTTACATGTTGTGGAGAGAGGATGAGAGATGATGAAGGTCCTTGGAGCGGGGTTGGAGGCAGAAGTGAGTCTGGGGAGAAGAAGAGTGGGGGCTGTGGGTAGGGATGAAGCAAGTAGGGAGAAGATGAAGGCAGAGGATTTCATAGGAAGGAGATGAGGGAAAGGAGTT
The DNA here is from genome assembly GCF_037993035.2 of Macaca fascicularis. NCBI lineage: Eukaryota > Metazoa > Chordata > Mammalia > Primates > Cercopithecidae > Macaca > Macaca fascicularis. The sequence continues at coordinate 190,068,376 of NC_088375.1, read as the reverse complement.
CCTGTGGGGAGAGGATGGAGAAAATGGACAGATGTGGGGAAAATATGGGGGCAGATTGGAGTCTACCAGGAAGTGATGGGTAGCAGGGGTAGGGGTGTCTGTCAGGGTATGAGTGGGGAGCAGAAGAGGGTCCGCGAGAAGGAAGTGACAAATTGAAGTGCATATGCCCCTGGGAGAGAAGTAAGGACACCTTGTTTGGAAGTTTGAGGAGATAATGTTTCTCTCTCCCTGTCTCTGAATGGAGAACTAAGAGTGAGGAGTCAGGGATGGGAGCCCAAGGAGAAGGCCTGTCTCATTCTGCATGTGAAACCTACAGGAATAGGAGACAGTGACTCGCTTGTTGTCTCCAAGGCCATTTGGGGACAGTGAGCCAGGCTGGCAGCCCATGCCTTGGAGGCCTCTCGCGTTCAGAAGGTGTCTTTTGATTTCAGGGGGTTGGGGAAGCCCTCTGGGAAATTTTATTTAGAAACAAGACCTATTGACCTCTTGATTTTTAATACCTCCCCTTCGCTTGTTGCTAAGGACCTTTGGCTTAGCGTGAGAGCTGGGGCTTTTGAGATTGTGTGATTTTAGTTTCCTTGCATGAAGAAGAACCATTTGGCCACTATAGAAATGATTTATGGATGAGTCCAGATTTATTAATCACCTCTGAAGGTGGAGAGGAAATTAAAAACAAAGAGTCCAGTCTGGGCTGAAGACAAAGTAGGTCTGTCATCCTTGCAGAAGACGTTGCCAAGGTTAGAAGGCCACGAACAAACCAATTTGGACCGAGGTTCCTAATCTGGATTTTTAATTTTGCGTGCTTGATTTTTCGCACCATTTTCTCTCCGAGGTAAAATAATGACTATTTTAATTGGCTGCCACTTACAGAGAGATCCCAATAAGCATGATGGCATACATATATTTTTCTCTGGCATTCCATGCGTGCTCCAGTTCTTATGACCAGGCTGGTGAAGCTGACTCTTACTGCATGCTGCGTGCCATGATCAGTTGACTCTAAATTAAATCCTCTTTTCCAAAAGCCATTTTCCATTAGTGCTAATTTGTTTGCTTCTCATTTCCACTGATCATTAGAGTCTCTGGTTGTGAGCACCAAATTGGAAATAATTTCTTTGACATTTCAAAAAAATTTCTCCCCTCCTTGAATGCCATTTGGCTGCAGCTAAATAACATTATGGTTTGCAGAAGAACAGTTCACTCCAATTACAATTTAACTGACCGCTCATGGCACTGAATCCCTGTCCGTAGTGTCCAAAGATGACACCGCTGCTGACACTGCTATTTCCTGTCATAGCTGTAAAACACCTCATAGACTTTGCACTGGCCTTCTTGGATGGAGATTCTGCCACTCCGCACATGGCAGCTTTGGGAAGTTGGTAGTTTTATGGACCTGCATATCATGGACATTCAGATCTAACCATCTCAACAGGAGCTGGCTGATTTCTTCACACATTCACTCAGTGAGCCTTTATTCAACATCTGTTTTGTGCCAAGCATTATGCCAGGCCCTAAGGACACAGAGACAGGGAAGAACAACTCCTGCCCTTGAGGAACTCACACTCTAGTGGGAAGGATGGGTAAGTTTTACAGCATAGTAGAGGAAGAGGTGGCATGGATGGGACCAGAACTGCAAACCCCAAAGGAACCTGGCCATTCCTGATGGCAGAGCAACACTGAGATGCAGAGGGCCCTGGAAGGGCCTGGGGAGTTGAGAGTGCAAGGTTGTTGTAATGTGGAAGTGACTAGAGATGAAGTTAGACTGGGCCCAAGTTTGTTTGTTTGTTTGTTGTTTTGAGACAGAGTCTCACTCTGTCACCCAGGCTGGAGGTCAATGGCACCGTCTCGGCTCACTGCAACCTTAGCCTCCCAGGTTCAAGTGATTGTCGCGCCTCAGCCTCCCGAGTAGCTGGGACCACAGGTGCATGCCACCACACCTGGCTCATTTTCGTATTTCTAGTAGAGATGGGGTTTCACTATGTTGGCCAGGCTGGTCTTGAACTCCTGACCTCATGATCCACCCACTTCAGCCTCCTAAAGTGCTGGGATTATCGGCGTGAGCCACAGCACCCAGCTGGGGCCAAGTTTTGAATGGCCCTGAGTGTCATATTGAGTTTAGACTTTATCTAGTAGGCCACAGTGAGCTAATGGAGAAATTTGGGAGTGAAGCAAGTAGGAAGGGTAGAAGCTTAAGGAAAAAGTAGTTAGGGGATGGCTTTGTTTGTATATTTATTTGGGTTGGTGGGAATTGAGCAAGTGTTTAAGAGCAATCAGGGAAGATGGGAAGATTGAAGATGGGGCAGAATCTAGCACGCACGGAGAGGGTGGGTGCTGATATGATGATGTTAAGAGGAGAGGGTTGTGCTTGTTGGCCCCTATATTCTCTGTGAAGTTGGAAGCAAAGTTATCCAGGCATCCTCCTTGATTCCTCCCGTCTTTCATCTGCCACAGCCAGTCAGTCAACAGGTCCTGTTTGTTCAAACTGTGTGACGTTTCTACTTCTCTCCAACCCTAATATCATCAGCATCTTTGGCAAGGCCGTAGGAATGACTTCCTAACTGGTGCCCCCCTCCAGCTTGCCCCCTTCCGATCCCCTTTCTACACTACAGTCAAGATATTTGTAAAACAAAGTCTTTTTTTGTCCCTCTCGCTTTAACCCTTCAGGACCTGTTCATTGCCCTCAGGGTGGAGTGTGAACCTTGCAGCCAGCATATGAGGCCCTTCGTTCTCTGGCCTCTGCCTGATTTTCCAGCCTCACCTCCTGCTGCTTCCATCTTCACACTGTGCTCCAGCTATTCTGAGCAATCTCAATAATAAAAATAAGAGCTACGTTTTACTGAGGGTTTTCGACACGTTAGATAGTTTATTGACCCTTATGAAACATTTCTACCTCTTCACAATTAAGGAAACCGAAACCTAAAGAGGTTAAGTAATTTGCCTAAGGTCACATAGCCAGGAAGTGGAAGATCATCCAAAACCACAGTCTGTGTTCCTAACCACTGTCTCTACTGCCTCCCACTTGCAATTCTTTATGTCCTACACTCCCACCTCTGAGCCATTGCAGATTTGATTCCCTCTACCTAAAAGACACTTTCCTCACCTCTTCCATAGCTGCAGATTGCTTTTCAGCCTGGATGACATCTCCTCTGGAAAGCCCTTCACTGCAGCCAGCACCCAAACCAAAGCCAGGTTAGGTGTCCCCCTCTCTCATTCTAGCGTGTCTTGTACCTACTCCATCACAGCACTTGCCACGCTATTGGAATTGAAATCACCTCTTTACAAGGCTCTATGCCACCCTCAAACTGTACTTGCGGGCAGGGACTGTGTCTTTTTTACATTTATCCCCAAAGGCCTAGGATAAGGCGTGGGACATACTTGTCACTATTTGTTGAAGTTAGTGAGGTTGGAGGTGGGGCAGAGGGATTCCTAGTCATGTCTGAATGTCTTAATGAGGCAACTTACTGAGGACTTTCAATATAATGTGACAATATAATGTGACACCGGAGACTCAAATAATGCAGGGAGGTAGCAGCCAGAGACTTAGGCAAACCAAAAGAAGATGCCATGATACAGAGGTGTCAAGCAAGAAAGCATTTTGAGTAAGAGGAATGGTCAATGATATTAGTTGTTGCAGTAAGAGGGACAAATGAGCAAAGTACTAAGACATCCTCACTGAACTGGGCAATTCAGAGGTTACCGGAGACGTTGGCTAACGTGATGGAAGGGAGGTGGCGGGGTAGAAGCCCAGCTGTGATGGGTTGAGGAGAGAATGGTCAGTGGGGAAACAGAAAAGAGTATGAACACTGTTTTTCAGAAGCTTTGCTGTGAAGTCAGAAAACCAGAGAGATGATGAAGAGAATGTGAGGTTGAGGTTTTTGTCTTCGTTTTTGCTTATTTTTGTTTAAAGATAGGCAAAACTTAGGCCAGGCACAGTGGGTGGTTCACGCCTATAATCCCAGAATCCCAGCACTTTGGGAGGCCAGGGTGGGAGGATTGCTTGAGGCTAGAGGTTCCAAACCAGCCTGGGCAACATAGTGAGGCTCCGTTTCTTTTTTCTTTTTTTTTTTTTTTTTTGAGACAGAGTCTCGCTCTATTGCCCAGGCTGGAGTGCAGTGGCGTAATCTTGGCTCACTGCAAGCTCCACCTCTTGGGTTCACGCCATTCTCCCGCCTCAGCCTCCTGAGTAGCTGAGACTACAGGCGTCTGCCACCACGCCCGGCTAATTTTGTATTTTTTAGAGATGGGGTTTCACCATGTTAGCCAAGATGGTCTCAATCTCCTAACCTCGTGATCCAACCGCCTCGGCCTCCCAAAGTGCTGGAATTACAGGCGTGAGCCACTGTTCCTGGCCGTGAGGCTCCGTTTCTAAAAAATTTTTTAAGTTAGCCAGGCGTGGTGGTGTACACCCTTAGTCCTAGCTACTCAGGAGGCTGAGGCAGGAGGATCGCTTGAGCCCAGTAGTTCAAGACTGCACTGAGCTATGATGGTGCTGTGCACTCCAGCCTGGGTGACAGAGTGAGCCCCTATCTCGAATAAATACATTGATAAATAATAATAAAGATAGGTAAAAATCAAGGCTAACAAGAAAAATGCCTAAATAGAGGGGTTGAGGATCCAAGGGAGGTAGGAGTAATGAGTAGAATGAGGGCCCTGAGGAGGCAGGGTGGATGGATGCAGAGCTCTGGTAGACGGCTAGAGGAGAGGAGAAGGATGGGTGTGAATAGAGATGAAGAAAGAAGAGGAGTATGACGGCATTCTTACCTAATGGCCTGTAACTTTCTTTGTTAAACCCAAAAGTAGGTCGTCTGAGAATAGATGGAAGAGGTGGGAAGGTAAGGAGCTTGGAATTGTAGACTTCACAGGAGGGATGGTGCTAGCCAGTCACAGTTTTGGGGTGTGGGTCTTGGGTATGAAAGCTGCATTGGTTGGAGGTGAAAGCTGGAGGTCGCTGGAGTCTGCATTCCATGTCTGTCCTCTGTTCGCCGACAGAACCTGGGATATATCCCATCAAAGCGCTCTCCGCTGTTGGTTAAAATCACCTTTTTGCTTGTCTCTCTGCCCTGCCAGTCTGTAAGCACCCAAGGGCAAGGTCTATGTTTGTCACATTAGCCAATCCCAAGCCCAGTGCTTGGCTCAGAGTTGGCACCTGGGAATCTGTTTAATTAATTAATGTGCAGAGCTAAGGAAATTAAAGTGTGCATTCTGAGCACAGTGTGTTGGATGTCAGTTTAAATAACACTTATTGAGTGCCCGTGATTTGCCAGAGACCATGCTAGCCACCCAAATTACAAAGATGGAGCACATTGATGTTGAAATTGCCTAGTGGCTCTTGAGTAAACAGGAAGGCTTACGTGTCGAAGTCATTGATCAGCACTGAGGCAAGGTAGAAAGGGAAAGACAGACGGCCTGACCTCAGAGGAGGAGGAAGGGTTCAGGAACGGTAGTAGGGATTTAGAGAATGGTGTTTGTGGTGTAGGATAGTGGGCAGCCCCCTTCAGCAGCATGGGTTGAGGCAAGGGGTGGGGTGGGGTGTCAGGTTTCACTTGGGGCCGAATTTAGATGGAAATTCTTTGGCCTGAAATGTTTGAAATTGTATCCTCAGGTAGTAAGGAACCATTGAAGAGTTTGAAGCAGGGTAATCTGTCAGATTTGTACTTTTAAAAATCTCACATCAAAGCCTGGCCTGGTGCCTCACACCTGTAATCCCAATACTTTGGGAGGCTGAGGCAGGAGGATTGCTTGAGCCCAGGAGTTTGATACCAGCCTGGGCAACAAAGCAAGACCCCACCACTACAAAAAATAAACAAATATAAAAATTAGGTGGGCATGGTGGCATGCACCTATAGTCCCAGCTACTCAGGAGGCTGAGGTGGGAGGATCACTCGAGCCCAGGAGGTTGAGGCTGCAGTGAGTTATGATCATGCCACTGCATTCCAGCCTGCATTCCAGGCTGGGGCAAGCCTGAAGACCAGTAGGAGGCTGTTGCAGTAATCCATATGAGGAACAACGGTGTGAAACTAAAATAGTGGCAGTGGAGGTGAAGATAGATAGACTGATCTCAGGGAGATTTAGGACATATAGTTGGCAGGAGCTGGCAACAGTTCAGATGAGGGCAAGGGAGAGGAATAAGTCAAAGACAACTTTTGGCTGGCTAGGAGGGTGGTGACCCAAGCACTGAAATAGGACCAACACAGGGCAAGGGGCAGGTGTGAGTTGATGAGCTCAGTTTGGGACCTATTGACTTGAGGAGCCTGTGACACATACCAGTGAAGAGTCTGCCAGTCACTTAAGTACATAAAGAGATCTGGAACTCAGTTGGGAGGCCCAGACTGAGGAGACGAATTTGAGAGTCGTGTGCCTATAGATGTAATTTGAAGTGATGGGGTGAATGAGGTCATCCAGGGATTACAAAGCATGAGAAGAGAACTGAGAATGGGAAAACGACCTGCAAAGGCAGTATCCTGCAAAGGCAACTGAGGATTCAGAGAGTGTGGAGTAGAACCAGGGGAGACTGGGGTTAGGGAAAGAGTTCTGAGAAGAGTCAGAGTCATTCACAATCCATCAGAGACCGAGCACGGTGGGACTGTGAGCTAACCACTAAATTTGACAACAAGAGATTATTGGTGACACCTTGGAGCACAGAGGAGAACAGGATCCATGCCCTTGGCTTAGTGGCGGAAACCCTGGACTTTGGAGTTATATACAGATCCCATTCCTATCCCTATTTAGCTTTGAGGCCTTCAATAAATGAGGCCGGGCGCGGTGGCTCAAGCCTGTAATCCCAGCACTTTGGGAGGCCGAGACGGGCGGATCACGATGTCAGGAGTTCGAGACCATCCTGGCTAACACGGTGAAACCCCGTCTCTACTAAAAAATACAAAAAACTAGCCGGGCGAGGTGGTGGGCGCCTGTAGTCCCGGCTACTCGGGAGGCTGAGGCAGGAGAATGGCGTAAAAACCCGGGAGGCGGAGCTTGCAGTGAGCTGAGATCCGGCCACTGCACTCCACCCTGGGCGACATAGCGAGACTCCGTCTCAAAAAAAAAAAAAAAAATGAGCAAACCCTTCTAAACCTTAGTTTCTTCATCTGAAAATTGTGGATAATGATGACCTCATGAGGATCTTAAGAGGATTAAAACAAAGAATATAGGTCAGGTGTGGTGACTCACACCTGTAATTCCAGCAGTTTGGGAGGCCAAGGTGGGAAGATAGCTTGAGGCCAGGAGTTTGAGATCAGCCTAGGCAACACAGAGAGACCCTATCTCTATAAACAAAAACAACCACAGAGAGAGAGAGAGAGAGAGTATGGTGTATGGATAGCTCTTAATCAATACTCAAAAAATGTCAGTTTCTTCTCCCTGCCTTCATTCCTTCTCCCTTCACCAGGAAAAACAGCTAACATCCCTTTTTCCTTAGCAGTCAACAAGCTTACATACAAAATTTATCCCAGCAACTGACTCTTGAAATTGACACATTTTGCTCTTTTTTCCATTGTTTTCATCTTATTAATTATTTTTTAAAATGGTAGTTAATGGGTCTTTTTTTTTTTTACCCTCATCAAGCTTACTATTAAAGAAAAGTTGAGAAAAATAATACATGGCTGGAGGCTCTTAACTAAATATACTTAATGTCTTTTATCTCCCCCTACTTCTCAAAAACCTCAGTGACATAACCCCGCTGAAGAAATATAAAAAGGCATTCAGTCACAAAAGTTCACAGAAGGAGGCAACAGGAGATGAAAGAATTCAACAAATATTTGGAAGGTAGAAGGCAGGCGCAGGGAGGTTAACCAACTTGAAGCAGAGGAAATTGCAAGCAAGTGCCAAAAAGAGGAGCTTACCAACAAGAAACCAGCCAATTCAGCCAGTTTGAGCTCTAAGAGGCTTAATGATTGAAAGCACAAATTACCACCGAAGGTCAGAAATGAGGTATGGAGCCCAACCTAGGGGAATTCACTGACCTCTGTGTGCAGAGCACTTCGCCCGCACTCCAGAGCCTCAACCGCCAAGAAAGAAATGACTCTCAACTCTCTTGCTGCATGAAGAGGAAAGAAGTTGGGCTCTGTAGGCCTCCTTGCACAGGGACCTCAGGCAGAGTTTGAAGGGCAGGAATGAGACATCGAGTGGAAAACTGATCAGCAGAGGGAAGGTCTGCACACAGCATTGCGTGAGCCCTTCCCCCACCTGACTCCCAACATGCCATGGCAAGGTGTCTGTCATAGCACCCCTACTCTCTCACCCTCCCTGGGAAAGTAGGAAGGTCTTCTCCAGAGACCCTGATATCTCTATGAGGGGGTTAAAAAAAAACCCTCCACTGGCTGATGTTTATGAATTCCCCAGTGAGAAGACTAGTTGCCTAATAAATATCTAAACACTGAAGGATACAGTGATTTAAAGAGCCCACCAAGGGCTTACTATAGTAAATGAAAAAAGACCTTCACCAAAGCATATCATCATACAACTTCAGAAAGATTTCAAAATCATCAGGAGTGAAAAAAAATAGACAAAGGCACAGGAATCAGAATGACTTCACATTTCTCATCAGCAACAGCAACTGCGGAGGGTGAACCTGAGGGAGGCTTTTATTTATTTATTTATGTATTTATTTTGAGACACAGTCTTGCTCTGTTGCCCAGGCTGGGGTGCAGTGGTGGGATCACAGATCACTATAGCCCCAACATCCTGGTCTCATTCGATCCTCCCACCTCAGCCACCTTAGCCTCCCAAGTAGCTGAAAGTACAAGTGTGTGCCATTGTACCAGGCTAATTTGGGGGTGGAGGGATGGAGGTCTCACTGTGTTGCCCAGGCTGGTCGCAAACTCCTGGGCTCAAGTGATCCTCCTGCCTCAGCCTCCCAACATACTGGAATTATAGACATGAGCCACCACATCTGGCTAGATAGCTTTTCTTTTCTTTTTTCTTTTTTTTTTTTTTGAGACAGAGTCTCACTCTGTCACCAGGCTAGAGTGCCAGAGAGTGCAGTGGCACAATCTGGCTCACTGCAACTTCCACTTCCCGGGTTCAAGGGATTCTCCTGCCTCAGCCTCCCAAGTAGCTGGGACTACAGTTGCGTGACACCACGCCTGGCTAATTTTTGTATTTTTAGTAGAGATGGGGTTTCACCATGTTGGCCAGGATGGTCTCAATCTCTTGACCTTATGATCTGCCCGCCTTAGCCTCCCAAAGTGCTGGGATTACAGGCGTGAGCCACCGCACCCAGACCAGATAGCTTATTTCTAATACGGAGTTATATACCCAGCCAATCCAACATGTGGTCAAAAACGATATTTTTAGACCTTCCAGGACAAAACAAGGGAGTACACAAAGAAGGAAGAAGATGTGAGAGCCAGGAAATGGGCATCCATCGAAAAACTCGGCAAAAGGAAATCCCGACATTTACATACCAGCCTTAGTGAGCAACCAGTCTAAACTATAGTAGAAAGAGATCTGTGGGACAGAGGTTTCCAGGAAAAGATAGAATTAATCAGTTACGAATTGAACATTTGGAAGAATAATCACTACATATTTGGAACATTTGGAAGAAAATAGCCCTTGGTACTTCAAACCAAACAATAGAAAAAACAAAATGACAATTATTAACTCCAGATAAAACCAAACTGTAAGAAAAAAATGTAATAGTAGTTTGCTACTTGAGTGAAGAGTTTATTTACTTGATCAATCATGTTAATATGCCGGGCGCAGCAGCTCACACCTGTAATCCCAGCACTTTGGGAGACCGAGGCAGGCAGATCACTTGAGCTCAGGATTTTGAGACCAGCCTGGCCAGCACAGCAAAATCCCATCTCCACTAAAAATACAAAAATTAGCCAGGCGTAGTGACACATGCCTGTAATCCCAGCTACTCAGGAGTCTGAGGCAGGAGCATCGCAGGAACCTGGGAGGCAGAGCCTGCAGTGAGCAGAGATCATGCCACTGCACTCCAGCCTAGGTGACAGAGTGAGACTGCATCTCATAAAATAGTAATAATAATAATGTAAACACTATTGATTTAACTGTAAAGTATGGCAAATTATGTTAGAGGATAGAAAGAGAAAAAATGGGAGTTAGAGTGGAGCTAATCAAACTGATTCCTCTGCTGGGCAAGGTGGCATGCACCTGTAGCCCCAGCTACTCAGGAGGCTGAGGCAGGAGGACTGCTTGAGGCCAGAAGTTTGAGGCTGCATGCAGTATGCTATGATCATACCTGTGAATAGCCATCGCACTCCAGGCCGGGCAACATAGTGAGATCCCATCTCAGAAAAAAAAAATGAAGACCTAATTCCTCAACTGCCAGAACGATAAATACATAAATATTACCTAAGGTTGATACATCGAATGATAGCAGTGTATTAGTTTGCTAGAGCTGCCATAACAAAGTGTTATAGACTAGATAACTAGGCCTCTTTCCTTGGCTTGCAGATGGCCATCTTTTCCCTGTGTCTTCACCTGGTTTTCTCTCTGTGTGTCTGTATCCTAATCACCGCTTATAAGGACACCAGTCATATTGGATAAGGGCCCACCCTAATGACATAGTTTAAGCCTAATTTCGTCTTTAAATACCATAGCTGCAGTTACAACCACATCCTGAGGTACTGGTGGTTAGGACTTCAACATAGGAATTTGGGGAAAACACAGTTCAGCCCATAACAAGTAGTATAAGCTCGTTATTTGGAAATACAAGGGTAAACAGCAGAAGAAATAGCCAAAAGAGTTTAAAGTGGCCTCTGTGAGGAGAGACTGGAGGGCAGCAAAGGGTGAGGCAGGTGCTATTACTATTTGATTTTTTCAAAATAGCCAGTGGCGGAGCTGAGCCTTGAACCCAGTCTGACTCCACATCTCATGTTCTTCCACTCTCCCCCAAGCGTAGGAGCTCCTCCAGGGCCCTGCAGTGCCATATTCATCTTTGCGTCTCCCATGGTACCTTACACAGAGCCGTATGATGGGCCTTCAGCACATACATAAGATTTACAGCTGCATCACAGTGACTTTTAAAGCTGCCATTTGTTGATACTTCTTTTCCTGTCTTCAAAGAAGATAGGGGAGACTGAGGTCCAAGGAAACATGGAGGAGCCGTAATGTGGAGTGCCCTGCTTAGAGTTCCCTGCCTTTGGTGTCCTGGAATCGCTGGGTGCATCTCTAATAGCACATTGAATTTTGATACTAGAAAGGGTCCATTTAAGGCAGGGTCGGGGCACAGGATGCTTTCCTGCCTGATAAAGCTAGTGGTGGTGTCTCAACCCCACCTCCCTGGGGTCTAGAACAGATATTCACCCCATTTTCTTGGTGTCAGTTTGGCCGTTGAAGGCAGCCAGAGCTCCCTAAGTTATTCACAGACTTAGGACTGCAATGGCATTCACGGTGATTGATGCATGATCCCATGAGGGGCTTTGTTCATTTTTGTGTTTAGGTTGGTCTGCAGTCATTCACCTGGTTCTTAAGTCCAGCTAGATTTCGTGGTTGTCTCCATCCCAGAGGCTGCGTGGACGCCCTTCTGGAAGCACACATCCCATGTCCTCTGGGGAGCAGTAGAGGTTGGTGTGTATGTATGTCTGTCTCCGCATGCCTCAGATTATTGCTTCCTAATAAAATTCTGATAGCTGGGCCCCATCAATATCTCAAATACATGTGAGCAAACGTTAATTTAGAATCAATTTTAGGATGTTTCAGACTGTAAAGTCCTTTTAACTAGATCTCTGGCGAAGATGTAGAAGCACTTTATGGGACTGTAAATTTCATGTTGAACAGTCTTCGTGAAATACACATCTCTCCTACACACAAGCTGTTCTCTCCATATCAATCATGGCCCCTGCAAGTAATGTTTCACAAATATTCTGTAAATCACAGAAAACCCCATGATAATGTGAAATATGACTTTCACTTGTCTGTTAGACAAAAGAATCGCACATGCCTCTCTCCCATCAGCACTAACATTTGTTATGGATAATAACACTTTCAATCACAACTATTTTTGGAAAGTGGGGTTATCTTAAACCTTCCCTCCCCCACTGAAAACACTCTCCCAAGGACACAGACTCCTACAAACCACAGCCCATTAATCCAACTATGGAATGGGAACTTTTTCTTCCCACTAACTTTTTTTAAGTTGTTTTTAAGAGTTAGTGTAAAAGCCCGAGGTACAAGGTTAAGGAGCACTTTAACTTAGGTGATTGGCGTAAGAGGGAGGCCATGTCCCTCAAGACCTCAAGCCTCTGACCCTGTATGAAGTAAGCCACAAGAGAGGCCCAGATTTTGTTTTTTGGGGGGTTTTTTTGTTTTGTTTTTTGTTTTTTGGGTTTTTTTAAACACAGTCTCACTCTGTCGCCCAGGCTGGAGTGCAGTGGTGCGATCTCGGCTCACTGCAACCTGCCCCCCGGGTTCAAGAGATTTCGCCTGCTTCAGCCTCCCAAGTAGCTGGAATTACAGGTGCCCGCCACCACGCCCGGCTAATTTTTTGTATTTTTAGTAGAGACGAGCTTTCGCCATGTTGGCCAGGCTGATCTCAAACTCCTGACCTCAGGTGATCCGCCCTCCTGGGCCTTCCAAAGTGCTGGAATTACAGGCATGAATCACCACGCCCAGCCTTAGCAAGCACTTTTATCTCAGCTGGATGCTGTGGTCTTTTAGTTGCTGGCATCAGTAGAGAAGCCAAAGAGCTAAAATTTTAGTTCTTAAAGAGCAGACATTTAGCACATTGATATTCTTAATCGCATTAAGAATCTCCAGCTAGAGCCTCCCTGTTCAAGCAGCAGATGACCAGTCCTAGAGTATATTTTGCATATAACTACACCCATGTGCATGATAGAGCCACACCCTGCCTTCAGTTGATTGCTAGAAAAATAATGGAGTTGCATGATTCTAAACATTCTGGTAACCTCTCTGTTTTCCCTCCCTCTGTAGCCAACTTCAGGACTGATTGATCATGACTTCTATAAAGGAACAGGCAGCAATTAGCAGGCTCTTAAGTTTTTTACAGGAGTGGGACAATGCTGGGAAAGTCGCAAGGAGTCACATCCTTGACAAATTTATTGAAACCAACCGAGGCAAGACTGCCCCTGAACTGGAGCAGGAGTTTTCCCAGGGAGCCAGTTTGTTCCTGGTACGCTTGACCACCTCGCTTAGAATCACGTATCCTTTGCCGAACAGAAAAAAAAATAAATTAGGCACCGGGCACAGTGGCTCAAGCCTGTAATCCCAGCACTTTGGGAGACTGAGGTGGGCAGATCACAAGGTCGGGAGTTCGAGACCAGCCTAACCAACATGGTGAATCCCTGTCTCTGCTAAAAATACAAAAATTAGCTGGGCATGGTGGCAGGTGCCTGTAATCCCAGCTACTCAAGAGGCTGAGGCAGGAGAATCACTTGAACCCGGGAGGCAGAGGTCGCAGTGAGCTGAGATCACGCCACTGCCCTCCAGACTGGGTGACAGAGTGAGACTCTGTCTCAAAAAAAAAAAAAAAAAAATTAGGCAACCTTCAAAAATGAAAAGGAGAGGAGATTGTCAAAGGAGTTTTCTCTTGATTCTAGTATTTTAGAACAGGACATCTGGTGTTAAAAAAAGGTGATTAAAAAAATCCTTAGAGTCAAGAACTCTCTCAGCTTCCTGTCTTCCCAACCTATGATTGTATCTTCTTTCTCACCCCTAACCTCTTTTGCTACCATCAGAGTTGCAGTAGGTATACCTTCTGTCTAGGGCTAATCCTCTATTTGTACTGCACTTGAACCCCTTCCTATCTCCTTATTCTTTCTCTCCTATAGCTTTCACCTTTGCCTCATAACCAGCATTTTTTTTAGCATTTATATATGCTGAAATATCTTCTACTTTAAAAAGTAAAATTGAATCCCTGTTTCAAATCTATATTCCACTTCTGCCCTTCATGGTGAAGCTTCTTTTTTTGTTTGTTTGTTTGTTTGTTTGTTTGAAACAGAGTCTCTCTCTGTGGCCCAGGCTAGAGTGCAATGGCTCAATCTCAGCTCACCACAACCTCTGCCTCCCCGGTTCAAGCGATTCTTCTGCCTCAGCCTCCCGAGTAGCTGAGACTACAGCCATGTACCACCACACCTGGCTAATTTTTGTATTTTTAGTAGAGACAGGGTTTCACCATGTTTGCCAGGCTGGTCTCAAACTCCTGACCTCAAAGTGCTGGGAGTACAGGCATGAGCCACCGTACCCAATGAAGCTTCTTGAAAAGATTGCTGAGGGGCTGGGCGCAGTGACTCACGCCTGTAACCCCAACACTTTGCAAGGCGGAGGTGGGCGATCACCTGATGTCAGGAGTTTGAGACCAGCGTGGCCAACATGGGAAACCCTGTCTCTACTACAAATACAAAACTTAGCAGGGCATGGTGGCACACGCCTGTAATCCCAGCTACCCAGGAGGCTGAGGCAGAAGAATCATTTGAACCTGGGAGGCGGAGTTTGCAGTGAGCCAAGATCACGCCACTGCACTCCAGCGTGGGCCACAGAGACAGACCCCATCTCAAAACATTTTTTAAAAATTACAAAAATAAAGGTTGTTGAGTCTCTCTGTCTCCACTTCCTCTCCTCCCTTTTCTCCACTCACTGCCATCTGACTTCTGTGCCTCCCACTCTACTGATGCAGGTCTTGCTAAGATTACCCACGTTTTTCCAGTTGCAAAACCCAGGGACTGCATCCTCAGTCCTTTTATGTGACCTCTCAGTGGCATTTGTCAGTCAACCTTTCCCACTTCTCAAAACACTCCTGGTTTCTGTGATACCGATTATCTTGGTTTCTATGCATTTCCTGCCCTTCTTCAGCCACCCCTTAAATGCTGTTCCTTGGGATTCCATTGTCATCCCTCTTCTGTACTCACTCTCAGATTCTCCCTGAGGGACTAGCTCACTGTCAAGATTCAACACCACTCTTGTATGAGGGCTTTCAAATAAGTATCCCTGCCCAAATTTCTCTCTTGAATCAATATATCCAACTATTCCATACCCATACATCCATCTTCACTCATATGCCACAAGATGAGTGTCACATATCTGGCTTAGTAAACTAGGGGAATAGAGTGCCATTATGTGGAAGAGAACATAAGAAGATGAGTAAGTTTGAGGGTAGATAAGCTTGCTTTGGGACATGTTGAGTTTGAGATGTCTGTGCTCAGGATCCCTGGAGGCAGGTCAAGGCTAGAGACAGATCTGGTCACCATCAAGGTGATACTTCAAGTTATAGGTAGATTTGAGGATATTCCTGCTCTGTGTGCCCATGGCACTCTACGGATTTATCTCAGACCCTTTTATTGTATATTTCTCTCCTTGCCTGAACCCTCTCGCCTTCTCTAAACCCCCTCCTTGACCCATGCACAGTGGCTTACACCTATAATCCCAGCTACTTGGGAGGCTGAGGAGGGAGGATCACTTGGGCCTTGGAGTTTGAAGCTGCAGTAAGCTATGATCACACCACTGTGCTCCATCCTGGGCAACAGAGCAAGACCTCGTCTCTATAAAAATAAATAAATAGGCCAGGCGCGGTGGCTCATGCCTGTAATCCCAGCACTTTGGGAGGCTGAGGTGGGCAGATCACGAGGTCAGGAGATTGAGACCATCCTGGCTAACATGGTGAAACCCCGTCTCTACTAAAAAACACAAAAAATTAGCCAGGTGTGGTGGCGGGCGCCTGTAGTCCCAGCTACTCGGGAGGCTGAGGCAGGAGAATGGCGTGAAACCAGTAGGTGGAGCTTGCAGTGAGCCGAGATCGCACCACTGCACTCCAGCCTGGGCAACAGAGCAAGACTCCATCTCAAAAATAATAATAAATAAATAAATAAATAAACCCCCTCCTTATTTGACCAACTCCTGCTCTATTATTCAGGTCTCAATTTAAACATCACTTTCTCAGGAAGCCCATTTCTGAGTCCTAGGCTAGCTTAGGTTCCCTTCTTATATATGTTCATAGACTTCCTCTGTCTTAATAATCATAACATTTTATTGTTATTACCTGCTTAATACCACTCTTTTCCCCCACTGGATTTTAAGATCTCTGTGGGCAAGCATCGCATCTGTTCTACTTATGCCTATATTTCTAACATGTAGCACGACACCTGGCACCTGTTTGCTGAGTAGAGGAACGAATGACCCAGCGTCTGCAGCTGGGCAGAATTAAAGGTGTAAGTAAACACCGCTCTCTTTCTTACATTTAAGTTAGCGATAAAATTATTTTTCAGACTCAGACCTATAACACAGGGCAAAGGGAATAACCATGGAAAACATCTGTAGGTTTACCCAAATGTTCTTACCCTATTTTTATTTTTATTTTTTTGAGATAGGGTCTTGCTCTGTTACCCAGGCTGGAGTACAGCAGCGCAATCTCAGCTCACTGCAGCCCCAAATTCCTGGAGACTCAAAGGATCCTCTCACCTCAGCCTCCCAAGCAGCTAGGACTACAGGCATGCACCACCACACCCAGCTAATTTTTCTGGTTTTTTTTTTTTTTTTTTTTTTGAGACAGAGTCGCCCAGGCTAGAGTGCAGTGGCCAGATCTCGGCTCACTGCAAGCTCCGCCTCCCGGGTTTAGGCCATTCTCCTGCCTCAGCCTCCCGAGTAGCTGGGACTACAGACGCCTGCCACCTCGCCTGGCTAGTTTTTTTGTATTTTTTTTAGTAGAGATGGGGTTTCACCGTGTTAGCCAGGATGGTCTTGATCTCCTGACCTCGTTATCCGCCCGTCTCGGCCTCCCAAAGTGCTGGGATTACAGGCTTGAGCCACTGCGCCCGGCCAATTTTTCTGTTTTTAAAATTTTTGTAGACATGTGGTCTTGCTATGTTGCCCAAGCTGTTCTCAAACTCCTGGCCTCGTGATCTTCCCACTTCAGCCTCCCAAAGTGCTGGGACTATAGGTGTGAGCCATCATACCTAGTCTGTTCTCAGATATTATTGTGCATAAAAGAGGTTTAAAATGCAGATTACCAGTTACCTATCCACCCGCACCCCCAAGGTTCTGCTTTAGTAGATTGAGGGTGGAACCCCGGACCCTTATTTCTTTTTTTTTTTTTTTTTTTTTTTTTTTTTTTTGAGACGGAGTCTCGCTCTGTCGCCCAGGCTGGAGTGCAGTGGCCGGGTCTCAGCTCACTGCAAGCTCCGCCTCCCGGGTTCACGCCATTCTCCTGCCTCAGCCTCCGGAGTAGCTGGGACTACAGGCGCCCGCCACCTCGCCCGGCTAGTTTTTTGTATTTTTAGTAGAGACGGGGTTTCACCATGTTAGCCAGGATGGTCTCGATCTCCTGACCTTGTGATCCGCCCGTCTCGGCCTCCCAAAGTGCTGGGATTACAGGCTTGAGCCACCGCGCCCGGCCCCCGGACCCTTATTTCTAACAAGTACTCTGTGTGGCTCGAGTGCCAGTGGTCCACGGGTTATGCTTTGAGAAACATTGCTGCCTATAACCTGGCTCCTGTCCCCACAACCCATGACACTACCCTAACCAAGGCCCTAGCTTTGTTGCCAAGACTTTTTTTCCTTCCTTGTCTTACTGGACAATATTTTCCATTTGGCCACAGGATGAAATGACTAGGGGTTGTACAGGGTGGGATGAGGAAGGCAGGGTCACACAGGGTGAGACAAGTAAGGCAGGGTCGTACAGGTGCAGGGTCAGATCCTGTCTGTTTAACACTGTGATGTCTTATTCATCTCATCATAGATTTGTTGTTGTTGTTTGAGACAGAGTCTCACTCTCACTCTGTCACCCAGGCTGGAGCACAGTGGTGCCATCACAGCTCACTGCAGCCTCAACCCCCCGGGCTCAAGCCATCCTGCCACCTCAACCTCCCAAGTGGCTGGGACTACAGGCATGCACCACCACACCCCCAACTAATTTTATTATTTTTTGTAGAGACAGGATCTTGCTGTTGCTGTTTCCCAGGCTGGTCTCAAACTCCTGTGCTCAAGCAACCCTCCCACCTTGACCTCTCAAAGTGCTGGGATTATAAGTGTGAGCTACCATGTCTGGCCCATCATGGACTTCTTAATATTAATTTGATTATTTTAAATAGCGCATTGAAATATTATTTGATAACTGAATTTTTTGGTGCCCCTTTAAATTTCAGACCCCAGGCAAGTGTCTCCCTCACCTCACCCTAGTCCTGGCCTTGCTTGACCACTGCCTCCTCTTCAGCTGTCCTCTCTTCTACCTTCTGCTATTTCTCAGTTGCTATTGCAGGATCTCTCCCACCCCAATCCCCCACTGAAATGTCAGTGTGTCTGAGCATTCTGTGTTTTTCTTACTTGGTCATTGCACTTATTACATTAGGCATTACATCATTCTTCTTCATTTCTCAAGTGCCAATCATAGTGCCTAACATTTAGTGGGTACTCAGTCAGTGCTTACTAAATGAATGAACCATGCTTTTACTAAACAGTTGTAGAATCAGTGTTCTACACCTAGAGTTATTCATAATTCCCTAACCTTTTGCAACCTTGTCATACAACAGAAAAAATAGACTGCCTGAGGTGATAACAGTGTTTTGAATTAATAAACCGACTTCTCCTACTGAGCCCTCCAGTTACGGTGGATTTTGGAGGAAAACAAGTCAATATAATAGCATCATAGCATCATTATTTTTTGCAAAATTGACTACCACAAAGTCCCATATAAGCCTAAACCCTTTTTCCAACCTTGAACTTTCAGAATAGATCAGTAAAACTAAGGATTTGCATATTAAATGATAAAATTAGTTACCATTTATTGAGTCTTTTTTTGTTTTTTTTTTTTTTTGAGACAAAACCTCACTCTGTTGCCCAGGCTGGAGTGCAATGCACAATCTTGGCTCACTGCAACCTCCACCTCCCGGGTTCAAGCGATTCTCCTTCCTCAGCCTCCCGAGTAGCTGGGATTACAGGCATGCGCCACCATGCCCAGCTGATTTTTATATTTTTAGTAGAGATGGGGTTTCACCATGTGGTCCAGGCTGGTCTTGAACTCCTGACCTCAAGTGATTCACCCTCCTCAGTGCTGGGATCCCAAAGTGCTGGGATTACAGGCATGAGCCACTGGGCCCAGCCTATTGAGTCTTCTTATGTTCTAGGCACTGAGATTATATACTGTGCAAATATTATCTCATTTGGGCCTAACACCCAGCCTAATAGGTGATTGGTATTATTCTATTTTATAGATAAGAAAGATGAGCCTTGAAAAGGTTGAGTAATTTACTAGCAAATGGTAGAGATAAGGTTATAACTGGGTGTCTGTCCGAAAGCCTGTACGCCATCGCGTCTCCTACTCAGTGAACCATGCAGACCACAGCTCCACCTGCGACACCATACTGGGAGTTCATCTGCAAAGCCCCCTCCATCCATTTGTCTACAAGCCAGAAAGCCTAACAGTAAGAGTTAGAATCGGAGTCAGACTGTCTAGGTTCAAATCCCGGTTCCAGCAGTTCACTGTGGGACCTTGTACAAGTTACTGACCTGAGATTGTTACCTCATGTTAGTAAGTAAATGGAAATGCTAACAGCACCCACTGGAGGGCCATGGTGAGGATTATATGAGACAATGCAAGCAAAGCAGTTAGCACAGTGCCCCGCACACAACAGGAGCTGGTACTTGTTAGCTACTGCTGACCTTGTGGCCTCAACATTGCTCCTTCATCCCCTGTTCTCTAGATCCAGGACTCAAACAATGTGTTCTGGAACCAATTCCTGGAAATAGTAGACCAGAAATATGTACAGTGAGTGACTATGAAAACAAGACTAGCTGGATGTGGTGGCTCACGCCAGTAATCTCAGTACTTATGGGAGGCAGAGACAGGAGGATTGCGTGAGCCCAGGAGTTCAAAACCAGCCTGGGCAACATAGCAAAACTCCATTCTCCACAAAAAGGAAGAAAAAAACAAACAAAAAATAAAGCTGGCATGCTGGCTCACGCCTGTAATCCCAACACTTTGGAAGGCTGAAGCAGGAGGACTGCTTGAATCCAGGAGTTCGAAACCAGTCTGGGCAACATAGTGAGACCCGTGTCTCTACAAAAAAATACAGAAAAAAAATAACTGGGCATGGTGGCACGTACCTGTAGTCCCAGCTACTCAGGAGATTGAGACAGGAGGACTGCTTGGGCCCAGGAGTTCAAGGCTACAGTGAGCCGTGATTGCACCACTGTGCTCCAGCCTGGGCAACAGAGACCCTCTCTCAAAAAAAAAAAAAAAAAGAAAGAAAAGAAAAGACTAGCCCAGGACAGAGGAAACAGAAGGTGACAAAAACAAAAGTTTGTCAGCCTAGCCTGAAGAAAAAGGGGAAAATGCACTGAGGCAGGAACGGGGCAGAGGTTGAGGGAGCAGGGTGGGGACAATGTAGGAATAAAAAGACCACCACGTGGGCTGATGCCTGGCCCCAGCTATGGCGGCAACAGGCAGGGGAGCCTGGCTCCAGAGCAAACACTATTTTTGCAGTAAAGAGCCTTTCCTAATGAGCCAATCTGTCTCTACTTCTATTGGCATCCTGGGAACCAGGGTGCAGCAGAGATAATTTGCTTCACACACCCCCCGCCCAAACAAAGCACCATTACCTCCAACCCATTACATTAGCCTTTATCAGCCTTGGAAGCTCTCAGTCATCCTCCATGAGCTGCAATAATTTCAGCTAATTTCTTAAGTGTTCTAAGAGCCTCTGATGTGTTATGAGCCTAGTAATTGTTGACTGGTTCCTTTTCTGTTGTGGCTTGATTTCATACCTTGTATCTGAGCTGATGCGTGCTTTGGGTACTTGATTATAATGAGGCTTTTTGCAAAGACTCACATTAAAAAATAACATTAAATACTGAGGTTGGTTTAAATCAGAGTTTAATTTTTCCACCATCTCCTATTATTCTTATTAGGAAGCCAATTCTTCATAAGGATAGCGACCTCCAGTGTAAAACTTTGAACAAGTACAAAAATTGAGAATTAATGATGAAGCTGGTTCTTTTTAGGGAAATCTAAGAATGAGGCACAAAGTCATGAACTATGCTGAGACCAAGGCTGCAACGGGCATGGCTTAGAGAGGTTTGGGATATTGACTCCCAGCCTTCTCCAGGGGTCCTTAATTCATCAGAGCCTCCATGTTCCCTAGAGAGCCTGTAAGAGCCAAGGTGGCTGAACGGCCGCAGAGGAGCTTCCTGGAGAACAGTGAACAGCCAGCACCCCCTTCCCCCGCATCCTGTGTGTATTGCCACTTCCCCTTCAGCCGGTAGCCCCTCTCAGGGTAAAGGGGCACAGTTCAGCTACTTGGCCACCCTGAACCCTGGGTGGTACCAGAAATTAGGCACAGACTCTGGCTTCTGTGTGAAAAACCACCCTGAAAGTCACTCTTTAACGTGTCATACAGCTATGTCACTGACTCATGTTTAGAAAAGCTTCTCAGGTCCATTGGCATCTTCTTATCAGCTGTAAGCAGGTGAGTTCTGTTCTAGCGTGATTCTGGGGGTCTCAGTGGCATTTCAGGCTCATGATGTCCTTGGCATTCACACCACCCAGGGCCACGGATTCCTGTTAGCAGTGGGTTCCTCATAGCTCTCGGGATGGGCCCAGAGGTAATGTCCACCGGGCTCCTGCTCTAGTTGCTCCCCCATCCCGTGCTCTCCAGTGGCGCTTCACTAGACAGCACTCTCTTGGTTGTCAACTGCAGAAAACCACCTCATATTGGACTTAGAAAAAGAAAAATTATTGGCTCACTTAACTGGAAAAGCCCAGAGGGTAGAAATATATATTTCAGCCCTGACTAGATCCAGGCCTCAAACAATGTCATCAGTACTTAGCCTCACTCTCTGTCTTTTTCCCCATTTCTGTGTCTTCTCCTCTGTGTTCATAGACCTGTGTGTGCCGTGGTCCTCAGGAGCTCCAGACACACCAAAAACAGAGCAGATCCTTTCCACAGCTTCCCAAGAGAGTCCTAGGCTTTGAGCCTCATTGGATCAATTTAGGTCCCATGCCCAGCCGCAAACCAACTTCTACAGTCAGAAGGGTGACATACCCTGTCACCTCCTCACCCCACCAAAACTGCATGGCCCATGAGAGGCAGAGGGGTGATTCCCCAAGTGACAGTTGAGGTGGTATTACAAGAAGAAGGAGAAGAGATGCTGGAATGGCAAAACCAAAAACTGTCCCTAGTATAGAATTCCAGCATTTCCTGCTGGAAGGAAGAATTTCCACACTCTTGTGTCACTTGACCTATGGACATTTCCTGGATAGGAGGGCAAAGTATGTGAAAGGGGACCTTGGGATCTCTTTGAAAGCTCAGTGCAAAGGAACTTGACAAGAATCTTATTTCTACTTTTCTATCCCTCTGGACAGTAATCGGTACCTTATAGAATTTCTTGAGGTTGGAGGTGTCCTGACACTCTTGGAAATACTTGGGCTGGAGAAGATCAAGGAGGAGGCCAAGAAGGAATCCATCAAACTACTTCAGGTTATTGCAAACTCTGGCAGGACGTACAAGGAGCTCATTTGTGAAAGCTATGGTGGGTACTGTGTATGACAAGATGTGTCTCCCTAGGGACCTCAATGAAATGGTGGCAGAACCCACCACTGCTATAGGAAAAACACATCATAGAACTGGTTGAACAGGAAGCTTTTTGTGCTCTTGTTCATGTCACCACTAGAAAACCCAGATTTATGATTCTCCTGATTCATCATTTGGTCACATTTTTCAGTAGTGGTTTTAGAAATACTTCTCCTTTTTAAATATATCCTGTTTCAGGCATCCATTCAAAGATTTATTGAGCTGTGGCCCAATATCTTTTGTGAAATTGAGTTATGAGGCCGGGCCCGGTGGCTCACACCTGTAATCCTAGCACTTTGGGACACCGAGGGGGGAAGATCATCTGAGGTCGGGAGTTTGAGACCAGCCTGACCAACATGGAGAAACCCCGTCTCTACTAAAAATACAAAAAAATTAGCCAGGTGCGGTGGCGGGGGCCTGTAATCCCAGCTACTTGGGAGGCTGAGGCAGGAGAATTGCTTGAACCCAGGAGGCGGAGGTTGCAGTGAGTTAAGATCTCACCATTGCACTCCAGCCTGGGCAACAAAAGTGAAACTCCATCTCAAAAAAAAAAAAGAAAAAAGAAATTGAATTATGAATAACTCAAGAAATAAAATTGAAGGCCAGGTGCAGTGCTTCACACCTATAATCCCAGCACTTTGGGAGGCCAAGGCGGGTGGATCACCTGAGGTCAGGAATTTGAGACCAGCCTGGCCAACGTGGCAAAAACCCCTCTCTACTAAAAATACAAAAATTAGGCCAGGCGCAGTGGCTCACGCCTGTAATCTCAGCACTTTGGGAGGCAGAGGCAGTCGTATCACAAGGTCAGGAAATCGAGACCATCCTGGCTAACACGGTGAAACCCCGTCTCTACTAAAAATACAAAAAAATTAGCTGGGCATGGTGGCGGGCGCTTATAATGGCAGCTACTCAGGAGGCTGAGGCAGGAGAATCATTTGAACCCCGGAGCTGGACGTTGCAGTGAGCTGAGATCGCGCCATTGCACTCCAGCCTGGGCTACAGAGCAAGACTCTGTCTCAAAAAAAAAAAAAAGGAAAAAAAGGAAAAAAAAATTTGAAATAAAATTATTGAATACCTACTGTGTGGTAGATATATGCCAAGTGCTAGGGATACAAAAATGAATACAATATAGTCCCTGTCCTCAGAGAGTTTAGAGTCTGGTGAGAAAAGTAAATAATCTAGTTGGTTTTTTTTCTTTTTTGAGACAGAGTCTCACTCTATCGCCCAGACTGGAGTGCAGTGGCGCAATATCAGCTCACTGCAACCTCTGCCTCCTAGGTTCAAGCAGTTCTCATGCCGTAGCCTCCCATGTAGCTGGAATTGCAGGCAAGCACCACCATGCCTGGCTAATCTTTGTTATTTTTAGTAGAGACAGGGTTTTGCCATGTTAGCCATGACTGGTCTCGAACTCATGAGCTCAAGCGATCCACCCAACTTTGCCTCCCAAAGTGCTGGAATTATAGGCATGAGCCACCACACCCGGCTCAATAATTGTAATATAATCTATGAAGTGCTCCAAGTGAGGCATGTAAAAGAGATACCACCCCCTATATCTTCCTTTTTCTTTTTCTTTTTTTTTTTTTTTGGAGTTGGAGTCTCACTCTGTAGCTCAGGCTGGAGTGCAGTGGCGCAGTCTTGGCTCACTGCAAGCTCCACTTCCTGGGTTCAAGTGATTCTCCTGCCTCAGCCTCCCCAGTAGCTGAGACTATAGGTGCATGCCACCAGACCCAGCTAATTTTTGTATTTTTAATACAGACGGGGTTTCACCATGTTGGCCAGGCTGGTCTCGAACTCCTGAACTCAAACCATCTACCTGCCTCGGCCTCCCATAGTGCTGGGATTACAGGCGTGAGCCACCGCACCTGACTCACATCTCCCTTTTCCAAAGCACTTCCCACCCTGCATTCTCATCAAGGTTCTCCTGGCTGTCTACCCCATGGCCTCTCAAAGCCTCAGTGTCTTCATCCGTAAAGTGGGAGTAACACCTTCCTCTTGGTATGGTTTCTGGGATTAAGTGAGTTAGTATTCATAAAACCATTTTGCAAACTGCTGAGTGCTATACAAGTGTTATCATGGCCAGGCGCCGTGGCTCACACCTGTAATCCCAGCACTTTGGGAGGCCAAGGCGGGCAGAACACGAGGTCAGGAGATCGAGACCATCCTGGCTAACACAGTGATATCCTGTCTCTATTAAAAATACAAAAATTGGCCGGGCACGGTGGCTCAAGCCTGTAATCCCAGCACTTTGGGAGGCCGAGACGGGCGGATCACTGGGTCAGGAGATCGAGACCATCCTGGCTAACACGGTGAAACCCTGTCTCTACTAAAAAAAAAAAAATACAAAAAACTAGCCGGGCGAGGTGGCGGGTGCCTGTAGTCGCAGCTACTTGGGAGGCTGAGGCAGGAGGATAGCGTGAACCCGGGAGGCGGAGCTTGCAGTGAGCCCAGATCGCGCCACTGCACTCCAGCCTAGGCAACGGAGACTCCAGCTCAAAAAAAAAAAAAAGTGTTATCATATAGCAATAAAAAATGCACGTTTTATTTGTAAATTGTGCAGAGCCATTTTAAACTTTAAAACACAGACTTTGACATGCCTACGCTGAAAGCCACATAGCTCTAAGGTAAACAAGACAGTGATGCAACATCAGAACCAAGCCTCAGTTTTGCTTTGGGTGAACAGGCTTAGTTGAAGAGCTATTAATCCTATTCATATTATGTAATCTTGGGTGGGGATTATTTTCATAAAGCCCTTCCAATTTAGAATTTCCTCTCTTCTTTGCTCAGGTGTACGATCCATAGCAGAATTTTTGGCAAAGTCTAAGTCAGAAGAGACCCAGGAGGAAGTGCAGGTTCTGTTGGATTCTTTGGTCCATGGCAATCCCAAGTACCAAAATCAAGTGTATAAAGGTCTAATAGCTTTGCTGCCCTGCGAGTCCCCCAAAGCCCAGCAGCTGTCCCTGCAGACTATCAGGACTGCCCAGGTGAGCCAAGGCTGCATGCTCCTGTGGTTCTGATTCAGATACAATAATCTTACAATTACTTTCCGCAGTTGCACTCCACACAGGCATGAGAAACGGAGCTCAGCCTCCCACTGCATGTCTGTTGTTCAATCAGTGTTACTTCCAGAAGGCCAAGGTAGGGCAGAGAGTTCATGACTCCCAGCAGAGTGATTTGTCCTGTTTACTTAAGGATCAGAAAGATGTTGGCAGACTTAAAAGTGGTTGAGACAAGCAACAAGGATGATGAAAGGGCTGTAGAAAAGATTAAAGGAGTCGATTTGATAGGGAAAGAATAATGGTGCATTTGTAGACAGCATGTAAGTGAAGAGGCCAGATCTCCAGTGCTGGGGAAGGCTTTTTTTTTTCCTTGTTGGCTTTTGCCCTTCTCTCAGACAGTACCCTTGGATGCAAGTGAAACCGAATTTGGGGCATGGTGAGCGTATGAAGACATTGTGCCTAGTAAAGAGGGGATAGAGGCTTAAAAAGTGGCTTTAAGATGAACCATCAGGCTGGGTGCAGTGGCTCAGGCCTGTAATCCCAGCACTTTGGGAGACTGCAGCGGGCGGATCACTTGAGGTCAGGAGTTTGAGACCAACCTGGCCAACATGGTGAAACCCCGTCTCTACTAAAAGTACAAAAATTAGCTGGGCGTGGTGGCACACGCCTGTGATCCCAGCTACTTGGGAGGCTGAGTTCAGAGGATCGTTTAGCCTGAGAGGCAGAGGTTACAGTGAGCCAAGATCATGCCACTGTATTCCCTGGGCAAAAAAGTGAGATCTGTCCCCCCCCCCCAAAAAAAAGACAAATTCAAAAATAATAATAACTGGCTGCCGTGGCATGTGCTTATAGTCCCAGCTGCTCAGGAGGCTGTGGTGGGAGGATCGCTTGAGCCCAGGAGTTTGAGGCTGCAATGAGCTATGATGGCACCACTGCACTGCAGCCTGAGTGATAGAGTGAGATCCTGTCTCTAAAACAATTTTAAAAACAGATCAGATTATCATTATTATCTTATTTCCACAGTTCCCATTTCTTAAGTGCCTCATACATGCCAGCCACTGTGTTAGGGGCGTAGCTACACTCTCTCTCTTAGTCTTCAGTATACCTGATGGAGGCAGATACTATTCTCCCTTTTTTCAAAGATGGTGGAACTGAGCTCAGGAAAGTGTGTTAAGTGACTTATCCAAGGCCACATGATAAATAAAAGGTGTTTACCAAGCGAGAATTTAAATCCGCCCTCTCCTAAGTCCTTACTCTTTCCACATACCACTCTGCCTCTTCAAAAAAGGGCAATGATAGGGCCGGGTGCAGTGGCTTAGGCCTGTAATCTCAGCACTTTGGGAGACCGAGGTGGGCGGATCATGAGTTCAAGAGTTCGAGATCAGCCTGGCCAGCATGGTGAAACCCCATCTCTACTAACAATACAAAAATTAGCTAGGCGTGGTGGTGTGTGCCTGTAATCCCAGCTACTCGGGAGGCTGAGGCAGGAGAATTGTTTGAACCCGGGAGGCGGAGGTTGCAGTGAGCCGAGATCACGCCACTGCACTCCAGCCTGGCAACAGAGCGAGACTCCATCTCAAAAAAAAAAAAAAAAAAAAAGAAAGAAAGAAAGAAAAGAAAAGAAAAAGAGCAATGACAGTGATAGATGGAAAACAGAAAAAATGGGGCTGGAAAATCAAGGGAAAAGAGTTTCCATAAGGAGGACATGATCAGCTGGGTCAGATGCAACAAAGGGAGTCAGTAAGGGTAGAATAGAAAGATGGTCCCAGCAGGAAAAGTTTTGGTGAATTAGGAGACTGCCTATGGCAGGAAAAATTAAATCACAGCAGCCTGTCAAAGGATGAATAGGGGATGAAGAAGTGGCTTCTCTTGGGAAGCTTAGATGTAAAGGGAAAAAAGAGCAATAGCAAAGGAGAAGACAGAGTTGAAGGACGATGTTAAATATGGATGAGCTTAAGGATGTTTAATGCTAAAAGAAAAGAACCAATGCATAGGTAAAGTTTGAAGAGAGAGAAAAAGGGGGCTGTCTGATGGGATGAGGTTCCTGAGGAAGGGAAGATTTTAGGATCTTGGATGAGTTCCATTCTCCTTGCCCTGTATCCTCTCTCCCCCAGTCAGAGTAGCCAGCTTTGTTCCTGCACCTCTGGCAGGTAGCCTCATTTAATGCCTCCTGAGTTAGAGAGTTCAGTGGCAGCCTCAGCCTAGGCCCACTGACTCACCACTGCCCTCCCTTCCTCTCCCCCATTCACCCAGGCGCCTGGCTGTTTGGAAGTCTGTTTGGAAGTTCCTTTCTTCCAGGTAGACAAGATCTAAAGACTAACCAGCTTGGGTGGGCACAGGCTCACGCTTGTAATCCCAGCACTTTGGAAGGCTGAGATGGGCGGATCACTTGAGGTCAGGAGTTCGAGACCAGCCTGGTCAACATGGTGAAACCCCGTCTCTACTTAAAAAAATAAAATTAGCTGGGCGTGGTGGCGGGCACCTGTAATCCCAGCTACTCAGAGGCTGAAGCAGGAGAATCGCTTGAGCCCGGCAGGCAGAGGTTGCAGTGAGCCAAGATCGCACCACTGCACTCCAGCCCTGGTGACAGAGTGAGAATCTATCTTTTTTTTTTTTTTTTTTTTGAAATGGCTCTGTCGTGCAGTGGGGCGATCTCGGCTCACTGCAAGCTCCGCCTCCCGGGTTCACGCCATTCTCCTGCCTCAGCCTCCAGAGTAGCTGGGACTACAGGCACCCGTCACCACGCCTGGCTAATTTTTTGCATTTTTAGTAGAGACGGGGTTTCACTTTGTTAGCCAGGATGGTCTCGATCTCCTGACCTCATGATCCACCCGCCTTGGCCTCCCAAAGTGCTGGGATTACAGGCGTGAGCCACCGCGCCCGGCCAAGAATCCATCTTAAAAAAAAAAAAAAGACTAACCACCTTGTCCTGTTGTCTGTCTGGTCAGTCAATCATTGGGACCACACACCCCAGCATCGTCGACTGCGTGCTGAAGGTGCTGGGCACGATGCACCTGGAAGTCCAGTATGAAGGTAGGGAGGCTACTCTAGATTGCAGAAAGGGGTACCGAGAGCCAGGTGTATCAGCTCTCAAAAGCTTTCTCTTAGTCACAAAGAGCCTTGATGTGGAGTGTCTGGGACAGCCTTGGCAGATGGAAGACGCTGGTTCAGAAAATGTCAGTCACACCTATGCCTTGCGTCAGCCACAGGGTGCCTAGGGTGCCTGAATGGTTGCAAGAACCTGCCTGGGTCCAGAGCTGGCTCTGGCTCCCAGTCTTATGTGGTGCTTCCTGGCTAAACAGAAATCACCCTGAGGAATGTCCTTCTTCTTTTTTTTTTTTTTTTTTTTTTTTGAGACGGAGTCTCGCTCTGTCACCCAGGCTGGAGTGCAGTGGCCAGATCTCAGCTCACTGCAAGCTCCGCCTCCCAGGTTTACGCCATTCTCCTGCCTCAGCCTCCCGAGTAGCTGGGACTACAGGCGCCTGCCACCTCGCCCGGCTAGTTTTTTGTATTTTTTAGTAGAGACGGGGTTTCACCATGTTAGCCAGGATGGTCTCGATCTCCTGACCTCATGATCCGCCTGTCTTGGCCTCCCAAAGTGCTGGGATTACAGGCTTGAGCCACCGCGCCCGGCCGGAATGCCCTTCTTCTAAGAAACTAAACTGAATAGTCATAGTATTAATTTGGTTGGTTGTTTTTCCTGGGTTTTTTTTGAGACAGGGTCTTGCTTTGCTGCTCAGGCTGGAGTGCAGTGGTGCCATCATAGCTCACTGTGGCCTCAAACTCCTAGGCTCAAGAGATCCTCCCTCCTCAACCTCCCAAGTAGCTAGGACCACAGGTGTGCACCACTACGTCCATCTAACTTTTTAATTTTTTGCAGAAACGAGGTCTCACTATGTTGCCCAGGCTGGTCTTGAACTCCAGGCCTCAAGCGATCCTCTCACCTCAGCCTCTCAAAGTGCTGGGATTACAGGCATGAGCCACTGCACCCGGCCTATTTATTGAGAACCTCTGTGTGCCCGCCACTTTCCATACATCACCTCATTTACTTCTCAAAATAACCATAAGAGGCCAGGCATGGTGGCTCAAGCCTGTAGCCCCACCATTTTGGGAGGCCAAGGCAGGCAGATCACCTGAGGCCAGGAGTTTGAGACCAGCCCGGCCAACGCAGCAAAACCCCGTCTCTACTAAGAATACAAAAAAATTAGCTGGGGGTGGTGGCATGTGCCTGTAATCCCAGCTACTAGAGTGGCCGAGGCACAAGAATCACTTGAACCCAGGAGGCGGAGGTTACAATGAGCCGAGATCTCGCCACTGCGCTCCAGCCTGGGCGACAGAGCAAGATTCTGTCTCAAAACAACAACAACAAAACAACAACAGTAACAACAAAATAACCAGAAGAGTACAAAACCTGGTACATACTAGGTATTCAAATGTTTCCATGAATGAATGGTAAAGATATGTAGTTTTATGTTTTTCAAGATACAGCAATAAAGCCCAGAGAGATTAAGTATGCTTCCCAAGGTTACACAGCTATTGGATTCTAGCCGGATTTGCCTGACTCTAAAGTTTATGCTTTTAACACATAGCGCATGGCAGATATTTAAACGATATAATTTCCTTCCCTTTTCCTATAGTGGTTCAGAGGAAGGAGATTCTATTTTCAACAGGAGGAGATTAAAGAAGGGTTCACCGAGACGGTGGTGTTTGAACTGAGCTGTGGACAATAGGGAGGATTTGGGAAGGTCGAAAGGAGGAGAGGAGGTCGTTCAGGAAAGGGGGATGGTAGAAAGGAAGGCAGACAGGGAAGTGCAAGGTGTGTCCTGGGAATAATGGGTAGGTCACTTAGAAAAGGGATGGTAAAGGTCTAGGAAAGGTAAGCTAGGAGCAATGGAGGGGCACCTTGAATGCCATGTGGGTAGGTGGCAGTCTCTCCAGTAGGCAGCGTGGAGCCACTGAAAAGTGAGCTGTGCACAGGTGAGGGCTGAGAGAGTGCAGTGCCTCCGAAGATGGCCTGGGTGGTGCTATGCCAGGTGAGCCAGAGCCACAGGGAGCCACTTGAGGCTGGAGGCCAATTAGGAGGCATTTGGGGTGGTTCAAATGACAAAAGAAGAATGTGCTGGTCCAGCTGGGTACATAGCCCCAGGAAGAGAGCATGGACAGCACAGGGAACTGCCTGGTGAGGAGAATGAGGCAGTGTTTGGATGTCGGAGTGGGCGGGACCCAAGAGACCAGGACAGACAGGCCCAGTAATCAGGAATGGTCTGGCCATTAGTATAGGGACAGGGACTCCTGTGTCTAGGATGACAGGCTGAGCCCTAGGTTCAGGAAGCCTGGGGAGGAGAGCATGAGGAGCAGCCAGGCACTGAGGTTCAGGTACACAAGTGAGATCCTGGGGAAGATCAACAAAGCTCTGGAGGCCACTTCCAACCTAGGTTATTTTTGGGCAACAGTGCTTAAACTGAATGTCAGGCATATTATTCCTTCAGTAACATTGTCAGTTTTGTATTTTTTGACCCCTGCAAGCTCTGTGTGCATATGTGGGCCTTGTATGTTGAGAAATAATGCTATGCTAAAATCTGTTAGCAGCTGGAGCAGAGTGTCCTGGCTGGAGAGGAGTTGCCAGTGAAGGGGTGGAGTGGTACAGGGACCTAAGTAATAGTCAGACCCTGCACCAGAGGGTTGTCACTGGCATTGAAGCAAGGGGATGACCTGGTAGTAGAATCATGTTAGGAAGCTTAATCAAACGATCCCAAAGATTAGATTGGGTAGCACTGAGACCTTCCTCTCCCCACCCCACCTCTGTGTGGCAAACATGCCCACTCCTCCTCATCCATCCATCACTTCTCAGCTTAAGCATTGCCTGTCTAAGCCCTTCCCTGACCCTGGCTTCAATCCCTGCCCAAATGTCAGCCCTTCTTCCTTTGAACCACCCTGCCCCCCCCTTTAGCCCCTCTCCATCAGAGCTGTGTTCTCTAAAATGGTACCTTCCCCTTACATAGACTGTGTGCAGTTTCAGGTCAACCATCATGGCTTTTATCCTTATATCCTCAGCACAGCCCTAGCATGTTAGGTCCTCGTCGCATGTTTGTTGAGTGAATGAGTGAGCAAGTGAGTGAGGACTGCACATACGCACTGCATTAGTCATTACTCGCCTCTATGCCTTTCTCCTCCAGACCTCCCAACAACTCCAAGGCAGGTACTGGGTCTGATTCATCTTATTCCAACTCAGGACCTGGAACATAATGGGTGCTCAGTGGAAGTCTGTGGAAAAAAAAAAAAAACAACTTTGTTCTTTTTTGAGACAGGGTTTCACCCTCTGTTGCCCAGGCGGGAGCACAATAGCACAGTCATGCCTCACTCCAGCCTCAACCTCCTAGGCTCAGGTCATCCTCCCACCTAGGCCTCCCAAGTAGCTGGGACTACAGGCACAGATCACCATGCCCAGTTAATTATTTGTAGAGATGGGGTCTCCCTATGTTGCCCAGGCTGCCCTCAAACTCCCAGGCTCAAGTGATCCTCCTGCCTCCACATCCCAAAGTGCTGGGATCACAAGCGCAAGCCACTGCACCCGACCAAAACAAAACCTCTTATGCTGATGAAGTCCTCCGGAGTTGTAACCGGCCACAGCTTCCTCCAATATCGCCCTAAGTTCAAGTCCTTCTGCATTTATTCAGTAACAGCTAACAGTGTGCAAGAGGCAGTGGGAATGCGACTCTGTGACTGCATTTGGTTTGTTATAGGATCATGTGATAACAGTGAAACTACGTGCCTCAAGGTCATTTCAGATATGCCAGACTCATAACAGATGCGCACAAGAAAAAAGGTCTGTTGAATGAATGTATTATTATTATTTTTTTAACCAGGCCCTTCAAAATAGTCTTCATATAACTCCAAATGTAGAGAATGCGTATGCAATAATTGCCCACTAGAGGGCACTGTTTCACATGGTCCGCTTAGACCGGAAGTTGAGAGAAAGAAGAAATTCGCACGCCTTCAGTTTCCAATGAAACTCTGCCCGAGGGAGGGAAGGAAAGTTCCCACGGGTCCTCCATGTGATCCTAAACAGTGGGTGACCGGGGAGGATTAGAGAGTAATTTCTTTGAGTTTGCGTATACCAAATTGCAAAACCAGAGTGAAGCCCCAGGATGCTGGCAGCAGTCAGCACGGAGAAGCAGCCTGTGTCCAAGAGGAGCCTGAGTGACTGCGGGGAGAAGAGTTTAGTGGGTGACAGGGACTGATCTCAAAAGGGCAGGATTGGTTTGTTTCTTTAAACAGATATTTACTGATTATCTGTGATGTGCCAAGAACTGTGCCAGGCACTGGGGTTTTGTTTGCGTTTGCTTGTTTGCATTGAGAAGGAGAAAACTGAATGTCTTGGAAGGAGAAGGGTCGGGGGTACCCACTCCACTCCCATGTGGCATGTGTGTGGGGCAGAGTGGAGGGTTATTGGCATCCTTCCCCTGAGAAAGCTACAGGGGAAGTGGCATCCTCAGGGCAGTGTCCACTGACAACAGGAGGCGGAGAGGCTTAGGGGGCCTGGCGATTGTTTATCTTGCAGTGGGTGTCAGTGGTGGAGGAAGCTGCTGGTGGCCTCACCTCCTTTTTCATGAAGAACGCCACCTTCCCCCACCACAGCTACCAACCTGCCTGACCGGTGAGTCAGGTTAGCCACATCCTCTACTCTCCTTCCCATTATGAGAGTGTCCCCGGTTCCTATCACAGGCCCCCTCTTCTGCTTATTCTCTGAAGCACATTCCCTCAAACACTTCCCTTCTGTAGCTCACCTCTCCCTTTTTCTCTGCTGGACCATCTCCATTGACGTGCAAATATGCTTTCTATCTTCCATTTTTAAAAGAGCCCCTCTTTGGGAATTTATGGATTAAAAGAGATTTAAAAGACATGTACCAAAAAAAAAAAAAAAGGTAAAATTATAGCATTTAGGGATGTACCTCCCTCCTTGACCCCAAGTTGCCCCCCAGCTATTCATTTCTTTACCATTTCATTCCTACTTTACTTCCCAGCTGCTTTCAACCCTGTTGATCACTCCCTCGCTTTCTTTTGTTGGCTTCTGTGATAGACGTTTTCCTCCCACCGTCTGGTTTTGCCTTAGTCTCCTTTGCTTGTTTCTCCTATTTCCCTACAAGACTGTTAGGTCACCCTCTTCCTTCTCATCTCTGTATACTTTTTCCCTAAGTGGCTTCCCATGTGGATGTCTAACAGACATCTTAAATTTATGGCCAGAATTCTTGATTTTCTTCCCAAAGCTTGTCCTTCCTGTTTTCTCTATCTCGGCCAGGCACTGTGGCTCACGCCTTTAATCCCAGCACTTTGGGAGGCAGAGGCAGTCAGATCCCGAGGTCAGGAGATCGAGACCATCCTGGCTAACACAGTGAAACCCCGTCTCCACTAAAAATACAAAAAATTAGCCGGGCGTAGTGGTATGTGCCTGTAGTCCCACCTACACAGGAGGCTGAGGCAGGAGAATAGCTTGAACCCAGGAGGCAGAGGTTGCAGTGAGCTGAGATCATGCCATTTCACTCCAGCCTGGCAACAGAGCAAGACTCTGTCTCAAAAAAAAAAAAAAAAAAAAATTATCTGGGTGTGGTGGCGCACACCTGTAGTCCCAGCTACTCAGGGAGGCTGAGGCAGGAGAATTGCTCAACCCAGGAGGCAGAGGTTGCAGTGAGCCAAGATCATGCCACTGCACTCCAGTCTGGGTGACAGAGGGAGACTCCATCTCAAAAAAAAAAAAAAAATTGCGAAAATATGCTAACAAATATGTATAAGAAACAAGTTCATAGTAAAATTCAACTGTTTATAAATTTGGAAAGTGATCATTTGTAGAATACAATTTTTGTCTACTTGACCTAGAACCTGGAATTAACTTGACTTGCTAATAGAATTATCATTTCATATGTTAATATCAAAGTTGAAAGTATGGTTCTTCAGCCCCAGAGTACGACAGTGGGGCTTGTAGCTGAGCGAACTACTGCACTAACACAGTGGAATCCTCTAGAGACACTAGTGCAGGGAAACAGTGGCCATAACTGACCAAACCGAACAGACATGGACAAGGCTTTGAATGTGTGACACCTCCTCCCCTGGCCCCCTGAAACCTGGAGAGACTGGTGGTGGCAAGAACCTCATTGTTAATTTCCTTCAGTTCTTGGCTGTATAAAGTTACTTAGGTTCCTAATTCTAAGAGGTATGATTGATCTAGAAATTAATCAGAGATTTGGTTTACTTCTTTCTTCTTCATAAAAGCACATTTTTTAACTGAGATGACATTCACATAACAAAATTAACCATTTTAAAATGAACAATTCAGTGGCATTTAGTATACATTAACGGTGTTGTACAACCACCATCTCTAGTTCCAAAACGTTTTCATCCCCGCACAAGGAAACCCTGAATTCAGTGAGCATCTGTTCCCCTTCCACTCCCTTCAGTCCCTGGGAAGCCCCAGTCTTCATTCTGTCTCTATGGATTTACCTATTCCATATATTTCACATAAATGGAATCATACAATACATGACTTTATGTCTGGCTTCTTTCACTTAGCGTAATATTTTCAAGGTTCACCCACATTGTAACATGTATCAGTACTTCATTCCTTTTCATGGCTGAATAATATTCCATTGTATGTATATACCACAATTTGTTTATCCATTCATTCATTATTAGACATTTGGGCTATTTCCAGCTTTTGGCTCTTGTGAACCAGTGCTTCTATGAACATCCACATACATGTAATTGTTTGAGTACCTGTTTTCAGTTCTTTGGGGTATATACCTAGGAGTGGAATTGCTGGATCATATGGTAATTCTGTTTAACTCATTGAGGAGCCCTCTAAACTGTTTTCCACAGTAGTTGTACCATTTTACATTCCCAGCAGCAATATATGAGCATTCCAATTTCTGCACGTCCTCACCAACACTTGTTATTCTGGGGATTCTTTAGTTATAGCCATCTTAGTGGATGTGAAGCGCATTTTCCTGATGAATACGGACGGTGAACATAGACTTGTTTTATAGACTTGTTGGCCATTTGTATTTCTTCTTTGGAGAAATGTCTATTCAGGTCCTTTTTCCATTTTAAAAATTGGGTTGTCTTTTGGTTGTTGGTTTGTAAGAGTTCTTTATATATTCTAGTTTCTGTGCTCATCAAATATATGGTTTCTCCCATTCTGTAGGTTCTTTTCATCTTCTTGATAATGTCCTTTGTTGTTTTCATTTTCAATGATTTAAGTTTCTCATTTATTCATTTACTTATTCAAAAAGAATGGCGCTGGGGTGGGCACTGAGCGTATAGTGACAAATGAAACAAGTCCTTTTTCTCACAGAGCTTTGTTGCAACAGTAATACTAATGGTGATGTTAACTCATAACTACTACTAGTGACCAACAATGACTGTGTGCCCAGCATCGTTCTAAGCTCTTTTATGGTCTCATCTATTCCTCAGAACAACTCTGTGAAGTAGGTACTATTTTCCTCCCCAGTTTACAGATGAGGGAACTGAGGCACAAAGCAATTAAATAACCTGTCCACAGTCTCAAAATGATAAGTGAGAAAGCTGTAGATGGAACCCAGGCAGTCTGCCTCCTGCACCCATGCCCTCACCACCACACTGTTCTGTCTTCAGTATGAGGAGAACAAGACTTGCCTTGTTTTTACCAGCTTTGAGAATCTAATAAAAACCCAAGGACACCCTTGTAGTCCCAGAACTTTGGGAGGCCGAGGCGGGCAGATCACTTGAGGCCAAGAGTTTGAGACCTGGCTGGGTGCAGGGGCTCACACCTGTAATCCCAAAGGCAGAACTTTGGGAAGCCAAGGCGGGCAGATCCAACCTGAGGCCAGAAGTTGGAGACCAGCCCGGCCAACATAGTGAAATCCTCTCTCTACTAAAAATACAAAACTTATCCGGACATGTGGCAGGAGCCTGTAATTCCAGCTACTTGGGAGGCTGAGGCAGGAGAATTGCTTGAACCTGGGAGGCAGAGGTTGCAGTGAGCCAAGATCGTGCCACAGCACTTCAGTGTGGGCAACAAGAGCGAAACTCCATGAAACCCTGTCTCTGTCTCTTCTAAAACTACAAAGATTGGCTGGGCATGGTGGCTCACACCTGTGGTCCCAGCTACTGGGAACCACGAAAAAAAAAAAAAAAAGACAACATTATTAAGATTACAGTAAGCCATATTTTAAAAATTATGTTTTCTTAGCTTCATACCCCTCACATGGTTAAGCAAATACATCAGGATCTCTCTTTTTTTTTTTTTTTTTTTTTTTTGCAATGGAGTCTTGCTCTGTCACCCAGGCTGGAGTACAGTGGTGTGATCTTGGCTCACTGGAACCTCTGCCTCCCAGGTTCAAGCAATTCTCCTGCCTCAGCCTCCCAAGAAGCTAGAAGCTGGGATTACAGGCATGTGCCACCACACCCAGCTAATTTTTGTATTTTTAGTAGAGACAGGGTTTCACCACGTTGGTCAGGCTGGTCTCGAACTCCTAACCCTAAGTGATATACCCGCCTCAGCCTCCTAAAGTGCTGGGATTACAGGTGTGAGCCACCACACCATCTGGATCTCGTTTTAAAACTAGTATTTTTGCCTTATAGAACATGATGCCTTTGCTTTACACTTTTTTTTTTTTTTTTTTTTAGATGGAGTCTCGCTCTGTCACCCAGGCTGGAGTGCAATGGCAAGAGCCACTGAGCCTGGCCTTTTTTTTTTTTTGAGACAGTCTTTCTTTGTCACCCAGGCTGAAGTGCAGTGGCGTGATCTTGGCTCACTGCAACCTACACCTCCTGGACTCAAGAGATTCTCGTGCCTCAGCCTCCCAAGTAGCTGGAACCACAAGCACACGGTACCACGCCTGGGTAATTTTCATATTTTTAGTGAAATATGGGGTTTCACCATGTTGGCCAGGCTGGTGTCCAACTCCTGGGCTCAAGCCATCCACCCGCCTGAGGCTCCCAAAGTGCTGGGATTACAGGTGTGAGTCACTGCGCCCGGCCCTGCTTTGTACTTCTCAGCTGACGTGGGCAGTAATTTTAGCCTTTCCTGCTGTATAAGAGGCCACCTGTCCTGTACAGCTTCACTGAACAGCAGTCAGAAGGCTCTGACACTGAGGGAGACTTTCACATAAAAACCTGCTATTTTTAAAAGATGCATTACTTCCCCAAAAGTATATGAGCACTTCAACTGTGACACTTTATTTAGCGTTTATGAGAGTCTGTAAAACAGTCTTCCAAGGGATTTAACTGAAAATCTTGGGGGAAAACTTATTTCCAACTTCCCCATTTGCCGGCCCCTCAAAACATCTGTGTCCTGCCCTTGGCTTATACTGCCTCCTTTTTCAGGACAGTGGTGCTTGACTCAGGTCTCAGGGATGGTTCAAAACATCAGTACACGGACTGGTTGGGCTGGGTGAAAGCAGATACCAGTGGAAGACACACCATAGTAATTCTTTTTTTTTTTTTTTTGAGACGGAGTCTGGCTCTGTTGCCCAGGCTGGAGTGCAGTGGCCGGATCTCAGCTCACTGCAAGCTCCGCCTCCCGGGTTTACGCCATTCTCCTGCCTCAGCCTCCCGAGTAGCTGGGACTACAGGCGCCCGCCACCTCACCCGGCTAGTTTTTTGTATTTTTTAGTAGAGATGGGGTTTCACCATGTTAGCCAGGATGGTCTCGATCTCCTGACCTCGTGATCCACCCGTCTCAGCCTCCCAAAGTGCTGGGATTACAGGCTTGAGCCACCACGCCCGGCCGCACCATAGTAATTCTTGATCCAGCAATAAAAATACCACCATAGCACATACATTAGTTACTTTGTTGCCTGACTTTAAAAACAAAAGGTGTGCATAAAAGATATTTTTATTGTTTCGACATTGGACTTTGAACATGTTGTAGTTAAAGAGGTAGCAGGGGGCCGGGCGCGGTGACTCACGCCTGTAATCCCAGCACTTTGGGAGGCTGAGGCCGGTGGATCACGAGGTCAGGAGATCAAGACCATCCTGGCTAACACGGTGAAACCGTGTCTCTACTGAAAATACAAAAAAATTAGCCGGACGTGGTGGCGGGCACCTGTAGTCCCAGCTATTCGGGAGGCTGACGCAGGAGAACGGTATGAACCTGGGAGGCGGAGCTTGCAGTGAGCCGAGATCGTGCCACTGCACTCCAGCCTGAGTGACAGAGTGAGGCTCCGTCTCCGCGAGAGAGGGGGAAGAGGTAACGGGGGCCAGGTATGGTGGCTTACGCCTGTAATCTCAGTACTTTGGGAGGCCAAGGCAGGCCGATCACCTGAGGTCGGAAGTTCGAGAACACCCTGACCAACATGGAGAAACCCCCATCTCTACTAAAAATACAAAATTAGCCAGGCACGGTGGCGCATGCCTGTAATCCTAGCTACTCAGGAGGCTGAGGCAGGAGAATCGCTTGAACCCAGGAGGCAGAGGTTGCAGTGAGCTGAGATCGTGCCATTGCACTCCAGCCTGGGCAACAAGAGCAAAACTCCGCCTCAAAAAAAGTAGCAGGGTATACAGAAATCAGAGACAGACACAGAATTAATTACAGAATGTCAGGAAGATGCCTGACACTGGTCTCTTCCTTTTTTTTTTTTTTTTTTGAGACAGAGCCTTACTCTGTCACCCAGGCTGGAGTGCAGTGCGCATGCACAGCTCATTGCGGCCTCAACCTCCTGAGCTCAAGTAAGCAGCTGGGACTACAGGCACATACCACTATGCCTGGCTAATTTTTTAAATTTTTTTGTAGAGATGGGATCTCACGATGTGGCCCAAGCTGATTTGACTGCCCCCGGCCTTTTTTTTTTTTTTTTTGGAAACAGTTTTACTGTTTCCCAGACTGGAGTTGAGTGGCTTGACAGCTCACTGCAGCCTCAAACTCTTGGGCTCAAGTGATCCTCCCGCCTCAGCCTCTTACAGTGTTGGGATTGCAGGCATGAGCCACCACGCCTGACTGGTCTGTTTCTTACAGCAGTGCAACATGCCAAACATGTTCATGCTAGTGCCCTGCTGGAAAAGGAAGCAAACCTCTGTAAGGAAGAGCATTTCTCATAGGTGTCCAGTAGGTGGCAGTCTTGTCTGGACCTGCAGAGAAAGACCCGGAACCCTGGTTTTGCAAGGCTCTGGGAGCAAAGAATTATAAAACATCAGTGCTGTTAGCACCCTGGAAATGGCTGCATGGAATATCCACAGTTCCCAGATACAATGCCATTTCTGTGGCTCCTTCTGCCAAAGCAATACTAAGCCTGCTGCTACAGCCCTGTCTCTTGTTCACTGTGGTTTCCTGGGCAAGTCATTTATTCTT
Organism: Macaca fascicularis; assembly: GCF_037993035.2. NCBI lineage: Eukaryota > Metazoa > Chordata > Mammalia > Primates > Cercopithecidae > Macaca > Macaca fascicularis. Next base: position 190,028,585 of record NC_088375.1, on the reverse strand, counting down.
GGTTTCTTCATCTATTCAATATGATGATCAGACAACTGATCGCTGAGGTTTCCGCTGATGCTGATAGGCTGAGGATTCCAAAGTTCTTCTTTGGACTGGAGGAATGAATGTGTCTCTTGCACCACTAAAGTTTCCATGGAGTGTGAGTGGCAAGCATCTCACACCTGTCTTTTGTTTTCTTGAGATGGAGTCTCACTCCATTGCCCAGGCTGGAGTGCAGTGGCACAATCTTGGCTCACTGCAACCTCTACCTCCCGGGCTCAAGCGATTTTCCTGCCTCAGCCTCCTGAGTAGCTGGGATTACAGGCGCCTGCTATCACACTTGGCTAATTTTTGTATTTTTAGCAGAGACAGGGTTTCACCATGTTGGCCAGGCTAGTCTTGAACTCCTGGCCTCAAGGGATCTGCTTGCTTCAGCTTCCCAAAGTGCTAGGATTACAGGCATGAGCCACTGAGCCCAGTCACATCTGTTTCATTTACTGCTGTTTCATCAGCACCAGCACTGCACCTAGCACGAGCTCAATCCCTGTTTGTCAAATGCATGAGGATGGGCCCCACAGAGCATCCCCTCAGCTTCATGGGGCCTGAACTCTCAAACATTCAAACTCTCCTGATGATACCTCCTCCTTGAATACTCTCATCCCTCCCGAACCCGTACTCTCCTGGCTTCCTCCTATGGCTCTAGAAACTGCTTCTTGGTCTTTTATACATTCCCATTCCTCTACCAGTCCCCTAGGTGTCAATTTTTTTTTTTCCAGCATTCAACCCCAGGTTCTCTTCTCCTTCTTTGCTGTCTGTGGCACCTCGTCCACTCCCACAGCTTTAATTACCACCTACCACCTACCACCTTGATGACAGAAACAATAGTCGCTAACCTTTATAGAGTGTTAACTCTATGCTGGGTACTGCCCTTGATCTTTACTCACTTACCCATCACAACAAGCCAAGGAGGTGGACACTATTACTTTCCCCATTTTATGGGTGGAGGACAGAGTAGCTGAGTGACCTCTCTACAGCTCTAGACTCGTGTGTCCATTTGCCTTCAGAACACCTCCCCTCAGATGTCACCAGTGGACTTCTGATATTCCAGTTTCAAAGCCTTTCTTCTCCAAGGTCCCAATCTCAGTGAAATATTGAGTGAAATATTCTTGGCAGCTCAGTGAAATATCTACCCAGGCTAGAAATATTGGTAATTGTCATGTCTTTTTGCTTCCCACCTTCAACCAGCTTCTAACAAGACCAGTCAATTCTAACTCCTCAATATTCAGATCTGTTCCCTCTTCTCTATTCTGTCTCCACTGCTGTAATTCAGGTCTTCATACTGTTCACCTGCACTGGCCTCTACACCAATCTTCATCTCTCCAGTACGGCAGCCACACATGGTTCATTTTCCTAGTCCACCACCAGAGTGGAGGCAGTAGAGCTTAGTGAAGAATGTGGGCTTTGGAATCAGAACTTTTTTTTTTTTTTTTTTTTTTTTTTTGAGATGGTGTCTCACTCTGTCACCTTGACTGGAGTGCAGTGATGCAGTCTCGGCTCACTGCAATCTCTGCCGCCTGGGTTCAAGAGATTCTCCTGCCTCAGCCTCCCAAGTAGCTGGGATTACAGGCACCTGACACTGCACCTGGCTCATTTTTGTAGTTTTAGTAGAGACGGGGTTTCACCATCTTGGCCAGGCTGGTCTTGAACTCCTGACCTCGTGATCCACCCGCCTCAGCCTCCCAAAGTGCTGGGATTACAGGCATGAGCCACCGCGCCTGGCCTGCAATCAAAACTATTCTTATTAGCTATCTCATCCTGGGCGAGCTACCCAACTTTTTTGAGCCTTCCTTTTCTCTGAAATGAAAGATGAGAAAAATACCTGCTGTATTGGGTTGTTGGCACATGCAAAGCCACTCAGAAGATGGAGCTGGCCCACCTCCACAGGCTTAGCTGTGATGCATGGCCCAGCATCCCTGTTTCTCAACCAGATCTCCCTTGCCTGGCCACAAGTGTGACATGGCACTATCCAACATAGCACTTGCCACATTCTACATTCCAGCCCCTCCCTTCTCCCCATGGTTTTGCCAATTCAAGCATCACCTTCTCCAAGGAATCCTTCTCCTGATTCTCCATCCCCTATCATCTCCACTCCATCAACCAGCCTGGCTTCCTTTGTGTTCCCATGGCCCTGATAACACTGCATCATAAATGCCAGTCTCCCTATTGGTGTCCCCCACTCAGCTGTGATGTCCCTAAGGCCAGTGATTAGATCTTAGTCCTCTTCATAGCCCAAGCCCAGAGGCCTGGCACAGACAAGATGCTCAATGAGAATTTTGTTAAATGAATGAATCAATGAATAAATCAGTGATTGCTCAGCTTTAGGACATTTGGGTGTTATCAGCACCACAGGCTTTAGGCAAAGCTGCCAAAGATAGTCTTTTGTTGTCCTTTGCTTTCTGAAGGAATTGCCCTTCGTAGTAACTGCCATGATAGATGAAGAGTTGTAACTGGCTGTGGTTCCTGTGAAGACATTTGGGCAGAGACCAGTACTTTCACTTTGGGTATAAACAGTGACAGCTGTGAATTTTAAAACTCAGTCAAAAACGATTCAGTGAATAAATCTTCATTTTTCCAAGTAGCTCCAAGTGTTACAAATACACAATTAGCAAAAGATTAAGCATTTAGTGTAAAGTGAATAGTCAGAACTAGACGTTTGTCTTCTGGAGTATTTGGTTCTACATGGGCAGAAAATGCTATTTGTGGTCAGGAAATTTTCATAAAAATATCTTCACCCATTCGTTTCTACCCTGAATGTCCACCAAGTCATGTCTCGCTGCAGGAAGAGCTCTTAGGCATAGGCAGACATTTTGCCCAGGATGTCCTGGCATTACATGCTGCCAGCTTGTGCCTGGAAAGAGCCCAACTACTAATGAGGGATGTGCTGCAGGCAACAAAGCCAAGTGTCATCAGATGCATGAGGGGCCAGGCTCCAAAAAAATGAGCTGCACCAATTCAAGAAGAGGGAAGAAACCAAATAGTAGAACAAGTGAGAAACACTTTCAGGCACCAGCCAGTGCAGGCTGCGGCTGCCACGCAGCCAGAGATGTCCAGTCTGCCATTCTATTCAGATCAGAGTGTTTGGGGGAAGCCAGGGAAGCTCAAGTGCTTTGCACCTTCCCGGGGCTTGTCCCTTTCCCTCCACAATGTTGCTGGGCCTTTGATTCCAAAATAGGACCACATCTGGGCAACCAGAGGCTGCAGAGGATGGGCAGATGGGATTGCGAGGGCTACCCTGGAAGACCTGGAAGAAAGAGGCAGCCCAACGGCAGTGGCTGGTTGGTCATACGAAGCGTTTCTGGACCGGGCATGGTGGCTCACACCTGTAATCCCAGGACTTTGGGAGGCCGAGGCGGGTGGATCACCTAAGATCGGGAGTTAGACACCAGCCTGACCACCATGGAGAAACCCGTCTCTACTAAAAGTACAAAAAATTAGCTGGGCATGGTGGTGCATGCCTGTAATCCCAGCTAGTCGGGAGGCTGAGGCAGGAGAATCGTTTGACCTGGGAGGCGGAGGTTGTGGTGAGCCAAGATCGCACCATAGCACTCCAGCCTGGGCAACAAGAGTGAAATTCCATCTCCAGGAAAAAAAAGAAGACTTATCTTTCTGATCATAGTGGGCTGGGCAATTTCAACAAATATCCCTCCTGGAACTACTAAAATATCTCCAAAAAAAAAGAATGTAGTCTTATTAATAGCATTGGAGAGCAGTACAATGAAGAATTATCATACCGAAATCCAGGGGAAGCTGAGAACCCAAAAAGGTAAGCCAGCCCTCAAAGTTGAGGCCGTTTGCTGATCCTGAAGCAACTAACAGCATCAAAAGGCAAAGCACGCCAGGCATGGTGGCTCATGCCTGTAATCTCAGCACTTTAGGAGGCTGAGGCAGGTGGATCACTTGAGGTCAGGAGTTCCAGACCAGCCTGACCAACATAGTGAAACCCTTAACCTACCCCAGAACCGCAAGTAACTAGGATTAGCGGTACCCCCAACACACTAAGTTAGATTTTAGTAGGTCCACCCCATCCTCCCAGAATGCCAAGACCAACAAACATAAAACACTACATTAAGATATCTATCTTTGTCAAACTAGATATTTAGCCCTGCCTAAGCAGGACGTCAAAAAATTTGGTGGTAAACTCACAATTGTTTCTCTCCACGGAAATCTTTAGTAAAAGGCGAAAGATTTATTCGTTATGAAGAGAAACTAGAGCATAGCTACTGCTCTTGTGCCTGGCGTCCCTGATATTGACTGATCCCCCTACACTTACGGTGCCTTTGGACCCGCAGACAGAAGCTTTTCTTCCACTCTAGAAAATTGTCCTAAACATTTCTCACTGGGTAAAATCTCCTGACAAAGAAAAAAATTTTTTAAATATTATTATTCAAGCAGATAACCCTGGTAATAATTCTCATATCTACATTGCATTATGGGATGCAAATGAGCTGAGTGGGGAACAAGGACTTTCCCTAAACCCTCTATCTTACTGGTAAATGGAGAGAGAGAGGCACTTGACTACTGAGCTGGTAGTCAAGTTCTATCTTCCATGTAGCCGCCACATGTGTTCAGAGTAGCAGTGGCGGGTGCACAGTGACTCACACCTGTAATCCTGCACCTCAGGAGGCAGAGGTAGGAGGATCGCTTGAGCCCAGGAGTTCAAGACCAGCCTGGACAACATAGTAAGACCTTGTCTCAGAAAAAAAGTAAAATTTAAATAATAAAAAAAAAAGGCCAGCGAAGTGGCTCATGCCTGTAATCCCAGCACTTTGAGAGGCCGAGGCAGGTGGATCACCTGAGGTCAGGAGTTCAAGCCCAGCCTTGCCAACATAGTGAAACCCTGTCTCTACTAAAAATACAAAAATTAGCAGGGCGTGGTGGCAGACGCCTGTAATCCCAGCTACTTGGGAGGCTGAGGCAGGAGTATCGCTTGAACCTGGGAGGCAGAGGTTGCAGTGAGGGATTGCACTCCAGCCTGAGTGACGAGAGTGAAACTCTGTCTCAAAAAAAAAAAAAAAAAAAAAAAGTAGCATTTACCTGCCAGGTGCAGTGGCTCATGCCTGCAATCCCAGCACTTTGGGAGGCCGAGGAGGGTGGATCACGAGGGCAGGAGTTCAACACCAGCCTGGCCAAGATGGTGAAACCCTGTCTCTACTAAAAATACCAAAAAAAAATTAGCCAGGCGTGGTGGTGGGCGCCTGTAATCCCAGCTACTCGGGAGACTGAGGCAGGAGAATCTCTTGAACCCAGGAGGTGGAGGTTGCAGTGAGCCAAGATCGTGCCACTGCACTCCAGCCTGAGCGACAGACTCCGTCTCAAAAAAAAAAAAAAAGGTAGCATTTACGCTGGTGTGCCATCACCTTAGCATCTCCTCCTGCCCCCTCTACCTCTGTGGTTCCTTCCTCTTCTTTACAAAAACAATCCTTGCCGATTTTCTCTGGTGCTCCCACAGCCCAACCACTGACTCCTTCCACAGCACCTGTCACCGTATCATCGCTGCCTGTTTGTGCATGCTTACGGAGGGTTGGTCGAATGAATGAATTCAGTCTGTATCTTCAACACCCAATGCCGCGCCTGGCACGATAGGTATTCACATGCAGCCGTGCCGAAAGGCTGAGTGAATGCTGGACTGAATGAACGCCTGTAAAATATCTACAGGAAAGCCTGCAGGAAACGCCCTCCATAAATTCTAGTCCCTTTCTCCTTCCTAACCAAATCCTCCCCTCCTTCTGCTTCCACCATTTCCTAGCTGTGTAGCTTAGGCAAAGTGGTTTACCTCTCTGTGCCTAATTTTGGCAAAGGTAAAACGGGGAAGTGAACCTCATCTGGTTCTGGAGAGCTTCCACGGATGCTGTATGGGAAGCCTGGCACCGTGCCTGGTGGAGAGGGCTCGACGATAGTTAGAAGGAGTGCCTACCTTGCTTCCCCTTTCTCATTTCCTGCCACAAGTCTCTCACCCACTTTCTCTGTCTCCCTCTCACCCCTTGTCTTTCTCCATCTTGTCTTCCTATAAAGACCCAGCACTTCCCTCCTCCATGAAACCTGGATTCCTCCAAGGCGAAGGTCCACCTCTGTGGGGCCTCTCAGCTTCCAGCGCTGACATCCTAGGCCGCCTCGACAGATGGACCACCATACAACCCTTCCTCCTCCCCCTTCAGCCCCCGCCTCCTGTTCTTCAACTGAGGTTCGCTTTCCCAGCTCCCCCACGCCCTGCACAGCCCTGGTCAGTAAAAGGTCGAGAGGAGGACAGTGACGAGTGGCGACTTGGTTCACGGAGTTCTTTGCTTCCTCGGTGGTGGAGGGGCCTGGGGCCTCTCACCAGCACCTCTGCCCTTCCCCAGCCATCGAGTTGATCAAGGACCTCGTGGGTTACGATGTGCGCCAGGCGCTGCTCAAGGGCCTCGTGGCGCTGCTGATACCGTCGGTCAAGGAGACCTCCAAATTGCAGGCCAAGATCCTCAGTGGTAGGGACCTGCTCAGATGGGGCTGCCTGGGCCAAGGGAGGGGGGTCTCCTGCCTCACGGCCGCCCCCTCCTCAGACCCCTCAGTTCTCCAGCTCGCCCCCAGCCTGCCGATGTTTTTGCAGCAGGCCGCGGCCGCCAAGGCCATCGGGTAAGCGGGCAGAGGGTAGTGGGTGGCTACAAGCCTGGTTTGGCGCTGCCCGCGGGCCCCGGGAGCGCTCAGGACGCTGTGCGCCGGGTGGGCGGGGGTGTGCGCTGGGTGAGCCCAGGGCATCGGCCCAGCCCGAATCCCCCGGCCCAGGGTCCTGGCACGCAACGACATGAGCATCGCCGAGGAGCTGCTGTACCTGCACGTGGTGCACGGCCTAATGGCCGCCATGGGCAACATGGACCACAGCAACAGCCAGCGGCTGGCCAGCCTCACGCTGGAGGTGCGCACTGCGGCTAGCGAGGGGGCGGGAAGGGCTGCGGCAGCCACAGTCCCGCCGCCCCCGCAGTCACGCCGCCCCGCCCGCGCGGCGCAGTGCTTCGTGCAGATGTTCCCGTTGGTAGCGGAGCACGTGCGCAAGGGCATGGGAGAGGAACTCTACCAGCTCTTCCTGGTAAGTGCGCCCTCAGACGGCGACTCGGACAGTGTGGTGCCCCTTCACACAGTCCCCATCCTGGAGCGTTCCACATGCAGAGTGGACCTGGCCACCAGCTGCAGGAGGGACTGCTCTGGCCTAGGCTCCTCCACCCGCCACTTTCCTGTTCCCTTTCCTGCCCTTTCGGTCAGGCTGCCAACTCGCCCCCCACCTGCAACATCCCTCTGCCAAGCCCAACTCCAAGTCCAGACTGCCCTGGCACCCCAGCCGGGTCCCCCTTGCTCCTGTCCTCAGAGCAACGCTGAGGACTTGTACATGAAATTAGACAGCATTCAGGCGGACATCTTGGCGGCCAACAAAGTCAATATTACCAAAGGTGAGTGTGGGACGAAGGAAGCCGGGCACAGGCGCCGCCAGCACAGCCTCACGTCCGCCTTTCTTGCCTGCAGCCCTGCGCCTCCATGGCGGCTCCTACAGCATGAACATTCTCTATGGCTCGCATGATTCGGCTCAGATGGCCTACCTCACACACTTCGAGAAGGAGGATGTGGAATCAAAGGAGTAACAACCCCTGTGGCAAACCAGGAAGGCCAAGGCTGCGGGGCAGGGAAGCCTGGCAAGAGGAAGGCGTCTGGGGTCAAGCTCAGAGCCACTCCACTTGGCTCCAGGGGGGGAGACGGGGATTAGGCACCCCGGAAGGGCAGAGGGAGAACCGCTGGCTGTGAAGAGTCAATAAACAGCCTTGATACCTGTCTGTTCTTTGTGTGTGTGGAGGGGGAGGGAGGTCAAGTGAGAGCTATGATGACAGGTGGTGGTGCCTGTGCTCCTCAAGTTAAAAAGCACATCCAAGTTTAAGACAGTGGCTTGCACCTGTAATCCTAGCTACTCTGCAGGCTGAAGGAAGAGGATCTCTTGAGCCTGGGAGTTGGAAGCCAGCATGGACAACAAAGCAAGACCCCATCTCAAAAACAGGCCAGGCACAGTGGCTCACGCCTGTAATCCTGGCACTTTGGGAGGCTGAGGCAGGCGGATCACCTGAGGTCAGGAGTTCGAGACCAGCCTGACCAACATGGTCAAACTCCATCTCTACTAAAAAAATTAAAAATAAATAAAAAATTAGCCGGGTGTGGTGGCACACACCTGTAATTGCAGCTACTCGGGAGGCTGGGGCAGGAGGATCACTTCAACCCAGGAGGTAGAGGCTGCAGTGAGCCAAGATCACACTACTGCACTCCTGCCTGGGCGACAGGGCGAGACTCCTTCTCAAAAAAAAAAAAAAAAAAAAAAAAAAAGCAGATCCAGAGGGAAGGGCCACCAACACCCTGGAAGGTTCAAGGGCATAGCCTGAATAGAGGGCCTCCCCTCCATTCCCTGGGTCCCTCCAGAACTCCCTGCCCACCTGGTTTTTCTCCGGCTGTTACATTAAAGGGGGTCATTTGATCCTAATGGGTCCTTTCCTTGCCTGGTACCATTTGCACCAACAGAACAAGGCCAGGTTCCATAAAGCAGAGCAGAAGCTTTATTCATTGATCTAGGAGACAGCAACAGGAGAAGGCCAAATGCCTAGGCAGATAGGGGTGGGTCCCCAGTGAAACCCCACCTTCAAGCCAAAAACAGCCTGAAGGCTGAAAGACCGATTGCTGGTCCTGGATGAAACCCACAATCCAGAGTGAGAACTTCTGTTTCTGTTTGCCTACCCTTTCCTGATTGATTCTTTTTGAATAATGCCTTTTAACCAACTGAATGTTGCCTTTTCCAGTACTACCTATGGCCTGCCCTTCCCCCATTCTGAGCCCATAGAAGCACTGGACTCAGCCATATTAGGGGAACTTTCCCACTTTCAGGTAGGGGGACCACCCCCCACGGCCACCAAAAGCTGTTTTATCACTCAGTAAAACCCCACCTTGCTCACTCTTCAATTGTCAGTGCCTCCTCATTCTTCTTGGGCTCATGGGATGAGAACTCCAGAACCAGTGCTTAAACTAGACTCCGCCAACTGGGCTGAGTGGGTGGGTCGCCTCCTGCAGCAAGTAAAGGCCATGTCCTGCAGCAGGTAACCTGGCGAGTGAGACCTGGTAGGGCATTGCTAGCCGGAGGTCCCCAGCTTGCAAAGTCACCAAGAAGAAAATCTTGAATCATAGGAATGGAGAAGGGGAGCTAATGCTCCAAGCACCTTCTCCCAGGGGGAGGGGCCTGGTAAAGGGGAAATCTTAAGGGTTCTTAGGGCAGGTAGGCGGAGACTGGGTTGAGGATTTCTGGAAAAAGGTAGGTTCTTCCAGGAGGGGCTGGAGTGTGCATAGTCTTTGTTTTTTTGTTTTTTGTTGTTTTGGGTTTTTTTGTTTTGAGGCAGAGTCTTGCTGTATCGCTAGGCTGGAGTGCAGTGGCACCATCTCAGCTCACTGCAACCTCGGCCTCCCGAGTAGCTGGGACTACAGGCGCGCACTATCATGCCCAGCTAATTTTTGTATTTTTAGTAGAGATAGGGTTTCACCATCTTAGCCAGACTGGTCACGAACTCCTGACCTCATGATCTGCCTGCCTCGGCTTCCCAAAGTGCTGGGATTATAGGCCTGAGCCACCACACCCAGCCTTTTTTTTCTTTTTTTTTTTGACAGGGTCTCACTCTGTTGCTCAGGCTGGAGTGCAGGGGTGCAATCTCGACTCACTGCAACCTCTGCTTCCCAGGCTCAAGCAATTCTCATGCCTTAGCCTCCAGAGTAGCTGGGGCTACATGTGTGCGCCACCACCACACTCAGCTAATTTTTTTTTCTTTTTTTGTAGAGATGAGGTCTCACTATGTTGTCCAGGGTGGTCTCCAACTCCTGGGCTCAAGTGATCCCCTGCCTTGGCCCCCCAAAGTGCTGGGATTGTAGGCATGAGCCACTGTGCCTGGCTTGAGTGTGCCTAGTCTTGTTTTTTCTTTTGAAGATTTCTCCTCTTCAATTCAGTCTCATTCAAGTTGGAGTGAGGCAGGGCTCCTGGTCTGGAGTCTCTTTTTTATCTGCTTTACACCCTGCTGATTTCATCCTGTCTCAGAACTTTAAGTATCATTATAGGCCAATGACTCCTACATTTCTATTTCCAGCAAAATATTTCTACCTCATTGTGTCTAAAACTGAACTCCTAATCTCGCGCCGCTTTCCCCAATTCAACTCATGGCAACTCATCCTTCCTATAAAACAAAACAAAATAGTGGAGTGCTTTTTGATGTCTGTCTTTAGCATCCATATCTATTAGATCTGTTGGCTCTATCTTCCAAATACATCCAGAATCCAACCATATCTCACTACCTCTATTGCTAATATTCTGGGCTGAGCCACTATCATCTCTCTGCAATGTTATTCTGCTTTTCTCCCTCTTCCTCTTCTCTTTTCTTTTTTTTTTTTTTTTTGAGATGAAATGTCACTCTGTCACCCAGGCTGGAGTGCAGTGGTATGATCTAGGCTCACTGACACTCACCACCTCCTGGACTCAAGCAGTTCTCCTGCCTCAGCCTCCCAAGTAGTTAGGATTACAGGCTCCTGCCACCACGCCTAGCTAATTTTTGTATTTTTAGTAGAGACGGGGTTTCACCATGTTGGCCAAGGTGGTCTCGAACTCCTGACCTCAAATTATCCACTCACTTCAGCCTCCCAAAGTACTGGGATTACAGGCATGAGCCACCGGGCCCAGCCTATTATTATTTTATTACTTTAGAGATCCGGTTTCACTGTGTTGCCCAGGGTGGTCTCGAACGCCTGGGCTCAAGTAATGTGCCCACCTTGGCCTCCCAAAGTGCTGGGATTACAGGCGTGAACCACCGTACCTGGTCAATACCTGTTCTAATATGACAGCCAGGGTTATCCTTTTAAGCTTCAGATTTATCACTGTGCTGAAACCTTGCAGGGCTCCCCATTTCGCTGAATGAAGGCCCTAGGTGCTCAGGTTTCCCTCTTCTGCCTCTGTCTCTCCTTCACTCTGCTCCAGGCACAATGGACTCCCTTGCGGTTGTTTTTTTTTTTTTTTTTTTTTTTTTTTTTTTTGCAATTGGCAAACAGGCTGGGCACGGTGGCTCACGCCTGTAATCCCAACACTTTGGGAGGCCAAGGCGGGCGGACCATGAGGTCAGAAGATTGAGACCATCCTGGCTAACACAGTGAAACCCCGTCTCTACTAAAAATACAAAAATTTAGCCGGGCGTGGTGATGGGCGCCTCTAGTCCCAGCTACTCGGGAGGCTGAGGCAGGAGAATGGCATGAGCCAGGGAGGCAGAGCTTGGAGTGAGCCGAGATCAGGCCACTGCCCTCCAGCCTGGGCGACAGAACAAGACTCTGTCTCAAAAAAAAAAAAAAAAAAAAAAAGGCAAACAAGCTCTTGTCTCAAGGCTATTGTACTGACTGTTCACTCTGCCTAGAACTTCACCCCATATATCCACATGGCTCACTCCCCTACCTCTCTTCAACTCTACAAGAAGGCCTACTCTTTTTAAATTGCAATGCACACTACGACTCTCTATACTCATCATCTCCCTTCCCATCTTACTCTGTTTTTTTTTTTCCACGGCATTACTTTATTATGTTTATTAATTGTATGTCCTCCGCCTGACTGTAAACTCCACGAGGACAGGGATACTGTTAGGACAATGCCTGGCATGCATGAATCAGTGACTGAGGTATTGTGAGGGAATAGTCCCTCCAAGTCGGAGGAAATGAAGTCAGATGGCAGTAATTCTCCAGGATGCCACAAGAGGGCATCACCAGCCCTGACATTGTTGGTCTAAGGCAGTTCTGCTTTCCCCAAACTTATTTTAAGCCTCAGCTTTCCTTTTTTTGTACCTACAGAGGAGAGAAGAGTTAACTATACATATATATATGTTTTGTTATGTTTTCTTTAAAGCTAAATGGATTTCCTATTTTTTTTAATTAATTAATTAATTTATTTATTTGTTTGTTTATTTTGAGACAGAGTCTCACTCTGTTCCCAGGCTGGAGTGCAGTGGCGTGGTCTTGGCTCACTGCAACCTCCGCCTCCTGGGTTCAAGCGATTCTCCTGTAACTGGGACTACAGGCATGCGGCACCACGCCTGGCTAATTTTTTATCTCGGTTTACTGCAAGCTCCGCCTCCCAGGTTCATGCCATTCTCCCGCCTCAGCCTCACTAGTAGCTGGGACTACAGGTGCCTGCCACCTTGCCCTGCTAATTTTTTTTGTATTTTTAATAGAGATGGGGTTTCACCGTGTTAGCCAGGATGGTCTTGATCTCCTGACCTCGTGATCCGCCCGCCTTGGCCTCCCAAAGTGCTGGGATTACAGGCATGCACCACCGCGCCCGGCCTATTTTACTTTTTTGACAGAGTCTCTCTGTCACCCAGGCTGGAGTGCAATGTCACAATCTCGGCGCACTGCAACCTCCACCTCCCGGGTTCAAGCGATTATCCTGCTTCAGCCTCCCGAGTAGCTGGGATTACAGGCGCCTGCCACCGTGCCCACGCCCAGCTAACTTTTGTATTTTCAGTAGAGACGGGGGATCACCATGTTGGCCAGGCTGGTCTTGAACTCCTAACCTCAAGTGATCCACCCGCCTTGGCCTCCCAAAGTGCTGGGATTACAGGTGTGAGCCACCGTGTCAGGCTGGATTTCCTATCCTTTACGTTGCGATCAAGTCATTTTTAGTTTTTAGTCTTTTTTCTTTTTCTTTTTCTTTCTTTTTTTTTTTTGTCATTTGGTTTTAGTTTTAGTCTTGAAATGTTTTCTTTTGTATAATGGTAAAAAATAGTACCCCAGAACTTTTCTGGAAATTTTAATAATTGGGAAATCCAAAAATCTAGGAACCACTGGGCTAAAGTGATCATAATTTAAAAAAAAAAAATTTTTTTTTTTTTTTTTGAGACGGAGTCTCGCTCTGTCGCCCAGGCTGGAGTGCAGTGGCGCGATCTCGGCTCACTGCAAGCTCCGCCTCCCGGGTTCACGCCATTCTCCTGCCTCAGCCTCCCGAGTAGCTGGGACTACAGGCGCCCACAACCGCGCCCGGCTAATTTTTTGTATTTTTAGTAGAGACGGGGTTTCACCGTGGTCTCGATCTCCTGACCTTGTGATCCGCCCGCCTCGGCCTCCCAAAGTGCTGGGATTACAGGCGTGAGCCACCGCGCCCGGCAATTTTTTTAAATAAAATAAAAAAACCTTTAAAAACTAAACTGGCCAAGCGGGAAGCGGTGGCTCACGGGAGGCCGAGGTGCTTGAATCAGTTGAGGCCAGGAGTTCTAAGGCTGCAGTGAGCTATGATCGTGCCACTGCACTCCAGACTGAATGACACAGTGAGACCCTGTTTCTAGAATTAATCCAGGAGGCAGAGATTAGTCACTGTTCTCCATCCTAGAGAATGAGTAAAACTCCATTTACAAAAAAATAAGTGACACCCCCAATAACAGTATGGTTTAAGCTGAATGAACAAACGAAATGCCACTTCACACACAGCAACGAGCAAACAGCTTCAAGAATGTTACAGTATACAGATGATCTTCGTCTGACTTTTGAACACTCTTAGTTAGTCCCACAAACGTGAGACCTCAAAAAATTGGCTTAAGACTCGGAATTGTTCCTCTCCACGGAAATCTTTAGTAAAAGGCGAAAGATTTATACGATTTGAAGAGAAACCAGAGTATACCCTGCCATTCGTTGCACACAGTCCTCGGGTGACGGTCACTACTAGATTAGCAATGGTTACTATTAACCAAAGGAGCTAGCGACTTCTGTTTTTATCTCAGACAATTGTGTGAAAGGAGCTTCGTTTTTATGATAAAGGAAAAAGGGGAAAAAAGGGAGAATCTCCTTTTAAAGTAGGACGTGTTCTGTGTGCAATGCATTGTGGGTATGTAAATGATGTGCTGAGTCACCACCCCCCCTCGGTTTCCAGAAATACCCTAAATAGTTCGTTACTTTTTCTAGGCGTTGGGCCACCACCAGGGGACAGAGCAGAAGCCAGATTTTCAGAACTATAGATGCCTGGTCTAACTAGAAAGTGACTTTATTTTGGGCGGATCACCTGAGGTCAGGAGTTCAGGACTGGCCTGACTGACATGGAGAAACCCCGTCTATACTTAAAAAAAAAAAAGGCCGGGCGCGGTGGCTCACGCCTGTAATCCCAGCACTTTGGGAGGCCGAGACGGGCGGATCACGAGGTCAGCAGATCGAGACCATCCTGGCTAACACAGTGAAACCCCGTCTCTACTAAAAAAAATACAAAAAACTAGCCGGGCGAGGTGGCGGGCGCCTGTAGTCCCAGCTATTCGGGAGGCTGAGGCGGGAGAATGGCGTAAACCCGGGAGGCGGAGCTTGCAGTGAGCTGAGATCCGGCCACTGCACTCCAGCCTGGGCGACAGAGCGAGACTCCGTCTCAAAAAAAAAAAAAAAGTACAAAATAAGTTGGGCGTGGTGGTGCATGACTGCAATCCCAGCTACTTGGGAGGCTGAGGCAGGAGAATCGCTTGAACCCAGGGGGTGAAGGTTGCAGTGAGCCGAGGTCGCACCACTGCACTCCAGCTTGGGCAACAAGAGCGAAACTCCGTCAAAAAAAAAAAGTGACCTTATTTTGTAATTGGCACTTAAAGTAAAAAAAAAAAAAAAAAAAAAAAGAGCCGTAAAATAATTGTATTCACACAGTCATTTACCAAAAATTTATTGAGTACTAGGAAATCCTGTGCTAGGAGACAGGCACGTGTGATGAGCGCTGATAATAGAATGTTCAGTGAGTGACATGTGCCAAGCATGAAAGGATCCAAAGAAGTAGGGTGGTGATGACATTCTAGGCAGAGGGACACCCTAAGCAGTGTGAGCCAAGTGGTGACAGGGCAAGTGGCTAAATCACAGGGACCACATCTTGATGGACCTTCCATACCAAGCTAACTTGGATTTACCTTAAGGACAATGAGGAGTCACTGAAAAGCTTTAAAGGAGAACATGATCAGATTAGTGTTTTTTTTGTTTGTTTGGTGTGGTTTTTTTTGGAGACAGGGTCTCACTCTGTCACCCAGGTTGGATGGCAGTGGCGGGATCATGGCTCACCACAGCCTCGATCTCCAGGCTCAGGTTCAGGTGATCCTCCCACCTCAGCCTCCCAACTAGCTGGGACTACAGGTATGTGTCTTCACGCCCAGCTAATTTTTGTATTTTTTCTTTTTTTTTTTTTTTGAGACGGAGTCTAGCTCTGTTGCCCAGGCTGGAGTGCAGTGGCCGGATCTCAGCTCACTGCAAGCCCCGCCTCCCGGGTTCACGCCATTCTCCTGCCTCAGCCTCCCGAGTAGCTGGGAGTACAGGCGCCCGCCACCTCGCCCGGCTAATTTTTTTTGTATTTTAGTAGAGACGGGGTTTCACCGTGTTAGCCAGGATGGTCTCGATCTCCTGAACTCGTGATCCGCCCGTCTCGGCCTCCCAAAGTGCTGGGATTACAGGCTTGAGCCACCGCGCCCGGCCTAATTTTTGTATTTTTTATATGGACAAGTTTTTGCTGTGTGGCCCAGGCTGCTCTAGAACTCCTGAGCTCAAGTGATCCTCATGCCTCAGCCTCCCAAAGTGCTGGGATTACAGGCATGAGCCACTCACTGCGCCTGACCAGATTAGTGTTTTAAAGCATCATCAGCATCACTTCCTGTTACAGGTGAATTGTGTCCCCCACCTCCACCCCACCCCCAAAATTCATATATTGAAGTCCTAATTCCCATCACCTCAGAATGTGACTTTGTTTGGAAAAGGATCATTGCAGATGTAATATATTAAGATGAGGGCTCTAGAACTGCAAGACAACAAGTTTCTGTCATGTAAGCCACCAGTTTTGTGGTACTTTGTTCAGGGATCGCTAGCAAAGACACCTATTGCACCTGGGTACTTCTTAGAAATGCAAATTATCAGGCCCCACTCCAGACCAGATGACTCAGGAAAGAGAGGAAAAAATCTAGGCTAGGTCCAAGAGAAAAGGGACATAAAGAAGAGGTGCAGCAGAAGGAGCATGTGAAGGAGAAGAGGAGGCAGGAGGGAAACCAGCGCAGAAACCAAGGGCAGAAAGAAGTTGCAAGAAGGGGCCGGGCGCGGTGGCTCACGCCTGTAATCCCAGCACTTTGGGAGGCTGAGGCGGGCGGATCACAAGGTCAGGAGATCAAGACCATCCTGGCTAACACAGTGAAACCCTGTTTCTACTAAAAATACAAAAAATTAGCCGGGCGTTGTGGCTGGGTGACAGAGCGAGACTCCATCTCAAAAAAAAAAAAAAAAAAAAAAAAACAAACAAAGTTGCAAGAAGGGGATGGTCAGGCCAGGTGCCTAAAATCCCAGCACTTTGAGAGGCCGAGGCAGGCAGATCACCTGAGGTCCGGAGTTCGAGACTAGCCTGGCCAAAATGGTGAAACTCCATCTCTACTAAAACTACAAAAATTACCCGGGCGTAGTAGCGGGCATCTGTAATCCCAGCTACTCGGGAGGCTGAGGCAGGAGAATCCCTTGAACCCAAAAGGCAGAGGTTGCAATCAGCCAAGATCATGCCACCACACTCCAGCCTGGGTGACAGAATGAGACTCTGTCTCAAAAAAAAAAAAAAAAAAGGCTGAGTGTGGTGGTTCACGCCTGTAATCTCAGCACT
The DNA here is from genome assembly GCF_037993035.2 of Macaca fascicularis. Taxonomy (NCBI): domain Eukaryota; kingdom Metazoa; phylum Chordata; class Mammalia; order Primates; family Cercopithecidae; genus Macaca; species Macaca fascicularis. The sequence goes on along the minus strand of NC_088375.1, from coordinate 190,011,895 downwards.
TTGGGAGGACAAGGCAGGCGGATCACCAGGTCAGGAGTTCGAGACCTGCCTGGTCAATATGGTGAAACCCCACCTCTACTAAAAGTAAAAAACTTAGGCAGGCATGGTGGCGTGTGCCTGTAGTCCCAGACACTCAGGAAGCTGAGGCAGAAGACTCTCTTTTTTTTTTTTTGAGACGGAGTCTCGCTCTGTCGCCCAGGCTGGAGTCCAGTGGCCGGATCACTGCAAGTTCCGCCTCCCGGGTTTAGGCCATTCTCCTGCCTCAGCCTTCCGAGTAGCTGGGACTACAGGCACCCGCCACCTCGCCCAGCTAGTTTTTTTTTTTGGTATTTTTTATTAGAGACGGAGTTTCACCGTGTTAGCTAGGATGGTCTTGATCTCCTGACCTTGTGATCCGCCCGTCTCAGCCTCCCAAAGTGCTGGGATTACAGGCTTGAGCCACCTAGCGCGGCCCTAGAGGACTCTCTTGAACCTAGGAGGCAGAGATTGCAGTGAGCCAAGATCATGCCATTGCACTCTAGCCTGGTGACAGAGCAAGAGTCTGTGTCAAAAAAAAAAAAAGGACTGGGCGTGGTGGCTCACGCTTGTAATCCCAGCACTTTAGGAGGCCAAGGAGGGCAGATCACGAGGTCAGGAGATCGAGACCATCCTGGCTAACACAGTGAAACCCCGTATCTACTTAAAAAAAAAAAAGTACAACAATTAGCTGGGCGTGGGGGCATGTGCCTGTAATTTCAGCTACTCGAGAGGCTGAGGCAGGAGAATCGCTTGAACCCGGGAGGCAGAGGTTGCAGTGAGCCGAGATCGTATCACTGCACTCCAGCCTGGCGACAAAGCTAGACTCCGTCTCAAAAAAAAAAGAAAGGACTGGTCACCTATGTCAAATGAATGGTCAAGTGAGATAGGGACTACAAACACCACCGGATTTCTTTTTTTTTTTTTTTTGAGACGGAGTCTCGCTCAGTTGCCCAGGCTGGAGTGCAGTGACGCGATCTTGGCTCACGGCAAGCTCCGCCTCCCGGGTTCACGCCATTCTCCTGCCTCAGCCTCCCAAAGTGCTGGGATTACAGGCGTGAGCCACCGCACCCAGCCTTTTCTCTGGTTTTTTTTTTTTTTTTTTGAGATAGAGTCTCTGTCACCCAGCCTGTAGTACAGTGGTGCGATCTCAGCTCACTGCAACTGGCAACTCCCGCCTTCTGGGTTCAAGCGATTCCTGTGCCTCAGCCTCCCGAGTACCTGGGATTACAGACGTGTGCCATCACACCCAGCTGATTTTTGTATTTTTAGTAGAGATAGGGTCTCGCTATGTTGGCCAGACTGGTCTTGAACTCCTGGCCTCAAGTGATTCTCTTGCCTCAGCCTCCCCAAGTGCTGGGATTACAGGTGTGAATCACCACGGCTGGCCCACCTTCTTTTTTTTGTTTGAAACAGGGTCTCATTCTGTTCCCCAGGCTGAAGTGCAGTTGCACGATCACAGCACACTGTGGCCTCGAACTCCCCAGGCTCAGGTGATCCTCCCACCTCAGCCTCCTGAGTAGCTGGGACTACAGGCATGTGCCATGACACCCAGCTAATTTTTGTATTTTTTGCAGAGATAGGGGTCTCACTGTGTCACCCATGGTGGTCTGGATCTGCTGAGCTCAAGCAATCTGCCTATCTTGGCCTCCCAAAGTGCTGGGATTACAGGTATGAGCCACTGCATCCAGCTTAGTCCATTTTCTGTTGCTACAACAAAATACTGGGGACTGGGTAATTTATAATGAACATAAATTTATTTCATCCATGGTTCTGGAGGCTGAGAAGTCTAAGAGCATGGTGCTTGGATCTTGTGAGGGCCTTTTTGCTATATTATAACATGGCAGACAGTATAACATCGTGACAGGGCAAGAGCATGTCAGCTCAAGTCCTTCTTCTTCTTATAAAGCTACCATTCCATCGTGGGGCCCCATCCTGATGACTTTATTAATCCTAATTACCTCCCAAAGGCCCCACCTTCAAATGCCATCAATATATGAATTGGGGGATTAAGTTTCCAGCACATGAAATTTGGGGGACTCATTCAAACCACAGCATATCTCTAAACAATATTCCATCTATTCTTGTCTCTCTAGTCTGGTTCTCCCCCTCAATAGTTCACCAAGACTGCAAAAGGTCAGCAATGACTTAGGTGCTAATAAATCCAAAGGATACTAAAATGTCCTCATCTTATTTGGCCTCTGAGTAGCTCTCCAGAGTTACTTTCACCTTCTTCATTCCATCGGTTGACTTCTAAGGAACTGCCCCCAACTCTTTTGTTTTCTTCATCCCTTCAAACCACCCTAATCCCATCTCCTTTGCTGGCTCCTCCTCCCCTGCCCTACCTCAAAATATTGGCAAGTCCCATGGCTTAAGTATACATGTTCTTCTCATCTCCATCTATGCTCTTTGCCTAGATAGTATTCAGCTCATGACTCCAAATATCATCTACATAACGCAGACTGCCAAATCTCAATCTCTGACTTCTACCTTAGCTCCCAGTTTGTACATCCAGCTGCTCAGTTGACACCTACACTCAGATGTGTTGTAGACATCTCAAATTCAAAATGAACAAAATGAAACCCTGGACTTAACCCCCAACTCATTCCTTCACAATCCCACTCTCCCTTTTCAGTATATGGTCCATCATGCAGCCAGGTGCTCTAGCCAGAAACCAGGAGTCATCCATGACCACCCCTGTCATTCACATCCATCAGCAAAATCCATTCACTTCACTTCCCAAACATGGGGTATCTTGAATCAATTCTCTCAGCTGTACTTCCAATCCAGTATCACCACCCTGGCCTATGCCAGCATAATCTCTTGCCTACTAAGTGCTCTCTGCACTCTGTCTTGCCCCTTTCAACTCTACTCTCCACACAACAGCAAGTTTGCCTGACATAAAAGTAAAATGTAGGCTGGGCGCGGTGGCTCACACCTGTAATCCCAGCACTTTGGGAGGCGGAGGCAGGTGGATCACCTGAGGTCGGGAGTTCACGACCAGCTTGACCAACAGGGTGAAACCTCATCTCTACTAAAGATACCAAATTAGCCAGGCATGGTGGCGCATCCCTGTAATCCCAGCTACTTTGGAGGCTGAGGCAGGAGAATTGCTTGAACCCGGGAAGTGGAGGTCGCGTGAGCCAAGATCACGCCACTGCACTCCAGCCTGGGCAACAAGAGTGAAATTCTGTCTCAAAAGAAAAAAAAGAGAAAGTAAAATGTAAATCAGATCTTCTTAGTCCCCTGCTTAAAACTTTCAATGACTTCTCATTAGCATAAAAGCCAAAATTACTACTACAGGCCACAAGATGCTCAATGATTTTGCCCCTGCCCACCTCTTCAACTTCTTCTGATGTTCCTCTCCCCCACTGCCTTCCAGCCATCTTCAAACAAGACCTTTCCTGGCCAGGCACAGTGGTTCACACCTGTAATCCCAGCACTTTGGGAGGCTGAGGCAGGCAGATCGTCAAGAACAGGAGGCTGGAATTCGTGGTTCACATATGTAATCCTAGCAGTTTGGGGGGCGAAGGAGGGAGGATCTTTGAGCCCAGGAATTCAAGACCAGCCTGGGCAACACAGCAAGAACACTGTCTCTAGTTTAAAAAAAAAGAGGACAGGAACTGTGTGTCTAGTTGACTACTATTATCTCCATTTCCTAGTACCATGCCTAGCACGTGGTAGACATTCACTCAATAAATATCTGGTGAATCGTGTCTTCCTGGAAATTTATACGTAACTCCTTGAATGACGAAACATGCTTCTCCACTGTGCAATGAGAAAAACTAAGTCAAGTTTCTAACCTGTGGTTTTATTTTGCTTAGAGAACAGGGTCTTGGCTACGTTGCCCTTGCTGGTCTCGAACTTCTGATCTCAAGCGATCACTCCCACCTCTAGCCTTCCTAAGTGCAAGGATTACAGGAGTGAGCCACCGCGCCCGGTCAAGTCTCCAATTTGCTCGAGGTCATTGAACTAGCAACTGAAGAAGCTAGGATTCGAACCCATGTCTGTAGTATTCCAGAGCCCTCACTCTGAAATACATACCGAAGTTTCCCAGTTTTCGGGAACCCGGCTGTACAAGATGACCAAACACAATACCAGGAAGCGGGAGCCCCAGACCCCGCGGAGCGCCAAAGTTCCCAGGAGGCACAGCGCTCGGGGGTGTGGCCAGACGCATGGGCGGTGCCGGGCGTCGGAAGACGGTTCGGAACTGCGTATCCCCCAAGGCTCTGCAGGGCGCCGCTGACCGCCGGAAGCGGGGGCGGGGACAGCGGGATGACGTTTTAAGGACGCTTGCGCGCGGGATTTAAACTGCGGCGGTTTACGCGGCGTTAAGACTTCCTAGGGTTAGCGGAATTGAGGTTTCCTAGCATTGCGCGTTTCTTTTCCTTGCTGACCCTCCGAATGGCCATGGACTCGTCGCTTCAGGCCCGCCTGTTTCCCGGTCTCGCCATCAAGATCCAACGCAGTAATGGTGAGGAGCGGGGTCCCTAGGTCAAGGGGACTCGTGAGCGGTGAGACGACGGAAATTACTGCCCCTCCCCAGACACACAAATGGGCTCTCACTCTCTTTCTCTCCCTCCCTCCTTTTCACACGCACTAACTCCTGGTCTCTGCACTGGCAGTCATTCTTCCCTACACAGGGGTGAGAGTCTGCGCTGGACGTGGGTCCCTTTCGCTGTCCTCCGGGAGTGGGCGGACCTTCTCCAAGGCTGGTAGATCCAGGGAAGTTGGGGCTTCTAAATTCACTTCCCTTCCAAAATTCACCCCGGAAAATGCCCTGCTCTTACGGGGACCTCGGTCTCCTGGCCCCTCTACTCTGGAATAATATTGCACAGTTGCAGTATGTCAGGTACTGGGACTTAGGGTTAACGGGACAGACAAGATCCCTGCTCTTGAGCAGCTTGTAGTCGTTCTCTCTTTTGCTTAAGCAGCTACCGCACTTCTGGCACGTCTAATACCCGTGTCATTAGGGAAATGGACAGATATGACCGCCAGAAGTGAGTTAGGAAAACCCCAAGAGGGCCAGATCCTTAATGCTATGTTGAGGAAAAGTTCATTTAAGGGCTTTAAGGAATCCTCTGCTCAAACATACTTTTGTGTGTTCTCTTCTGTAGGCTCCCGCTCTCTTTTTTTTTGTAGGCTCTCTTTTGAGTAGGGGTGAATCCTTATCCCATGCAGCTCAATTTAAAAACCTGTCCCCTGCCCACCTCACTGTGGATATTCTAAAGGTGAAGCCCAGGAGATTTATTTCTCTTAGTTTTGTTTGTTTGTTTGTTTGTTTGTTTGTTTTTTAAAGGCAGCCGCCTGTTCCTTCAGGTTAACTCCACTTTGGGAATCTCTGTGGAATCCTAAAAGTGAAGCTCTCAGGAAGGAGAGGGTAACTCTGGTTTTTTCATACTTTATAGGTTTAATTCACAGTGCCAATGTAAGGACTGTGAACTTGGAGAAATCCTGTGTTTCAGTGGAATGGGCAGAAGGAGGTGCCACAAAGGGCAAAGAGGTAGGTTCTATGAGAATTCCTCTACCACATTTAATGCCTTCCTACATAAAGGATCTGTGCAGAAGTGGAATCTGTGAGAGCCTAGTTTCTGATGCTGTGCTCTTTTCACTCACGCCTGTAATCCTAGCACTTTGGGAGGCTGAGGCGAGTGGACCATCTGAGGTCAGGGGTTCGAGACCATCCTGGCCAACATGGCGAAACCTGTCTCTACTGAAAATACAAAAATTAGCCGGTCATGGTGGTGCTAGCCTGTAATCCCAGCTATTCGGGAGGCTGAGGCAGGAGAATTGCTTGAACCCAGGAGGTGGAGGTTGCAGTGAGCCGAAACTGTGCCACTGCGCTCCAGCCTGGGCGACAGAGTGAGAATCTGACTCAAAAAAAAAAAAAAAAAAAAAATTGGCTGGGTGCGGTGGCTCTTGCCTCTAATCCCGGCACTTTGAGAGGCCTCATCTGGAGGACTGCTTGAGCCCAGGAGTTCGAAACCAGCCTGGGAAAAATGTTGAGACCTTGTCTCTACAAAAAATAAAAAATTAGCAGGGTGTGGTTGCTTGCATCTGTGGTTCCAGCTACTCGGAAAGCTGAGGTGGGAGGATCGATTTAGCCTGGGAGGTTGAGGCTGCAGTGAACCATGATCGAGCCACTGCACTCTGACCTGGATGACGGAGTGAGACCTTTCCTCAAAAAAAATAATTGGTCTTCTTGGCTGGGCACAGTGGCTCACATCTATAATCCCAGCACTTTGGGAGGTCGAGGCGGGCAGATCGCTTTGAGCTGAGGAGTTCAAGACCAGGCTGGGCAACATGGCAAAACCGCATTTCTACAAAAAATACAAAAAAACATTAGCCGGGCATGGTGGTGCATGCCTGTGGTCCCAGCTACTCTGGAGGCTGAGGCTGGAGAATTGCTTGAGTCTGGGAAAGCACAGGTTTCAATGAGCTGAAATTGTGCTACTGCTCTCCAGCCTCCTGGGCGACAGAATAAGGACTTGTCAAAAAAAAGAATGGTCCCCTTCCAGATGCATTGGGATTTTATTTAGTCAGGTCCATTTAAATTGAAGCAATCAATCGTTTTCTGGTATGTCTGTAGAAAGCAAACTGCAAACTGTAGCCTGGTATGGTGGCTCACACCTGTAATCCCAGCACTTTGGGAGGCCGAGGTGGGCGGATCACTTGAGATCAGGAGTTTGAGACCAGCCTGGCCAACATGGTGAAACCCCATCTCTACTAAACATACAAAAATTAGCTGGGCCTGGTGGCAGAGGGCTGTAATCCCAGCTACTTGGGAGGCTGGGGCAGGAGAATCACTTGAACTCGGGAAGCAGAGGTTGCAGTGAGCTGAGATCACGCCACTGCATTCCAGCCTGGGCAACAGAGTGACACTCCGTCTCAAAAAAAAAGAAAAAGCAAACTGCACAAAATTTTAGGTTTTAGAAAACTTTGCTTGCCCAAGCTAGGTTCTGCATGCACACTACCTGTGATATCAGTTAGGTGAATGAAATCAATAACCTGGTTGAGGAGACAAAAATACGTTTCTGAATCACCAAATAACAAAAGGCAACTTGTGACGAATGGCCCAGATGAGCATTGCTAGAGCAGCTCAGAGGTGGAAACTTTCTGAGAATGGGCTGGGCTTGGAGAGTGGAGTGTGAAGGCTTAGCCAAAGCAGCAAGATGGCACACATAGGGACCATAAAGAAGCTGGCCACAAGCAGTGCAGGGCCCAGGATGCTTGGCAGCAGCAAAACAGCTGAAAAAGGAGACAAAGGTCTTCGTGTCTGGCACTGAGCTGGTTAGGTTTTCTTCTGTAGGCAGTGGGGATTTTGAGGAGAGCACTGTGACTAAGACACTTCTGTTCTAGCGGCATTGTGGTGTAGTGAAAAGGTCACTGGGCTAGGAGTATGAAAACCTGGATTCTAGTCTGGCTCTGCCACTGCTTTGTGTTCTCAGGCATGTTTCTGCCCCTCTTCGAAGTTTGGTTTCCTCATCTATAAAGTGAGGATGATGATAATGTCTACCTCACAGGGTTGTTGTGAGGATTTACTCAGCAGATATTTTGGACTGCTTCCAAAATGCTAGACACTTATGGGGTGCTAGGGATACAGAGGTGAAGGAGACAGACTCTTGGACCCTCTTCCATGGAGCGTAATAAAATAATACATGTAGCTGGGCACAGTACCTATAATCTCAGCACTTTGGGAGGCTGAGGCAGGGGGACCTCTTGAAGCCAAGAGTTTGAGCCCAGCCTGGGCAAATACAGCAAGACCTCATCTCTACTAAAAATAAAAAACAATTAGCTAGTCATAGTGGCTTGCGTCTGTGGTCCCAGCTACTCCAGAGGCTAAGGCAGGAGGATTGCTTGAGCCCAGGAGTTCAAGGCTACAGTGAGGCACAACACTCCAGCCTGCGTGACAGAGTGAGACCCTGTCTCAAAAAAATATAAGTAAAAAAGATAAAACATGTAAAAAGCTTGCTTAGCATGGTACGTCTAGTAGAGATATTTAGGTGGTATATTTGAGAAATAAAAGGATTGAATACTTTCCATTATCTGCCGCTAAAGAATCAAGAGGTTCCTAAAATTCCTTTCAGCCAGCTATTATCAGTCCTTTGTGATTCGTTTTTTGTTTTTGTTGTTTGTTCAGAAATATATCCCTTGTCTTACCTCAGATCAAATACTGCTTTTGGAATAAGATCCAAACTTCTTAATGGTGCATTCAGGCCTTTTCAAGCTCTGATATTTTTTCTTTTGAGACGAAGTCTTACTCTGTCACCAGGCTGGAGTGCAGTGGCACGATCTCCCTCAGTGAGCCAATCTTGGCTCACTACAACCTCCATCCTCCAGGTTCAAGCGATTCTCCTGCCTTAGTCTCCCAAGAAGCTGGGATTACAGGCACCTGCCACCACAGCCATCTAATTTTTGTATTTTTAGTAGAGACAGGGTTTCACCATGTTAACCAGGCTGGTCTCAAACTCCTGACCTCAAGTGATCTGGCCGTCTTGGCCTCCTAAAGTGCTGGGATTACAAGCATGAGCCACCGCGCCTGGCTTGAGCTCTGATTCCAATCACCCTTTTTCTTTGTACCACACACTCTTCTTCCACATATCCTATCCCCTGGCAAATGAGGTGGTTTACTGCTCTGTGACTGTGCCTAATTCCCTGCTGCTCTTACACGCTTATTCCTTTCTCCTGGGATGTTCACCCTGAATTATCAACATGAGAACCAGCTGATTGTCAGAGCAAGGCTTAAAACTCTGTTTTTTGCGGGGTGCAGTGGCTCATGCCTGTAATCCCAGCACTTTGGGAGGCTGAGGCGGGCGGATCACGAGGTCAGGAATTCAAGACCAGCCTGGCCAATACGGTGAAACCGCGTTTCTACTAAAAATCCAAAAAATTAGCGGGGCATGGTGGTAGGCACCTGTAGTCCCAGCTACTCAGGAGGCTGAGGCAGAAGAATCGCTTGAACCCGGGAGGTGGAGGTTGCAGCAAGCTGTGATCGCGCCATTGCACTCCAGCAGCCTGGGTAACAGTGAGATTCCGTCTAAAAAAAGCTGGACACAGTGATTCACGCCTGTAATCCCAGCACTTTGGGAGGCTGAGGCGGATGGATCACCTGAGGTCAGGAGCACAAGACCAGCCTGGCCAACGTGGTGAAATCCCGTCTCTACTAAAAATACAAAATTAGCTGGGCATAGTGCCGCGTGCCTATAATCCCAGCTACTCGGGAGGCTGAGGCAGGATAATCACTTGAACCCGGGAGGTGGAGGTTGCAGTGAGCTGAGATCACGCCACTGCATTCCAGCATGGGTGCTAAGAGTGAAACTCTGTTTCAAAAAACAAGAAAACAAAAAACTGATTTTCCTTGTTGTTTATGCTCTCTGTAGTTTAGGGGTTGGAAATGGGGGAGGTGTGTACCAATAGTCTGTGGCTGTCCCAGAAATGTGGATAGAAGTGTGATTACTGAAGTGCTTGCCGGCTTCTGCATTTAGTGATTCTATCCCTTTTTTTTTTTTTTTTTTTGAGGTGGAGTCTCGCTCTGTTGCCCAGGCTAGAGTGCAGTGGCACGATCTTGGCTCACTGCATGCTCTGCCTCCCAAGTTCACACCATTCTCCTGCCTCAGCCTCCTGAGTAGCTGGGACTACAGGCGCCTGCCACCACACCTGGCTAATTTTTTGTATTTTTGGTAGAGACGGGGTTTCACTGTGTTAGCCAGGATGGTCTCAATCTCCTGACCTCGTGATCCAGCTGCCTCGGCCTCCCAAAGTGCTGGGATTACGGGCATGAGCCACCGTGCCTGGCTTTTTTTTTTTTGAGACAGTTTTGCTCTTGTTGCTCTGGAGTGCAATGGCGCTATCACGGCTCACTGCAGCCTCCGCCTCCCGGCTTCAAGCGATTCTTCTGTCTCAGCCTCCTGAGTAGCTGGGATTACAGGCGTGCGCCACACTGGCTAATTTTGTAATTTTAGTAGAGACGGGGTTTTTCCATGTTGGTGAGGCTGGTTTCGAACTCCCAACCTCAGGTGATCTGCCCGCCTCAGCCTCCAAAAGTGCTGGGATTACAGGCGTGAGCCACTGTGCCCGGCCTACATATGTCGTAATGCATCTTTGACTACTTTCCCCCTGCAGGCTGCTGTCTTCGTGGTGCCTAACAAATGCTTGAATAGGCAGCTAATAACTGCAGGTTTCGTATCTAAGCAGTAAAGCCCTCACCCTGGAGTACATGCTTCAGCTCTGTCACATTTTAAAATACAAATAACAAGTTGGGACAAATTTGATATGTCTGAACCTGTTGTAAAGTTATCCTGGTGAAGTTTGAGTTGTTCCTGGAGGATTGCAGGACTCTGATGATGTAAACTTAGAATTGTGACCTCATTGCAGGCATCAACAGGAAATAGGTAAGGCATGGGCAGGAAGCCATAACTGGGGAAGAAGTTTCTGGGCCCAGAAGAAAATGTAGGTAGTCTTAGGGTTAGGTAGCAGCTGTCGGGAACTTGCCCCTGCCCATAAGATCCTAAAGGGCCTCCATTGGACTCTCACCAGACAGTTAGAACTTGTTTCCTCCTCCGTGTCAGCCAGCAAGAGGTGCTTAGGGGGCTGTGCCCAGCAGGACCTCACTGCCCAGCAAAACAGCAGGGGAGCCAAGTGGCCTAGATCTGCTGTGGAGTACCCAACAGTTTGCCTGCCTGTCTGCCCTCCTCTTCACCTTATTCTCATCACTGACGTCTACCATTGGCTTGGAAATCAGAAACCCATATCCATCTAGATGGTAAACCATTATTAAGGAGTAACTATTTGTTTTATAGCTATTCATACTTAGTGGAACTTAAAGCTGGTAAAGTTTGAATTTAGGGGTAGCCCTATCGACTTTTTTTTTTTTTTTTTTTATGTTTTTGTGTTTTTTTGAGACAGAGTCTCACTCTGTCGCCCAGGCTGGAGGGCAGTGGCATAATCTCAACTCAATGCAACCTCCACCTCCTAGATTCCAGCGATTCTCCCACCTCAGCCTGGGGGGACCAGGCACAGTGTCTCATACCTGTAATCCCAGCACTTTAGGAGGCCAAGGTGGGGAGATCACCTGAGGCCAGGAGGTTGAGACCATCCTGGCCAACATGGTGAAACCTGGTCTCTACTAAAACTACAAAAATTATCTGGGCTTGGTGGCACACGCCTATAGTCCCAGCTACTCGGGAGGCTGAGGCAGGAGAATTGCTTGGACCCAGGAGGCGGAGGTTGCGTTGAACCGAAATCATGCCACTGCCCTCCAGCCTGGGTGACAGAGCGAGACTCTGTCTCAGAAAAAAAGAAAAGAAAAAAGAAATGTATTTGGATTGAACAATGTTTCATTGAAACTTTTACTTGCTCCTTGCAGATTGATTTTGATGATGTGGCTGCAATAAACCCAGAACTCTTACAGCTTCTTCCCTTACATCCAAAGGACAATCTGCCCCTGCAGGAAAATGTAACAATCCAGGTAGGTGCCTGTCATCTGGTTGCAGCCAGTGCCCCACAGGATTCACTTTGCTTATTGGCTCTTTGCTGATTGATTGTCTGACATTTTAGCATAATACATGGGCCCAGGATAGGCCCTTGAGAATTGATAAGAGCCATATATTGTGACAATTTGATTTGTTTTTCAGAAACAAAAACGGAGATCCGTCAACTCCAAAATTCCTGCTCCAAAAGAAAGTAAGTGGATTTCTACTAGCTTACTGTCATGGAATTTGTGTCAGGAATTGTTTCTAGGACTCAGAGTTGTGGAAGCTCCTCTTTTGCAGGTGGTTTCTATGTGGGCTGAGTCCTGCCTATGTTCCAAGCTTCCTTCTCTATGAGGAAGAATCCAACCTACAGCTATCAGGCCAACCTTTAAGAGACCTGGTGCATTTAGGAAATTTGCTGCCTGGCCTGGAAACCTTTTCTGTATAATCCAGAGCCTGATGCTAAGAAGAGTGGGAATCAGCCATTGGTAGGCCTGTTTTCTTCCCTCAGGGGAACAGTATGCCCTGGAAAGAGGCTTTGAAAAAGGGAGACACTAGGTCTGTGGGTTGTTTAGAAGTACAGTTGGTGGCACTATAGAGAGGGATGGCTGGGGCTGGAGAGAATAACAGCATTGCCTCGTGGTCTAGGAGGTTGGGCTCTCTCTGCAGAAGTAGTCTGTGAAAACCTACTTTGACGACATGATAGACTGTGACTCTAGGGGGTAAGCTTCCCAAAAGATCCAGCTTAAAGCCAGTTGTACCTTGAAGGCTGGTGACCTGCACAGCTCTCCAGGTCTAGGGGTCATCATTGCCGCAAAAGGATCCAGCTACCTCAGGGACTCCCAGAATACTGGAGCTTCAGGTTCTGGGGGCCCTGGGTGGAGGGTGGTGCCATTGCAAGCTTGGGCCTGACTGTTGTGGTGCTGGCCCTTTCTTGCTGGGTGTACCATAAGGGAATGCAGGAGAGTTGGGACTCGCAGCAGTCCCATTCCATGTTCATGTCCTCAAAGGATATTGCCACAGCTTTTTGTTTTTTATTTTTCAAAGGCAGGGTCTCACTTGGTTGTCCATGCTGGAATACCATGATATGATCGTAGCTCACTGTAGCCTTGAACTCCTGGGCTCAGGCAATCCTCCCACCTCAGCCTCCCATGTAGCTGGGACTACAGGTGTGCCTCATCACACCTGGCTAATTTTTTTTTTTTTTTCCGTAGAGACAAGGTCTCACTATGTTGCCTGGTCTGGTCTCAAACTCCTGGCCTCAAGGGATCCTCCTGCTTCAGCCTCCCAAAGTGCCAGGATTGCAGGCGTGAGCCACCATGCCCAGCCAATAGCTTTTTTTTTTTTTTTTTAGGATGGGGTCTCACTTTGTTGCCTAAGCTGGTCTTGAACTCCTAGCTTCAAGCAGTCCTCCTGCCTCAGCCTCCAAAAGTGCTGGGACTACAGGCACATACCACCATGCCCAGCTACACAGCTCATTTTAATTAAAAAAAAAAGCCTTTAAGGCCCTGAGCGCTGGCTCATGCCTGTAATCCCAGCACTTTGGGGGGCCAAGGTGGGGAGATCACCTGAGGTCAGGTGTTCCAGACCAGCCTGGTCAACATGGTGAAACCCTGTCTCTATTAAAAATACAAAAAACTGGCCAGGCGCAGTGTGGCTCATGCCTGTAATCCCAGCACTTTAGGAGGCCTAGGTGGGTGGATCATCTGAGGTCAGGAGTTTGAGACCAGCCTGGCCAACATGGTGAAACCCCTGTCTCTCCTAAAAATACAAAAATTAGCCAGGCGTGGTGACGGGCACCTGTAATCCCAGCTACTCAGGAAGCTGAGGCAAGAGAATTGTTTGAGCCCAGGGGGTGGAGGTTGCAGTGAGCAGAGATCGTGCTACTGTACTCCAGCCTGGGCGACAGAGCAAGACTCGGTCTTAAAAAAAAAAATTACAGATCATTTGGGGCTAGATGTAATGGCTCACACCTGTAAGCCCAGTGCTTTGGGAGGTTGAGGCAGGAAGATGGCTTGAACCTAGGAGTTTGAGACCAGCCTGGGCAACATAGCAAGACCCAATCTTATTATAAAAACTAAAATAAAATCATTAGGGAAACAGGAAGATTGTAAAAATTCAAGATATGGATTATATATAGCCATCAGCTTGAACTTTCAATACTCAGAAACTCGGTAGAAGTTGGTTTTGGCAGAGGTTGCAGTGAGCCAAGATTGCACCACTGCACTCCAGCCTGGCTGACAGTGTGAGACTCTGTCTCAAGAAAAAGATGGGCTGGGCGTGGTGGTTCACGCCTGTAATCCCAGCACTTTGGGAGGCTGAGGCGGGTGGATCACAAGGTCAAGAGATAAAGACCATCCTGGCCAACATGGTGAAACCCCATCTCTACTAAAAAAAAAAATACAAAAATTAGCTGGGTGTGGTGGCACACGCCTGTAGTCCCAGCTACTCGGGAGGCTGAGGCAGGGGAATTGCTTGAACCCGGGAGGCAGAGGTTGCAGTGAGCCAAGATTGTACCACTGCACTCCAGCCTGGGCAACAAGAGCAAAACTCCTCAAAAAAAAAAAAAAATAAAATAGTAATAATAATACTTTTTCTCAAGGACTTAGATTAGGTCTCTCTCTCTCCAGAAATGTTTTCAAGATAGCTATAGGTCCCTGTACTTACTCAAGACAGATGCTCTTTGTGGGAGATGTCCTTGCCCTCAGGAGCTCCTGGATTTGCACAATGTGGACAAAATTTGCACAATTTGGGGGTACTGGTACTTGGTCTAATTTTTCCTTTCTAAGGAATATGGGAAGTTGGTGAGCCCCTTTCCTGGTGGCTGGGACCAGTTTCACCTTGTACAAAACTTGGAGGTTTGCCCCTGACCACCCTCCAGATCATGCAGCACTGACTGGCTACTGCTCTCGGTTCTCCAGGTCTTCGAACTCGCTCCACTCGCATGTCCACTGTCTCAGAGCTTCGCGTCACTGCTCAGGAGAATGACATGGAGGTGGAGCTGCCTGCAGCTGCAAACACCCGCAAGCAATTTTCAGTTCCTCGTGAGTAACGAAAGTGCCCCGCACCTGCCATGTTTGAGGCCCTGAAGCACATTGCTTGGTCCCTGTGCTAGAATATCCTGAGATTCATCCATTCCCCCAGCTTCAGAACTGGTCTGCTCCTTCCCTACCAACACGGCTTGCTTATTTGGAAATCATCTCTTTTTTAAAAAACTTAATTGAAACATTACACACACATACACACAGACATGTACACATAGCATTGAGTACATAGTTCTGTGAATTTTCGTAAACTGAACACACTTATGTATCTAACATGATCAGAGCATTACCAGTACTTCAAAGCACCTGAGTGCAAGCCTTGTTTCTCACATGCGGGCATGTTTTCCTGTGGCCATGGAATCAGTCTTTCACAAGCAGTGAAAGACTGGGCAGAAGCCCTCTGACATAGTTGAGGAGTCTAAGGTCTAAGTACACATAGCATTGAGTTCAGTGAATTTTCATAAACAGAACTCACTTGTAACTAATATGATCAGAGCATTACCAGAACTTCAAAAGTCCCTGTTGGGCACATTTCCAGCTCCTAATCCCCTCAAGGGTACCTATAATCCTGACTTCTAATAGCATTAATTAGCTTTTTTTCTTTCTGTATTTTTTTATTTATTTATTGAGACGGAGTCTCACTCTGTCATCCAGGCTGGAGTGCAATGGCATGATCTTGGCTTACCACAACTTCCGCCTCCTAGGTTCAACCAATTCTCCCGCCTCAGCCTCCTGAGTAGCTGGGATTACAGGCATGTGCCACTATGCCTGGCTAATTTTTGTATTTCTAGTAGAGATGGGGTATTGCCATTTTGGCCAGGCTGGTCTCGAACTCCTGGCCTCAAGTGATCCGCCCACCTTGGCCTCCTAAAGTGCTGCGATTACAGGCGTGAGCCACTGTGCTCAGCCTTCTTTTTGTACTTTGTTTTTCTTTTGAGATGGAGTTTTGCTCTTGTTGCCCAGGCTGGAGTGCAATACTCAATCTTGGCTCACCTCAATCTCCGCCTCCTGGGTTCCAGCGATTCTCCTGCCTCAGCCTCCCAAGTAGCTGGGATTACAGGCATGTGCCACCATGCCCGGCTAATTTTGTCTTTTTAGTAGAGACGGGATTTCTCCATGTTGGTCAGGCTGGTCTCAAACACCTGACCTCATGTGATCCGCCTGCCTTGGCCTCCCAAAGTTCTGGGATTACAGGTGTGAGCTACCGCACCTGGCCCTCTTTTTATACTTTTTTTTTTTTTTTTTGAGACAGAGTCTCGCTCCATCACCCAGGCTGGAGTGCTATGGCTTGATCTCGGCTCACTGCAACCTCTGCCTCCCAGGTTCAAGTGATCATCTTGGCTCAGCCTCCCGACTAGCTAGGACTACAGGTGCACACCACCACACCCAGCTAATTTTTGTATTTTTAGTAGAGACAGGGTTTCATCACATTGGCCAGGCTGATCTCAAACTCCTGACCTCATGATCTGCCCGCCTCAGCCTCACAAAGTGCTGGGATTACAGGCATAAGCCACTGCGCCCAGCCCTTTTTTGTACTTTATATAAATTGAATTTTTTTTTTTTTTTTGAGATGGAGTCTCGCTCTGTCACCCAGGCTGGAGTGCAGTGGCGCGATTTTGGCTTACTGTGAGCTCCGCCTCCCGGGTTCATGCAATTCTTCTGCTTCAGCCTCCTGAGTAGCTGGGACTACAGGCACCCACCACCATGCCCGGCTAATTTTTCTGTATTTTTTTAGTAGAGATGGGGTTTCACAGTGTTAGCCAGGATGGTCTCAATCTCCTGACCTCGTGATCTACCCACCTCGGCCTCCCAGCTGGGATTACAGGTGTGAGCAAGCCACTGTGCCCAGCCTATATAAATTAAATTTAAAATTTTTTTTTTTTTTGAGACGGAGTCTCTGTTGCCCAGGCTGGAATGCAGTGGCGTGATCTCGGCTCACTGCAAAGTCTGCCTCCCGGGTTCGCACAATTTTAAAATTTTTTAAGTGAGTCAGATGAGGTGTGGAAAATTAGTAAATATAAACAAAAATTTTTAATGTGAATTGTTTGTCAGTCTTTAATAGATTATATAAAGTAGATGCAAATTTTGTAAGACACACAACCATTACACTTTACATATATCAAATTCAACTCTAATAGGATGAAAGTAAATGAATGGGTCATGACCAAGTATGGGAAGTAATGAGGTGTTGTGGATTGGACCTTTCTGTATTGAATCAATCTGGTTAGTTGTTTCCCCAGTTCCCCATCACCCTAGCTTTTCAGTCTTTGCTCCTGTTAACCACCTGGGTTGCTGAGGCTTGGGAGAAGTCAGAAAGGCCTGGCTTTTCTCCCTAAGACCAGACCTGGCCTGACCTGAGAACCCAGGCTTGGGTGAAGCCTAAAGAGTTCATGTCCTCAGAGGCTTTTCCCTTCATGTCAAAGCCCATACTAAACTGTTCACATACCCTTGAAGATATTTTGACCCTAGGAGCCAGCCCTTGCAGAAAACGTGGTCAGGGTGAGAGTGTGGGCTGAGGTGAAGGGAAAAGTACAAGCTCTGCACATACTGTAAGAGCCTTGCTGAGCACGCAGGTCACTCTCCCGGCCCATAACCAGGGCCATGGGCTCAGGTGAGATGCCTGTGGTATACCTGCCTGCTTCTCCAGTGACTCTTGTTCCCCTACAGCTACCCACCCTAGGCCTTCCTGCCCCGCAGTGGCTGAAATACCATCGAGGATGGTCAGCGAGGAGGTGGAAGAGCAAGTCCATTCCATCCGAGGCAGCTCTTCTGCAAACCCTGTGAACTCAGGTAGACACACTGAGCTGTCTGCTGTTCTGTTTCCAGTGAGGCACAGATAGTTAACATCCTGTCCTAAACCTGGCTTACCTTGGCACCTGAGTTCAAGCCCTGTTTGTCACATGGGGGCATGTTTTCCTTTGGCCATGGAATCAGTCTTTCATTATCAAGACAAAACAAGAACCGTCTGGCCGGGCGCGGTGGCTCAAGCCTGTAATCCCAGCACTTTGGGAGGCCGAGACGGGCGGATCACGAGGTCAGGAGATCGAGACCATCCTGGCTGACACGGTGAAACCCCGTCTCTACTAAAAAATACAAAAAACTAGCCGGGCGAGGTGGCGGGCCCCTGTAGTCCCAGCTACTCGGGAAGCTGAGGCAAGACAATGGCGTAAACCCGGGAGGCGGAGCTTGCAGTGAGCTGAGATCCGGCCACTGCACTCCAGCCTACGTGACAGAGAAAGACTCCGTCTCAAAAAAAAAAAAAAAAAAAAAAACAAGAACTGTCTCACCTCTGTGGTTGTTGAGAAAGTAGCCAAGATGCTTAGGGAAAGTTTGGGTTAGAACTGGAGTACAGTTATCACTATTTGACTTCACACTGACCAGGCCACTACTTTGTGGACTTGTCCATCCCGAGAGTCACATCTATTACTTCTTTTTGCATATAGTGATTTAAGAGTAAGGATCTAGAGAAGGCCTCTCCCTGGGAAAGGCCCAGTACTCAGTAAATAGCCAGAAAAGAGCAGGCTGGCTTAGACTGGTAACAGAGTGGGCTTCCTTTTTTTTTTTTAATGTTTTTGTAGTTCGGAGGAAATCATGTATTGTGAAGGAAGTGGAAAAAATGAAGAACAAGCGAGAAGAGAAGAAGGCCCAGAACTCTGAAATGAGAATGAAACGAGCTCAGGTACCTTTCTTGGGAGGCTAGGGCAAGGGTTTTTGGACAGGTGTCCTTAACCGAAACCCTACATGCAGCCGAGATACAGTTGGGCCCCAGCATTTCTGAGGCTCCAGTTCTTGAGGCCCCAATTCTTTTTTTTTTTTTTTTTTTTGAGACAGAGTCTTGCTCTGTTGCCCAGGCTGGAGTGCAGTGGTGTGATCTCGGCTCACTGCAACCTCCACCTCTGAGTTCAAGTGATTCTTGTGCCTCAGCCTCCCAAGTAGCTGGGATTACAGGCGTGTGCCAGCTACTTTTTTGTATTTTTAGTAGAGACGGAGTTTCGCTATTTTGCCCAGGCTGGTCTGGAACTCTTGGCCTTCTAAAGTGCTGGGATTGTAGGCATAAGCCATTGCATCTGGCCTCTGAGGCTCCAATTCTGATATCCAGGAAATTTAACTGGTTTATCAGGATTCAGAGAACAAGTAATTCATAAATGTTTCTGAAGGGCCTTAGATGAGGAATATTTCATGCTGATTGTCTAGTAAGCAAGCCACATGCTCACATGGCAGGATGGCCAGAGGGGCTGCAGGGCATAATTGGTCTGCTTTCTCCCACCCTCCCCTGAGTTGTACGCATTTGGAGGGCAGGGACTGCAGTACAGTCCCCTTATTTGGGTTCATTGCTTCTAGGTAGCCCAGTCTGCTGCTGTGCCTCCTAGAATGTGGAACTGGCCCTAGTCCCAGTTTCTAGCATGCTTTGGTGTATGCTTAGGCCCCTCTGCCAGTCTCTTCCCCAGTGCTTTGTACCTGGCTTCTCAACCTACAGCCAGGGCGGGGACTTTGACAACTGTGAAGGGTGGTGAGCAAAGAGCTATTGCTGCTGCCGCATAGGGGTCTGAGAGCACTTATATCTTAACAATCTGCCCTTTTTCACTCTCGTCTCAAACCAGGAGTATGACAGTAGTTTTCCAAACTGGGAATTTGCCCGAATGATTAAAGAATTTCGGGCTACTTTGGAATGTCATCCACTTACTATGACTGATCCTGTAAGTACATCTAAAGAACTTCTCTTTCTTGAGTAAGTGTACAATTGAGGGACAGAAAACTTCTCTTTACAGGAATGAGGGCATGCAGGAATCTTTACTCACCTTTGAGCGTTTTTTTTGTTTTTTTTTTTTTTTGAGATGGGGTCTCTGTCACGCAGGCTGGAGTGCAGTGGTGCGATCTTGGATCACTGCAACCTCCACTTCCCTGGGCTTGAGTGATCCTCCCTACCTCAGCCTCCCGGGTAGCTGGGACCACAGATGCATTCCACCGCACCCTGCTGATTTTTTGTATTTTTGGCAGACGGGGGTTTCACCATGTTGCCCAGGCCAATCTCGAACTTCTAGGTTCAAGCGATCTGCCCGCCTCGACTTCCCAAAGTGCTGGGATTACAGGTGTAAGCCACCGTGCCTGGCAGAGGCTATTTTATTTTATTTTATTTTTTGAGACGGAGTCTCACTCTGTCGCCCAGGCTGGAGTACAATGGCATGATCTTGGCTCACTGCAGCCTCTGCCTCCCGGGTTCAAGCAATTCTCCTGCCTCAGCCTCCCCATTAGCTGGGATTACAGGCATGTGCCACCAAGTCCAGCTAATTCTTGTATTTTTAGTAGAGATGGGGTTTCACCATGTTGGCCAGGCTGGTTTTGAACTCCTGACCTCATGATCTGCCCACCTTGGCCTCCCAAAGTTCTGGAATTACAGGCGTGAGCCAATATGTCCAGCCGAGGTTATTTTTTAATATCCTTTGGTGGGCTGAAGCTAGTGAGGCCCGCATGGGAGGGGTCTGATCTTTATAAACTGGGTTCCACTCCCACTACCATAGGTTGGCTAGATTCCTGCATTAGTAAGAATCATGAAAGTAGTGCTGAAACTCCTGTAGACAGCAGAGTGAGAAAAATGGGAACAAAATCCAGTGCTCTCATCTTGTGCTCTGGAGTATCTAATGGAGGATGCAGGGGTCCTAGTGTTAGACCTTGTCCTCTGACTGGGCCAGACATGGGATTGAAAGGGGTGGAAGTTCTGGACAAGCTTGCTTTTGAAATTGCTCTGACCCTTTGCTGTTGGTTGCCTCCTCTCATCCACTTGCAGATCGAAGAGCACAGAATATGTGTCTGTGTTAGGAAACGCCCACTGAATAAGCAAGGTAAGTCCTGTTCAGTCAGGAAGAGGCTTCAGACTGATTAAGGGGCCTTCTGTTTCCAGGGAGCACCCCCTGAAATACTCTCCTTCTGCAGAATTGGCCAAGAAGGAAATTGATGTGATTTCCATTCCTAGCAAGTGTCTCCTCTTGGTACATGAACCCAAGTTGAAAGTGGACTTAACAAAGTATTTGGAGAACCAAGCATTCTGCTTTGACTTTGCATTTGATGAAACAGCTTCAAATGAAGTTGTCTACAGGTTAGTCCCTTGCATCTATTTTTCCCTCCTTGTGCCCTTCCATTTTTGTTGTGGGACATGGTGGTAACACTACTCACAGACATGCTGAATTCTGAGGCTCTTCCTCGCTTCTGTGTTTTCTTTGGGTCATACCCTTTGAGCTTAGTGGCCCATCCTTGAGTGGATCCTGAATAATGAGGTATTACCCATTATGCGCTGAGGCAGGGCTGGCCAGGCTCCAGGGATTCTTCCTGTGCCTTATGCAGCCATCTTATTGTCCACTGGGATCTGCTCTGCTGCTTTTTTTTTTTTTTTTTGAGACAGAATTTCACTCTTGTTGCCCAGACTAGAGTGCAGGGGCACAATCTCAGCTCACTGCAACCTCCGCCTCCCAGGTTCCAGCAATTCTCCTGCCTCAGCCTCCTGAGTAGCTGAGATTACAGGTGCCCACCATCACACCTGGCTAATTTTGTGTTTTTAGTAAAGACAGGGTTTCGCCCTGTTGGTCAGGCTGGTCTCGAACTCCTGACCTCAGGTGATCTGTTCGCCTTGGCCTCCCAAAGTGCTGCGATTAAAGGTGTGAGCCACTGCGCCCGGCCCCGGATCTGCCCTTTCTAATACAGCACCCAGTACCCTCATAGGGATATTTATTTTATTTTATTTTTATTTATTTATTTTTTGAGACGGGGTCTCAGTCAGTCTGTCACCCAGGCTGGAGTGCAGTGGTGAGATCTCAGCTCATTGCAACCCCCGCCTCCCGGGTTTAAGCAATTCTCCTGCCCCAGCCTCCCAAGTAGCTGGGATTACAGGCATGTATCACCACACCTGGCTAATTTTTTGTATTTTTAGTACAGACAGTTTCACCATGTTGGTCAGGCTGGTCTCAAACTCCTGAGCTCAGGTGATCCACACACTTCAGCCTCTCAAAGTTCTGGGATTACAGGCGTGAGCCACCATGCCCAGCCAGTAGTGTCTCTTCTGCTGGAAGTTGGATGCTGAGCTTAGGCTTTCATCCTGTGTCTCCAGGGTCAGAGGAAAGATTAGATGACTTAGAGTATGGGCCATCAGCTTGCTCCTGGGTAGTCAGCCCAGGGATCCCCCAACCCCCATCCCACTGCCAGTTTGCTAAGAGTATTTAGATTTGTAAGTGGGGTTGGGGTCAGGTGGGATCACTGAGGCAAGAGAGGAGTGCTATTCTTAGAAGGAGGAATCGACCCTGAGAACTCTGCAGTGGAAGGGTGGCAGGACATGTTCCAAGGAGCACATTTTGGGAACAGATACAAATACTCTACTCCTCTTCTAGGTTCACAGCAAGGCCACTGGTACAGACAATCTTCGAAGGTGGAAAAGCAACTTGTTTTGCATACGGCCAGACAGGAAGTGGCAAGACACATGTGAGTATTGAGGCCTGGCAGGGAAAGAGCCTTTCCATTGTGCATCCCTGGCTCCCTATAAAAGGAGACCATGAGTTTCTTAAGAAAGGCCCCTTGTTGCAGATGCCCCATCACCAGATGGCCTTGCCATGTCAGACACAGGGAGGGGCTTTAGGTCCAGCCTTCTGGCTTTGTTGTGGCCCACTGTGGTGATGGGCCAGTAGTGCTCTGCCCTAGGCCAACGGCCGTTTTCCATGGTCATCTACCCCTTCCCTTTGCAGACTATGGGCGGAGACCTCTCTGGGAAAGCCCAGAATGCATCCAAAGGGATTTACGCCATGGCCTGTAAGTACTGTGTACTGCTGCTTCAGGGTTGGGTACCAAAAGGCATGTTGTTTGCTTAGCAAGGTTCTCTCCCTCAGCCCGGGACGTCTTCCTCCTGAAGAATCAACCCTGCTACCGGAAATTGGGCTTGGAAGTCTATGTGACATTCTTCGAGATCTACAATGGGAAGGTAGCTGGTGGGAAGCCCCTTGTTTACACTGTTGGGACCCAGCACATTTTAAAACCTTGAAGTTGGCTAGAAGTTGAAGCCAAAAACCTATTAGCTGTCAAGCCACTGATGGGCCACTCTGCCCTGGCATGCACGTGTAGGGGGTTTCATCTGATGGTGAGATGGCACCTAAGTTCAACAAATATGGCAAGAATACTCCTCAGGGCCCCCTCTCAGGTGCCAGGTTTGCCTGTGTGTGTCCTGACCTCCCTCAGCCTATTTCCTTCATCCCTTCTTCCCTGATTGTGCACATTCAGTCTCATATTCATTCTTTCCCTTCCCGCACCTCCATATATCTCTTTCCACCCCTCTCTGTATGCACTGTGTGCTTCTACAGAGTTGCTTTCCCTAGAGTGGGATCTAGATAATAAAATAGCTAATGTTTATCATTAATAAGATATTAGGGACTGGGCGTGGTGACTCATGCCTATAATCCCAGCACTTGGGGAGGCTGTGGCAGGCAAGTCACCTGAGGTCAGGAGTTCGAGACCAGCCCGGCTAACATGGTGAAACCCCATCTCTACTAAAAACACACAACAAATTAGCTGGGCATGGTTGTGGGCACCTGTAATCCCAGCTACTCAGGAAGCTGAGGCAGGAGAATCACTTGAACCCAGGAGGCAGAGCTTGTGCCATTGCACTCCAGCCTGGGCAACAAGAGCTAAACTCCGTCTCAAAATAATAATAAGATATTAGGATTAGGAGCTATGTGCTATTCTAAGTGCTATCTGTCTCGGCTTTACAGATGAGATGCAAGGCTAGAGTGGTTATTAACTTGCCCAGGCTCACACAGCTAGTAAGGTACCAGAGTCACAGTAAACTGAGGCAGTTTGGCTCAGATCCCAAGTATATTGCCCTCTGCTAGGCTGACATCCATTATCTCATGTTCTCTGCCTTTCCTGCTGCTGGCTTTTGTCTGAGCTGGGCAGGCTCTGTAGGAGGGAGCAGTCGGGTAGGGTCCCTGGTGCCCAGTGGCCTTAGCCTCATTCCCCCTGCCTGGCACAGCTGTTTGACCTGCTCAACAAGAAGGCCAAGCTGCGCGTGCTGGAGGACGGCAAGCAACAGGTGCAAGTGGTGGGGCTGCAGGAGCACCTGGTTAACTCTGCTGATGACGTCATTAAGATGATCGACATGGGCAGCGCCTGCAGGTCAGAGTCCTGGTGCGGGGGAAGGAGCGACCTTCTCATGTCTGGTTCATGAGTAAAGTCTAACTCTGAGCACATTTCTATTTACACAGAGTGCTGCTTTGCCCAGTTTGGTAAGGGCTGCGAAGGCCTCTGCTTAATAGGGTCTCTATAAGACATATGAGGGCCGGGCGCGGTGGCTCAAGCCTGTAATCCCAGCACTTTGGGAGGCCGAGACGGGCGGATCACGAGGTCAGGAGATCGAGACCATCCTGGCTAACACGGGGAAACCCCGTCTCTACTAAAAAATACAAAAAACTAGCCGGGCGAGGCGGCGGGCGCCTGTAGTCCCAGCTACTAGGGAGGCTGAGGCAGGAGAATGGCTTGAACCCGGGAGGCGGAGCTTGCAGTGAGCTGAGATCTGGCCACTGCACTCCAGCCTGGGCGAGAGCGACACTCCGTCTCAAAAAAAAAGACATATGACCCCAGGGCCAGAGGCTAATCAGAACCAAGTCAGGTCGGGTACAGTGGCTCACACCTATAATCTCAGCAGTTTGGGAAAACAAAGCAAGAGGATCACTTCAGGCCAGGAGTTCGAGGTTGCAGTGAGCTATGATCGCACCACTGCACTCCAGTCTGCATGGCAGAGCAAGACTCTCTCAAAAAAATTAAAAAAACAAGTCAAAGTGTTACCCCAAAGTCATGCTTCCTGGCTTCTCTGGGTTCCTCTTTGCTCTTCCCTCCCTTTGTGGTGGAAGTCAGGAGCTCTGGGTCTGTTCTGGGCTGGAAGTAATGGGTTCATACCCCCTCTGCACAGAAGTAGGGGAGCACTTTTCCACTAGGGCTGTGGATATTGGTACAGTGGAGCGCTAGGCAGCTATGGAGGCCCAGGGAGGGGGCTGCCCTCTACAGGGTCCTCAAGTTCTGGCAGGTGGTTCATGACAGCTTCCCCGTTCCTTGTGGGCCCTTTGTAGCAGAGGCAATTTATCCTTCCCCATGTCCTTCTAGGGCTCCAGGTCTGGCAAAGGACTGGATTCCCTAGTCCAGAATCCAGTACTAATTTGGCTGCCAGGAAAATGTATTAGGTCCAGAGCTGGAGGGAGAATTGCTACCCAGGGAGGGCAAGATGGAAGCCTGGGACAGGAAGACACAGGATTTCTTCGCCTCCTAATCTGTGTCCTTCCCTTCCTAGAGAACGTCTGTGGACTTGGGTGCCTTGGGGGCTGGTGACCACAGAATCTCATAACCTTTCTTTACCACAGAACCTCTGGGCAGACATTTGCCAACTCCAATTCCTCCCGCTCCCACGCCTGCTTCCAGATTCTTCTTCGAGCTAAAGGGAGAATGCATGGCAAGTTCTCTTTGGTAGATCTGGCAGGGAATGAGCGAGGTGCAGACACTTCCAGTGCTGACCGGCAGACCCGCATGGAGGGCGCAGAAATCAACAAGAGTCTCTTAGCCCTGAAGGTAGTGGGGCAGTTAGAGCTGGTTGGCCGGGAGAGCTGCTGGGAAGGGATGGGGAGGGGTCAGTGCAAGGAAAGAAGGGACCTCAGTTGTTCCTGCTGCCCCCACAGGAGTGCATCAGGGCCCTGGGACAGAACAAGGCTCACACCCCGTTCCGTGAGAGCAAGCTGACACAGGTGCTGAGGGACTCCTTCATTGGGGAGAACTCTAGGACTTGCATGGTGAGTAGGGTCACTTTGAAGGTGATGGTGCAAGAGGAGACAGAGTTGCCTTCCACAGACAGTCCTGTCCCTGGGCTGGAAGCTCAGCACTGCCAGCTGCCTGCATTTCCAGGCTCTACTGTGACTACTGAGATTCCAGATCCTGCTTTAATGCACCAGCCTCCTCGTGGCCTAACCAAGCGGGGAGGAAGGGATCTATTCCCTTTAAGATGTGTAGATGCAGCTCTTGCTTTGGGAGAGGTCATTCCTCCATTACCGGATGAAAAAGGGGTTCCAGAATTCAGAAGATGGGCCTTTGGGTCAGCAGGAAAGGGAAGTCCTTGTTTCTTCCATGGCTTCCCTCAGGTTCATTGGCTCCCAGCCTAGAAAATAGAAATAGCCTGGATCATAAAGCTGTGTTCTTGAATGACTTCCTCTTCCCTGTTTTATCCCCAAGCCCTTGTATGTGAGATCTGCCATCCTTCCCCTCAAGAGAATATTCTCCCCTACCCTTTGGGTAGGGGCCTTTTTCATAAGGAAGGTAGGATTTTCTGACTAAGCTCTAAACCCTGTACCTAAGGCATTATCCCTTGGCCTAAGGGAACTGAAGTTTCCAGCAGAAGCCACAGAGCTTTAAGATGGGACCTTGGGCTGGGCGCGGTGGCTCACGCCTGTAATCCCAGCACTTTGGGAGGCGGAGGTGGGTGGATCACAAGGTCAGGAGATTGAGACCATCCTGGCTAATGTGGTGAAACCCCATCTCTACTAAAAAATACAAAAATTAGCCGGGTGTGGTGGCAGGCACCTGTAGTCCCAGCTACTCAGGAGGCTGAGGGAGGAGAATGGCATGAACCCGGAAGGCGGAGCTTGCGGTGAGCCAAGATCGCACCACTGCACTCTTGTCTAGGCAACAGAGTGAGACTCCGTCTCAAAAAAAAGAAAAGAAAAGATAGGACCTCGGTAGGAAGACTGTCTCAGTAAAGGAATAATGAAGCGAAAGATAATTAGATGTGTCTTTGAAAGTAGGAAACCAAAGTCTGAGGCATCTTAATTTGCAATGCCCATGGGGCAAGTGGCCTAGCACAGCACAGTGCTAAATGAGTCCTCCCATCAATACCATGTGGGTCTCCGAAGCTTGAAGAAACTCCAAGTGGAGGCCCCTCGGGGGCAGGCTATCTAGCATCCTCACTGTGCCTCTCAGCCTTTAATCACCCATCCCTCTTTTGCAGATTGCCACGATCTCACCGGGCATAAGCTCCTGTGAATATACTTTAAACACACTGAGATATGCAGACAGGTACTAGTACCTACAGCTAGGTGGGATGGGGAACAGGACTGGGCAAGGGAAGGGCAGTGATGAGAGGGGAGGAGGCTCTGGGGCCTCGGGGCCTACTGTATAGTCCTCTGTGACTCTGAACCTGGGACTTGGGAGTTCAGCCATAAAGCTAGGTCTGTCCCAGTCCTCTCTGGGCCCTGCTGGGGAGTCAGCAAGGTGAGGGGCTTTTCCAGTCCAGCTTTAGTTGACTCTCTCCTGGCTGAAGGCAAGGTTGCCATTCCATTCCCTTGGAGCCTCAAGCCTCGAAGCCTGGATGGTACCGCGCTTCTGTGGTGAGTACCAAGGGGGCTGCTGTGGGGATCTGAGACCTCCTTGTTTCCTCAGGGTCAAGGAGCTGAGCCCCCACAGTGGGCCCAGTGGAGAGCAGTTGATTCAAATGGAAACAGAAGAGATGGAAGCCTGCTCTAACGGGGCGCTGATTCCAGGCAATGTAAGGACCAGGATGGGGCCAAGCAAGACAGAAGTGTGGCCTGCTGAGGTGGCAACTGATCACACAATTGTCTTTCTTTTTGGCCCTCTCAGTTATCCAAGGAAGAGGAGGAACTGTCTTCCCAGATGTCCAGCTTTAACGAAGCCATGACTCAGATCAGGGAGCTGGAGGAGAGGGCTGTGGAAGAGCTCAAGGAGATCATACAGGTAGGCAGCTGGCCCTGGCCAGAGAACTGGATGCATCACGGCCCTCAGTGTGTTCCGTACCATTCCCAGAACATGACCTGGGTCTTGTTCCCACAGGTGTTCACATTGGGGTAGCAAGAAGCAGCCCTCTACACCAGCACTCTTTAATGCTTTGCCTATTAACCCAGCTGTTCTTCTAATTATCACAACCCCTTCTGCAGGTTGGCACACGTAGGCTTTCTGACATCACACTAACCAGAGCCAGTCTCTCCTCCATGCTCCTGATAGAGGATTTGAAGGGTGATCCATATGCAGGGATCTTCTCTTGTTTTTTTGGTGAATGTTGCAACTCTTGTGCTGGATCCAAGGGCCAAAAAACATGAAGTATAGGTAATAGGCCCTAAGGGTGTGACTTGAGATCAATCCTATCTCTTCCATTAACAAGCTGATTTCCTTATGAAAGTCATTTAGCCTCACTGGGCCTCAGTTTTTGCATCTCTGAAATGGTCAAGGTAGGATGGTTGTATTTGAGGGTTCCGTAATATGCTTATAAAGCATCAGCACAGTACCCAGTGTGTGGCCAGGGTTTAGTAAGTGGTAGGTGCCCCTGCTACTGTAATCCCTACTGTGGAAGAGGAAGTGACCAGGAGGCAGGAATTTACGTCCTAATGGTGGGGCGCTCAGGATTGCAGAGCAGGAAGGAAGAACTTGGGGCAGGTGTAACTGAGGAGGGACTGTGAAGAGTAAGTGCTCAGGCCTGTCCTCCCCTTCCTGGAGTGCTCAGGGGTACAGAGTTTTGTAAGCACATGGCACTTTCAGGATGAATGAGAGGCTCACTGTGGTCAAAGCAAAAGGAATGAACAGGTGATGGAGGGTAATTAAGGCTGTGGACAGGTCAGCAGGGATCTGATGCTAAAGAGCCTTCTAGATGGTCACAGGCCTGGACTGCATCATGAGGACAGTGGAAGCCTTTGGAGGGTGTTAAGCAGAGTGGTGACATGGGCATGTCAGAGCTTTAGATATATCATATGGTCACCATGTGGAGCCTGGTTTGGGAGCTTGGGAAAAGCAAAAGTAGAGGCAGTTAGGAGATTGTTGGAAAGGGTTCAAGAAAAACTAGTGCCAGCCAGACACGGTGGCTCATGCTTGTAATCCCAACACCTTGGGAGGCCGAGGTAGGTGGATCATGAGGTCAGGAGTTTGAGACCAGCCCGGCCAACATGGCGAAACCCCGTGTCTACTAAAAATACAAAAAACTAGCCAAGTGTGGTGGCGGGTGCCTGTAATCCCAGCTGCTTGGGAGGCTGAGGCAGGAGAATTACTGGAACCCGGGAGGCGAAGGTTGCAGTGAGCCGAGATCGCACCACTGCACTCTAGCCTGGGTGACAGAGCAAGACTCCATCTCGGGGGAAAAAAAAAAAGAGAGAAACTAGTGCCTATACCAAGCTGTGTCCGTGTTCATGGGATTGGAATGAGGGCATGAGATTCACGAACCATTTAGATATACAAGCATCAAAATCTTAAAAGGTACCCCCCAAAATATGTACTCTCTCTATATATATGCTTTTGTTTTTGAGAGAATCTCACTCTGTCACCCAGACTGGAGTTTAGTGGTGCAATCTTGGCTCACTGCAGCCTCCGCCTCCTGGGTTCAAGCAATTCTCCTGCCTCAGCCTCCTGAGTACCTGGGATTACAGGTGCTTGCCACCATGCCCGTCTAATTTTTCGTATTTTTTTTTTTTTTGAGACGGAGTCCCGCTCTGTCGCCCAGGCTGGAGTGCAGTGGCCGGATCTCAGCTCACTGCAAGCTCCGCCTCCCGGGTTCATGCCATTCTCCTGCCTCAGCCTCCCGAGTAGCTGGGACTACAGGCGCCCGCCACCTCGCCCAGCTAATTTTTTGTATTTTTTAGTAGAGACGGGGTTTCACCGTGTTAGCCAGCATGGTCTCGATCTCCTGACCTCGTGATCCGCCCATCTCGGCCTCCCAAAGTGCTGGGATTACAGGCTTGAGCCACCGCGCCCGGCCTTTTTTTTTTTTTGAGACAGAGTCTCACTCTGTCCCCCAGGCTGGAGTGCAGTGGTGGGATCTCAGCTCGCTGCAAGCTCTGCCTCTCGGGTTCACGCCATTCTCCTGCCTCAGCCTCCCGAGTAGCTGGGACTACAAGCGCCCGCCACCTCACCTGGCTAGTTTTTTGTATTTTTTAGTAGAGACGGGGTTTCACTGTGTTAGCCAGGATGGTCTCGATCTCCTGACCTCGTGATCTGCCCGTCTCGGCCTCCCAAAGTGCTGGGATTACAGGCTTGAGCCACCGCGCCCGGCCATTTTTTGTATTTTTAGTAGAGATGGGGTTTTATCATGTTGGCCAGGCTGGTCTTGAGCTCCTGACTTCAAGTGATCCGCCTGCCTCAGCCTCCCAAAGTGCTGGGATTACGAGTGTGAGCCACCATGCTCAGCCTATTATCTGGTTGTTTTATGTTTGCTTGTTTTGGGGTTGAGGGTGGAATGCAATGGCACGATCACGGCTCACCGCAACCTCCGCCTCCCAGGTTCAAACAATTCTCCTGCCTCAGCCTCCCAAGTAACTGGAGTTACAGGCATGTGCCACCACGCCCAGCTAATTTTGTATTTTTAGTAGAGACAGGGTTTCTCCATGTTGGTCGGACTGGTCTCGAACTCCAACCTCAGGTGATCCACCCGCCTCGACCTCCCAAAGTGCTGGGATTACAGGCGTGAGCCACTGCGCCCGGCTGTATATTTATTATTTTAAAAGAATCAGGTGATCAGGTAGGCAATCACCTGAGGTCAAGTGTTCGAGACCAGCCTGGCCAACATGGTGAAACCCCGTCTCTACTAAAAATACAAAAATTAGCCAGGCGTGGTGGCAGGTGCCTGTAATCCCAGCTACTTGGGAGGCTAAGGCAGAAGAATCACTTGAGCCCAGGAGGCGAAGGTTGTAGTGAGCCGAGATGGTGCCACTGCACTCCGGCCTGGGCGATAGAGCAAGATTGTCTCAAAAATAAAATAATCATTTGGCCAGGTGAAGTGGGTCATGCCTGTAATCTCAACACTTTGGGAGGTCAAGGAAGGAAGATCACTTGAGCCCAGGAGTTCGAGACCAGCCTGGGCAACATGGCCCCATCTCTACAAAAAATAAAAATAAATAAATATCCCAAAGGTGGTGTGAGCAGCAAAAATTGTAATAAAAAGAACCATTTAGGGAGCAGAATTGGGGAAGATTTGGTGACAAGTAGGGTGAAAGAATAAAGTCACTCAGACTGGGCATGGTGGCTTACGCCTGTAATCCCAGCACTTTGGGAGGCTGAGGCAGGTGGATCACAAGGTCAGGAGATCAAGACCATCCTGGCCAACATGGTGAAACCCCATCTCTACTAAAAAATAAAATTAGCTGGGCGTGGTGGCACGCACCTGTAGTCCCAGCTACTTGGGAGGCTGAGGCAGGGGAATCGCTTG
The DNA here is from genome assembly GCF_037993035.2 of Macaca fascicularis. NCBI lineage: Eukaryota > Metazoa > Chordata > Mammalia > Primates > Cercopithecidae > Macaca > Macaca fascicularis. The sequence continues at coordinate 189,981,155 of NC_088375.1, read as the reverse complement.
AACCCGGGAGGCGGAGGTTGCAATGAGCCGAGATCGCGCCACTGCACTCCAGCCTGACGACAGAGCAAGACTCTGTCTCAAAGAAAAAAGAAAATTAGCTGGATGTGGTGGCGTGCACCTGTAGTCCCAGCTAGTCGGGAGACTGAGATAGGAGAATCGCTTAAACTTGGGAGGCGGAAGTTGCAGTGAGCCAGGATTGCACGCCACTTCACTCCAGCCTAGGTGACAAAGTGAGACTCCATCTCAAAAAAAATAAAAATAAAATCACTCAAATTTCTAGCTTGGGCATCAGGACCAATGATGTTATTCGTTTGATATAAGAGATGGGGATAAGCTTGGGGTAGGAGGCCAGGAATGGTTCCTCAGGCCTGTAATCCCAGCACTTTGGGAGGCTGAGGCTGGTGGATCACCTAAGGTCGGGAGTTCGAGACCAGCCTGGCCAACATGGAGAAACCCTGTTTCTACTAAAAATACAAAATTAGCCAGGCGTGGTGGCACATGCCTGTAATCCCAGCTACTTGGGAGGCTGAGGCAGGAGAATCCCTTAAACTCGGGGAGTGGAGGTTGTGGTGATCCGAGATCGCACCATGGCACTCCAGCCTGGGCAACAAGAGTGAAACTCCGTCTCAAAAAAAAAAAAAGAAAAGAAGAAAGAAGCTTGGGTTAGGAAGAGGGTGAATTCAAGCTAAAGATTTCCTTGGGAAGAGGGTGCACAGGCAGGGTGTGGGTCATGGACCAGAGGTAAGGCATCTTGCTCAGTTGTCTGCATTGCAGTTGTTAGGACCCCAGGAATGATTTGCTAAATGGTTAGTGAACTGACAAGGTCCTCCCTGTGTTGTAGCAAGGACCAGATTGGCTTGAGCTCTCTGAGATGACTGAGCAGCCGGACTATGACCTAGAGACCTTTGTGAACAAAGCGGAATTTGCTCTGGCCCAGCAAGCCAAGCATTTCTCGGCCCTGCGAGGTGGGTATGGCTGGATGGGGTGCAGGTGGACGATGGTGGCCTCTGCTGGCTCTTGGGCAGCTGCAAGTGATAGCAGCTCTGCCTTGAGTGAATGGGGGCTCCTCAGACTCTCACTAACCCCATATGTACCACTACCCCTTTCTTCCAGATGTCATCAAGGCCTTGCGCCTGGCCATGCAGCTGGAAGAGCAGGCTAGCAGACAAATAAGTAGCAAGAAACGGCCCCAGTGATGACTGCAAATAAAGATCTGTTTGCTTTGACACCCAGCCTCTTCCCTGGCCCTCCCCAGAGAATTTTGGGCACCTGGTGGGTCTAGGCAGGGTCTGAGCTGGGACAGGTTCTGGTAAACGCCACATATGGGGGCATCTGGGCCCAAGGCAGCTGGGGAGGGGTCCGAGTGACATGGAACACTCCTTTTCTTTTCCTCGGTTGTCGCCCTCGTGGGAGGAAGGAGCTCTTAGTTACCCTTTTGTGTTGCCCTTCTTCCCATCAAGGAGAATGTTCTCAGCATAGAGCTTTCTCCACAGCATCCTGCCTGTGTGGACTGGCTGCTAATGGAGAGCTCCCTGGGGTTGTCCTGGCTCTGGGGAGAGAGAGGGAGCCTTTAGTCCAGCTATCTGCTGGCTCTAAACCTTCTACACCTTTGGTCCGAGCACTGAATGTCTTGTACTTCAAAAAAATGTTTCTGAGATGACTTTCTACCTTACTGTCTTCCTAGAGATCCAAGAGGATCCCTACTGTTTTCCGTTTTATGTGTTTATACATTGTATGTAACAATAAAGAGAAAAAAATAAATTAGCTGTTTAAGTGTGTGGAAAGGGCCTGGGATATGTCTGAGCCTTCTGGGACTAAGGACATGACTGTACCTTTGGCCTCTCGGTAGTACTAATTCTGTACTTCCAGGAGGCCATATCCACGCCTACAATTCCAATGACAAGCTGAAGACTCCTGTGACTTGTTTGATGTCTATGAGATGCTTACTAGGCCTGGGAACAGGAACTCTAAGTAGAAGGAAGATGGCTGCCAGGCGTGGTGGCCCACGCCTATAATCCCAGCACTTTGGAAGGCTAAGGCGGGCAGATCTCGAGGTAAGGAGTTCGAGACCAGCCTGGCCAACGTGGTGAAACCCCATCTCTACTAAAAATACAAAAATTAGCCGGGCATAGTGCATGGTGGCACGCACCTATAGTTCTAGCTATTCTGGAGGCTGAGGCAGGAGAATTGCTTGAACCTGGGAGGTGGAGGTTGCAGTGACCCAAGACTGTGCCACAGCACTCCAGCCTAGATGACAGAGCAAGACTCTGTCTCAAAAAAAAAAAAGAGGCCGGGCGCGGTGGCTCAAGCCTGTAATCCCAGCACTTTGGGAGGCCGAGACGGGCGGATCACGAGGTCAGGAGATCGAGACCATCCTGGCTAACACGATGAAACCCCGTCTCTACTAAAAAAAATACAAAAAACTAGCCGGGCGAGGTGGCGGGCGCCTGTAGTCCCAGCTACTCGGGAGGCTGAGGCAGGAGAATGGCGTAAACCCGGGAGGTGGAGCTTGCAGTGAGCTGAGATCCGGCCACTGCACTCCAGCCTGGGCGACAGAGCAGACTCCGTCTCAAAAAAAAAAAAAAAAAAAAAAAAAAAGAAAGCCGGGCATGGTGGCTCACACCTGTAATCCTAGCACATTGGGAGGCCGAGGCGGGCGGATCACCTGAGGTCAGGAGTTTGTGACCAACATGGTGAAACCCCATCTCTACTAAAAATCCAAAAAATTAGCCAGGCGTGGTGGCAGGCACCTGTAATCCCAGCTACTCAGGAGGCTGAGGCAGGAGAATCGCTTGAACCCGGGAGGCGGAGGTTGCAGTAAGTTGAGATTGTGCCATCGCACTCCAGCCTGGGGAACAAGAGCAAGACTTGTCTCAAAAAACAGAAACAAAAAAGCCGGGCTCGGTGGCTCATGCCTGTAATCCCAGCACTTTGGGAGACTGAGGTGGGCAGATCACCTGACATCAGGAGTTCAAGACCAGCCTGACCAACATGGAGAAACCCTGTCTCTACTAAAAATACAAAATTAGCTGGCCGTGGTGACACATACCTGTAATCCCAGGAGGCGGAGGTTGTGGTGAGCGAAGATCACGCCATTGCACTCCAGCTCAGGCAACAAGAGCAAAACTCCAACTCAAAAAAAAAAAAAAAGAAAAAGAAGGCACCCTATTATAGTCAGCCCAGGGCCTGTTAGATTCTGTGGGGTTGAGGCAAGGAGTCTCCCTGACTGAGGGCTCCCTAAACACATTTGGTTGTAAGGTTCCTAGCCTTAAACCTTTTAGTGATGCCTCATTACCATTCATACAAAGGCTGAATAAAGCACTTAACCTGCTGGTCAGGGAAGGATCCAAAGGGAAACACCAATTTGGTCTTGAAGAAAAAGTCTGCCCAGTGGACTGAGGGCCCAGTCACAGGGCATGAACAGCTTAGGAACTGGAGAACTCTATATTCCATGTCATGGAGCATGGATTATCGGAATGGTAATGAGGTGCCACTAAAAGGTTTAACCTAGGAACCATACAAGCAAATGAGTGTTTGGGAAGCCCTCAGTCACAGAGACTCCTGGCCTCCCAAAGTGTTGGGATTACAGGCATGAGCCACTGCACTACGCCAGGAGTTTGCTTTTACTTCTAGTTTGTTGAGTCTTTTAATCGCCAGAGGGTATTGGATTTTGTCAAATGCTTTTTCTGTGTTTTGAAGTGATCATGTGGTTTTGTTTCTTCCTTTACTCCATTAATATGCTGTATTAAACCTGGGAAAACCAAGTAAATACAATGTGAGTAGAACAATAATTAGATGGAATATTTAAGTGCCATTTAAATATTTATTGAGTGCTGTACTCTGGGAGGCCGAGGTGGGCAGACTGCTTGAGCTCAGGAGTTCAAGACCATTCTGGGCAACAAAATGAGACCCAGTCTTGGCTGGGTGCTGTGGCTCACGCCTATAATCCCAGCACTCTGGGAGGGCAAGATGGGCGGAAAACGAGGCCAGGAGTTGGAGACCAGCCTGGCCAACCTGGTGAAACCCTGTCTCTACAAAAATGAGCTGGATGTGGTGGCGCACGCTTATAATCCCAGCTACTCGGGAGGCTGAGGCAGAAGAATCGCTTGAACCTGGGAGGCAGAGGCTGCAGTGCGCACCACTGCACTCCTGCCTGGGCAACAGAGCGAGGCTATCTCAAAAAAAAGAGACCCAATCTCTAAAGAAAATATAAAAATAAGCCAGGCGTGGTGGCATGTGCCTGTGGTCCCAACTCATTGGGAGGGTAAGGTGGGAGGATGGCTTATGCCTGGGAGGCAGAGGTTACAATGAGCTGAGATTGCACCATTGCACTCCAGCCTGGGCGACAGAGCCAGTCCCCGTATCAAAAACAAAAAAAGGCCGGGCACGGTGGCTCATGCCTGTAATCTCAGCACTTTGGGAGGCCGAGGCGGGCAGATCACAAGGTCAGGAGATCGAGGCCATCCTGGCTAACATGGTGAAACCCCGTCTCTACTAAAAATACACACACACACACAAAATTAGCTGGGTGTGGTGGTGGGCACCTTTAGTCCCAGCTACTCCGGAGGCTGAGGCAGAAGAATGGCATGAACCTGGGAGGCAGAGCTTGCAGTGAGCCGAGATCACGCCACTGCACTCCAGATTGGGAGGCAGAGTGAGACTCCATCTCCAAAAAAAAAAAAAAAAAGTATTGAGTACTTATTAAATAGCAAGCATTATTCTATGTATAGGTGTTAGAAATATGGCAGTGAATAAGAATAAGTTTCTACCCTTATGTACATTGTATTTCAGTGGAGAAAACAGATAATGTGCATGTAAACAAATGATAGGTAGTAAGTGGGTAGAGAAAGATGAGAGAGTGTCGCTACTTTAGAAAGCAGACTCAGAACTCTGGCCTGAGCAGTATAATGAGACCCTGTGTCTAAAACTTAAAAAAAAAAAAAAAAAAAAAAAAGGCCACGCATGGTGGCTCACACCTGTAATCCCAGCACTTTGGGAGGCTGAGGCAGGCAGATCACCTGAGGTCGGGAGTTCAAGACCAGCCTGACCAACATGGAGAAACCCCATCTCTACTAAAAAAAAAAAAAAAATACAAAAATTAGCCGGGCGTGGTGGTGTATGCCTGTAATCCCAGCTGCTCGGGAGGCTGAGGCAGGAGAATCGCTTGAATCTGGGAGGCAGAGGTTGTGGTGAGCTGAGATTGTACCATTGCACTCCAGCCTGGGCGACAAGAGCAAAACTCCGTCTCAAAACAAAACAAAACAAAACAAAAAACAGGCTCAGAAAAGGCCTCCCAGTGTGTGTAGAGGGGTGACATTCTGAGCAGACTTGAATGAATTGAAGGAGGGAGCCATGCTAAGACCTGGGTGAAGAGCATTTCCTGCCAGAGCAAGAAGGCCTGAGGCACAGCCTGAAGGTTTAAGGCAGGCACAGCAATGTCCATGTGCCAGAGATTGGAGAGGTAGGAAATAAGCAAAGAGATAAGCAGAGGCCTAACACTGGGGTTGTCTAGGCCCAAGTAAGGAATTTAGATTTTATTCTAAATGTGCTGGGAAACCACTGGAAGGTTGAAGATACAAGAAAGAAGGGATAGGCCGGGCACTGTGGCTCATGCCTGTACTCCTAGCACTTTAGGAGGCTGAGGTGGGCGGATCACTTGAGGTCAGGAGTTCAAGACCAGCCAGGCCAATATGGTGAAACCCTGTCTCTACTAAAAATACAAAAATTATCTGGGCATGGTGGTGTGTGCCTATAATCCCAGCTACTCAGGAAGCTGAGACAGGAGAATCACTTGAATCTGGGAGGCAGAGGTTGCAGTGAGCCAACATCACGCCATTGCAGTCTAGCCTGGGGGACAAGAGCAAAATTCCATCACAAAAAAAAAAAAAAAGAAGGGATAAAGTTAAGAGAATTTCTTCCACAGGATCTGCAGCCAAGTGTAGTAGAAGCTACTCATCAGTTTACTCCCTTAAAAAACTACCCTTCTGGCCGGGCGCGGTGGCTCAAGCCTGTAATCCCAGCACTTTGGGAGGCTGAGACGGGCGGATCACCAGGTCAGGAGATCGAGACCATCCTGGCTAACCCGGTGAAACCCCATCTCTACTAAAAAATACAAAAAACTAGCCGGGCGAGGTGGCGGGTGCCTGTAGTCCCAGCTACTTGGGAGGCTGAGGCAGGAGAATGGCGTGAACCCGGGAGGCGGAGCTTGCAGTGAGCTGAGATCTGGCCACTGCACTCCAGCCTGGGTGACAGAGTGAGATTCCTCAAAAAAAAAAAAAAACACTACCCTTCTGCTCTACATTCCTTTCCAGTCAACAACCTAATTCTCTCTTTCCCCTTTAAAGTCATACCTCTCAAAAGAATCGTCTACATACACTGGATTTTTTAACTTCCCAGTCTATTTCAAGATTTTTCTCACTGTACTACACAGAAACTGCTCCCGCCAATATCACCAAGGACTTTCAGGTTACTAAATCCAATAATCACCTTTTTTTTTTTTTCCTTTGAGACAGAGTTTCGCTCTTGTAGTCCAGGCTAGAGTGCAGTGAAGTGATCTCGGCTCACTGCAGCCTCTGCCCCCTAGGTTCAAGCGATTCTTCTGCCTCAGCCTCCAGGGTAGCTGGGACTACAGGCGTCCACCACCACACTCGAGTAATTTTTGTATTTTTAGTAGAGATGGGGTTTCACCATGTTAGCCAGGCTGGTCTCGAACTCCTAACCTCAGGTGATCCACCTGCTTGGCATCCCCAAATGCTGGATTACAGGCATAAGCCACCACACCCAGCCTAATCACTTTTTAGTCCTCATTTTAACTAGCATCCACAGAAGCATTAAGCTATGGCAGCACCCTGTGCTGGCTTTCCTCTAGCCACTCTAATTTCTCTTTCTGTGTCCTTTACCAGCTGTTTTTCTCTATCTGGCCTTGAAATGACAACATTCCTTTTTTTTTTTTTTTTTTTTTTTTTTTTGAGACGGAGTCTTGCTCTGTCACCCAGGCTGGAGTGCAGTGGCCGGATCTCAGCTCACTGCAAGCTCCGCCTCCCGGGTTTACGCCATTCTCCTGCCTCAGCCTCCCGAGTAGCTGGGACTACAGGCGCCCGCCACCTCGCCCGGCTATTTTTTTGTATTTTTTTAGTAGAGACGGGGTTTCACCGTGTTAGCCGGGATCGTCTCTCGATCTCCTGACCTCGTGATCCGCCCGTCTCGGCCTCCCAAAGTGCTGGGATTACAGGCTTGAGCCACCGCGCCCGGCCCAACATTCCTTTTTTTTTTTTGAGATGGAGTTTCGCTGTTGTTGTCCAGGCTGGAGTACAATGGCGCAATCTCAGCTCACTGCAACCTCTGCCTCCCGGGTTCAAGCAATTCTCCTGCCTCAGCCTCCTGAGTAGCTGGGATTACAGGCTTGTGCCACCACACCCGGCTAATTTTGTATTTTCAGTTGAGATGGGGTTTTGCCATGTTGGTCAGGCAGGTCTCCAACTCCTGACCTCAGGTGATGTGCCCACCTTGGCTTCCCAAAGTGCTGGGATTACAGTCATGAGCCACCGCACCCGGCCGGAATGTAGACATTCCTAAAGCCTTGGACCTATGCTTTTTACTTGTATTTCTTTTATTTTTTATTATTTTATTATTACTTTTTTAAAGGCAGCTGGAGAGGCTGCTTAGGTCAATTCTTTTCTTTTCTTTTTTTTTTTTTTTTTTTGAGACAGGATCTTGCTCTGTTGCCTAGGCTAGAGTGCAGTGGCATGATCATAGCTCACTGTACCTTGAATTGCTGGCTCAAGTAATCCTACAGCCTCAGTCTCCCAAGTAGCTAGGACTACAGGTGCATACCAGCATGCCTGGCTGCTACGTTTTTTTCTTTTTATTTTTTTTGAGACGGAGTCTTGCTCTGTCGCCAGACTGGAGTGCAATGGCGTGATCTCGGCTCACTGCAACCTCTGCCTCCCGGGTTCAAGCGATTCTCCTGCCTCAGCCTCCCAAGTAGCTGGGACTACAGATGCACGCCACCACGGCCAGCTAATATTTGTATTTTTAATAGAGACGGGGTTTCATCATGTTGGCCAGGATTGTCTTGATCTCTTGACCTCGTGATCCACCTGCCTCAGCCTCCCGACAGGGTGGCATTACAGGTGTGAGCCACCGCCCCTGGCCTCCTACATATTCTTTTTAAGAAATGTTAAAGACTATACTTTAGGGATCATCTCTATAGTTTGTTGCTAAGAAAGTTTCTCTGGGCCGGGCGCGGTGGCTCAAGCCTGTAATCCCAGCACTTTGGGAGGCCGAGACGGGCGGATCACCAGGTCAGGAGATCGAGACCATCCTGGCTAACCCGGTGAAACCCCGTCTCTACTAAAAAAATACAAAAAACTAGCCGGGTGAGGTGGCGGGCGCCTGTAGTCCCAGCTACTCGGGAGGCTGAGGCAGGAGAATGGCGTGAACCCGGGAGGCAGAGCTTGCAATGAGCTGAGATCCGGCCACTGCACTCCAGCCTGGGTGACAGAGCGAGACTCCGTCTCAAAAAAAAAAAAAAAAAAGAAAGTTTCTCTGAATGTGTACAAAAATCAAATCAAAATGGATTAAAGACTTAAATCTAAGACCTCAAACTATGAAACTACTACTAAAAAAACATTGGGGGAAATCTCCAGGATATTGGTCTGGGCAAAAATTCCTTGAGCAATACCCCATAAACACAGGCAACCAAAGCAAAAATGGACAAATGGGATCACATCAAGTTAAAAAGCTTCTGCACACCAAAGGATACCATCAACAAAGTAAAGAGACAACCCACAAAACGGGAGAAAATATTTGCAAACTACCCATCTGCAAGGGATTAATAACTAGAATATATAAGGAGCTCAACTCTACAGGAAAAAACTAATAATCCAATCAAAAAATGGGCAAAAGATTTGAATAGACATTTCTCAAAAGAAGACATACAGATGGCAAACAGGCATATGTAAGGTACTTAACATCATTGATCATCAGAGAAATGCAAATCAAAACTACCATGAGATATCATCTCACCCCAGTTCAAATGGCTTATTTCTAAAACACAGGCAATCACAAATGCTGGCGAGGATGTGGAGGAAAGGGAACCCTCCTACACTGTTGTTGGGAATGTAAATTAGTACAACCACTATGGAGAACAGTTTGGAGGTTCCTACACTGCTGGGTATATGCTCAAAAGAAAGGAAATCAGGCTGGGCACAGTGACTCATGCCTGTAATCTCAGCACTCTGGGAGGCCTAGGCCGGCGGATCACTTAAGGTCAAGAGTTCAAGACCAGCCTGGCCAACATGGTGAAACCCCATCTCTACTACAAATACAAAAATTTGCCGGGCATGGTGGCCCATACCTGTAACCCCAGCTACTTGGCAAGCTGAGGCAGGAGAATAGCTTGAACCCGGGAGATGAAGGTTGCAGCAAGCCAACGTCGCACCACTGCACTCCAGCCTGGGCGACAGAGCAAGACTGTCTCAAAAAAAATTAAAATTAAAATTAAAAAAGATGAATGGGGCTGGGCGCGGTTGCTCACACCTGTAATCCTAGCACTTTGGGAGGCCGAGCCGGAGTTGGGCAGATCACCTGAGGTCAGGAGTTCGAGACAAGCCTGGCTAACATGGTGAAACCCTGTTTCTGCTAAAAACACAAAAATTTAGCCGAGCATGGTGGCGCATGCCTATAATCCCAACTACTCAGGAGGCAGGAGAATTCCTTGAACCTGGGAGGCAGAGGTTGCAGTGAGCTGAGATCATGCCACTGCACTGCAGCCTGGGTGACAGAGCAAGACTCCATCTCAAAAAGAAGAAAAAAAATGATGAATGGATAAAATGTGGTACATATACACAATGGATTACTATTCAGCCATAAAAAAGAATGAGATCCTGTCATTTGCAACATCATGGGTTGAACTGGAGGTCATTATGTTAAGTGAAATAAGCTGGGCACAGAAAGACAAATACATGCAAAGAGAATCGCATGTTCTCACTTATTTGTGGGATCTAAAAATCAAAACAATTGAACTCATGGACCTCTAGAGAGTAGAAGGATGGTTACCAGAGGCTAGAAAAGGTAGTGGGAGGGTGGGGGGGAGTGGGGATCTCTAATGGATACAGAAATAAAATATCAGGATAAATAAGACCTACTATTTGATAGCAAAACAGGGTGACTATAATCAATAACTTAATTGTGTATTTTATTTTTTTGAGACACAGTCTTACTCCATCACCCAGGCTGGAGTGAGTGCATTGGTGCCATCTCGGCTCACTGGAACCTCCACCTCCCCATTTAAGCGATGCTCCTTCCTCAGCCTCCCAACCGAGTTGCTGGGATTACAGGTGCCCACCACCATGCCCGGCTAATTTTTTTTGTTTTGTTTGTTTTGTTTTGTTTGAGACGGAGTTTCACTCTCACCAGGATGGAGTGCAGTGGTGCGATCTCAGCTCACTGCAACCTCCGACTCCCTGGTTAAAGCGATTCTCCTGCCTCAGCCTCCATAGTAGCTGGGATTACAAGTACGCGCCACCATGCCCAGCTAATTTTTGTATTTTTAGTAGAGACGGGACTTCACCATGTTAGCCAGGACGGTCTTGAATTCCTGATCTCAGGTGATCTGCCCCACCTCGACCTACCAAAGTGCTGGGATTAAAGGCGTGAGTCAGCACGCCCGGCCTGGGTTCAAGCAATTCTTATGTCTCAGCCTCCTAAGTAGCTGGAATTATAGGTACCCGCCACCATGCCCAGCTAACTTTTGTATTTTTAGGAAAGACGTGATTTAGCCATGTTGGCCAGGCTTGTCTCGAACTGCTGGCCTCAAGTGATCTGCCCGCCTCAGCCTCCCAAAGTGCTAGGATTAATTGGATTGTTTGTAACTCATAGGATAAATGCTTGAGGGGATGGATACCCCATTCTCCATGATGTGCTTACTTCACACTGCATGCTTGAAACAAAATATCTCATGTACTCCATAAATATATATACCTACTATGTACCCACAAAGATTAAAAAAAATTTTTTTTGAGATGGAGTCTTGCTGTGTTGCCCAGGCTGGACTCTGCCTCCCGGGTTCAAGCGATTCTCTTGCCTCAGCCTCCCTGAGTAGCTGGGACTACAGGTGAGCGCCACCATGCTCAGCTAAATTTTGTATTTTTTTAGTAGAGACGTGGTTTCACCATGTTGGCCAGGCTGGTCTCAAACTCCTGACCTCGCGATCCGCCCGCCTCCGCCTCCCAAAAATGCTGAGATTACAGGCATGAGCCACCGCACCAGGCCTAAAAATTTTTTTTTTTTATTAAAAAATATATATCCGGCCGGGCACGGTGGCTCACGCCTGTAATCCCAGCAGTTTGGGAGGTCGAGGCGGACGGATCAAGAGGTCAGGAGATCGAGACCATCCTGGCGAACACGGTGAAACTCCGTCTCTACTAAAAATACTAAAAAAAAAAAAAAAATGAGCCGGGCGTGGTGGCGGGCGCCTGTAGTTCCAGCTTCTCCGGAGGCTGAGACAGGAGAATGGCTTGAACCCGGGAGGCGGCGGAGCTTGCAGTGAGCCGAGATCGCGCCACTCACTCCAGCCTGGGCGACAGAGCGAGACTTCGTCTCAAAAAAAGAAAAAAAAATACATATATATATTCTTCCAGCTCAGAAAAGTTAACTGATCCCTTCTTTATACTCTCTAAGTTCCGTTCATTCTGGTGGCATTTATAAACCAACGATTCCCAAAACATCTTCAGTGCAGGTCCCTTATAAGGATGACCAGCTTCCTACCTGTCATTCCCACTTACATGACTTAGCAAGATCTCAAAATGAACGTGTCCAGAACAGCTCCTACCTTAGGAGCCTACCCCATCTCAGTAAGTGGCCCCAATATTTATTCGATTGATCAAGTGAGAATCTTAGGAATCCTTGACACCACCCTCTCCCTCAATCCCCATGTCCAACCTACCACCAAACCCTTCAAAACAAAACCCAAGTCCACAGTCGTTTCCAACTCCATTGCCTTCCACCCTTTTTCAACGCAGCCGCACCCACATCTCATCCTAAACGACCGCAGCAGCCTCTGAAACTAGTCTCAACACGCCCGGATGTGCCGACGCCGCAGACCCCCTTCCCCCAACCCAAGGTCGGAGGCGGGTCAGTTAGGGTCTGCGGATGAAGGCAGCCTGCGGGAGCCTCCCAGACTCGTTGCCCTAGGCGCGGCAGCAAACACGTAAGTCTAGTCGCCCGACGTTGTTTCGGCGCTCAGAAACAACGTAAAGTAAAGGGGCGGGGCAGCGTTTTACAAACCGTACCGTGAATCTTTGCGATTTCTCTTTCCAGCCAGCGCCGAGCGATGGGTGAGTGTCGCTCTGCGTTTAGGCGCGTGATGGGGGGGTTGAGCTCAATCAGGCCCCATCCTGCTTCACAGCCTACTGAGGAGTCCAGGCGCCCCGACCCCCGGCCAGGGACAGCCACAAGGAGTGGTGGCCCTCGGGTTTCGGCCGCCGAGCCCCTCTCTGGGGGCTGCGAAGGCTCTGGACTCCGAGTTCCGGGCCGCGGGCTGCAGGCTCCAAGCGGCGCTAACATGGCTGCCGCGCGGTGGTGGCCCCGGCCGGGCCGCACGTGTATGATGACGACTCGGTAATGCTGCATACTCCCGAGTGCGCGGTGGGGAAGCCAACCTTGGAGAGCTGAGCGTGCGGCCTGCCGGCGCGGGGGTCGGGAGCTGGCGAGTCGCTACCACCGAGTTACAGTGGCTCAAGCTTCCTTCCCCGCTTCCACATGCAGGCATTTCTCGGGACAACTGGCACAAGCGCCGCAAAACCGGGGGCAAGAGAAAGCCCTACCACAAGAAGCGGAAATATGAGTTGGGGCGCCCGGCTGCCAACACCAAGGTGGGTGCGAGCGTGGGCCTGTCCGCCCGGGAGGTCGCCTTCCCCGGCTCTCCAGCGTGCTCGGGCCTCTCCGTGTGACAGTTGTGCGTTCTTTCTTGGGCTCTGATTTCTCTGTAATAGGGCCTGGGTGTCCTTCCCCCTTTACCTGCTGTATAAGTAAGTACCAAAGAGGGAATGCTCCCTCAGGCCCCCAACCCCGGAGCTTAGGGTCTCAGAAGGATACTGTGTGGGGGACTTGAGCTTCTGGAGAGGGTGGCACCTCGGCTAATAGAATCCTAGTCTTTTGGGTTTTTTTTAACAGAGGCTTAATTTTTAGCATTTGGGGTCAGGCTTTCCTCTTGGAGGCAAGTAAGGTGATGAAAAAGAATCCTTAGGCGTGGTTGTGGCCGTCTTGGTCACCTGTGTGCCACTTGCCAATGCAAGGACTTGTCATAGTTACACTGACTGTTGCCTCCTTCCTGCCGCGGTTCCTCTCCCTTTCTTGCCTTGCTCTCCTTGGTAACCTAGTTCCTGTAACCTTGTGTTTTCCAGATTGGCCCCCGCCGCATCCACACAGTCCGTGTGCGGGGAGGTAACAAGAAATACCGTGCCCTGAGGCTGGACGTAGGGAATTTCTCCTGGGGCTCAGAGTGTGAGTGAGGCCCTTTGGGAGTGGGTGGGAAAATGCACCTAAACCTTCTTAAGATTTACCAAGTGGGCCTGGTGCGGTGGCTCGTGCCTGTAAGCCCAGCACTTTGGAAGGCCGAGACGGGCGGATCACCTGAGGTCAGGAGTTCGAGTCCAGCCTGGGCAACAGAGCGAGACTCTCAGAAAAAAAAAAAAAAAAAAGATTCAAGTGCTTTTAGCAGGTAGTCTGTGGCTTAGACCAAGGCATTTGAAGTTTCTTCTTGCTGAAAGATCTTAAGGTAGCTGGAGAGGTTCTCTCCACCCAGGCTGTCCTCCTTCAATCTCTTTTTTTGAGACTGGGTCTCTGTTGCCCAGGCTGGAGTGCCAGTGGTGTGATCTTGCCTCACTGCAACTTCCGCCTCCTGGGTTCAAGTGATTCTTCTGCCTCAACCTCCCAAATAACTGGGATTACAGGCATGCGCTATCACACCTGGCTACTTCTGTATTTTTAGTAGAGAAGGAGTTTCACCATGTTGGCCAGGCTGGTCTCAAATTCTTGGCTTCGCGTGAGCCACTGTGCCCGACCTGCTCTGATCTCTCTCAACTCTGCAGCCTGAGAGATTGGGGCTGATAAAGACTGGTTGCCAAACATCACTAGAAACGTGGGTTAGGGGTTTATGGAAGACGAACTGATGCCCCATGGCTTGTAAAGGCTGGGCGTTCCCTTATTTCTCCTTAAGGCCTCATGGGGCTGAAGAACCTGGAGGGGTGTGCCAGAGCCATTTGTCCTCCAGTTTACTTGATGCCAAATTTCTCCTGTGAGCAGGTTGTACTCGTAAAACAAGGATCATTGATGTTGTCTACAATGCATCTAATAATGAGCTGGTCCGTACCAAGACTCTGGTGAAGAATTGCATCGTGCTTATCGACAGCACACCGTACCGACAGTGGTACGAGTCACACTACGCGCTGCCCCTGGGCCGCAAGAAGGGAGCCAAGCTGGTGCGTGTTACTTCTCTGTAGGGGTTGTGGGAAGGGCAGCCTGACTCCAGCCTTCTCGTGATGAAACCTCTGTCCAGTTCTGCTACTGAAGGGAGAGAGATGAGAGCCTTTAGGCTGAGGAAGGCCAGCACTGGGGTGTGCAGGGTTCGAAAAGGCTCCCAAGGCCTGCCTGCCTTCCCTGAGCTCATAAATTTGTATCCCCTTTTCAGACTCCTGAAGAAGAAGAGATTTTAAACAAAAAAAGATCTAAAAAAATTCAGAAGAAATATGATGAAAGGAAAAAGAATGCCAAAATCAGCAGTCTCCTGGAGGAGCAGTTCCAGCAGGGCAAGCTTCTTGGTGAGAAGGCTGTTGTGTTGGAGGTGGGGAGTTGCAGAGATCAAGTGTGTTGAGTCACTTTTCCCTTGTCTAAGTCCTTTGCCAGCCATGTGGTCTAAAGGGTTCACCAATAACAGGCTGTGAGCAAAATGGGGAATGTTTCACCGTCCTATTCATGTGAGGCTGAAATGGAAAGCATTGGGTAGAAGAGCCTGCATAGGCCCATGCTTGGAGTTTTAGTATTTGGGGAAGTCCCTTCCCAGGCTGAGGGGGCTGTCTCAGTGATGAAAACTTTGTCCAGTTCTGCTACTGACAGTAAGTGACGATAAAGTGTGTCTGAGGAGACAGCTGGCTTCATGCTTGCCCCTAGGATACCTAAACCCACAGAGATTCTTAAGGGGGTGGAGAGGTTTGGGTGGGGCCACCTTGTCATGGAGCTAAGGATCACCTACTCTCTTCCAGCGTGCATTGCTTCCAGGCCGGGACAGTGTGGCCGAGCAGATGGTTATGTGCTAGAGGGCAAAGAGTTGGAGTTCTATCTTAGGAAAATCAAAGCCCGGAAAGGCAAATAAATCCTCGTTTTGTCTTCACCCGTGTAATAAAGGTGTTTATTGTTCTGTTTCCCCATTTGTGTTGCCTGAATATTTGACTATTTGCTTTATTTCCTTGCCCTGCAAAACTGATCTGGGTGGGTGGCTGCAACCCATTGCTTTCCCTCTACCTCCTACTGTCTTGATCCAGACTCACCACACTGTAAAGTCCCTGTTCTCAACTCCATGTCCCTGAAGGCTAGATTTATAATGTGGGCTGTGTCTATAGTGGGAACATTTCTCCACGTTTTGGTGGGGATAGGGATGTGGCAGAGGCTATGAGAGGGGGTATCCCAACCTTGGGGTTCAACAATGTTGTGCTGACTGAGTCATGATTAGAATCTCAGGCTATATTGCTTCTAAAAAGTTGTAAGGATCCTGCACCCACTGTAAGATTAACAGTGATTTCTGCCTTGCTTGGTCTCCAAGGGTCACTTTGACTTAAACTTGTCCTGTCAAATGCTTACCTTTAGTCTTGACCTGCTTGACATCTGCACTTGGATTTTTTTTTGAGATCTCCGTCACCCAGGATGGAGTGCAGTGGCATGATCTTGGTTCACTGCAGCCTTGACATTGGGGCTCAGGTGATACTGCCTCAGCCTCCCAAGTAGCTGAGATGATAGGCGCTACACCTTTTTTTTTTTTTTTGAGACGGAGTTTGACTCTTGTTGCCCAGCCTGGAGTGCAATGGCACGATCTTAGCTTACCACAACCTCCGCCTCCTGGGTTCAAGCGATTGTTTTGCCGCAGCCTCCCAAGCAGCTGGGGTTATAGGCATACGCCACCACGCCCAGCTAATTTTGTATTTTTAGTAGAGACGGGTTTCAGGCTGGTGCTGAACTCCTGACCTCAGATGATCTGCCTGCCTCAGACTCCCAAAGTGCTGGGATTGCAGGCGTGAGCCACCATGCCTGGCCTATACCCATTTTTTTGAATTGTTTTTTTTGGTAGAGACAGGGTCTCACTTAATTGCCCAGGTCTTGAAATCTTGGGCTCAAGCAATCTTCCCACCTTTGTCTCCCAAAGCACTAGGTTTCAGGCATAACCCACCACACCCAGCTTTGCACTTGGGTTTTTTGTTTTTTGAGAAAGGAGTCTTTGCTCTGTCGCCCAGGCTGGAGTGCAGTGGCACGATCTCGGCTCACTGCAAGCTACACCTCCTGGGTTCATGCCATTTCTCCTGCCTCAGCCTCCTGTAGCTGAGACTACAGGGACCTGCCACCATGCCTGGCTAACTTTTTGTATGTTTTTAGTAGAGACAGGTTTCACTGTGTTAGCCAGGATGGTCTGGGTCTCCTGACCTCGTGATCCACCTGCCTTGGCCTCCCAAAGTGCTGGGATTACAAGCATGAGCCATCGCGCCCGGCCTGTACTTGGGTTTTTTGTTTGTTTGCTTTTTGGGTGTTTTTAGACAGTCGCTCCGTTGCCCAGGCTGGATTGCAGTGGTGTGTAATCTCGGCTCACTGGAACCTCCGCCTCCTAGGTTCAAGCAATTCTCATGCCTCAGCCTCCTGAGTAGCTGGAATTATAGGTGTGTACTGCCACGCCCAACTAACTTCTTGTATTTTTAGTAGAGACAGGGTTTCACTGTTGGGTAGGGTGGTCTCCAACTCCTGTCCTCAAGCAATCCACCTGCCTTGGCCTCCCAAAGTGCTAGGATTATAGGCATGAGCCATTGCGCCCAGCTTCGTGCTTGGACATTATAATAGGGCTTTCAAAGGCCAACATTTTCAAAACTGAACTCTTGTCTGCCCCCACCTGCCATATTCCTCAGTTTCAAGAGTCAGGATCTCACACTAGGCTGGAGTGCAGTGGAGTGATCATTGCTCACTGTAGTCTCAACCTACTGAGTAGCTGGGACTACAGCTATGGTGCAGGGCCCAGAATGATCATTTTTTGTAGAGATGGGGTTTCATGTTGCCCAAGCTAATCCTGAGCTCCTGGCCTCAAGCAATGCTCCTGCCTTGGCCTTCCAAAGTGCTGGGATTACATGTGTGAGGTGCTGTACCTCACCAAGATTATATTTTTAATGCAACAGCTTCCTGTCTCATCAATGAAAATTGTTACCAAGTATTATGACTTGATGTGACCTAGCTCCTATAGTGACTCCCTCCATCAACCACACAGCCACCCTAGCTTACTGAACATACATGTACACATGCTATTCCCTTTGTTAGGCACACTCCTTCATATATCCACTTGGGGCTGGACACGGGGCATGGTGGCTCATGCCTGTAATCCCAGCACTTTGGGAGGCAGAGGCCAAGGCAGGAGGATTGCTTGAGGTCAGGAGATTGAGACCAACCTGGGCAACAAAGTGACACCCTGTTTCTACAAAAAATCCCCACATGGTTCATTCCCTCCAGGTCTTTGCTATGTCACCCTAGTGAGTTATTGCCGGATCACAATATTCTAAGTTGCAGTTGCCCCTCTGAACTCTTATACTTTGCCCATTTTTTTCTCTTTATTCCTTAATCTGACAAAGTTTGCTCTTTTCCCTTTGGAATGGTACTCCAGGGAAACGAGGATATTTGTTTCCTGCTGTGTCTCTGGCACCTGGAAAAGTGTATGGACATATACTAGATACTCAGATATATGTAAAATTAATTGGGAAAAGAGTCTTGAGATTTTATTAAATTTGAAGTTTGGCCAGGCATTGTGGTTTATGCCTGTAATCCCAGCACTTTGGGAAGCTGAGGCAGGTGGATCACTTGAGGTCAGGAGTTCAAAAACCAGCCTGGCCAACATGGTGAAACCCCATCTCTACTAAACATACAAAAAATTAGCAGGGCGTGGTGGCACGTGCCTGTAATCCCAGCTACTTGAGAGGCTGAGGCATGAGAATCTCTTGAACCCGGGCAGGTGAAGGTTGCAGTGAGCCAAGATCTGTCCATAGAACCAGTGGGTTCTTTTCCCTAAAGTCTTGAAATCCATCCACTCTCCATTTCTACCACCTTCACAGATGACCGTTCTCACCATGGAACAAGGCTTGTAAAAGCTGCAACAACAACAAAAATAAAACAATCCTCAAATACCTTGTGAATGAATGGCTATCATTGTGGGGTGCTACTGTCTCCACATTATAGATTTGGAAACTTGAGGCTTAGAAATATTCACTATTGGCTGGGCGCGGTGGCTCACACCTGTAATTCCAGCACTTTGGGAGGCCTAGCAGGCAGATCACCTGAGGTCAGGAGTTAGAGACAAGCCTGGCCAACATGGTGAAACCCTGTCTTTACTAAAAATACAAAAAATTAGCCAGGCATGGTGGTGGACACCCAGCTACTTAGGAGGCTGAGGCAGGAGAATTGCTTGAACCTAGGAGGCGAGGTTGTAGTGAGCTGAGATCATGCCACTGCATTCCAGACTGGGTGACAGTGCAAGATTCCGTCTCAAATAAATAAGAAATATTCACTATCCCATGGACATACAGATGGAAAGAAGCAAAGCCAGCATTAGAATCCAGTCAACTGACCCTGCCAGAGGCTGGAGTCTACTCAACTGCACTCTAGGGTCCCCCCTGTCTTCCTCCTTTGTTCTGGCATTTATCCTGTGGCCTTAATATTCAGTTTTGGCCTTCACCGATGTCTTTAGGTGGAGACTGGGATTTAGAAGGTAAGAATCTTAGAGGAGCATAGTTTTACCACAATTCCAATGTAGTGGTCTGTGGCAGACTGTTTCCAGAAGACGTTTTTTTTTTTTTTTTGGAGACAGAGCCTGGCTCTGTAACCGGGAGCTAGAGTGCACTGGAGTGATCTCGGCTCACTGCAACCTCCGCTTCCCAGGTTCAAGCAATTCTCATGCCTCAGCCTCCCAAGCAACTGGGATTACAGGCATCCACCACCACACCCAGCTAATTTTTGTATTTTTAGTAGAGACGGAGTTTTACCATGTTGGCCAGGCTGGTATCTAACTCCTGGCCTCTGGGGATCCGTCCACCTCGGCCTCCCAAAGTGCTGGGATTACAGGCGTGAGCCGCTGTGCCTGGCCACAGAAGGCTTTTTCTGACATCAGCCAAGTGCCCGCAGCGCTGCAGGCCCACCATCGAGATGTGCCTAGGCTTCCACCCGTAAACTGTACTTTTCCCCCTGTGTGGTTGGCGGGAGTGGAGAAGAGTTTGGCACACTGAAGTCCAAATGCTAGGTCTAGGGTGGGTGGTGAATAGCTGCCTTCACATCTGACTTTAATCAGCTTCCCAGACAGATTCCCAAACTCTTCCTTCCTTCATCTTCATCCTACTGCATGCATGCCAATTCAATTTTTTTTTTTTTTTTTTTTGAGACGGAGTCTCGCTCTGTCGCCCAGGTTGGAGTACAGTGGCCGGATCTCAGCTCACTGCAAGCTCCGCCTCCCGGGTTCACGCCATTCTCCTGCCTCAGCCTCCGGAATAGCTGGGACTACAGGCGCCCGCCACCTCGCCCGGCTAGTTTTTTGTATTTTTTAGTAGAGACGGGGTTTCACCGTGTTAGCCAGGATGGTCTCGATCTCCTGACCTCGTGATCCACCCGTCTCGGCCTCCCAAAGTGCTGGGATTACAGGCTTGAGCCACCGCGCCCGGCGCCAATTCAATTTTAAACAATCATAACTGCACAAGTAATAAATATATTCTCGATATAAACAAAAACTAAACAAAACTTTAAAACTTGAATATATTCTTAATGTAAACAAAAACTTGAACATTACAGACAAGGCAAAACTCCCCCAACACACACTGACCCCTCTTCTGAGGAAGGTTACCAGGGTAACGTATACCCCTTCAAGCAGTTTTCACGTGACTTTCAAACTGTGCTTCCTGGACCAGCAGCACAGCATCACCTGGGAACTTGTTAGAAATGCAAGTTATCGGGCGCCATCCCAAATCTAATGTGCCAGAAATGCTGGGAGTGGTGCTCGGCACTCTTTTGACAAGACCTTCCGTGATGCTGATCCTTCCTCAAGTTTGAGAACCACTGGCCTAGCTCCCTGTTGCTCTGAAGCTAACCGTGCACCTGGTCCTCTGTGCCTGGGTTCATTTATTTGTCTAGCTTCACCTCCCCCAAGCAGCCCATCCGACCTTCTCTCCCACCAAAGTGGACACATTCCTAGCCCTGGCTCAGGCCCTTCTCGCCATCTTCTCTTTTAAGTTCTGTCCCTAAATGCTCTGGCCTTCCAGGCACACAGGAAAAGCTGCTCTAATAGAGCTGGCTGGCAGGACCGGGCACGGGAGGGACGGGGGGCAGTGGGTGGGAGGAACCGGGCGGGGGCAGGCAAGACCTCAGGGCTCCAGGGCCTCGTCCCCGGACTCCGCCGTCTCCTCCTCGATGCGGGCTGCGGCCTCAGGGTCGCCGCCCTCCTCGGCCCGGAAGCGTAGCAGATGCGGGGGGCGCGGGGTCCCTCGCGCGCGGCCGAAGTTCCGGAGGCTGATGGCCGGGGAGGGCGCCCCTACGCCCAGGAAGCGGCCGAGCAACGGGGTCTGCGCGGCGGGCGCGGGCCGACCCGGCCCGGGGGACGCCTCCACCTGCAGGCTCTGCTCAGGGTCGTCGCTCATGCTGCGGGCGGGAGAGTGGGCTGAGCCCGGGCACAGGGCGGGAGCGGGGACGCGGGGTCGGCTCTCGGGGAGGGACGGAGGCATCCGTGCCCCAGAGGCTGAGCGAGGACCCGCGTGCCGGGTCAGGTCCGGTCTCCGCCGGCGCAGGCCACTCACCGCAGGTTGAAGGTGGAGCCCAGGAATGAGGGCCGCAGAGACTCGGCCGCCGTGGCCACAGTGTAGGGTGGCTGCGGCTGGTCCTCATCCCAGTACTGGTCCTTCTCAGCAGGGGGAAGGTTCTGGTACATTTCGTCCACAGATAGCAAGGACACCTGGGCCACCAGCAAGTTACAAGGATCCTCCTCTCCTCTCCTCTCCTCTCCTCTCCTTCCCACGGCCGGGCTGAGAGCTGACCGGGAGAGGGGGCCCAGGAGCTGCCCTGGACTCCTGATCTTCCCACCGCCGGACTGAGAGCTGACCGGGAGAGGGGGCCCAGGAGCTGCCCTGGACTCCTGATCCTTCCTGATGCTTGCTCACCTGCAAGTTGCGGTCTATGAGCTGGTTTGTCTCAAAGTCGTCATCATCCTCACCAAACGGGTTGATGATCTGTTCAGCCACCTATAGGTGGCAGAGATAGTGTTTTCTGGGCTCAGAGCCCCACTCTTTGTCCCCAAAGTTGGGGCCCCTGTGCCCACATCTCCACAGAGCAGGCTGGCATGCCCATCTGCAGTGCCCACCTTGAGCCAGCCAGCATAGAAGAAGAACTGCAGCAGAGTGGTGAGAGGCACATACATGTCCGGGTCTCCCAAGGCTGGGGCTGGCTCCTGGTCTGGCTTCAGAAGCTTCTGAGGTTTGGCAGCCCCTGCCTCTGGCTCCACAAACTGGCGGCCAACCAGGGAGAGGGCAAAGAAGGAGTAGACAGCTATGGTCACCACCTGGAGAAGGAAGAGCCAGGCTCAGTGCAGGATGCAGTGGGACAGGGAGAAATGCTGCCCCTGCCTCTGAGGATCTATGGGAAGTCTGACAAGTAATCAAACATGTATCCTGGCGTGGCAGTACCAGTGGGGACAGGGTCACCTTGGTGGGGGTGGTGGAAGGCTTTGAGGATGAACCCAGTGCCTCAGGGGACTGAAATGGTCAGGCAAGTACCATCTCTAATTCTTCTCATCTCACACACAGCACAGGACATACAGTAGGCACTGGGACTGGGGAGGGGAGAGGCAGTTACTTGGGTGTAGACGAGGGGGATGCTGATCCAGTCATAGTGGAATAGCATGCTGCACTTGGCTCGGTACTTGTTCAGCTCCTGGAGGAACAGCAGGAACAGGAAGTCAGCAGAAGCGAGGAAGGAACAGGGGTGCCCAGCACAAACTAGACCTGGGCCGGGCCAGGAGGCTTTTTTCCATTCTGCTTTCAGAGGTGTATTAGGCTGGGGTGCTTGAATCTCAGCTCTGCTAACTAGCTGTGTAACTTAGGCAAATTTAGTTTCCACTCTGTGCCTCAGTTTCCACAACTGTGCAAGGAGGATGATAGTACCTATCTCAGGAGTTGCTGTAAGGGATGAATGAGTTAACATGGGTACAGGGCTTCCAAAAGGCCGAGGTACACAGTTGGTGCCATACAAGTGTTAGGTACTAAAATTATTATTCCTCTTCAAAATTAGAGGGAGGAGGGCAGATAGGTCTGGTCCGGGGCCCACTCACTTCCAAAAGTAGACAGAGAGCGATGTCGTCACGGATTCGCCCGTCCCTCCGGGCCTGGGCCGCCAGATTGGTGAACCAGACGCAGGGCACCCAGTACTTGTTGAAGTCGGATTTCAGGCTCTCAAACTTTTTCCTCTCTTCCTGGGACATGAAACCTGAGGGGGTAAAGCGGAAGGGGTGCAGTTGCAACCTCTGCCGCCGTGGGGGCCTGCTGTTCCGCCGTCTGACTCCCCTCTCTCGCGTCTACCGGCGGTCCCAGGACTCGTGGTTCCGCGTTCCTGCCGCAGTCCAGACCCTTCCCTGGAGCCCCTGCTCCCAGGACTTTCCCAGGCGGCACCTGCATCCAGCCGTGGGCCTGGCCCCCAGAGGCTCCCGGCGGGCGGCGCACCTGCGTCCACCACGTGCTCCATGGTGGGGAAGCGCTTGAGCACGCGGGTGCTGACCGAGCGCAGCACCAGCACCGACGCCAGGTTCGCGTAGCGGATGAGGGTGCGGCGCAGCAGGCGGCCCCGCTGGTCTACGCCGTGCACGCTAGCCGAGATGACGCACATCAGCTGGTCTGGCAGCGGGATGCTTGTGTACTGGGACCACCAGCGGTTCACCACGAGAGTCACATAGAAACCTGCTTGGCCACCGTGGTAGAGGGAGTAGGAAGGGAGGGGTGGAGAGCCTGGGGGTCTGAGCGCCTCGCCTCCCCCAGCAAAGGGCCTCGTCCAAGCCAGTTGAAATGTGGCAGGGGGAAGGAAACATTCAGCTCCAGTACCCTGCTGTGCGAGGCCAGGAGGAGGGAGGAGGGCAAATTTCCTTCAGCAGAGGGAAAATGGGGATTCAAAGCCAGGAGACTGCTTCCCAGGAGGGTGGGGAAGGGGCTGTCACCTCTGTCCAGCTCCCCTCCAGTGCCCAGGGTGGGCTTGTGAGGCCAGCAGGTGTCTTGTGCCTTGCTGGAAGTGAGGGTCCGGCAAGTGATAGGGCCCTGCCCTCCGGAAGTCCTGGACCCAGCACCCAGCTCCTGTGCCTGCTGGGCCTGCTCTGGCTGACCAGGCAGGCTCTGCCACTCTGTTGAGTAATTCTTTTTTTTTTTTTTTTTAAGCAGAGTCTCGCTACATTGCCCAGGCTGGACTGGAACTCCTGGGCTCAAGCGATCCTCTCACCTCAGCCTCTCGAGTAGCTGAGACTGCAGGTGCGTCACCACACCATCTGTTGGGTAATTCTGACCCTCAGGGCTGTCAGCCCAACCCAGAGGTCAGGGAACACAGTAAGGAGGACACAGGGAAAACTAGAAGGGGGCCTTACCCAATACAAAGGACAAGGGGATGAGGTCCGCTGAACGGTTGCAGTACCGGGCCACCTGAGCATACACGTGCTTCTGCTCCTGGGTCAGCAGCAGCCTGGGGAAGGCAGGTGTAGGCTTGGGTTAGAGGGAGGTGGGTGGCCCAGTCTCCCCACTTCCGCCAGCTCTAAGACCCTGCCCTTACCGGTAGGTGATGCTAAGCACAGCGTACAAGGCCCCGAAGAGGAGGAATTCCTTGTAGAGGAGCTTGTAGATGCTTCCCCTCCAACGGAGAAGCAGGCCAGAGAAACCTCCGAAGCGGGCCTCCGCCACTTTGAGGGTATATGAAACCGTCATGGTGCTGGGAGCCTGGGGCAGAAGGTCACAAGAGTTGCCCCTAGGGCTGTCCTTTAGTTCCCCAGACAACATCCCTTCCACTCTGGTCTCACACACCCCAACCTTCACCCTGCATCAGTGGAAAAGGGGTAGGAGCCTGCAGAGCAGAAAAGCACACCCCACCCTCTGCAGAACTCAGTAGTACATGGGCACAGCCAGGCTAGAGCTAGACAAAGTAGAACTGAGTTCTGTGTCCCGTCACGCATGAGGCTTCCTCAAGCTCCTCTTCAGCCTGCAGGGCTAGGGATAACCAGATCCTGAACTGCTGTGGACAAGAGACGCAGCTCCAGCCCAAACCCACTGCTATTCCTTGGGGCCTTGCTCTGGAAGCTGATTAACTAGACTACCAGGGCCCAGAGCACTCTCACCCCCATCCCATACCTGCCTACCTGGTCTGGGCAGCAGCCCGTGTGGAAGAACTGGGCTAGACTTCACCCCCCACAGACTTAAGTACCTATGCAGTCCATAAAGTTAGGCTGGACCAAGGCCTATCATTGATGGATTGAAGCTGTCATCCAGCTTCCCCTGATGCTGGGAACTGGGTGTGTCTCCCTACCCCTGTAGGGCTGGGCTGGCCTTTGAGTGACAGAATTGCCACCTATACTGACCCCACAGCTCACACAGAAGACACCATGTCCTTCAAGCCAGTGTGACAGGGGTTATTGTCCCACGTTTCAGGTGGGAAGACAGATGCATGATAAACTGTTACAGTAATACCAGCTGCTGATCACAGAGCACTGACTAAGTGACAGGCACCATGCCAAGGGCACTACTAGGTCATCCTCTCATGAAATCCTCATCACAGCCCCATAAGGTAGGGAATCAATCATCCACATTTCACAGATGAGGCTCCAAAAGGTAAATGACTTGCTCGCAGTCGGCCATACAGCTAGAACATGTTGGAGGCAGGATTCAAAGCTAGGGCTGATGGACTTCCAAGGCTGGAAGTGGCCTAGCAAGGGCATGAGCTCCAGGACCCATCCTGTGCACTGGCCACACTCCCAGGCTTCTTGTACACGGTCTGGAGGTCTTGGTCAGGCTCTTCCCCGTCCATGCCACGGGGCTGACAGCCACAGATCTGGAAGCTCAGGCCTAGGAGTGCAGGCCCCGTTAAGCCCTGTGTCCAACATCCTGACTCCTAGGGGTGCCCAGGATTTGAGTGGCCACTTTTACCTCTGGGCCTCGATTTCTTCATCTAACAAACAGAGGAAGTAATACCTAAGGCACCCATAGAAATAGAACCGCCAGGCAAGGTGGCTCACGCCTGTAATCCTAGCACTTTGGGCAGCCTTGAGGCAGTCGGATCACTTGAGGTCAGGAGTTCGAGACTAGCCTGGCCCAACATGGTAAAACCCTGTCTCTACCAAAAATATAAAAATTAGCTGGGCATGGTGGCACGAACCTGTAGTTCCAGGTACGTGGGAGGCTGATGCAGGAGAATTGCTTGAACCTGGGGAGGCGCAGGTTGCAATGAGTCGAGCTCGTGCCACTGCACTGCGGCCTGGGAAAAAAAAAGAAAAAAGAGAGAGAGAAAGAGAGAAAGAAAGAAAGAAAGAGAATCTCAATGGGAGAATCCCTTGAACCCGGGAGGGAGAGGTTGCTGTGAGCTGAGATTGTGAGATTGTGCCACTGCATTTCAGCTTGGGTGACAAAGCGAGACTCTGTCTCAAAAAAAAAAAAAAAAAAAAAGGGCCGGGCACTGTGGCTCATACCTGTAGTCCCAGCACTTTGGGAGGCAGAGGCAGGCAGATCACCTGAGATCGGGAGTTCGAGATCAGCCTGACCAACATGGAGAAACCCCATCTCTACTAAAAATACAAAATTAGCTAAGCATGGTGGCACAAGCCTGTAATCCCAGCTACTTGGGAGCTGAGACAGGAGAATCGCTTGAACTCGGGAGGCAGAGATTGCAGTGAGCTGAGATAATGCCATTGCACTCCAGCCTGGGCAACAAGAGTGAAACTTTGTCTCAAAAAAAAAAAAAAAAAAGAAAGAAAGAAAGAAAAGAACAAAGAAATAGAACCTCAAAATGTAAGAGAATTGGCAGCTCACTTACCGTCCCAGACCGTCCCAGTGCTGAGGCAAGTGAATACTGAAAAATCCCAAGAGTGGTGGTCCTGCCTCTGTCTTGCTTTGGGAAGCTCCTCCCCCTGCACCATGAGCTGGTTCCCTTCTGCAAGTTTCCTAAAGAGAGGAAGCACAGAGAGGTGATTAGGAGCACAGGCTTGGGAGTTGGACAAACCTGGGTCTGAATCCCAGCTCTCTGTAACTGCAAGTTACCTATCTCTCTGAACCTCAGTTTCCTCCTCTGCAAAGCAGGATCAAGAATGCCTAACCTCGGCCGGGCACGGTGGCTCAAGCCTGTAATCCCAGCACTTTGGGAGGCCGAGGCGGGCGGATCACTAGGTCAGGAGATCGAGACCATCCTGGCTAACACGGTGAAACCCCGTCTCTACTAAAAAATACAAAAA
This sequence comes from Macaca fascicularis, assembly GCF_037993035.2. Classification (NCBI taxonomy): domain Eukaryota; kingdom Metazoa; phylum Chordata; class Mammalia; order Primates; family Cercopithecidae; genus Macaca; species Macaca fascicularis. The sequence continues at coordinate 189,954,418 of NC_088375.1, read as the reverse complement.
ACTAGCCGGGCGAGGTGGCGGGCGCCTGTAGTCCCAGCTACTCAGGAGGCTGAGACAGGAGAATGGCCCGAACCCGGGAGGCGGAGCTTGCAGTGAGCTGAGATCCGGCCACTGCACTCCAGCCTGGGCGACAGAGCAAGACTCCGTCTCAAAAAAAAAAAAAAAAAAGAATGCCTAACCTCATGGGGCAATTTTGAGTATTCACAGAAACAATGCCTACGGCCTAGAGCACTGTGGCTTGGGCTGCTGTTACTATGAAAATTTGAATCTGTTCTCTTTGGTTTCCTACTACTGGTCCACTCTTGCCTCCCAAGCCTTCCAAGCCAGACAGTCCTTGAGAAATGAGGAGGCAGAGACCTTTCCCTCATGTCCTGCTAACCTGCCCCAGACCAAACAGTGCTGGATCCTGGTTTTTAAGTTGGATACACAAGGCCCTCTGAGACTTACCCACCTCTACCCTCATCACCAGCCTCTGCCTAGCTCATTTTTAAGTTTTTGTTTTTTTTTTTTGAGACGGAGTCTCGCTCTGTCACCCAGGCTGGAGTGCAGTGGCAGGATCTCGGCTCACTGCAAGCTCCGCCTCCTGGGTTCACGCCATTCTCCGGCCTCAGCCTCCCGAGTCGCTGGGACTACAGGCGCCCGCCACCTCGCCCGGCTAGTTTTTTTGTGTTTTTTTTTAGTAGAGACGGGGTTTCACCATGTTAGCCAGGATGGTCTCCACCTCCTGACCTCGTGATCTGCCCGTCTCTGCCTCCCAAAGTGCCGAGATTACAGGCTTGAGCCACCGCGCTCGGCCAATTTTTTTTTTTAATTTTAATTTTTGTGAGTGCATAGTAGGTGTATATGCCTAGCTCATTTGTAACTGTTCCTTCAAGGTGTAGCTCAGAGCACCCTCTAGGAAGCCTTCCATGATCTTTCCCAGGTTACTCCTCAAAACCCTCTGGGTTTTGTCTCTTGCAGCAGTTAATCACAGTGGTCTATGATCTGTTCACAGGGAGATCTCTCCTCTAGCCTGTGAGATGCCTGAGAAGTTTTGAATTTGATTCATCTAGGTAAAGCTAGATTACAGTGGCTCATGCCTGTAATCCTGACACTTTGGGAGGCTGAGGTGGGAGGATCACTTAAGCGCAGGAGTTTGGGACCAGCCTGGGCAACATAGTGTGACCTGTCTCTACAAAATATTGTTTAAAATTAGCTGGGTATGGTGGTGTGCGCCTAGAGTCCAGGCACTTAAGAGGCTGAGGTATGGCCGGGCGCGGTGGCTCAAGCCTGTAATCCCGGCACTTTGGGAGGCTGAGACGGGCGGATCACGAGGTCAGGAGATCGAGACCATCCTGGCTGACACGGTGAAACCCTGTCTCTACTAAAAAATACAAAAAAACTAGTCGGGCGAGGTGGCGGGCACCTGTAGTCCCAGCTACTGGGGAGGCTGAGGCAGGAGAATGGCATAAACCCGGGAGGCGGAGCTTGCAGTGAGTTGAGATCCGCCCACTGCACTCCAGCCTGGGCGACAGAGCAAGACTCCGTCTCAAAAAAAGAAAAAAAAAAAAAAGAGGCTGAGGTGGGAGGATCACTTGAGCCCAGGAGTCTGAGGCTGCAGTGAGCCTTGATACAGCCATTGCACTCCAGCTTGGGTGACAGAGTGAGACCCTGTCTCAAAACAAAACAAAAAAAAACAGCAAAAAAAAAAAAAAAAAAGAAAAGAAAAAGTTGGGGAGGAAAACTTGAAACCAAGCAAGCTTCTTTTTCTTTCTTTCTTCTCATCCTTCTCTCCTTCTCACCTCCCTCCACCCACTCTTTTGTTTTCCATTTCTCTCTTCCCTTTTAAGATGAAAGACATCTGGTCCCCCAGCCCCTCCCTACTATTTTGTGAGATTTCCCAGATGAGGCAAGATGTGGAAAACTACTCATGGCCTGACTGGAGTTACGTTCTCCTTCCAGGTCTCCCATGTGAGATGTCAATATAAGGAAAGAACAGGACAGAGAGAGAGAGAGAGAGAGAGAATGTGTGTGTGTCTAGGACCTGACCTGGGGAGGGTGAGATACCAGCTCCTGGGCCTCAGGCATCATGGCCAGGCAGTTCATTCCCATGCTGTGATCTGTGGCTTTCCTAGAGCATCTGGGCTGCTTACCACTTAAAGATGTTCTAGGACTTGGAAAGCCAGGTCCTGGGAGTACAAGAGCTCAGGCTGTGTCTCCCTGACAGCTCTACGCCAGGAAGACCAGCTGGCTGCATTTCAGTCCTGTACCCCACCCGCACCTGTGGCCCTCACACCTCTGCTTGTTCCCAGCCCTGTGGTCTGTGATTTTCCCACAGAGCCCAGGATAAAAGTACATGACCTGAAGCCTCTGCCAGAGGAAGAGGGCGGTCCCCAGGCCCACCCAGTCCCTACCTCCTGAATCACCTTATCTCCCTTCTCTGCTGCTGACCAGTCCCTTTGTTTATGGTGCAGGAGAGGGAACCACTCAGCCCATAAATCACCTGCCCCACCTTTCCTTATCCTCCAGCTCTGCCTCTCCCTCCCTATTGGTCCTGCCCACCCATTCCCCTGTCCCCTCCTCACAACTGAGAGCTGGTTGTATAGCTTGGCAGTGAAATGGATTCTGGAGCCACACTGCCCAGGTTCCCAAGTCCATGCTTCACCGTGGCCACCAAAGTCACCAAGCTTTGTGACCTTGAGAAAGCCAATGAACCTTTTAAATTCCCCATGAGGGCCGGGCGCGGTGGCTCACGCCTGTAATCCCAGCACTTTGGGAGGCCGAGACGGGCGGATCACGAGGTCAGGAGATCGAGACCATCCTGGCTAACACGGTGAAACCCCGTCTCTACTAAAAAATACAAAAAACTAGCCGGGCGAGGTGGCGGGCGCCTATAGTCCCAGCTACTCGGGAGGCTGAGGCAGGAGAATGGCGGGAACCCGGGAGGCGGAGCTTGCAGTGAGCTGAGATCCGGCCACCGCACTCCAGCCTGGGTGACAGAGCGAGACTCTGTCTCAAAAAAAAAAAAAAAAAAAATTAAATAAATAAATAAATAAATAAATTCCCCATGAGAGGCTGGGTGTGGTAGCTCATGCCTGTAATCCCAGCACTTTGGGAGGCCAAGACAGGTGGATCACTTGAGGTCAGGAGTGAGACCAGCCTGACAAACATGGCAAAATCCTGTCACTACTAAAAATACAAAAATTAGCTGGGCTTGGTGGCAGGTGCCAGTAATCCCAGCTACTCAGAAGGTTGAGGTGAGAGAATCACTTGAATCTAGGAGGTGGAGGTTACAGTGAGCCCTGATCATACCATTGCACTCCAGCCTGGCCAACAGAGCAAGACTCCATCTCAAAAAAAAAAAAAAAAAAATTTCCCCATGGGGACATGCGGATGATGATGCCTATCGCATGGAGTGGTTGTGAATATCAGGTGAGTTAATAGTATAAAGTGCTCACAATAGCACTAGGTAAGTGGGAAGTGCTACTGTGGCTATCAGCACATCTCTTATTTCAGGTTGCCTTTATCCCTTCTACCTCTGCACCCACCAAGGATACCTGCCATCTCCTTATTGCTGAAGTCAATAGCCCTTCCCAAGTCCTAACCTTACCTTGCATCTCTCATTCTTGACCCTACTCCGTTGGCCTCTGTGACATGACACTCAAGAGATTCTGGCCCAAGCATGGTGGCTCATGCCTGTAATCCCAGCACTTTGGGAGGCCAAGGCGGGATCACTTGAGTCCAGGAATTCGAGACCAGCCTGGACAACATGGCAAAACCCTGTCTCTACAAAAATACAAAAAATTAGCCGGGTGTGGTGGTGCATGCCTCTAGTCCCAGCTACTTGGAGGCTGAGGTGGGAGGATCGCTTGAGCCAGGAGGTCGAGGCTGCAGTGAGCTGTGATTGCACCGCCTGCACTCCAGCCTGGGTGACAGAGTGAGACTCCATCTAAACAAACAACGACAAAAGACAGAGAGAACAAGAAGACAAGAGAATAAGCTCACAGCCCCAGCCCGGGTGTAGGCCCACCCAGCCCGTTGAGGGAGCCACAAGACAACAGCAAGAAAGGCCAGATGGGATTTCATTTTGTGCCTGAGTGGTGGCCCCTGCCAGGGTCCTGTGTGGCAGAGGTTAGAGAGGTAACATGGCCATGGATCAGACAGCCTGAGCTCAACCTTAAACCCCAGCCTGGGAGGAGAAGGGAACCCAGTCTTAGGCTCAGCACATATGTGCTTGGCAGGAGCTCCTCAGCTTTGGGGAGGAGGCTCTAGGGAACCAGGCCACGAGGGCAAATCAGCTTTCTCTCCCAAGGAGCCTGTCCTAGCCCCCTCCTTCCCACTTCCCAGACCCACTGCCTGGCTATATTGTCAGACTTCACCTGAACTCACCAGGTTCAAAACTTAGGGCAGCTTGGGAACTTGGCAAATTGGGGGAGGAGCAAGTAGACCTTCACTCCTCCACACACATTGCAAAGCCTTTGGAGGTCTGGCCCCTGGACTGTTCCAGTCACCCTTCCCCCTTTCCTCCAGCTACTCTAAACTTTCAGTTTTTCCAAGGACCAATAGCTCTCACTCCAGGCCTCAAGGAGCATACTTTCTCCTCCTGTCCATCCTGTTCCTGGCTAACTCCTCCTCAGCTCTCAGGTTTCAACTTAGAAATTTCAGCCTACGTACATTCCCCAAACTGGGTGTGATCCCACCTCTGGGATCTCATAGGCCACCCCCATACCCTGTCTGTCTTCACCACTATAGCACTAATTACAGTCCAGTGTTGTTGTCCTACCTACAGGTCACTCCAGGGTGCAGCACAGGACCTGACACATAGAGGCTGCTCAAGAAAACATTTGTTGAAAAAATGGACAAGTGGCCTGGCGCAGTGGCTCATGTCTGTAATCCCAGCACATTGGGAAGCCTAGGCAGGCGGATCACTTGAGGTCAGTAGTTCAAGACCAGCCTGACCAACATGGTGAAACTCCATCTCTACTAAAAATACAAAAATTAGCCAGGCGTGGTGGCGGGGGCCTGTAACCCCAGCCACTCGGGAGGCTGAGGCACAAGAATCTCTTGAACCCGGGAGGTGGAGGTTGCAGTGAGCTGAGATTGTGTCACTGCACTCCAGCCTGGGCAACAGTGTGAGACTCTGTCTAAAAAAAAAAAAAAAAAAGTTAGCTCGGTGTGGTGGTGCATGCCTGTAATCCCAGCTACTTGGGGGGCTGAAGCAGGAGAATTGCTTGAACCCAGGAGGCGGAGGTTGCAGTGACCTGCCATCCTGTCACTGCATCACTGCACTCCAGCCTGGGTGACAGAGCGAGACTCTGTTTAAAAAAAAAAAAAAAATTAGCTGGGTGTGGTGGCATGCACCAGCTGTAGTCCCAGCTACTTGGGAGGCTGAGTTGGGAGGATTGCCTGAGCCAGGGAGGTGGAGGCTTCAGGGAGCCAGGATTACGCCACTGCACTCCAGCCTGGGCCTCAGAGTGAAACCTTGTGTCAAAAAACAAAAAAAACAGAGTGTGTTAGATCTTGCTAGACTTGGTGATATAATTAAGAGGCCGTTATGGGCAGAACTGTGCCCCCTTCCAAAATTCATTTTTATATATATATATTTTTTTCTTTTTCTTTTTCTTTTTCTTTTCCTTTTTTTTTTTTTTTGAGACAGAGTCTCGCTCAGCCACCCAGGCTGGAGTGCAGTGGCGCGATCTCGGCTCACTGCAACCACCGTCTCCCGAGTCCAAGCAATTCTCCTGTCTCAGCCTCCCGAGTAGCTGGGATTACAGGCACCTGCCATCATGCCTGGCTAATTTTTGTATTTTAGTAGAGACAGGGTTTCACCACGTTGGTCAGGCTGGTCTCGAATTCCTGACCTCAGGTGATCCGCCCACCTCAGCCTCCCAGTACTGGGATTACAGGCATGAGCCACCGCACCCAGCCCTATATATATATTTGAGACAAGCTCTCTGTTGCCCAGGCTGGAGTGTAGCAGCATGATCATGACTCACTGTAGCCTAGACCTCCAGGGCTCAAGGGATTCTCCCACCTCAGCCTCCCAAGTCGCTGGGATTACAGGTGTGCACCACCACACCCCAGCTAATTTTTGTTTTGTTTTGGAGACAGAATCTCCATCTGTCACCCAGGCTGGCATGCAGTGGTGTGATCTCAGCTCAATGCAACCTCCATCTCCTGGGTTCAAGTGAGTCTTATGCCTCAGGCTCCCGAGTAACTGGGACTACAGGCGTGAGCCACTAGGCCCCGATAAATTTTGTATTTTTTTTTTTAAGACGGAGTCTCACTCTGTCACACTCAGGCTGGAGTGCAGTGGCATGCTGCCTCCTGGGTTCAAGCGATTCTCCTGCCTCAGCCTCCAGAGTAGCTGGGATTACAGGCGCCTGCCGCCATGCCTGGCTAACTTTTTTTTTTTTTTTTTTTTTGAGACGGAGTCTCGCTCTGTCGCCCAGGCTAGAGTGCAGTGGCCGGATCTCAGCTCACTGCAAGCTCCGCCTCCCGGGTTCATGCCATTCTCCGGCCTCAGCCTCCCCAGTAGCTGGGACTACAGGCGCCCGCCACCTCGCCCGGCTAGTTTTTTGTATTTCTTTTTTTTTTTTTTTTTTTTTGAGACGGAGTCTCACTCTGTCGCCCAGGCTGGAGTGCAGTGGCGCGATCTCGGCTCACTGCAAGCTCCGCCTCCCGGGTTCACGCCATTCTCCTGCCTCAGCCTCCCGAGTAGCTGGGACTACAGGCGCCCACAACCGCGCCCGGCTAATTTTTTGTATTTTTAGTAGAGACGGGGTTTCACCGTGGTCTCGATCTCCTGACCTTGTGATCCGCCCGCCTCGGCCTCCCAAAGTGCTGGGATTACAGGCGTGAGCCACCGCGCCCGGCGTTTTTTGTATTTCTTAATACAGACGGGGTTTCACCGTGTTAGCCAGGATGGTTTCGATCTCCTGACCTCGTGATCCGCCCGTCTCGGCCTCCCAAAGTGCTGGGATTACAGGCTTGAGCCACCGCGCCCGGCCTTTTTTTTTTTTTTTTTTTGAGATAGAGTCTCACTTTGTCACCCAAGCTGGAGGGCAATGGCACGATATTGGCTCACTACAACCTCCACCTTCCAGGTTCAAGCGATTCTCCTGCCTCAGCCTCCAGAGTAGCTGGGATTATAGGTGGGTGCCACCACACCAGGCTAATTTTTGTATTATTAGTAGAGATAGGGTTTCACCATGTTGGTCAGGCTGGTTTCGAACTCCTGGCCTCAGGTGATCTGCCTGCCTCCCAAAGTGCTGGGATTACAGGTGTGAGCCACTGTGACTGGCCCAATTTTTGTATTTTTTTTTTTTTTTTTAGTAGAGAACGGGGTTTTACTGTGTTTCCCAGGCTGGTCTCAAACTCCTGTACTCAAGTGATCTGCCTGTCTCAGCCTCCCAAAGTGCTGGGATTACAGGCATGAGCCACCACTGCACGGCCCCCGAATTTATTTATTTTATTATTGTTATTATTATTATTATTATTATTATTATTTTAGACAGAGTCTCCCTCTGTTGCCAGACTGGAATGTAGTGTTGCGATCTCAGCTTACTGCAACCTCCCTCTCCTGGGTTCAAGCAATTCTTGAATCGCTTTTTTGAGACTCTGTCTCAAAAAAAAAAAAAAATATATATATATATATATATATATATATATATATATATTTGAATTTTGGGCCAGGCAGAGTGGCTCACACCTGTAATCCCAGCACTTTGGGAGGGCCGAGGTGGATGGATCACAAGGTCAGGAGTTCAAGACCAGCCTGGCCAATATGGTGAAACCCTGTCTCTACTAAAAAATACAAAAATTAGCTGGACATGGTGGCACGAGCCTGTAATCCAGGCTACTCTGGAGGCTGGGGCAGGAGAATCCCTTGAACCCGAGAGGCGGAGGGAACCCGAGAGGCAGAGGTTGCAGTGAGCAGAGATTGCGTCACTGCACTCCAGCCTGGGCAACAGAGCAAGACTCCGTCTCAAAAAACAAACAAAACAAAACAAAATAAATAACATTGCAAAATTGAATATGCCCTTTGACTCTCTAAATGCCTCAGATCCATTTACCCTGGGGATTTGTCCTTTCTAGCCCCACCACCATCTCCCCCTGGAAGATTGCTGACCTGTAAGGATAAAGACCAGACACTTGAGCAGACACTTAGGGTCTTCCTGCCCATCCCTATCCCCCACTCGCCCTCAGTCATTTTGGCTACTAGTGTTTCTCCACATCTGAGGTTGTCCTGGGTCTCCCTTCAGTGGTCATGAAGGACAAGGTTGGAGAAGTTGGCTCTCATGGGTCTGATGAGGGATTGGGTGGGATCCCTCTAACAGCATATGGAGGGGGATGAAATGGGCATGAGACCAAAGGCCAGGAGAGCAGCAAGGAGCTGTGGCAATCATCCTGACAAGAGAGACTGTGGCCCAGGCCAGGGTGTGAGGGGAAGATAGAGCCAAGGGGATAGATATCAGAGCTATCTGGGAGATAAAATTGACAGGAATCAGGTACTCAGCAAATATTTGTTGACTTTCCTGGCTACTCTTTCTAAAGTAGGCTCTTTGTTTGCTCTTCTGTTTATTCTTCCTCCATAGCACTTTTCACAGCCTGCAATCACCTTCTTTATCTGCTTGCCTATTGTCTGTTTCCATCAAGCAGAATGTAAACTAAATGAGGGCTGCAAGCTTGATTAGTTTTATTTGAGATAGTGTCCAGCACTTAGCAGATGCTCTCAATAAATCTTTTGAGGAATGGCATGGTAATTGATTGGCTGGTGCAGAGGGTGGGCAGAGAGGTGAGAGACAAGGCTAGGAGACCTGTGGTCTTGGGCCTCTGTCTCGGGCATTGCGCAGGGGTCTAGGGGTCCACATGGTCCAGAGACTAGCTGCCCAATTGCCCGTGTCTAGCATTTGAGAAAATCCAATTCCCGGCCAGGCGCGGTGGCTCACGCCTGTAATCCCAACACTTTGGGAGGCTGAAGTGGGCAGATCACCTGAGGCTGGGAGTTCCAGATCAGTCTGACCAACGTGGAGAAACCCTATCTCTACTTAAAAAAAAAAAAAATACAAAATTAGCCGGGTGTGATGGCGCACGCCTGTAATCCCAGCTGCTTGGGAGGCTGAGGCAGGAGAATCGCTTGAACTTGGAAGGCAGAGTTTGGGGTGAGTCAAGATCGCGCCATTGCACTCCAGCCTGGGCAACAAGAGCGAAACTCTGTCTCAAAAAAAAAAAAAAAAAAAAAAAAAAAAGGGCCGGGCGCGGTGGCTCACGCCTGTAATCCCAGCACTTTGGGAGGCCGAGGCGGGCGGATCACGAGGTCAGGAGATCGAGATCATCCTGGCAAACACGATGAAACCCCATCTCTACTATACTAAAAATACAAAAAAAATTAGCCGGGCGTGGTGGCGGGCACCCTGTAGTCCCAGCTTCTAGGGTGGCTGAGCCAGGAGAATGGCGTGAACCTGGGAGGCGGCAGAGCTTGCAGTGAGCGGAGATTGCGCCACTGCACTCCAACCTGGGCGACACAGTGAGACTCCGTCTCAAAAAAAAAAAAAAAAGAAAAAAGAAAATCCAATTCCCATTCACTTTCTGGCCTTCTGGCTGCTGACCCAGGCCCGCGGGTATTTTCAGAGGAAGGGAATTGGGGACCCCGCAGGAACCCGAAATCTGCCCCTCAAGAGTGTAGAAGTGGGTAGCGGAAGATGTGGCCTGGAGCATGGTAAAAGGGTCCAGTCTCTGCTTGACTGGACTCCTAAACCTGGCAAGGCAGCCCTCAGGCCAGGCAAGCCAGGCGCGAGACTGTGCCTTCCTTCCAGGCCCTAAAGAGGGCAGCACTGGGCCGGGCCCCGGGCGAGGGGGAGGGACACACGCGGTCCGGCACACTGAAAGGGGAGTGTCGGGTGACACGCCTGGGGAAAAGCGAGCGCCGCCCCTGCCTCTCAGCTGCTGGCTGGAACGCTGATCTATCTAGTTGCTGGGGGACGCCCCCAGATGCCCGGGCCCCACTCGGACTTCAGCACACGCCCCGAAGGATGGGGAAAGAAAGAGGCCCCCATGAGCGGGACTCGCAGTGGCCAAGGAGGGGTGAGAAGCGGACAGGGATCAGCTGGCCCCGGCGGCCTGGTAGCACCTGCATGGTGACTAGCTGCCGGGCTGCGCCCCGGGGCGCAGCCAGGAGGCGGGGCCTGGCAGTGCGTTGCGGGGGGGAGGAGCTTCTGGGTGATGTAAGGCCGGGCATGGGAGGGGCCTCTCCTCGACTCGCTGCCAGGAAGGGGGCGGGACTCTTGGTGACGAGACGCCGGGGAGGGGGCAGGCGTTCATTGATAAAAACGCTGGGCTCCCCCGGGCGCGAGCGCAGCGTAGCAAATACAGGCAGCGCCACGCGCGGCCGGGGCCGGGCGGAACCGAGAAGAAGCCGGGCCCGCGCTGCGACGCGCCGCCCGCATGGAGCCCGCCACTGGTTTCCTGTCCCCGCGCCCCTTCCAGCGTGCGGCCGCCGAGCCCGCTCCCCCGGCCGGGCCCGGGCCGCCTCCGAGTGCCTTGCCCGGACCTGAGCTGGAGATGCTGGCCGGGCTACCGACGTCAGACCCCGGGCGCCTCATCACGGACCCGCGCAGTGGCCGCACCTACTTCAAAGGCCGCTTGTTGGGCAAGGTGGGCCGGGGGACGTCCGCGGGGTGGTGATGGTGGAGGTGGGGGTCTCGGCCGGCCTCATTTCTGGCACCAAGCCGGGCGTGGCCACTTGACCCCCAACGCGGGGACGCCCGCGGGCCAGAGTCGGCCCCCCTGGAACACCCAGCCTGACGCCCCCTCTTCACAGGGGGGCTTCGCCCGCTGCTACGAGGCCACTGACACAGAGACTGGCAGCGCCTACGCTGTCAAAGTCATCCCGCAGAGCCGCGTCGCCAAGCCGCATCAGCGCGAGAAGGTAGGTCCAGGCTCAGCGGGCGAGGGGTGGGGTGGGGACGGTGGCATGGGAACCATGGAAGGATGACGACCCTGCGCCCTCATCGCAGATCCTAAATGAGATTGAGCTGCACCGAGACCTGCAGCACCGCCACATCGTGCGTTTTTCGCACCACTTTGAGGACGCTGACAACATCTACATTTTCCTGGAGCTCTGCAGTCGAAAGGTGAAAGATGGTGATACCCGCAGGGATGAGGGTGAAGGAGAGAAGAGAGTCTTAAGACCCAAAGCTCGGGCCTTGTTTCTTCCTCTGGGAGCACAGATGGAGGGGAAGGGGGAGGGAGGGCTCACCAGGGGCTGAGGCAGTGGCTCTTTGCAGTCCCTGGCCCACATCTGGAAGGCCCGGCACACCCTGTTGGAGCCAGAAGTGCGCTACTACCTGCGGCAGATTCTTTCCGGCCTCAAGTACTTGCACCAGCGCGGCATCTTGCACCGGGACCTCAAGTTGGGTGAGACTCCTGAGCCTGGAGGATGGGAGGTTGGGGAGGGAGGGAGGAAGGAAGGAAAGAATCTGACACACCTCTCTTTCCCCATCTAGGAAATTTTTTCATCACTGAGAACATGGAACTGAAGGTGGGGGATTTTGGGCTGGCAGCCCGGTTGGAGCCTCCGGAGCAGAGGAAGAAGTGAGTTTTGAAGAAAGGAGCCTGTGTGTGATACAGATGACATGCGTGACAGACAGTGCATATGTATGTGGGAGGCAAGGTGACTGCTTGATGTGTGCATGAGATAAATGGGAAGGGATGAGGGGCTGTTTATGCATGTGTGAAGGTGGAGGTGGCAGCCTGTGTTACCGGGACCAGTGGAGAGGGGTAGAATCCTATAGGTGTGTGACACAGATAGGGTAGGTGACCCTGAGTCCCTGAGACAGATAGGGGTGTACAGATTCTTGGAGGCATATGACTTACCCTTCGTGTGGATAGGGGAAGGTTACAGGCAGCGTGTGTGTGTGTTTGTGTGTGAGAGACAGACTGAGAGTGTGGGAATGGTAGGATATGACACTGGGTGTAAGAAGACCCTGCTGTGGCCATCGTACTTTGTGTGTGTGACACAGACAGCATATGTGGCAGATAAGTGTTTATGGGGGTTGTGACAGCTGGTGTTGGTGTGTGTGTGGCACAAACCATGGGAGGTGACAGCCTGATGACTGTCTGAGAGACAGGAGTGAGGAAGGGGGAAGGGATCAGCTGTGGACTCTCTGTGTTGACCCTGGAGGAGGGGACTGGGCTGGGGGTCAGGCCCTCCCCCTGTCATGAAGAGCAGCTGAGCAGCTGGGCCAGGCGGGTGGGCGGGGACTCAGCTGCCATCCCTGGCATCCATTGTCCCAGGACAAGCAGGAGTTCTCTGGCCTTTGGTGACAGGCAGCTGCTTTGTCTGGACTCACAGTGGGGGAAGGGGTGGGGGGGCTGCTGGGCTGGGTCTCAGCCTTTTCTCCTCCTCCCCACCCTCTTTCAGGACCATCTGTGGCACCCCCAACTATGTGGCTCCAGAAGTGCTACTGAGACAGGGCCATGGGCCCGAGGCGGATGTGTGGTCACTGGGCTGTGTCATGTGAGTCGCAGGGTCCAGGTTCGGCAGCAGACAGGTGGTGGGTGTGTGGGTGGGGTATCCCCTCCACTTTACTCCTGACCCCTTGGCCCTGCCCTATAGGTACACGCTGCTCTGCGGGAGCCCTCCCTTTGAGACAGCTGACCTGAAGGAGACGTACCGCTGCATCAAGCAGGTTCACTACACGCTGCCTGCCAGCCTCTCACTGCCTGCTCGGCAGCTCCTGGCTGCCATCCTTCGGGCCTCACCCCGAGACCGCCCCTCTATTGACCAGATCTTGCGCCATGACTTCTTTACCAAGGTCTGTGGCTCCCCAGACCTCTAAGTCCATCTGCGTATTCCCAGGGATTGAAAGAGTGCAGGTGACAGGGCCCCTGGAGCCCCTCTTCTCTGTTCACACGGCTCCCCTCCCTAGGGCTACACCCCCGATCGACTCCCTATCAGCAGCTGCGTGACAGTCCCAGACCTGACACCCCCCAACCCGGCTAGGAGTCTGTTTGCCAAAGTTACCAAGAGCCTCTTTGGCAGAAAGAAGAACAAGAGTGAGTCTGGGGTGTCAGTGGGTTGAGGGGGCAGAGCAGCAGAGCAGCTTGTCCCATTCATCTCGGGTGTGTGAGTGTGGGTGCCTGGTAACTCCTGGGGAGAGCATGTGCAGTACAGGCACTTGGGGAGGCCAATCTCTGTGTCATCCCTGTGGGAAGTGGAGGGGCTGGGCAGGATACTGAGGATGGTATCATCCTTCACCTCCAGGTAAGAATCATGCCCAGGAGAGGGACGAGGTCTCCTGTTTGGTAAGCGGCCTCATGCGCACGTCGGTTGGCCATCAGGATGCCAGGCCAGAGGTGAGGTGCTCACGTGGACACTGTTCCCCTGACTCACCCCCACCCTAGCAGCTGAGGGAAGCCCAGGATAAAAGGCTGCTGAAGCATCCAACCTCGTGGTGGCCTAATTGGCTGTGTGTCACCAGCCTGGCGGGGCTGACCTGGGGTGCCCTGGGAGGCAGGGCAGGGCCGGGCCATGGACTCAAGGGTTTGGATTTTGGGGCCTGTCTCACTCCCTTTCCCTGCCCAACCCTCCAGGCTCCAGCAGCTTCTGGCCCAGCCCCTGTCAGCCTAGTAGAGACAGCACCTGAGGACAGCTCACCCCGTGGGACACTGGCAAGCAGTGGAGATGGTGAGGAGCCAGGGAGGATGAGAGGTGCCAGAGGTTTCTGGAGCTGAGATCAGGGACCAGAGGGAAGGAGTGGGCAGAGGGGCCTGGCCTGGGTCCTGGGGTGCTAATTCCTAAATCTCCGTGCCCTGTCTCCTTCAGGATTTGAAGAAGGTCTGACTGTGGCCACAGTAGTGGAGTCAGCCCTCTGTGCGCTGAGAAACTGTGTGGCCTTCATGCCCCCAGGTAAGGCTGGGGTCTGGTACATGCTGCTGTCGTGGGAGTTCTGTGGCTGGGAGTTCTGCTCCTGGCAGCCAGGAGCAGGTCCTGACTCCCTCCGTTCCCATGACAGCGGAACAGAACCCGGCCCCGCTGGCCCAGCCAGAGCCTCTGGTGTGGGTCAGCAAGTGGGTTGACTACTCCAATAAGTTCGGCTTTGGGTATCAACTGTCCAGCCGCCGTGTGGCTGTGCTCTTCAACGATGGCACACATATGGCCCTGTCAGCCAACAGAAAGTAAGTGCGGTTATGGGGTGCCTTGTATTCAGGCCACTAACCCAGCAGGGCCGCACCCTCCTGCGTGCTCCTGGGCTCAGGGGTCTGGGTTTCTCAGGGGAGGGGCATCGGTGTAGGGCTCCCTCTGACCTCTGCCTCCCCATTCTAGGACTGTGCACTACAACCCCACCAGCACAAAGCACTTCTCCTTCTCCGTGGGTGCTGTGCCCCGGGCCCTGCAGCCTCAGCTGAGTATCCTGCGGTACTTCACCTCCTACATGGAGCAGCACCTCATGAAGGTGTGAGCGCTGGGGCTGTGGTACATTGAAAACTAACCCATCCTGAGCTCTCTGATTCCCCCTTGGTGGTGGTGGGGGTGCTCCAAGCTAGAGGATAAGACATACACTAATGGGGAGGGGGCTGTCTCACGCTGGATCAGTGACCTGCTCCGATCCTGCTCCCAGGGTGGAGATCTGCCCAGTGTGGAAGAGGTAGAGGTACCTGCTCCACCCTTGCTGCTGCAGTGGGTCAAGACGGACCAGGCTCTCCTCATGCTGTTTAGTGATGGCACGGTCCAGGTAAGAGCCTATCCAGGAGTTTCGGGGAAGGTCTGGGAGGCCCAGGGTGCTGGGGAGGAAGCTGGGTCTGGAGCCTAGGTCCTGACCACTGTCATGCTCCTGTGTGCAGGTGAACTTCTACGGGGATCACACCAAGCTGATTCTCAGTGGCTGGGAGCCCCTCCTTGTGACTTTTGTAGCCCGAAATCGTAGTGCTTGTACTTACCTCGCTTCCCACCTTCGGCAGCTGGGCTGCTCTCCAGACCTGCGGCAGCGACTCCGCTATGCTCTGCGCCTGCTCCGGGACCGCAGCCCAGCCTAGGACCCAAGCCCTGAGGCCTGAGGCCTGTGCCTGTAAGGCTCTGGCCCTTGCCTTTGTGGCCCTCCCCATTCCTTTGGTGCCTCACTGGGGGCTTTGGGCCGAATCCCCCAGGGAATCAGGGACCAGCTTTACTGGAGTTGGGGGCGGCTTGTCTTCGCTGGCTCCTACCCCCTCTCCAAGATAAGCCTGAGCCTTAGCTCCCAGCTAGGGGGCGTTATTTATGGACCACTTTTATTTATTGTCAGACACTTATTTATTGGGATGTGAGCCCCAGGGGGGCCTCCTCCTAGGATAATAAACAATTTTGCAGAATTGGACTCCCCCTCACTCGCAGTAGAGCCCGTGGACCGTGGCCACCGCGAAGAGCGAGGTGTTGGTATAAGAGACCGAGGCCAGCCCATCGCGCGCCACGTCCCAGAGTGCGCGGCTGACCACGTGAATGCCCTGGCCCGCTCACGGCCCCAGCACCACGCTGCACACCAGCTTGTACCGCGGCGGGCTAAGCTCGCGCAGGCGAACGTGCACCTGCTCGCAGAGCTCCTGCACCAGCCTCGCGGCCTCGGCGCTGGAGTAGCACGCGTCGCGCAGCCCTGCGGACAGTGCCGCCTCCAGGGCACGCTGTGCGCGCGCAGCCTCCCAGCGCTCCCCGGGCACCGGCTCCGTGCGGTAGGAGGGCGCCACCTGACGGGCGGGCGCCAGAGGCAACCCTGAGCAGCTGACCCGTGAGCCCAGAGGGGGCACCGGGCCCAGGGATGGCCGCCGACCCCCAGGACCCGCGCCTGGCCCGGCTAGCGAGTTGCGACGGGAGAAGGACGTGGCCACGCCCAGCATGGAGCCCCGGCGGGAGGCCGGGCCAGGACCTGGACCTGCCGGTCGCGCCTCATCAATGCTGGGCAGGCGGCCTCGGGGCCGCACTGGTGAGGGTTTCGGCCCGTAGTCTTTGGCATTCTCCTCCTCCTGGCGTCCCGGCGGCAGAGGCCTGCTGGCCATGGACCTGCTGGCTAGAGGACCCACACTCAGGGTGGCCTTCCTTGGGCATCTGTCTACCCACCCCAGCCTCCTGCTCAGTGATGTCAAGGGTTTTTACCTTCTACTCCCTTCTTACCTGTGTTTTAGAACAAGTGGATCAGATAGTCCCAGGCTGCCTGGGTTCCTAGGTGCTGAGAAGGTTAAAGGTTGTTAGACACATGAGCAAGGGACAGGAGGCTGCTGGGACTGGGATCCTGGGCTAGTCCCTGCCTGCTGAGCTCCTTCTCTGGGCACTATGGAGGTTAGCCAGGTACGCTCAGAGTCTTAGAGACTGCCAGTTCTCCCTTCCACCCTACTTCTCAGCCTGGACTATGGAGGCAGTGCCTCCAACCCCTAACCAGGAAAGACTGACAGATCACCTCTTTCAACCCCACAGATCCTTCCAGCCCTGGGGGTGTTGAATCCAGTCATCTTCCACCCAGATCTACTCTAGGGTGGCTGGCACAAAGGTCTCCCCTACACCTGGCCCAGGCTGAGGGCAGACGACTTGTGAAGCCCCTTCCACCTTCTGCCTTTGGCATCTGATCCCACTTCCTCCAGAATCAGTTCTGGGATGGCTGCCCTCTGCTCCTGAAACTCCCTCAGGCACCTGAGTCACCTGCAGGCTTTGGCTTCTGAGTTCTGTCAGGCTCCACAGCCCTAGCCCCACTGGCCTGAAGGGCAAGTGGGAGGGGAAGGACCTGTGTTGTGGAGTTGCCATGGGTTGCTGGAGCAAACACTCCTCCCTCCAAGGATCCCTCCCTCCAGTCCGGCTCTGGCTTAACCTGAGAGCCCTGTTAACTGTGAGCATGTGCTGCGCGTGGGGTCATCAGGGAGAGCGGCCGACAGGGTCTTGCAGCTCAGTGGCAAACTTCCTAAGCGCAGGCGACAGAGGGGCAGATGTAGAGGGAGGCTGTGGTCAGAAAGGCTTCGTCCTACCCCAGGGCGCTTGAGCCAGGGCCCGTTTTCTCCCCTTGTGGAGACTGGCCATTATGAACAAGTCACAGAGGCCTAGGATAGGGGGAGATCTTGAGGCTGCGGGGGCGGTGGCTCAGGAATCCAGGGTCTGGGCCCACAGGAAGGAACACGTCATGGCTCTGTTGTCTCCCCGTCAGTCAGCCTCGACAAGGACAAACATTTCCGCTCCCGGCGCACAGTTAGGGTGGGGCTTGGATGACTTCCTCAGTTCAGGGCTATGTGCGGGGGAGGGGAGGTCCATTGGCTCAGCTGGTAGGAACCAGGCCTTACAAAGTGGCAGTGACTCGGCGGTGAACACCGAGTCCAGCCTCGTGACCCTTGCTGACCCAAGTGTCCTGGGGCTTGTCCCTAGCTGGCTACACCTCTTGTGTGCCCTAGTACCTAGATTTCCCCAGAGGCTGTGACACCTCTGCCAGAGCTGACAACTCATGTGACTCCCCCTCTGGCGGGGACGGGACTGTCCCCTCCCAAACAAGCCAGGTCTGGGCCCTGACCCATCTATGGGGGCGAGGATTTTCCCTGTTGAGTGGGGGATTCCCAGGCCTGGCTAAGCAGATCCTGACCCTGTGTGCCTGTGGAGGAGGGAAGGGTTATGAGGGTAAGGAGTTTGAACTCTGAACCTAGGGCAGGCTCGGCTTCGGGGGCTAAGACCCTCATACGGCGCTTAGTGCCCCTCTAAGGGCTGAAGTTTTCCCTGGGCCTGCCTGGGAGATGGGTGGAGTCTCTTCTCAGGCCCGCTCCAGTTTCCATGGAAACCCACAGGCTTCCCACCCGGCGGCTGCCTGGGCAGACTCCCAGCCAGGGCCTCTTTCGCCGCCGCCAGCCAGCCAGCCTCTTCCCAGGACCATAGGCCACTCCAGCCTCAGCTTCTCCCGGTCCCCTCCCTGTGTCTGTTCCTGTCCCTGAGCCTCTGGCCCCTGATGCCTTCAGTAGTTTGGGCCCCTCCTGCTCCACTCCTAAACTTCAGCTTCTCAGCAAACAGGCCTCCCAAGTCCCTGCTTCTCCCTCTCGGGCCTTGCTAGCCTCACCAGCTCTAGGACCTGGCCAGGCCTCCTAGGCTCCCTCCTCCACCCCCACCCCTTCTCACCCATGGAGCCCCTGGGACTGGTCGTGCATGGGAAAGCTGAACCTTTTTCCGCAGCACTTCGAAGCCTCGTCAACAACCCACGATACAGGTGAGGGGTGGGCCCTGCCTGCGGGTTTTCCTTAGCTGGCTCTGAGGGCCCCAGGACTCTAAGGAGGCCCTGGTGAGAAGAGGCTGGGAATTAGAACTTGGCCGTCCTCCCTGGTGAACTCACGCTGTGGGGAGGTCAAATGTGGAACATGGCTGCTGGTCACTCAGTGTCTGTGAGACCCTGAGGGCCAGAGGCAAGGCTGGCAGGGTCCTGGGGGCTAGAGCCTGGAGCTGCTGTGTGAGCTCAGGCAAAGCCCTTCCTTCTTTGGACTTTGAGCTCCTGGCAGAAGAGAATGATTCTCGGCCCCTGGGATCCTGAGAGATGGTGGGTCATGATCCCCCTCCTCCCTCCACTCACTCAGCTTGGTGTTGAGGCCTCCCTGCTTGAAGAAAAGGAACAGATGACCTGTTCTGGGAACTGAGGCTTCACAGGAAGAACAGAGCTCGAGGGATTGAGGCTTCGAGTCCCTGACAGGAAGCCTCGGGAGTGCTGGCTGCTCCCTGCTGGCCAGGATGCCAGTGGTGTCTGAAACCAGGGGTAGAGTTTACAGGAGGCCGGGCTGCTCAGGAGAGCTAGAATGAAGCTCTCTGTCCTCATGGTCTCAGATCTGAGCTCTTCCCCAAAGGGTGGTGACTTCCATCACCCTGCTTCTTTGGGGTCACAGTCTGGTCTGGGTAATGTGAACGCCCCAGGCTTTGGACCTGGGACTAAGAGGCTCTAGGAGGCTCCAGCCTCATCTGCCTCCTATCCCCTGCCTTGTTTAGAGGCCCAGAGCTGGGGCCGGAAGTGATCATGAAGATGGAAACTGTGGTCTGGCTCATGATGGTGCATCACTGCTGTGTCTGTTTGCAGTCAGTGCGCACTCTGTGCCCCACACCCCCACACCCGCCTGTCTGGAGGAGGGCTGAAAAAAGCTGAGTTTGCAGCTGGTGGAGGAGGAGCCAAAAGAAGCTTCCCTTCCCCCAAGACTCAGGCTGGGGAGGAGAGGGAAAGGTGGGATCAACCGTGCTTCTGTTCGTCCAGATGCCCCTCAGTAATCAAGCATAGTCACCTCCTCTGCGACCTGAGGTTTAGGATTATTGTCCCATTTCATGGGTGAGAAACCTGAGATTCAAAGACAGGAAGTCACCAGGTGGCGCTGGGACTAGAACTCAGGGCTTTGGGTCCCAGACCTTCTGCTGGAGGGACCAAGCCCTGTCTCTTACATTCTGGATAGGAAACTAAGACCCAGAGTGGGCAAAGGCACAGCCCAAGTTGCACTCCAGGTGCTGGCCTCCTCTCCGCTGGCTCTCTGCCTCTCTCCCACAGTGATGTTTGCTTCGTGGTCGGTCAAGAACGGCAGGAGGTATTTGCCCATCGGTGCTTGTTGGCCTGTAGATGCAACTTCTTCCAGCGACTTCTGGGCACAGAGCCAGGCCCCGGGGTGCCTAGTCCTGTGGTGCTAAGCACTGTGCCAACTGAGGCCTTCCTGGCAGTGCTGGAGTTCCTATATACCAACAGTGTCAAGCTTCAGCGTCACTCTGTGAGCCCGCTGACCAGGGTCCTGGGTGGGAGAGGCGGGGGGTGCCAGAGGCAAGAGTTTGCCCATTACACTGTGGGCATAGGGCAGGGGAAACTCCCTTCCACTCCCCCCACCACCCACTCTACAGGTGCTAGAAGTGCTGACAGCGGCTGTGGAATATGGGCTGGAGGAACTGAGAGAGGTGGGTTTGTGTGCCAGGTCCATGTCTCATTTCCCTTGCTTCTCACTGGCTCACTACCCGCCCTGCCTCACACACACTCTGGCCTGGAGAGGAACGTGTGCCCACACAGAGAGAAGTATGTATGTCTCTCCCGTGTAAGTAGGGCATGTATGTGTGCCTGTGTGCAAAAGGATCCATGCATGCCTGCCCTGTGTGTGCTGTGGCCAAGAGGGGGTGATTATGGCTAGTGCTGTAGATACAAAGATGTCAGCCTTGATCCCTGTTCTCCAGAGAGGGAGAGGAGACAGACACATGAAAACTCTTATCTGGGTGGCATAAGAAGTGTGATAGAGGCCGGGTGCGGTGGCTCATGCCTGTAATCCCAGCACTTTGGGAGGCTGAAACGGGTGGATCGCTCGAGCCCAGAAGCTCCAGACCAGCCTGGGCAACATGGTGACACCCCGTCTCTACTAAAGGCACAAAAATTAGCCAGGTGTGGTGGCATACACCTGTAATTCCAGCTACTTGGGAGGCTGAGGCACAAGAATCGCTTGAACCTGGGAGGCAGAGGTTGCAGTAAGCTGAGATCGCATGACTGCATTCCAGCCTGGGTGACAGATCGAGAGTTGCTCTCAAAAAAAAAAAAAAAAAAAGAAAGTGACAGAGAGGCGTGAATGGTGCCAAGACTGTATGGGGGACCTCTCCAGTCCCACCACTAGGGAGAGGAGAAGACTTCCTGGAGGAGGAAACATATGTGTTGGATCTGGTAGAACAAATAGGATTTTGTTCCTAGGGGAAGTGGGAAGATGGCATTCTAGTCACAGAGGCACCAAAGGAGCCAGTGAGACATTTGGTGTGTCTGTGTCTGGACTGTGAGGAGAGGGCAAGATGAGACTGCAGAGGACGCCAGGGCCTGATTCATGTAGGGCCCTCAAGCTTTTGGACTTCTTTTAAGCAGAGGGCAGTGGAGATTCACTGAAGGTTTCCGATAAGGGAGTGAAGAACTGGAAGCTCAGGGGAGAAGGGATTGGAAGAGGTGGAGAGGACTTGCTAGTCCATTCAG
Organism: Macaca fascicularis; assembly: GCF_037993035.2. Lineage (NCBI taxonomy): Eukaryota > Metazoa > Chordata > Mammalia > Primates > Cercopithecidae > Macaca > Macaca fascicularis. The sequence goes on along the minus strand of NC_088375.1, from coordinate 189,933,494 downwards.
GAGGCGAGTGTAGCAGTCAAGAGATGAGAGATGTCACGGATGAAATTCAAGTTTCTGCTAAAAACAGAAGTATCCTTGAGTTAGGAAGGGAACAAGTGGAGGAAGATAAGCATCCTGAAAGAAGGAGAGAATTTTGCATGGCTTTTATCTGGTCTTGCTTAGTGGCAAATGTGCTAGAAGGTGGGTGGCTGGGCTTGGTTTTGCTAGTCTCCAGTTCCTGTGAGCCCGCTCTCTCAGGCTCTAGCAATTCCCTGCCTCCCTTGGCCTGGGAGGTCAGGATGGGGTCTGGGGCTGCTGGGTGACTCACCAATCCAAGCCTGCTCACTGCTTCTGGGGTGGAACTAGTGTCTTGGAGCAGGGACACCGCCACACAACCCACATTCATTTCTGTTCCCAGCTGTGCCTGCAGTTTGTGCTGAAGGTGCTGGATGTGGAGTTGGTTTGTGAGGCCCTGCAGGTGGGTGCTGCTGGACAGGCATGGGAGGAGTCTGGCTGTGTGTGTGGAAATGGGCTCCCAGGTGCTGGGAGCCTGGGCCTGCTGTGTCTGGCCTTGAAATAACTTGGGTACATGGTGGTGGTGGCGGTGCTCCAAGGAGGTTTACAAGATGAATTCTGTGCCTAGATATGTGGGATCCTGGGTATATCAGCAGGGTCAGGTGCAGGAGCAGGTGTTGAAGGGGCTGGAGGTCTTTGCTGGTCTTCTCTCTATCAGCGCTGGGGAATGGTTCTCAGCTGGACTTGAGGTAGGGGGAAGGGTGGCTGTAGACTTTAGAAGCCAAGTTGGGTCAGGCACGATGGCTCACACCTGTAATCCCAGCACTTTGGGAGGCCGAGGCGGGCGGATCAAGAGGTCAGAAGATTGAGACCATCCTGGCTAAAACGGTGAAACTCCCATCTCTATTAAATATACAAAAAATTAGCTGGGTGTGGTGGCATGCTCCCAGCTACTCTGGAGCCTGAGGCAGGAGAATTGCTTGAACCCGGGAGGCAGAGGTTGCAGTGAGCCGAGATCGCACCCACACTCCAGCCTGGGCGACAGAGGGAGACTCTGTCTCAAAAAAAAAAAAAAAAAAAAAAAAGCCAAGCCTAGGCCCCAGGTGGGGTTTGAAGGCCATGGCGTGGTCTCCTGTAGGGAAGAGCAGGTTGTACAGTGAGTCCACGTATGTGTATGTGTGTGTGTGTGTGTGTGTACCAGGCTTTCACTGGGTCCAGTTTCCTGGAAGGCCGAGGGCCCTGTCAGCCTCCCCAGCTAGGGCTAGGGTCAGGCTTGCAGTGGTGGGTCCCAGTGAGCAGGTTGGGCTACACGGCCTCTCCAGTCTCCAACCTGATCTCCCTCATTGTGCTCGCAGGTGGCCGTAACCTTTGGCCTGGGGCCGCTGCAGGAGCGCTGCGTGGCTTTCATAGAGGCCCACAGCCAGGTACTGCTCCCTTCATACTCCTCACCCCACGCACCGCATTCTGCTCCTCCCTGACCCATTTGCCGGCTTGCAGGAGGCCCTCAGGTCCCAAGGCTTCCTGGAGCTGTCAGCGGCCGCGCTGCTGCCCCTGCTCCGCAGCGACAAGCTCTGCGTGGACGAGGCTGAGCTGGTCCGCGCGGCCCGGAGCTGGGCGCGCGTGGGCGCGGTGAGTGGGGCTGGGGGAGCGCAAGGGCACGGAAAGAGGTGCGGGCCACAAGCCCAGCGAGCGGGTGGCAGGACAAGTGCCTGACTCAGGGCTGGCGTTGGCAGGCGGTGCTGGAGAGGCCAGTGGCCGAGGTGGCGGCCCCGGTGGTGAAAGAGCTGAGACTAGCCTTGCTGGCCCCGGCGGAGCTGAGCGCCCTGGAAGAGCAGAACCGGCAGGAACCACTTATCCCGGTGCGGACGCGGGGAACCGGCCCAGCTTCACTCAGCAGGGGGTACAGGGCGCTGGGAGGGGGCAGGAGCGGCCCGGCCACGGTCCTCGGGGCGAGGGGCCACCGCGGGACTGCGCACTGACTGGCCTTGCTCTGCAGGCGGAGCAGATTGTGGAGGCGTGGAAATGCCATGCCCTGCGGAGAGGGGATGAGGCCCGGGGCGCCCCGTGTCGCCGCCGGAGAGGCACCCTGCCCCGGGAGCATCACCGCTTTCTGGACCTGTCCTTTAAATGATCCAACGTCGGGACTCAAGGGGAGCCTTGGACCCGCCCAGTTGAGCCTGCCCCAAACTACAGCTCCCGAAGTGCTCGGCGTTCGGAGCGGGCTTCCGTTCCCAGCGTGCCCAGTAAGCCGGGCGCCGGAAGAACCGTTGTCTGCCACGTGCAGCCTCTTGTGCGGGGTCAAACCCGAGTGGGCGAGGTGGGTCGGGGCTGGGTCGGGCAGGGCTTGGGCTGGACCTCCCTGCGGGGACGAAACTCGAAAACGAGGATTTCCGTCGCTCCACGCCCTCACTCTACGCCCTGCCCCTGGGGGCATTGTCGTCTACTAGTCTATTCTGATGACTCCCACATATCTATCTGTTCAGCTCAACTCTTTTCTTTCTTTCTTTCTTCTTTCTTTCTTTCTCTCTTTCTTTCTTTCTTTCTTTCTTTCTTTCTTTCTTTCTTTCTTTCTTTCTTTCTTCCTTCCTTCCTTCCTTCCTTCCTTCCTTCCTTCCTTTCTTTCCTTTCTTTCTCTTTCTTTCTTTCCTTTCTTTCTTTCCTTTCTCTGTCTTTTTTTTTTCTTTCTTTTTCTTTCTCGCTCGCTCTCTCTTTCTTTCTTTTTTCTTTTTCTTTTTTTGAGATAGTCTTGCTCTGTTGCCGATGCTGGAGTGTAGTGGTGCGATTTCGGCTCACTTCAACCTCTGCCTCCCTGATTCAAGCGATTCTTGTGCCTCAGCCTCCTGAGTAGCTGGGATTACAGACATGCACCACCACGCCCCGCTGATTTTTGTATTTTTAGTTTCACCATGTTGGCCAGCTGGTCTGGAACTCCTGACTTCATGTGATCCGCTGGCCTCAGCCTCCCAAAGTGCTAGGATTACAGGTGTGAGCCACCGCGCCCGGCTTCAGCTCCTTCTTTCATTACATTCCTGCCCCCCTGGAGATCGCTCCCTGAATGCCCCTCAGACACCACAGGCTCAGTGTGAAATTGATCTCCCCAGCTTTCCCTTATCGTGTTTCTCATTTCCGTGCCAGAAATCTGGATCTCATCCTTGCCTTATCCCTCTTCCTCACACCTGCCTTAAGTCTCTTTTACCTTGTAGGAGACCTTTCCAGTTGGTTCAGTTCTCACAGCCCCAGGTTCAACCTGTCCTGTCTGACACATCTCACAGCCTTCCTGCCTTCACTCCAGCGCCCCCTCAGTCCATTTCCCACAGTGCAACCAGACCGGTCTTTGTCAGTCCTATGGGACTTAAGTCCTGGAACATCCCATTGACCTCCAGGACAAAATTCAATCTATTTCACTTTCAGGGCACTCAAAACTACTAGTGAGTGGTTCCTCACCTCTTCTCTCAAATACGATCTTTGCATAAATTCACTTATCCTGGAGGTATTAGTCCTCTAGCTCCATACTTACTCAGTTACTGCAGACCCCTCTGCCACCTCCTTCATTCACCATACATCTTGTTTTCCCGAGGATGTGAATCTCCCTCAAGAAAGATCCCTGGGGCCGGGAGTGGTGTCTTACTGGTTTTTGCTTCCTCAGTCTCTGTCAGATAATCAGTGTTATGTAAATGTTAAGTAAATGACTTTATTTATTTATTTATTTATTTATTTATTTATGACACAACCTTATTCTCACCCAGGCTAGAGTGCAGTGGTGCGATCTCAGCTCACTGCAGCCTCAGCCTCCCCGGCTCAAGCGATCCTTCCACTTCAGCCTGCCTAACAGCTGGGACTACGGGCATGTTTGATCACATTCGGCTAATTTTTTTTTCTTTTTGTAGAGATGAGGTCTCCCTATGTTGTCCAGGCTGGTCTCAAACTCCTGGGCTCAAGCAGTCGTCCCACTCTGTCCTCCCAAAGTGCTGGGATTACATGAAGCACCACCACACCTGGCCTATTTCCTCATTTAAATGCCACTTTATTCCATAAAGAGTTTTAAAGGTGCTGCAAAGCAAGATACTATCAATCTAAAATGAGAGACAGTTGACTATTTAGAAGAAAATAAAGTTAGATTTCTGTCTCAGGGACTTCATATGAAAATATGCTGTACAGGAGGAGGCCAGGCACTGTGGCTGGCACCTGTAATCCTAGAACTTTGGGAGGCTGAGGTGGGTGGATCGCCTGAGCTCAGGAGTTTGGGATCAGTCTGGGCAACATGGCAAAACCCTGTCTCTAAAATACAAAAAACTAGCCAGGTGTAGTGGCACATGCCTGTAATTCCAGCTACTTAGGAGGCTGAGGCACGAGAATTGCTTGAATCTGGGAGGCGGAGGTTGCAGTGAGCTGAGATTGTGCCAGTGCACTCAGCCTGGGCAACAGAGTGAGACTCTGTCTAAAAAAAAAAAAAAAAAAAAAATATATATATATATATATATACACACACACACACACTCAAAAAATATATATATATATACACACACACACGTGTGTGTATATATATTGCACAGGGATTAAAAACAGTTATTTAGCATTATCTCTCAAGACAGAAAATGTGCTTAGTAGTACCATGTCATGACAGCATTGGTTGGATAGTAGAAATTGAAAATCATCTATATGTCCATTACCAGAGGACTGGTAATATTAACTATGGTATATTCCTATAATATTTTAAAAATCCATGATGTTTGGTGAAAAAAAGCACAGAATAGACCAATTACAGCATGATTCCTCTTGTTAAAAGAAAAAAGGTAGCATAGGGATTAAGAGCGTGTCTCCTGGAGCCAGAATGCTTGCCTATGAATCCCAGCTCCGCCACATATTGTCTTTGTGATTAACCTTTCTTTGCCTCAGTTTCCTTATTTATAAAATGGAGGTAATGGAACCTATTTAGTGGAGTTTTTAGGAAGATGAAATTAATTTTATAAAATACTTAGAGTTGTAGTGTTACAGATTAAATTCTGTATGTGTGTTTAGAAACATATTCATTCATTTGTTCCCCAACTATTCACTGAGTGCCCACACACTAGACATTGATTTAGGGTCATGGAATAAATACATCAGAGAACAAGTCAAGTCTTTGCCTCATGGAGCTAACATTCTAAGAGGAGAAACATGCAGTAAACAAGTAATGTATGATCTATTCAGGGAGTAGTTTGTGCTATGAAGAAAAGCACCTGTTTTGGTTAAAAAAATAGCTATGTGGTGGGAGTGGGACTATTTTGTACAGGGCAGTGATTGTAGACCTCTGATGAGATAACATTTGACGAGAGATCTGCAGGGAGTCATGTGTCATGGGGAAAGGCATTGGAGGGTTTTGTGCAGGACAGTGATGTGTGATCAGATTTACTTTAAAAGAATAATTTGGGCTGGGCATGGTAGCTCCTGCCTGTAATCCCAGCACTTTGGGAGGGTGAGGTGGGCGAATCACTTGAGTCCGGGAGTTCGATACCAGCTTGGGCAACATGGCGAAATCCCGTCTCTACAAAAAATACAAAAATTAGCCAGTGTGGTGGCATGCGCCTGCAGTCCCAGCTACTTGGGAGGCTGAGGTGGGAGAATTGCTTGAATCTGGGAGGTGGAGGTTGCAGTGAACTGATATTATGCCACTGCACTCCAGCAAGACCCTGTCAGAGAAAAAAAAAAAAAAAAGTTTGGCTGTTATGTGGAGGACTGGGATAGAGAAGGGCAAGAGCGAAGTAGAAGAGTGGTCTAGGGAGAACGGTTAGGGGCTATTGCAATTATCCAGCAAGAGATCTTGTACCAGGATGGCAGCAGTGGAGGTGGTAAAATGTGGTTGGATGAAACATACGCTTTGAAGAGGACCAGCTGATGGAAGGGAGTCAACAGGACCAGCTGATGGCTGTAAACTAGGGGGTCACTAGCTATCAGATGGCATTTACTTAAAGCCATGGAAGTAGATGAGCTCCCTTATGGAGAGGGAATAGGAAGGAGGTAGACCATTCTATTAAAATTCTCTTTCTACAGGGCACTTCTCACTGAGATATTATTCATCTGGGATTTATGTTATTTATTCAATTTGTTTTGTGTTTGGTTCCATTAGAAAAGCTCCATAGGGGCCGGGCGCGTTGGTTTATGCCTGTAATCTCAACACTTTGGAAGGCCGAGGTGGGCGGATTACCTGAGGTCAGGAGTTTGAGACTAGCCTGGCCAAAATGGTGAAACACCGTCTCTACTAAAAATACAAAAATTAGTTGGGTGTGGTGGTGCACGCTTGTAGTCCCAGGTACTCGGGAGGCTGAGGCAGGAGAATCGCTTGAATCCAGGAGGCGGAGGTTGTAGTAAGCCGAGATTGTGCCACTGCACTCCAGCCTGGGTGACAGAGACTCTATCTCACACACACACACAAAAAAGCTTTGTAGAAGAAGGAACCTTGTATCTTCACCACATAGACTGTGTTTGGATTCGCAGTCGAGTTGGGGAAAAAAAAATCAGTCTGGAAGAGTCTCACCAAACCAGCTCCTATCTCTGGGGATAGAACAAGGAGTTTGGTTGGCGAGATATACCGTTCCTGAACCTCTAGCCACACTAAGGCTTAATTAATGACCCGACGACTTGAAAGTGCCTTCCACTGTTTATCTCTTAAATCTGCAACGAAATGCAACAAAAACGCGAGAAATAAAAGAAGCCAGTCTTACTACACACTGCAGAAGCCAATAAACCCCAAATGCAGCTCAAAACCAGGTGTCACACAAACTTGTTTTTTTCCTTTTATTTGAGACGGAGTCTCTGTCGCCCTGGCTGGAGTGCAAGTGGTGCGATCTCAGATCACCGCAACCTCCGTTCCGGGATTCAAGAGACTCTACTGCAGTAGCTTCTTTTTTTTTTTTTTTTTTTTGAGACGGAGTCTAGCTCTGTTGCCCAGGCTGGAGTGCAATGGCCGGATCTCAGCTCACTGCAAGCCCCGCCTCCCGGGTTCACGCCATTCTCCTGCCTCAGCCTTCCGAGTAGCTGGGAGTACAGGCGCCGCCACCTCCCCCGGCTAATTTTTTTTGTATTTTAGTAGAGACGGGGTTTCACCGTGTTAGCCAGGATGGTCTTGATCTCCTGAACTCGTGATCCGCCCGTCTCGGCCTCCCAAAGTGCTGGGATTACAGGCTTGAGCCACCGCGCCCGGCCTGCAGTAGCTTCTTGAGCAACTAAGGTTACAGACGTGCACTACCACACGCGAATAATCTTTCGGATATGTCATAAAAACGAGATTCTATTAAATTGATAACAATAATCTAACTTTCCACACTCACAATTTAGCCTCGCGAAACACGAGGCCTCAAAAAATTTTTTAAAGACTCATAACTGTTTCTCTCCACGGAAATCTTTAGTAAAAGGCGAAAGATTTGTACGATTTGAAGGGAAACTAGAGTATACTAGCAAGTATAGCTTCGAACCTCGCGGGGAGAACTAACACTTAACCCAGTTATGGTTGTTGGGTGCTTGCGTGGTACACACTCCCTGCGTGTAGTTTATGCATAAAGATGCTGTAAGAGGCATCATGCCCTAAAATAGTGCAGAAACGCCCGCACGGAGGGAGTGCAAGCATCGTGAGTGTATCTTTTTGTGGTGCACCATGGGTATGCAAATCACAGCTGGCTCCGGGCTGTCCCGCGCCGCCGGGGCTGGGTCCTCGGGGCGGGACCCCGGGGACCCGTGGATCACTGGTCTCCTTTGCTCTCCTATTCTCCTGTCTGCTGGTCCTCCTGGGACCCGCACCCCGTGGGTGCCGAGTCCTTTGCGGAGCTGGTGTTTGTCTCAGGGGTTAAGGTCCTGTCCCGCAGTCCTTACCCGCAGTAAGCTTCCGGGCTTAGGGAGAGGGACGGGGAAACAGACGGGCATAGACACTCAGGGGCAGTGGGAACTCACAGGAGGCACGACATTACCTCTCCTGGAGGAGATGGCATCCGATCCAATTCACCTCGAAGGGTGATACGGAGTCACGTCAAGGGAATGTGGGAAAGTGTTCTAGGCAGAGGGAATGGCGTATGAGAAATTATGGACCCGAAGACCAGTTCAGCCTGTCCAGACAGTGGCGCTCCGTGTGTCTGATGAAGGGGTACTGGGGTGGGAGGTACAGGCTAGATCTCTGGCCTGGGAAGATGAAGATGAGGAGGCTTAGTGAGGCTGGCTAACTTGCCCAGGGTTACTCCGCTGGAAAGTGGCACAGAGGGCTGACCCCCTTTGCACTATTCTAACCTGGTGAGCTCTCTCTGCTCCACCTAGAAGGCCCTCCTTGGTGACCCAAACACTGCTGGACCCAAATCCAGCCTCCCTCCCTTGGGCCTGCTGGTTGCACCCCCTACTCTAGGTTCTCTGCCAACTACCCACTTCTCTTGAGCTTTTTAGGCATGTTGGTGTGAATTCAATTGCAATAGGCGTTTCCTTTTTTTTGTTTCTTTTTTTGTATCTTTTGGTCAGAACATGATTTCCTGGCCTTTGTCCAGGTGGGGTGGGATGTGAGAAGGCATTGTTGGTGGGGTGGGATCATTCCTGGTGAGTGGGTGATTGGAGCCCAGGGTCTGTGCGAACTAGACCATGGGTCCTAAGCTATGGCTGGGAAAGGGCAGTTGCAAACCTCCCCACACCTCTGGGTGAGGCTCTGTGCTCTATTCCAGGGCTGTGGCCACTCTTCAAGGCCTGTGCTCAGTGGGGCTGTTCAACCTTCACAGAACAAACAGCTTAAATTGTGTCCTCACTAGCTGCTAGCACTTTCGTTTCTGGGCAGTTCCTGCAACTGACCCACTGGCTGACTGGCCAAAGATGCCTCTCGAGTGTCAGGCCAACCACCAACTTGCAGAAGCCTTTGCCTTGGAGGTTGCTCTGGGAACTGGCTCCTTTCCCTCGGTCCACAAACCTCCTGAGAAGCTCCCCAGACCCTGTTGCCCTCTCTCTGCTTCAACTGACCGCTTTCCTGATCTGCCTCCACCTCACCTTCCAGCTGCTGCATGGCCTTGCCCCTCCGCCTTGCCATTTCCCGTGCGGGTGAAGCAGGTAGGTGGAGGTGAGTCTGGAGAGGTGGGCGGGCTGGAATATGGTGGCTTGGAAAGCCACACAGTGTGGCTTTTTTTTTTTTCTGCTCCCGATCTCCAGATTGAACCCAGTAGGATTTCACACCAACAAAATTTGTTATTGTTTTGTATACTAAGCACTTAATCCAGATGATGTTACCAAGTATATGACAAAAATCCAGAATCTGGGGTCTTTTCCACCCAGAACTAGAGAAGCTAATACCTCAGGTCCTGGCACCAAAGCCCCTTCCAATAGCGAATGTTCACTTGCAAACTCCCCACTCTGTCCAAAAAAAAAAAAAGGCACTGAAGTCATTTGAGATGAGTTCACATAGAATATATTTAATTCTTTAAAAAATAAAACTTTCAACATAGCTAACATCTATGTACACTACAAAAATAGACATTTTCATATAAATAATGGACATGGTAGGAGGTGGGCAGGGATATGAAGAGCCTGCCCAGGAGTCACCAGGCGGTGGGGCCAGGACTGAGGAAGGGTGCTGGAGGGTCTCTCAGGCTTGGTCAGCTGAGTGGGCAGCGGTGTGGGGTGGGAAGGGGGACAGGGCTGCACTGCAGCCTGAAGTGCTGGCTTTCACTCTCAAGTGACACAGACATAGGTTCACACAGGCCTGGGTGTGCAAGGTGCTGGCTGTTCTGTATGGATATCAGGGAGGCCCATGATGGCTGGGTCGGGAGAGGGGGTGCAGCAGCAGCAGGGCCCTCCAGGGGTCCATCCTGCGTCTAACACCTGACCCAGTGCTTCCCAGTGAGCCCACATGGCCCACACACGGTCTCTGTGCTTCAGCTGCTCTTTTCACCCAGTGGCTGGACCTGGTCCCCTGGAACTGAGGTGGTAGCAGGGGACCAAGGATGCTCATCAGAGGCTGGATGGACATAGGCACCAGGTAGGGGGGGTGGGTGGATGGCCACGGTCATGGAGGTAGTCACTCTGGCAAAGCTCTGGGACAGGGAGGGGGATGCCCCCCACCTAAGCCCGCCTCCCTGTGGAGCTGGTGGACTCAGGACCTCTGGGCTTTCCTTGTACATCTGTATCACCTGTGGGGAGACACCAGCCACAGTAAGCCCACGGGCCCATGGGGCTCCCGTCCCCTTCAGCATCTCCCTGGGGATCACCATGACTGTTGGGAAGCTGGGGTCCTTGTTGGTCTCCAGCAGGATATGAGAGCTGGCAGGTAACAGGATGTTGAGGCCTGGGGCAAACTCTGCACCTTGCTCTGGATCCTAAAAGGCTAAGGTGGGTCCCATGAAGAAACCAGGGGGGCTGAGGGGCAGGAATATGGTGTCTGGGGAAAGAAGGAGGCTGCCACCTTCAGCTCATGGCACCTGTTGGGGAGGTACCTGTCTGTGGACCACAGGGCTCTGTCCCTTCCCTTGCCTATCCCTACCCCATCCCCTGGGCTGGGAGCAGAGGGATGGAGCCGAGGGTGTGGTCACCTCTGGCGGTGGGCCCAGGATGGACAGCAGCACAGGCAGCAGCACAAGTCCATGGAGGAGGCCCAGGAGCGTGAGCACCGTCAGCGCCGCAAAGAAGTACCTGGGGGCGGGGGGAGTCAGCCCAGGCCTGCCCTGAGCCCTGCCTCCCCGCCCCCGAGCCCTCCCTACCTTACAATGAAGTCAAAGTGGGAACCAGCAAGCATGAGCAGACCCAGCAATGTGGAGATGGCCCCGTCAGTCACAGGGGCAAATGTGTGCTCAAGGGCACGGGCGGCCCGCAGGTTCCGGCTGCCCTGGGTGGTCAGAAAGCCCTGGGAAAATAGAGTGGTCCTGGAGCTGCTCCTCTGCCAGTCATGGCCAGCTCAGCCATGTCCCCAGCTGTAACTGTCTTCAGAGCTCAACAATACCTTGGCCCACCGAAGGCCAGGTGAACTAAGTTCATGGGAACTGTACAGGGAGCGTGCGTGAGTCCTTTTAGGTAACACTGTATGGATGGGTTTGGTGAGCTTAGACACAGAGACGTGTAGAAAATAGGGTACAGCCTGGGTAACAGAGTGAGACTCTGTCTCTAAAAACAAACAAGGCTGGGCGCGGTGGCTCATGCCTGTTATCTCAGGCCGAGGTGGGTGGATCACCTGAGGTTGGGAGTTCGAGACCAGCCTGGGAAACATGGTGAAACCGTGTCTCTATAACAAATACAAAAATTATCTGGGTGTGGTTGTTTGCGCCTGTAGTCTCAGCTACTCAGGAGGCTGAGGTGGGAGGATCGCTTGGCTAGGGAGGTGGAGGTCACAGTGAACCGAGATTGCACTGCTACACTCCAGCCTGCACAACAGAGTGAAACTGTTTCAAACAAACAAACAAACAACAAAAATAGGTTGGGCAGACTACAGCCTGTTACTTGTTTTGTAAATGAAATTTTGTTGAAACAGCCATACCCATTGGTTAATGTATTGTCTAGACAATTTTGTGTTTCTATGGCAGAGTTGCAGCAGAGACTCTATGGCCTACCAAGCCACAAATGGTTACTATTTGGTCCTATAAATAGAAGAAGTTTGCCAACCACTAGTCCTTCAAGAAGAGGGATGCCAAAGTGATAACAGTTATTTCTCAGAGTAGTGTTTCAGAGGATTTCTAATTCTTCTTTTGTACCTTTCTGCATACTGACTTTGTTTTCAAGGACCATATATTGTTCTTACAATCAGAATAATAATAGAGATATTTGGTGGGGGAAGGGAAGGGAGCTGTTTGTGGAGTCTGGCTGGTCTGTGGGTCCCCCCTTTCCTCTGTCAGAGAATATGCAGCCCTGGGTAAGGCCCTCCTTGGTTCTGGCATCTGTGTATCTCTGATATCTCTGTAGAACCCCTCCATTAAGCCCACATTGCCATCCGCTACCATCCCTTTTTTTTTTTTTTTTTTTTTTGAGACAGGATCTTACTGTGTTGCTCAGGCTGGAGTGCAGTGGTATAATCATGGCTCACTGCAACCTCAAACTCTGAGGTTCAAGTGATCCTCCCGCCTCAACCTCCCAAGTGGCTGGGACTACAGGCACGTGCCACCATGCCCAGCTAATTATTTACTTTTTTTTTTTTTTTTTTGAGACAGAGTCCTGCTCTGTTGCCCAGGTTGGAGTGCAGTGGCGTGGTCTTGGCTCATGGCAACCTCCGCCCTCCCGGGTTCAAGTGATTCTCCTGCCTCAGCCTCCCCAAGTAGCTGGGATTACAGGCGCTCACCCCCACACCCAGCTAATTTTCGTATTTTTAGTAGAGACGGGGTTTCACCATGTCGGCCAGGCTGGTCTGGAACCCCTGACTTCAAGTGATGTGCCCACCTCGGCATCCCAAAGTGCTAGGATTACAGGCATGAGCCACCACACCCAGCCCTTATTGTCTATATCCCTAGAATATAAGTTCCTTGGAGGTAAAAAACTGTATTGCTATTATATCCCTTATTCTTTTTTATTTTTATTTTCCAAATTCTTTTCCTTTTTGAGATTGAATCTTGCTCTTTTGCCCAGGCTGGAGTGCAGTGATACGATTTGGCTCACTGTAACCTCTGCCTCCTGGGTTCAAGCGACTTTCCTGCCTCAGCCTCCTGAGTAGCTAGGATTACAGGCATGTACCACCACGCCCGGCTAAATTTTGTATTTTCAGTAGAGACGGGATTTTGCCATGTTGGCCAGCTAGTCTTGAACTCCTGACTTCAGGGGATCCTCCTGCCTTGGCCTCCCAAAATGCCCCAGCATCATCCCAATTACAGGCATGAGCCACTGTGCCCAGCCCAAATTCTTCTTCTTCTTCTTCTTCTTTTTTTGAGACGGAGAGTTTCACTCTTGTTGCCCAGGCTGGAGTGCAATGGCTCGATCTCAGCTCACCGCAACCTCTGCCTCCCAGGTTCAAGCAAGTCTCCTGCCTCAGTCTCCAAAGTAGCTGGGATTACTGGCATGTGCCACCACGCCTGGCTAATTTTTTGTATTTTTAGTAGAGATGGGGTTTTACCATGTTGGCCGGACTGGTTTCAAACTTCTGACCTCAGGTGATCCACCTGCCTTGGCCTCCCAAAGTGCTGGGATTACAGGCGTGAGCCACCATGTCCAGCCAGCCCAAATTTTTTTTTTTTTTTTTTTTTTTTTTTTTTTTTTTAGATGGAGTCTCGCTCTGTCGCCCAGGCTGGAGTGTAGTGGCGCGATCTTGACTCACTGCAAGCTCCGCCTCCTGGGTTCACACCATTCTCCTGCCTCAGCCTCCCAAGTAGCTGGGACTACAGGTGCCCAACACCATGCTCGGCTAATTTTTTGTATTTTTAGTAGAGACAGGGTTTCACCGTGTTAGCCAGGATGGTCTTGATCTCCTGACCTCGTGATCTGCCTGCCTTGGCCTCCCAAAGTGCTGGGATTACAGGCGTGAGCCACCGCGCCTGGCCCCAAATCCTTAAACAGTACCTAGCACATCGTAGGGGCTTGAACAATATGCGTTGAATACTGAATCAGCTGACTGGTCCCTCCCCGGGGTGCCTGTGCTCACCAGAGCCATGTGGACTGTGAACTCAACACCGATGCCTACAGAGGCCACGAGGATCACCACGGGGATGGCGCTCAGCTTGATGCCCAGGAAACCCATGATACCAAAGAGCTCCACCGTCATCATCGCCAGGACCAGCACCTGGGGGAGACAAGGCTCACGGAGGGCTCCTGGCAGGAGGGAAGACAGGCTGGGCAGGGAAGGGTGCAGGTGCCTCTGGGTCTCTCTGTCTCCACTCCTGCAAGCACTCACTATGAGGCCAGCCGTCCAGGGGTTGAGGAGCAGCAGGGCACAGACGAGGAATGTGCACACCAGCAGGATGCAGACTGCCAGAAGGAAGCAGCGTCGCAGGCCCAGATACTGCTCCCAGAAGAGGAAGGGGGAGCCGCTGGGGTAGGCGTGCACCCCAGCCTGGCCGGCCTCTGCACATGCTGCCCGGGCCCCCTCGATGGCCTCCACAAAGTCTGCAGTCTTCTGGAGGCCACGCAGCAGGAAGGGGAACTGGGCAAACTCCAAGGGCTGAGCCGGCGGGACTGCGGAGGGGAGGGAAAGGGAGAAGAGGGAGAGGGACGGGGCAGTGAGCACGGGGCAGAGCGGGCAGGGCCTCAGGCTCAGGGTTTGTGTGGGTGAGGCTGAGGCTCTTGCTGAGCTCCCCCCAGGACTCACTGCGAAGGTTCTCCCCCGTGGTGTCGTATTTGTCGTGCAGCCATTCAGGAGGTGGGGGGTAGAAGTTGGCCTGTGAGGCTGCCAGACCCAGGGGGTCACTGCTCACCCACACGGTCAGCCCCATGTAGAAGAGCTCGGGTGGAATCAGTCCCTCCCTGTCTACCAGCTTCCTTGTGGTCAGCTGCAGAGGCAGAGAGGGCTGAAGGCCTGGGCCCAGGAGGCCTGCAGCCCCTGTGCTACTCCACCCCTCCAGCCCTCTCCCAACCTGGCTGAAATCCAGAGGCTCCTGGGCGTCTCCGGTCTGGATGAGCAGCTTGTAGGCCAGGGCCCCATCCTCAGAGCCATTGCGGTACGAGTGGCGGGTGATGCGCCCAGAAGCCCAGTCCTGGTCAAAGGCAGCCTGGATTCCTAGGGGAGACCAGGATAGAGTTCTCTTGGCTGGTGGCCCCAGGGCGTTTCTCCCTGCAGCACCCCTCCCTGCCAGTCTCCTCGCCTCTCACCCTGTAGCCAGCTGCGGTAATAGTGCAGCCAGGTGCGGGGTGCCTGGGTGGCCGGTGGGGGCAGCACTGCCTTGAGGGAACTGAAGCGCTGGTGCAGATCAAAGAGGGCGCGTTGGGAGTGGGCGTAGTCAAAGCCACCCTGGGTCACCAGGGCCACCTCGTACAGGGAGAAGTACCTGAGCTGGGCGCTCAGGAAGGCATGCTCCTTGGTGCCCCGGGGCACCACATCCGTCAGGGCCAGGCCGTCTTGCACCAAGGTGGCTCCGTAGAGGCTCAGGCCCAGAAGAGCGCCAAAGAGCACCAGCACAATGGCCTGTGGGAAGTGGCAACTAAGCTGGAGGCCCCAGGGCTGCCCCCAGCCCCTCAGGGGTGGACTGAGCCCTCTGCCCTTCTGGACCCACAGATGCTAAGTCTCTGCCCTGCTCGGCCCAGTCTTACCTTGGCATGTGACTGCAGCAGCAAGGGGGCAAACTGGTAGCGGGCAAAATGGGCAAGATTCCAGCGGGCACAGGGCAGGGACTTGCAGGCTGCCTTCTGCCTTGTCTCCTCCTCCTGGCCTAGAAGGTCCCGTGTGGACCCTCCAGGGCTGAAGACCTCAGAGCCCAGTGGGTCGGAAGGTGGGGGCACCAGGTGGGCTTGGGGAGGCAGGATGGTGACCACATGCTGGCTGCTGGCTTCACAGTGTGTAAAGGCTTGAACTGTGGCAGTGAGGTGGGCAATGCCCACTGGAACCGTCTCGTCCTCTAGCTCCTGGGGCAGGATCTGAATCACCCGAGCAGAGCAGGGACTGGAAGAAGTAGAGAGTGGATGACAGGTCTGTGCCTTGAAATGCTGGTGAGGGGACAGGCTGGCGTGGGTCACGGGAGGAAGGGGCTGGGGTGCAGGCAGTACCTGGAGAAGCAGCAGAGCACATCGAGGCGCTGGCAGTGGCGCCGCCGTAGGTCCAGGCTGAGGATGGCTGGGAAGACAAGCATCACGGCTACAAAGGTGCAGCCAACCACTATGGCCGCCTGGGGGACGGACAGGAGGGGCATGAAGGCTGGATGAAGCTTGGCCTCAGCCCCACACCCACCCTGAGCCGCCCGTGTAAGCAGCCTCACCTGTAGGGAGAAGGCTCGCAGCGCGGGGATGGGAACGAGGGCAGCCATGAGGAAGGCGGCCATGTTGTTGATGGATGTGAGTACAACACTGGTGCCCGTGCGCTGCAGACACTCGCCCATGCGCTCCTGCCAGGACAGAGTGGGGACCTGCCCTCAGGTCACAAAGGAGGGGCTGTGTCAAGGTGGAGTGAAGGGGAGGCTCAGGAACTTGGGGTGCAGAGGTGGGGCAGTCATAACATAGCAGCTAGCATTTACTGGGTACCATGTACGTGTGATGGGGTGTTCTAAGCATTCAGCTTGAGTTACCTCACTGATCCAAACACAACTTAGGACACAGTACTATTATTTCCCCTGTTTACAGATGGGGACAAGAGGCACTGAGGTTCATTAGCAGCCCAGGGTCACTTGAACCAAGAGGCTCTTAACCAGTAAGCTGAGCTGCCTCAGATGAGCCCTGGGGGACGAGGCCCCACCTGGAGAGGGGTGCCAGGCAGAGCCTCTGTGAAGGCGTGCGCCAGCAGGAATACATCATCCACGCCGATTCCCAGAGCCAAGAAGGGCAGCACCTAGAGGGGCAGAGGAGCGGGCAGCTGAGGACCCGTGAAGCCTGGTGACTGGCACTGAATCTGCCCTGCAGTCCAGGCGTACCTGGGTAGTGGCAGCATTGAAGGTGATGCCGAGCAGGGCACAGAGCCCAAGGCCTGAGGCCACCGCCAGGGCCACCAGCAGTACCCCGGCAAGGCCCACAGCACCCTGGGACTGGGCACAGTCCCACCGTAGCATTGTCACACAGGCATAGGCCAGCTGTGGGGAGAAAGGGCAGTCTCAGACAGGGGCTCCCAGGGTGGGCACTGGCTGGAGGTGGAGTGGGGCAAGGTGCCAGGTGCAAAACCCACCATGAGCAGATAGCCTCCCACCACACGGGCAGCGCTGACTTCAGAGAACGCATGCAGGATGTCGTCCAGGGTGGTGGAGGAGAAGGCGTGGATCTGCTGGGAAGCGTTCTCAGGCAGGGCCTCCTGGGCCAGCTGGAGAAACAGGGTAGATTGGAGGGGGCAGGAGGAGGGAGTGGCCTCAGGGCACCCACCTTGTCCTTGTCCATACCGACCTGCACAAAGCGCCGCTGCCAGGCTTGTAGCACTGTGCCAGCCTGTTCCTCACTCCAGCCAATGTCATGCGTCTGATAGTCACCCCGGAAATGCTCGTATAGTTGGCGGGGACTCATCAGCAAGAAGGTGCTTTGCAGGGCCTCTGCCCTGGTGGGGGTGCGGGAGAACCAGGGGTCAGAGCTGGCCCAAACACCTGGTGAGGGATGTGCAGGGCCTTTTGCCAGAGCTGCCTGGCATTACAGTATGGGTTCTCATGCACGGAGTCCCCTCATCACCTCCCAGAGGAGACCCTACCTCAGCAGCTGTCCCTGGGGGTCTCTGGCCATGCCTCCCAGCAGCAATTCCTCCTGCCAGTGCATGAATTTGTGGGAGAAGCCATGGCAGCCCCCGCTCAGCTCGTGAGCCACGTTGGGAGCCTGGAGGGGAAAAGGAGGGGTTAATGCTCAAGGCCCTGGCTGCGGATAACTGAGTGTCCCTGGGCTTCCACCTCCAGGAACCAAGCCACCATGGAGCTCCGTGGGCCTGGAGTGTAGGTAACTATTCTGAGCCTCTTGACTGCTCTGCAGAAGTGAACAGCTAGTATCCCGAAGACAGGAAGCCCGAAGGGGGAGTAGAGGCCTGGAAGTAGGCTTCTGGGAGAAGCTGGTGTAACTGGCGGATTCTGGGAAAAGTACCACATTGGCAGGGCCATAAAGAAACCAGGGAGACCAGGTATGATATTCATGCTTACCTACTGTGTTCTTAGTTTCCCTGTATTAGTCTATTTTGACAAAAAGTCCAGCCTTGGCCAGCGCAGTGGCTCACGCCTGTAATCCCAGCCCTTGGGGCGGGCTAACAAAAATTAGCCAGGCATGGTGGTGGGCACCTGTAATCCCAGCTACTCAGGAGGCTGAGGCAGGAGAATTGCTTGAACCAAGATCCAGCTACTGTACTCCAGCCTGGACGACAGAGTGAGACTCAAAAAATAAATAAATAAATAAAATTTAAAAAAGTCCAGCCTTATCTAGGCTCAGAAAAGGAAAAAGGGATTCATATACCACGTGAGGGCTCCGTAGGATAACTGAATGGGAATGGAACACTGGGGGCCTGGCACTGCGGGAGCAGGGTAATGCCAGGAAGTGAGGGTCAGGGCACAGAGCAGTCAGCTTCCCCGGAACATAGGAGTGTATGAGGGAAGGAAAACAGTCTTTCCCTGGCAGACCTGGTTGGAACCCACCTGCCTGCTGTGATGGTTGGGGGCACTAGGTGGGCAGTGGAGGTCATCAGGGTGTAGACAGGGCCGCCCCACGTAGGCCTGGCCCACCTGTGCCTTGTCTAGCAGCTCCCGGAAGCCCTCAAGGGAGGCAAAGGGACCCAGCTCCTCCAGCAGCTGCTCTGGATCCAGGTTGGTCCACTGGAT
Organism: Macaca fascicularis; assembly: GCF_037993035.2. NCBI lineage: Eukaryota > Metazoa > Chordata > Mammalia > Primates > Cercopithecidae > Macaca > Macaca fascicularis. The sequence continues at coordinate 189,915,183 of NC_088375.1, read as the reverse complement.
ATCCGGACGGCCGCTGAGGGAAGAGCCCATAGTTGGTGAGGGTCAGGGATGAAAACCCAGGCTCCAAACTGCTGCTGGGGCCCCATGCTGTACCCCACCCTCCTCTTATCTGCCCATTTGTCCCTCCATATGGAGGGTGTGCAAGCCTCAGCTTCTCAGAACTGCCAGGCAGCATGGGCCCACCAGGGTGCCACAGTGAGCGGTAGATGAGTACAAGGGGCTGAGACGGATATCAGGGCAGGGTTACCTAATACACAGAAAGGGCCTAGAAAGGCCCCACTGAGTCCCTTACCAAGCTGTGTGCTTGGTTCTAATATATAACCAGCAGGCACACGCCTGTAGCAGGTTTTCTTTCTGGCCTGGGCAACAGCTTAGCAAACACCTAGGTAATTCCCCCCAACAAAGCCTCTTTCTGGGGATCTTTTTCTCCTTTGCTCAGATCTTACAGATCTTTGTGTTTAGTTTTGTGTAAATAAGTCAGGTCTTCCTTCCTTCAGAGGGAAGGAGAAGGGGGATGTTGAGAGAGCCCTGGGGAAGCCCGTGCTCTCTGTTGCTGGCCTGGGAGCACTTAGGACCTTGGTAAGGTTTTGATCATCCTCATTCCCCCAACCCCTCCTTTCTGCTGGGAGAGTCCCCAGCGGGAGATGAAGCAGGGCCCCAGGAGTGGCACTCACGGCAGGTAGGCGGAGCCCCCTTGGAGTTTGGCTCCCTCCCAGAAGCAGTCGAGGGGAGTGAGGATCACGCACGGAAACAGCTTCTCAATCATCTGCCAGGGATACCCCGGGCCACATCAGTCCTGCCCCACAACCTTTGTAGGATGCCCTCTGCAATCCCCCTCCTTAGTTTTAAGGGGGCGGATTGCAGGCTGTGGAGCTTGCTCGGTCTCTCTGAGTCCTTCCACGCCACAGAAAAGGTTCTGCCTCTATTCCCTCTCAGGACACTTACCCGCTCAATCATTCCATTTTCAATAAGGGGAACTCCTGACTTGTAGCAGATTTTGTTCAAATCCCAGGACCTGCAATAGCCAGGGGCATAGGAGATCAGCAGAAGAGGGGGATTCCCACTCCAGAACCCCCACAGCAAGCCTCAACCCCAGCTGCTCAGGGGCTCAGCCAGACTCACTTCCCATAGAGTGATACTTGGACTTTACTGGCAGTGAGGGCTGCCTGGAGGTGGAGGCCAAGTGCTTCGGGCGTGAGGATGTTCTCTCCCTCCTGCCGTGCGGTCTGTATCAGCATCTGAGAGGTGTATGCAGCCTCCTCCCCCAGCTTCTCCTTGGTGTAATGCAGCTCCTGGCTCACCCGGCTGCCCACTGCAGGAGCAAAGAGAGAAAGCTGGGGGGAAAGGGCCTAGGTGCATCAGAACTCGGGAAGGGGGCTTCTAACTTTGAGGCCTCCCCAGACAAGTGGGAGAGGTGGAGCAGAGAGGAGCCCCTGCCTTATCCCTGAGGGCCTGGTCATGGCCCAGGCTGACTCCCCAGGCTTCTGGGTCCTGGAGCTCTGCCAGGGAAGTGGAGAGGCCTCGGTTGTGTGGCTCTGTGGATTTCCTGTGTGGTCTAGGGCTTAAGCATGAACCAGGTTGGCTGGGTTTTGGGCATAAACTTAAAAATGACAATCAGCATGAGCGGGCCGTGGGCTGTGGGGGTTGTAGAGGCATCTTGGTAAGGAACCCTCAGTCCCTCTGTGCTCTGGTAGGGAGGACAAGGAGGGCCAATGGGGCCAATAGGGAGGCTGCTGCTGGGAGGGTTTCCTGAAAGAACAAGTGTAGGGCTGGGGCTGGTTCTTAGTTCAGGTTGCTCTGGGCAGTGATTTATATCCACACACCTTTCTGCAAAGTGTGCTGGGGAGAGGGCAGGGATAGGAGTGTCTGATAATAATGGGTGATAATAGTGAGCCTGTGTCGGTGTGGGGAAGGTGGGGGATGGGACAGTCATTCAGTGTGCTGCTCCTGCTCAGGCAGGAAGTGCATGGAACCAGCTCACAAACCCTGGCAGGGGTGAAATCAAAGTGAGCCCAGGGGAGGAAGGTGTCCAGATCCCTTTCACCGCCCTCACTGTCCAGACCACAGGGAGTCCCGGCGCCAGGCCTGCCTTAGTGTCCTGGATCTTAGCGCCCCTCCAGTCCTGCGTTATGCTGGCCACAGGCTCCTGCTGTGTGACTGGGACCTGGGGGAGGTGGGGACATTGTGAGGGGATATCACTTAACTATGATGTGGGGGAGAATGGGGGCCAAATTTACCTCTGGAGGCTTTGTGGATTTGGTCCGATCTCAGACCCTGCGCTGTTTCCATCTGTCTGGGGGTCTCCTCCTGTTAGTCTTTGCTGCCTGCTGGGACCCACACATACTGCTTCTCTGAGACTCAAGTCCCATCTGAGATCGTCATGTTTCCCAATCTCTTTTCCTTTTTCTTTCTTTTTTTTTTTTTGAGACGGAGTCTCACGCTGTTGCCCAGGCTGGAGTGCAGTGGCGCGATCTCGGCTCACTGCAAGCTCCGCCTCCTGGGTTCACGCCATTCTCCTGCCTCAGCCTCCTGAGTAGCTAGGACTACAGGCGCCCGCCACCGCGCCTGGCTAATTTTTTGTATTTTTAGTAGAGACGGGGTTTCACTGTGGTCTCGATCTCCTGACCTTGTGATCCGCCCGCCTCAGCCTCCCAAAGTGCTGGGATTACAGGCTTGAGCCACCGCGCCCGGCCTTCCTTTTTCTCTTTTTTCCTTTCTTTCTTTTTTTTAGACAGGGTCTTGCTGTGTTGCCCAGGCTGGAGTGCAGTGGCCTGATCACAGCTCACTATAGCTTTGACTTCCTGGGCTCAGGTGATCTTCCCACCTCAGCCTCCCGAGTGGCTGGGACCACAGGCGCCCGCCACCGTGCCTGGCTAATTTTTAAATTTTTTGTAGAGAGAAGGTCTCATCACTATGTTGCCCAAGCTGGTCTTTTTTTTGGCTCACTGCAACATTCTGCCTCAGCCTTCCAAGTAGCTGGGATTACAGGCGCCCATCACTATGCCTAGCTAATTTTTTGCATTTTTAGTAGAGACGGGGTTTCACTATGTTGGCCAGGCTGGTCTCGAACTCCTGACCTCCCTTTTGGGAGGCCCTCCTCGGCCTCCCAAAGTGCTGGGATTACAGGCATGAGCCACCACCGCTCCCGGCCCCAAGCTGGTCTTAAATTCCTGGGCTCAAGCGATCCTCCCACCCCAGCCTCCTAAAGTGCTAGGATTACAGGCGTGAGTCACTGCGCCTGGCCCTCCAATCTCTTTTTCAAACCCATGTAATCTTCTTACTCACAAAAGCCCCAAATCCTTGGTAGCCCCCAACACATACTTACCCATATGCTCACATGTGCCCTCGTGCCCCAAAAGTCACATTCCTGGCCTTCACCTCACGAAAACAGTCTTCCTGTCCTGCTCCCCACACTGCCAGTTCCTTCTCTTTTTTTTTTGAGACAGAGTTTCACTCTTGTTGCCCAGGCTGGAGTGCAATAGTGCAATCTTGGCTCACTGCAACCTCTGCCTCCCGGGTTCAAGTGATTCTTCTGCCTCAGCCTCCCGAGTAGCTGGGATTACAGGTGCCTGCCACTACGCCCGGCTAATTTTTGTATTATTAGTAGAGACGGGGTTTCACCCTGTTGGCCAGGCTGATCTTGAACTCCTGACCTGAGGTGATCCGCCAGCCTCGGCCTCACAAAATGCTGAGATTACAGGTGTGAGCCACCATGCCTGGCCTCTCCTTCTCTGACTCTTCCCTACTCCCCACTCCTTTGCCAGGCCTGTACTGCAGTGTTTATTTCACCAGGATTAGGCCGAAGACTGCCGCATGGAGGGGAAGAGGAGGACAGAGATAAGCTTTCCATAGTAAGTGGGTTTGCTAAGAGGAAGGAGGCATGGGAGGAGGAAGGAACCCAGAGAGATCTGACGAGAAACCAAGAGAAAGAAACATGGATAATTTAAAATGGAGCATCAAAGACAATAAAGACTCCTCAGGGGAGAAAATGGGGAAGAGAAAAAGATAAACCTTAGTTGACAAAGATAGATATGGACAGATGAACTGGGATGCATTGTGGTGCAGGAAGGAAGAGACGATAATGCTTAGTCTGTTCCTTGGGCTAATTACTTATTCTCTCTGGGTCTCCAGCTCCTCATCTGTCAAATGGAAACAGTGACTACCTTGGTAGAATTAGCATCAGTGCAGGCAAAGTACTTAGGAAATTGCATGGCACACAGTAGGTACAGATGTGGAGTTATTTTTCAATGGTTGCTGGTAGAGAAATGATGTGACAGAAAAATGAGAAGGAACTGAAGGAAAGAAAGACTGCAGGTGACAGGGGAGGAAATAGGACAGAGGAGGGAGAATATCAAGATTGATACGTTAGGCCGGGCGCGGTGTTTCACGCCTGTAATCCTAGCACTTTGGGAACCTGAGGCGGGTGGATCATGAGGTCAGGAGTTCACGACCAGCTTGGCAAACATGGTGAAACCCTGTCTCTACTAAAAGAAAATACAAAAAATTAGCCAGGCGTGGTGGCGGGTGCCTGTAGTCTCAGCTACTTGGGAGGCTGAGGCAGGACAATGGCATGAACCCAGGAGGTGGAGCTTGCAGTGAGCTGAGATTGCGCCACTGCACTCCAGCCTGGGCGATGGAGCGAGACTTCGTCTCAAAAATAAATAAATAAATAAATAAAAAATAAAAGATTGATACATTAAAAAAAACTCGTCCCTTTTTTTTTTTGAGACAGGGTCTTGCTTTGTCACCCAGGCTGGAGTGCAGTGGTGCGATCACAGCTCACTGTAGCCTTGACCTCCTGGCTCAAACAATCCTCCCAGGTCGCTGGAACTACAGGTGTGTGCCACCATGCCCAGCTAATGTTTGTATTTTTTGTAGAGACAGGGTCTTCCTATGTTGCCCAGGCTATTCTCGAACTCCTGGGCTCAAGTGATCCTCCCGCCTCAGCCTCTGAAAGGGCTGGGATTACAGGTGTGAGTCACTGTGCTCGGCCATACTTTTATGTCTTTTCCAAATGAGAAAATATAACTGGTTAACCAATATGGAAAAAGAGTCTACCTTATAAGTAATCCTCTAAATGCAAATAAAAACATCAATAAGTTACTATCTAACAATTTAGCAAAAATTTTAAAATTGATAGCACTCATTGCTGGTTTACAGGAGTACACTCTAACCCACTATGGGAGTGTAACATGGCATACTCTATGGGGAAAAGCAACATTGCAATATGTAGGTTCCATAATCTTTGGTCCAGAAGTTTCACGTGTAAGGGCCTATATACCATGGTAGGGACTTAAGCTTTCTCTGGGTGAAATGGGAGTCATGGGAGATTTTGGGCAGAGAGGATCTGACGTTTTCATCACTTAACAATGTATTTTTGTGAATACACGGTTGTAAGAGGTGCCCACGAGAAGAAGTCAGGAAAGGTGTCCTGGACCAAGTGTGTGCAGGGAACTGTCAAAGACTCCATGTTTCGGTACTGCTAAGAGTGAGCCAGGGAGGAGCCAGCGGCAATGCTGGAGAAGCAATCAAGTCCAATTATGGAGGGCCTAGAGTGTGTGCTATGGAGTTTATATTTGATTTTACAGAATCTGGTGGAAATCGGTGGAAGGGCACTAAGAAGGGGACTGACTTGGCCAGATGGAGATTGGCCACAGGGTGGTGCTGTGGAGGCAGATTTGAAGGTGAGGCTGTCAGCACCTTCCTCCTTTCTAACAGACCCTGATTTCCCTGGCCATCCTCAGAAAGGCCTAGCGATTAAGGACAGCTGGGCTCCTCCCCAGCATCAGAAGGTGAAACTTGATTAGTTTAAGAAGCCGGACCAGGCGCGGTGGCTCAAGCCTGTAATCCCAGCACTTTGGGAGGCCAAGACGGGTGGATCACAAGGTCAGGAGATTGAGACCATCCTGGCTAGCACGGTGAAACCCCATCTCTACTAAAAAGTACAAAAAAAAACTAGCCGGGCGAGGTGGCAGCGCCTGTAGTCCCAGCTACTCGGGAGGCTGAGGCAGGAGAATGGCATAAACCCGGGAGGCGGAGCTTGCAGTGAGCTAAGATCCGGCCACTGCACTCCAGCCTGGGTGACAGAGTGAGACTCTGTCTCAAAAAAAAAAAAAAAAAAAAAAAAAGCCACTCAGTAATTCCATTGCCTTTGCCATGTGAAGGATTTCGGCATAGGATGCTACACAGTTCTTGCTAAAGAGAACAAATGAGAAGTTGGCTGGGAGGCTACTAATAAATTTTTCCTCACTTTCAAAAATAGATGCAAGATCAGGCATGGTGGCTCATGCCTGTAATCCCAGCACTTCAGGAGGCCAAGGCAGGAGGATCACTTGAGACCAGGAGTTCAAGACCAGCCTAAGGGCCGGCTGGGTGCGATGGCTCATACCTGTAATCCCAGCACTTTGGGAAGCCGAGGTGGGTGGATCACGAGGTCAGGAGGTTGAGACTAGCTTGGCCAACATGGTGAAACCCTGTCTTTACTAAAAATACAAAAACTAGTCAGGCATGGTGCGCGCCTGTAATCCCAGCTACTGAGGTGGCTGAGGCAGAAGAATCGCTTGAACCTGGGAGGCAGAGGTTATAGTGAGCTGAGATTGATCCACTGCACTCCAGCCTGGGTGACAGAGCAAGACTTCATCTCAGGGGATGGAAAAAAAAAAAGAAAGAAAAAAAAGACCAGTCTGGGCAACATAGTGGGACTGCGTCTCTACAAAAAACAAACAAACAAAAAAATTAGCTGCACATGGTGACATGTGCCTGTAGTCCCAGATACTATGGAGAAAGAGGCAGGAGGACTGTGTGAACCTAGGAGTTCGAGGCTGCAGTGAGATGTGATTGTGTCACTGCACTCCAGCCTGGGTGAAAGAGTGAGATCCTGTCTCTATAAAACAAAACAAAACAAAAACAAAAAGACGTGCGAGACAAGAATGACTTCTTTTTCCTGACACTGCAGCAGCTACTTTGAGATAAGCCTGAGGACAAAAGTCCAACATGTTGAAGATGGCAGAGGAGAAAGAAAGAAACTGGGTGCTTGCTAATGTCCTTGGGCTGCTGAATTAACAAAATCAACCAGGCTTCCTGTTACAGAGAATAATAAATCAATCTTCTTTCTTCCTTCTTCCCTCCTTCCTTTCCTTTTTTTTCTCTTTCATGTTGCTAAAAGCAATTCTATTATTTTATTTTATTTATTTATATATATTTTTGAGACAGAGTCTTGCTGTTACCCAGCCTGGAGTGCAGTGGTGCGATCTCTGCTCACTGCAACCTCCACCTCCCAGGTTCAAGTGATTCTCCTGCTTCAGCCTCCCGAGTAGCTGGGATTACAGGCACATGCCATCACGCCTGGCCAAATTTTGTATTTTTAGTAGAGACAAGGTTTTGCCACATTGGCCAGGCTGGTCTCAAACTCCTGACCTCAGGTGATCCACCCCACCCTGGACTCCCAAAATGCTGGGATTACAGGTGTGAGCCACTGCGCCAGCCTTATTTTTTAATTTTTAATTTTTTAGAAATAGAGATGGGGTTTTGCCATGTTGCCCAGGCTGGTCTTGAATTCCTGGGCTCAGTCAAGCTTCCCACCTTGGCCTCCCAAAGTGCTAGGATTACAAGCATGAGCCACCACGCCTGGCCTAAAAGCATTCTAAATGATACAATCAGGAGTGTATTGCCAGGGATGGAACAAGACCTCAACTAGAGCAGTAACCACAAGGTAGAAAGGATGGGTCTGTTATGAGAGAGGTTAAGAAGCAAGGATTTACTAGTTTACTAAACAAGTGGGTGAACGGGCCAGGCGCGGTGGCTCACGCCTGTAATCCCAGCACTTGGGAGGCCCAGGCAGGCGGATCACGAGGTCAGGAGATTGAGACCATCCTGGCTAACACGGTGAAACCTCGTCCGTACTAAAGATACAAAAAATTAGCCGGGCGTGGTGGCAGGTGCCTGTAGTCCCAGCTACTCAGGAGGCTGAGGCAGGAGAATGGCGTGAACACAGGAGGCAGAGCTTGCAGTGAGCCAAGATTGTGCCACTGCACTCCAGCCTGGGCAACAGAGCGAGACGCCGTCTCAAAAATAAATAAATAAAACAATTGGGTAAACAAGAACTGAGGATGACTCCTAAGGTTTTAGCTTTAGATATTTAAGTGGGTGGTGATTCTACCAACATAAGGCCATCCTCTGTCTTCTATACAGAATGGCAGCTCTTGTTGCGCAAGCTGGAGTACAATGGCGCGATCTCGGCTCACTGCAACTTCTGCCTCCCGGATTCAATTGATTCTCTTGCCTCAGTGTCCTGAGTAGCTGGGATTACAGGCATGCACCACTACGCCTGGCTAATTTTGTATTTGGAGTAGAAGCAGTGTTTCAACATGTTGGTCAGGCTTATCTCAAACTCTTGACCTCAGGTGATCCACCCACTTCGACCTCCCAAAGTGGTAGGATTACAGGCGTTAGCCTCCATGCCCGGCCTTTGTAATTTTCTTTTTTTTTCTTTTTTTTTTTTTTTTTTGAGGCGGAGTCTCGCTCTGTCGCCCAGGTTGGAGTGCAGTGGCACGATCTCGGCTCACTGCAAGCTCCGCCTCCCGGGTTCCCGCCATTCTCCTGCCTCAGCCTCCCGAGTAGCTGGGACCACAGGCGCCGCCACCACGCCCGGCTAATTTTTTTGTATTTTTAGTGGAGACGGGGTTTCATTGTGTTAGCCAGGATGGTCTCGATCTCCTGACCTCGTGATCCGCCCGTCTCGGCCTCCCAAAGTGCTGGGATTACAGGCTTGAGCCACCACGCCCGGCCTGTAATTTTCATTTTAGAGAACAATCTACCTCTGAACGCTTGACTTTACAGTTGGCCAGGAAAGACAAACCAGTCACATTCCAAGTCTCACCATGGCAAAGTTAAGGAGGTCTGGAACACTGGTCTGGAACACTGAGAGCCAATGTTTGCTTTCTTCCTCTGCTTTCTGTTTCTGTTTCTGTTTCTGTTTCTCCTTCTCCTTCTCCTTTCCTTTTCTCTCTCTCTCTCTTTTTTTTTTTTTTTTGAGATAAAGTCTCGCTCTGTCGCCAGGCTGGAGTGCAGTGGCGCAATCTTGGCTCACTGCAACCTCCGCCTCCTGGGTTCAAGCGATTCTCCTGCCTTGGCCTCCGGAGTAGCTGGGACTACAGGCGCAAATCACTGCACTTGGATAATTTTTGTATTTTTAGTAGAGATGGAGTTTTACCAAGTGAGCCAGGCTGGTGTTGAACTCCTGACCTCAGGTGATCCACCCACTTCGGCCTCCTAAAGTGCTGGAATTACAGATGTGAGCCACTGCACCCTGTCTGCTTACTCTTTCTTTGAGACTGGGTCTCATAGTGAGACTCCATCTCTATGAAAAAAAAGACTGGCCAGGCGCGGTGGCTCAGACCCGTAATCCTCAGCCCGGGCTGAGACGGGCAGATCACAAGGTCAGGAGATCAAGACCAGCACGGCCAACATGATGACACCCGGTCTCTACTAAAAATACAAAAAAATTAGCGGGGTATGGTGGCGCAGGCCTATAGTGTCAGCTACTCTGGAGGCTCAGGCAGGAGAATCGCTTGAACCCGGGAGGCAGAAGTTGCAGTGAGCCAAGATCGCGTCATTGCACTACAGCCTGGGCGACAGAGCAAGACTCGTTCTCAAAAAAAACAAAAAAAGAAAGAAAGAAAAAAATGATCACTGCTTTTACCTCACCCCCAGCCAATACAGGACAAGAATGATATTCTGAAATAAAGGAAAAAAGCCTAGGAATTGGCTACCATCCTCTTATAAAACCTTCCCCCAAACAACAGCAAAAAACTGCTGGGGTCTAGCCTATCCTATGCTGGAGTGTAGGAGAGATGAGGAAACATGGAGGTTCAAACAGTGCTTAGATGGGGAAAATGTGGGGAATGGAGAGGGAGGAAGGGAAGGGAGACTGCCTCTGTTGTGGCAGGAAATCCAAGAGTCATCTGGGACCACCCAGGCAGCAGTGGTGTGGGTGGGGGTACGTGTATGTGCATGTATGCACATCTGTGTCCTGGGGCTGGGGGCAGGCAGGCAGAGCGAAACATCTGCTCTGGACCCCAGCGCTGGCCTAGAGTGTGTATGGATGTGAGAGTCTGCAGGGCTGTGGGTAGATAGGGTGGGGATGGCGTGTGGGAGCCCAACAGGCAGGCAAGCTCTGAGAAACATCTGCTCTGGATCCTAGGACTTGCCAGTATTTGAAATAACTCAAGGGTGTGAGACTCCAACGTGGGCTCTGCCTTTGGGTATGGGCCAGGGCTGAGGGAGCCTACAAAATGCAAACTTCCCAGGGAAAAACAGACTGGAGTTTGACTCCTATCAAAGGGCTGCCATATGAAACCAGCCCTCAGTAAAGAAGAGTCATGCTGAAAAAAAATTTTTTTAATTAAAAAAAAAATTCTTTTGTTGGGACAGAGTGTCCCTCTGTCGCCCAGGCTGGAATGCAGTGGCGCAATCTCGGCTCACTGCAACCTCCACCTCCCAGGTTCAAGCGATTCTCCTGCCTCAGCCTCCCAAGTAGCTGGGACTATAGGCGCTTGCCACCACACCTGGCTAATTTTTGTATTTTTAGTAGAGATGAGGTTTCACTATGTTGGTCAGGGTGGTCTTGAACTCCTGACCTTGTGATCTGCCCGCCTCGATCTCCCAAAGTGCTGGGATTACAGGCGGGAGCCACCACGCCTGGCCTGCTGAAATTATTAATAAGAAATCATTCTGGCCAGGCACGGTGGCTCACACCTGTAATCCCAGCACTTTGGGAGACTGAGGTGAGCAGATTACTTGAGGCCAGGAGTTTAAGACCAGTCTGGCCTACATGGTGAAACCTGGTCTCTACTAATAATACAAAAATTAGCAGAGCATGGTGGCGCCCACCTGTAATCCCAGCTACTCGGGAGGCTGAGGCACGAAAATCACTTGAATCGGGGAAGCGGAGGTTGTAGTGATCTAGGATTGTGCCACTGCACTCCAGCCTGAGCAACAGAGTGAGACTCCATCTCAAAACAAAACAAAACAAAACAAAAAATAAAACTGCCCCCCGCCCCGCAAAAAAAAAAATCCCAAGAGAATCATTCTTTTATGCTTCCTTAAGAAAGTGAGGATTTGATCCCATCTGACCCTGGCTATTGCCTCAAAGTGTGGATTCTGTATTGCTTTTCCATTAAATGGGCCTGGGTGCCTAAGCCCTCTCCCTGGAGGCTTGGCCAGATGATTTACTCAGTTTCCCCAGCCTTCTAGTTCTAACTTTTCTGATACTCCTGGTCATAAGTGATTTCTCCCTGCTTTCTCTTATACAACATAATCACAGGATGCTCTGTATTGTATTTTAGTTATTCCAGCACATATTTTACTTTCCTTGCTACTGAAAAATGAATCTTGTTTTAGCTGCTTTTGTAAACCCTGATGCATTGTCAAAAACACACATAGAAAGTTAACAATAAATGCTAAATAAACACATACAAAATCACAGACAAATATTCTATACAGCCAATTCACAGGGTCTACCATCTGCAGATGTCCATTTATGGTTGTGGGAGGGAACAGTGTTCCTAGATGCCCAGGTGTACAGACTCTGACCAGCAAGAGCCCCTCCAGCCCCAGGGCCAGGCCTACTAGAGCTAGGTAGCCAAGCTCCTCACCCCGTTCTTGTCTTGGGCTCACCATACCTGAGCAGCTATGGCCAGTGGCCACAACTTACCTTCTACCCAGAGCTGTTCCAAGTTTGTCTCAATAATGGCCACGCGGAGACCTAATGCCAGGGCCCCAAAGGCCAACAGTCCCAGAAAGAGCACTTTGCCACAGTGTCTCTGGATCCCGCAGCCCAGAGAAAAGAGCAGGCCCTGGAAGTAAGCACGAAGCCAGAGTGGAGCCTTCAGGCTCCCAGCTAGGATCTGGGATGGAAAGAGAAGGGTCAGCTAGGCATCACTGCAACAATGCATGAAATCCTTCCCTTCTCACCCTATATATCTGCTGCCCAGCCCTAGCTTCTTGATTTCTGGATGTGGGACAGGGAGCACCAACACAGACACAGGCCCATACTTGGAAGATGTAACACCCACCACCTCCAGCACACACCTGAGGAAGGCATAGGCCTATTTTCTTTTTTTCCGTTTTCTCTCTCTCTCTCTTTTTTTTTTTTTTGAGATGGAGTCTCGCTCTGTAGCCCTGGCTGGAGTGCAGTGGTGTGATCTCAGCTGACTGCAACCTCCGCCTCCCTGGTTCAAGAGATTCTCCTGCCTCAGCCTCCCAAGTAGATGGGACTACAGGCGCCCGCCACCACGCCCTGCTGATTTTTTATTTTTAGTAGAGACAGGGTTTCACCATGTTGGCCTGGCTGGTCTCGAACTCCTGACCTCAGGTGATCTGCCCGCCTCAGCCTCCCAGTGTTGGGATTACAGGTGTGAGCTACTGCGCCCGGCCGTCATAGGCCCATTTTCTGAGAGCAGGATACATATGTACACACACCTGTCGTCGGGTGGACAGAGGTGAACCCACAGACATTCTCACTGGCCAGACGAGGGGGAGACACAAGGACAGACACACCGACACACACGCACAACTTGCTTGCCGTGCTAGCTCTCGCTAGTGTCAGACACCCAATGACACTCGGCACTTGAAGACATCACAAACCTTGCAGAGGCCCGAGTGACAGACCTGGCCCCGCTTTTCCTTCTTCCAGCTCCCCCTCTACTCACCTGGGGTGCTGCGGTTCGAGCTGGGGGTGTGTAACTCGGGGGCAGCTCTCTGAGGGGCGGCGATCGAGTCATGCTGGCGGGGATGGGGGGCGCGGGCGCCCCCAACCCGCGTTATCTGGGCGCTCCCATAGGCTAGCCCGGTCTCCCAGTACCGCTGGGCCCCGCGTGGGGATTCAGTGGGGCCGCCAAGGCGCAGGCGTGGGAGAGACTGTGGGGTGCCGGTGTTAAGACGGCTGCGAGGGAGGAGTGCAGGGAGCTGCGGGCCCGGGGCGCGGCGCCGGGGTTCACCCGCTCTGTGGGCCGTGGGCCGCGGCGGCTGGAGGAGGAATGGGTTCCGCGCGCAGACGGAATTGCTGGCCCGAGACGCACAGCAGGGTTCGAGGTGGCGACTGCAGTGCCCGGGAGGCGGCTGGAGCTTCAGAAAAGGGAGCTGGCCGGGGCGACGCCCTCCCATTGGCTGAGGGGCCCGCAAATTACCCTAGCCGTGCGGCCGGGCCCGCTGCTAGGTAACGGCGCCGCAGGGGGCGGGGCAGGAGACCACCCAGGCTGGGCCACCCTGCGCCTCCCTCCCGCCCGCGGGGCCACAGGGAGGAGGAGGGAGGGAGATCCCGGAGAGGCGCAGCGCTGCCAAGTGTAAGTCCAGAGGCTGACGCTAAGAAAGGGCGTTTGCGGGCTCTGTTAGGGCTACACTTTTTTTTTTTTTTTTTTTTTAAGACGGGGTCTCACTCTGTCACCTAAGCTGGAGTGCCGTGGCTCCATCTCGGCTTGCAGCCTCCGCCTTCCAGGCTCAAGCCATCCTCCCACCTCAGCCTCCCAAGTAGCTGGGACCACAGGCATGCACCACCACGCCCTGCTTTTTGTACTTTTGGTGGAGAACAGGTTTCCGCCATGTTGCCCAGGCTGGTCTCAAACTCCCGAGCTCAGACTATCAGCCCACCTCAGCCTCTCGAAGTGCTGGGATGACAAGCGTGAGCCACCGCGCCTGGCCTAGGACCACACTTTCTTTTTCTTTCTTTTGTCTTCAGGCTTAATTCACTTTATTTTTCTTGTATAAAAACCCTGTGTTGTAGCCACAGCTGGAGCCTGGATCCTGTGCACGGAGACTCTGGTGTGGGTCTTGACGAGGTGGTCAGTGAATCGTGATAGGGAGTCTTGGTGAATACAGTCTCCTTCCAGAGGTCGGGGGTGAGGTAGCTGTAGGTCTTAGAGATGGCATCAAAGCGCGTAGGGCCACACTTTCTTTCCGACCCAATCAAAGCCCAAGATTTCTGTTCACTCTTCCTGGCCTCCATTCTTGCCCTCTTCAGTCCACTCTCTCCACTGAGACCAGAGTCATTTCTCTAACATGCAAATCTGATAGCTCCAAAGCACAAGGCCCACTTGGAGCACAGGGCCCTGTGTGATCTAGCTAGCTAAAGCCTCCTCTCCCATAGTTCCCTCACATCAGTGTTCCCTCGTTCCTACCTTTGCACATGTTTTGGCCCTTTTGTCTTGGCAGATAATCTTCAAAAAACTGAACTTGAATCACTGCTCCCCTCCCCCCCCCTTTTTTTTCTGAGGCAGGATCTCCCTCTGTTGCCCAGGTAGGAGTGCAGTGGCGCCTTCACAGCACACTGCAGCCTTGAGCTCCCAGTCTCAAGGGATCCTCCCATCTCAGCCTCCCAAACGGCTGGGACTATAGGTGTGCACCACCACACCCGGCTAATTTTTATAATTTTGTATAGACAGGGTTTCGCCATGTTGCCCAGGTTGGTCTCGAACTCCTGGGCTCACGTCATTTTCCCACCTGGGCCTTCCAAAGTGCTGGAATTATAGGCGTGAGCCACTGTACCCAGCCTACACCCTCTTTGAAACCTTCCTTGATTCATGTCTCTCTCCTGGCAGATAATTGCTTATTTGTGCTCTCTATAACAACTCAATTTATATATGTATAATTGCATTTATGACAAAATAACTTATGTACTTGAAAGTCTGCCTTCTTCACCAGACAATAAATAGGTGCTTAATAATTGTTGAGTGAGTCACTAAGAGTTGCAGAATTCAGGGTGTAAAGGATTGGAAACAGGGAAGAATAGAGGCAATAGTCCCTCTATTAAACTTTCAACTATCCTATTTGAGTGTGCTGTTTCTATTGGGTTCCTGACTGATAAACCCCAAGTGGCAGAGTTGGGTAAAATCAATATTCCAATATGTAAAGTTTGGGAAAGAGAAAAATAATCTACAATAAACTCATTTTTCTAACACAACTACTATTATCTCTGGCCAATTTCTTGGTCAGTTCTCCCAGACTTTAAAAAAAAATCATTACATCATAAATATTTCATGTTACTACATAGTTTTTTTTTTTTTTTTTGAGACAGAGTCTTGCTCTGTCACCCAGGCTGGAGTGCAGTGGCCGGATCTCAGCTCACTGCAAGCTCCGCCTCCTGGGTTTACGCCATTCTCCTGCCTCAGCCTCCCAAGTAACTGGGACTACAGGGGCCCGCCACCTCGCCCAACTAGTTTTTTGTATTTTTTTTAGTAGAGACGGGGTTTCACCGTGTTAGCCAGGATGGTCTTGATCTCCTGACCTCGTGATCCGCCCGTCTCGGCCTCCCAAAGTGCTGGGATTACAGGCTTGAGCCACCGCGCCCGGCCACTACATAGTTTTTGTAATCAATCATTTGGAGAATATCCTCAGGACAGATTCCCAGAAGTGGTGTTGTTTGGGTCAAAGAGTATGTACATTTTTATGGCTCTTGCTACACACTGCTCAACTGATTTTTGAAAGCTTGTGCTAATTAACATCATCTCTAGCACCTCAGTCCTGGGGAAGAGGAACATTTAGGTTGAGGGGGTGAACACCTAAGGGGTTTGCCATTTCCATTTGTCCATTCACCCAGAAAAATGCCTATGGAGGAACTAATATATGTATGATGCTATTGGCCAAATAGTAACTGCACATGAAAAGCAGCCTACCTGAATAGTACTTTCTTCTCCCTGTTATACAGTGTGTCCTGCTGAGGATAAAGTGGCATGGTAGCTCACACTTGTAATCCCAGCACTTTGGGAGGCTGAGGCGGGAGGATTGCTTGAGGCCGGGAGTTCAAGCCCTGGCAACATAGTGAGACCTCATCTCTACAAAAAAATAAAAAATTAGCTGGGTGTGGTGGAGCACACCTGTAGTCCCAGCTACTTGGGAGGCTCAGGCAGGAGGGTTGATTGAATCCAGAAGGTAGAGGCTGCAGCGAGCTGTGATTGTGCCATTGCACTCCAGCCTGGGCGACAGAGTGAGACCCTGCCTCAAAAAACAATAATAATGATAACATAAAAAATTTAAGGTTAAAAAAAAAGTGTATCCCTAGCAAGTCTCTGAAATAGAAACAGCTAGAAAGAGCCTAGCAAGTCTCTGAAATAGAAACTAAACGACACTTAGTCTGTATGGGCTCCTAGTTTGCTCTTGGGGCAACAGCTGAAGACAGGGAGAAGCCTGGAATCAGCACTGGTTGTCATCAGGAGTGCAACTCCTGATGCTATGCTTTAAGTAGCTCTTCATCTCCTTCCTTTTTTACCAGACTCTGCAAGACATAAGGTCCTTGGAGAAATAGATTTGTAACCACTTGGGCCTTGGGACTCTGCTTTCATCATAGGCCCATCACTGCTAACAATTGTGGCAAAGTTGATCATTCTATGGATGCTTTCAAGGCAAAGTCTGTTATTAAGGAAACCTCTTGCCTTATAGTTGAAAGACTAGGGTGGGAGAAATGGGTCTACAGTTTCCAGCCTTTCCAACCTAGGGCCTAGTGCTGTCTGGCTGCTCCAAGCTACAAAATGACTTCTCTTCTCCCAAACAAAATGGTTTCCTGAGCCCAGCTAAGCCTAAACTAGACATATTCTCCAAATAACAGGAGAAAAGCAATCTAATTAAATCTCATTACTGACTCATGAGACAAACGTGTCTTGGGATCTCTTTTTAAAATTTTTTTAATGAGACAGGGTCTCACTCTGTCACCCAGGCTGCAGTGCAGTGGCACGATCTTGGTGCACTGCCACCTCCACCACCCAGGCTCAAGTGATCCTCCCATCTCAGCCTCCCAAGTAGCTGGGACCACAGGCACGTGACACCATGCCTAGCTAATTTTTTGTATTTTAGTAAAGACAGAGTTTCACCGTTTTGCCCAAGCTGGTCTTGAACTCTGAGCTCAGGAAATTCGCCCGCCTCGGCCTCCCAAAGTGCTGGGATTACAGGCGTGAGCCACCGCGCCCAGCCTTGGGATCTCTTGTGTGTCCATTCCTTTGCTGGGTTCTGGTGTTGCAGGGTACCTGCTTTAAAGTTCATAGCCTGAGGGGGAGCACAGAGACCACAGGGGAAACCACTGAGTTGGGGGTACTCAGGGATGTTTCCAGAAGTGAAAGGAACTGGATGGGGGAGGTGGGAGGATGACAGAGTCTAAAACGAAAAGGAATGGCTCATGGTCTGGATCTTTTGTTTGCTGGTTGTGAGATCTTGGGGAAGTCACATAATCTATGACATTAACATAAGGATTAAATGAGATAATCCATATGGCTGAGGAACAGTGCCAGGAAAAGTGGGGTGGACCACACTCACACACACACAGTGCTGGGTAAAGTGACCAGTCTGGCTTCAGGGGTGGGTTCATGTGGGAGTTAATTCATGGTGGACGCAAGGCAGGCTTTCTTTCTCTGGCATTCCTCTAGGCTTCTCACTCACCAGCTTTTGGCGGCTTCTGTTATCTAGGCCAAGCAGAGTCAATGACCCTGAGATGTGGAGGAGGGAAGTGGGGGTCCTGGGCAGCCCCATCACCACCTGTTACATTTAGGGGCCAAGCCTGGGTGTGTATGCTCCTTCCCTGTGGGCAGGCTGAGGCCAGTAGCATGTATCAAGTATTTGTGTGTCTGAGATGGATTTTGCTCTTGTTGCACAGGCTGGAGTGCAGTGGTGTGATCTTGGCTCACTATAACCTTCACCTCCTGGGTTCAAGCAATTCTTCTGCCTCAGCCTCCTGAATAGCTGGGATTACAGGCGCCTGTCACCATGTCAGGTTAATTTTTTGTATTTTTAGTAGAGATAGGGTTTCATCATGTTGGCCAGGCTGGTCTTGAACTCCTGACCTCAGGTGATCTACCCGCTTTGGCGTCCCAAAGTGCAGGGACTACAGGCGTGAGCCACTGTGCCTGTCGCACTTATCAAGTATTTGGTACCAGGGCTGCAAGCAGAGATTAGGGAATGGTCCTTCACTTTAAGTGTGGGGGAAGGAGAGAGGCTAAGAACAAATGCAGCCTCTCTCCATTTATCCATGGCAGAAAGCCCCCTAATGCAATCATCCTGGGTAGTGGCAGATGGCTCAGGCCAAGGACAGGTCATACTGGCTTCCAATAGAATGTGTTCTCCTGCCCAGTCTCTCCCTCCGGGTCAGCTTCATTAGAGCAGAGCTTTCTAGACTTTCTGTCTGGGTGGTCCTTTCCATGGGCCTCCCCCTTCTTCAGACATATTTAACTACTTAGAAAGCTGCATACAAAGGCCTGGTTTATGTACCTCCTTAGGAGTAGGGATAGCTATGGATAAAGAAAGTGTATCCCCTGCAATTCTCTGGAAATAGAAACAACTTCTCAACTAGGCCATGAAGGCCCTAGATTCCTGCTGGGGCTTCAGCTAAACACAATTTCCCTCCCTCCATTGGTTATGGAAGTGGGATGGTAATAATAATGTAGTAATAGTAATGTAGTTAAGAACTGGGAAGAAGTTTGACCTTTGGCCTTGGGAAACAGCTTGGAGGGCAATCTTGGCAGTCTTATAGGCTCACAGGAGCTTATGGCCCCTCACTTCAAGTATGGGGAAAGGAAAGAGGCTAAGAACCAATGCAGCAGCTCCCCATTTATCCATGGCAGAAGGCCCCTGATGTAATCATCCTGGGTAGTAGTAGTCTTCTCAGCTCAAGGAACTCTTGCCAGCAGGGAAGGATGAGTTGTAACTGGGGGATGGATTCCTGGAGTAGCAGCTGTCAAGTTATGTCTGAGACGGCAAGCTCCTGGAACTCTGTTTCTCAGCACATCCCCAGGGCCCTCCCTGATTCAGCATTCGAGGTCCCCTTTCTCCTCTTGCTCCACTCCCCTCACTGAGCATCACTGGGAGGGGCAGGGCAGGCTCTATTAACTCTTCTGCCTTCCTGGCTTTTCTGATTTCTGTCCATAGAGAAATCCACTGGCCGGCCAGTGGACATTCAGTTGCTCATTATGTTTCAGACATACTCAACCCCTCTGTAGCTGCTACCAAAAGAAAACAAAAACTGTCCCTGCCTTCTGGCAGACAAACAGAGCAAAGAGAAGAAAAATCAAAGCATCTTGGGCACCCAGCCAGTCCTGAAACTGTCAGACAATAGCAGCAGTGTCCTGAGCTGGGGGCTGCTCCCAGCTGGGACTCAAACTCAACAACGCCTTCCTCTGGGAAAGCTTTTACCTTTTGTTTTCTCCAGCTCCTTCCTTTCCTTGATGCAGAGGCCGTTCGATGGACTTGTGCAAAGGGAAGGCACAGGAGAGGTTTTTCCTCTGTCTCACTGTCAGGGGTTCTAAGGCCTCCGTGGGGAAGGACAGGAAAGAGTGTATAGGAGGGCTCTGAGACAGTTTAATCAATGCCCTTTACTCCTCCACCCCACTTTCCCTCCCAACCCTTTTCTGTGGTCAAGGGCTCCTTGGGAGACCCAGGCCCTAAGGGGAAGAAAGTTCAGGGAAAGAGGACAAAACCTGAGAACCAGAAGGGCCTTTAACAGTCAAGCATTCTAACTTTCTCATTTTGCAGATGGAAACACTCAAGGTCAGAGAGGAGAGAGTGATTTGACCCAAACCAAACAACATTACAGAGGACAGATTTTCTTCCACCCAGGCCAGGACTCTGTCTCCAGCACCATCTAGGCCCCACCAATTTAATTTTGGTTCCAAAGGGGACCATGCTGGGCACCACCACAGCTCTTTATTCCCACATCCCCCTCAGCCCTAGTGGTTTCAACCACTTCTGCTGGGCCATTTCAGCTCCTGCCTGATGAGGGCAAACTTTCAGGAGCCTTGTTCTGACCAGTGGGAGGAATGTGGAGCTCCAGGGCTCTCAAGAAGGCTGACAGAGGTGGAGATCCCCCAGGGTCGAAATACTCATCGAGTCTCTCACAAGTTCTGTGACTAAGATAGGCAAGATTACTCAAGTAAACTTGAGAGCCTTGAGGTTTTTGAAGCAATGCAGAAACCAGTATTTCAAATAATTCTTTCTAATTACTGCCACCCACAGTGAAGACATCAAGAGAAACCTTTACTTTGATAATTCTAGGAGGTGAACTCTCACCCCAGGAATCACTTTTATCTTCCACCAAGCACCTGCACGTTGTAAAAGCAATGCAGGGAGAGAGCAGAGTGAATGTGTTTGGAAGCAGGGGTGGTGGAGGGAAGGTGGATACGCCTCTAGAAGGGCTGTGAATATGGAAATTTCATTCTTCAATTATCTGAAGCAGGAGAGTCTGCAGAATTAGGATATAAAGGAGTGCAGGTGGAGGACAGTCAGAAGGAATTTCAAGTCATGATACAGGTTTCTGGCTCTTCCTTCCCAGGTTGGGCAAACCTCAGTGAGGTGAGGTGCAGCGGGGTCTGACTTGGCTCAAACCATGGCTCTTCATGTTATCTCTACTAAAACCTGTGGGAATAGACTTGTTGGCTAGGCAGGGGCCGCCCCTGCTTCTGTTCAGAGTCTTCAAGGGATATTAGTTGAATTGGGGAAAATGGCTAGAGGCTGGGAGGTGAGGGAGTGAATGGTGAGCATGGAGGGTGGGGCTGTGGGTGAGGTGGGGGAAGGGGCTGGGAATCCGTATGGCAGGTATGGGAGCAGAGTCTTGGGCTGATGCTTAGCGTTGGCACTGCCAGCAGCTAGGCCTATGGGTCTAGAAAGGCTGATTAGGATAAGGGACTGAAGTACTCCCAGGTCCTTTTAGGTGGGGGATACTTTCAGGACTGGGCTGGGTCAGCCGGTCAGAAAGTAGCCATCCTAGGAGCTTTACATCGATCGGATAGCTGCTGCCCCCACCTGATGCACCTTGGCACACAAGAGTTAGGCCACTATGTCTGTCCTGTCACATACCCTTGCTCCAGATGATCTTTACCATCTGACTCATGAACATAAACACTGTGTACACTCGGAGCCCACCTGACATGGAGCTTGGGACTGCTCCACAAGTCTCCAGCATGCCTTTGGAAGCCCTTCTTTATTGGGGAATAAATACAGAGTGAAACATGTGGGCCAGCCAACATCTGTGATTTTGGAGGCCAAAAGGAAGGAGTCTGACTTGCTCAGAACTCAGATCTCCATGAGCTGGTCGCTCCCCACGATCACCTCGTTCACTCGTTTAGCTACAAAACAAAAGGGAAAACGTTTCCTGAGAACTGGCAGCAAGATGACATTTCTTTTTTTTTTTTTTTTTTGAGACGGAGTCTCGCTCTGTCGCCCAGGCTGGAGTGCAGTGGCCGGATCTCAGCTCACTGCAAGCTCCGCCTCCCGGGTTCACGCCATTCTCCTGCCTCAGCCTCCCGAGTAGCTGGGACTACAGGCGCCCGCCACCTCGCCCGGCTAGTTTTTTGTATTTCTTAATAGAGACGGGGTTTCACCGTGTTAGCCAGGATGGTTTCGATCTCCTGACCTCGTGATCCGCCCGTCTCGGCCTCCCAAAGTGCTGGGATTACAGGCTTGAGCCACCGTGCCCGGCCAAGATGATATTTCAAACCCAAACCCAACTGCTTTTTTTTTTGGGGGGGTACAGAGTTTCACTCTTGTCACCCAGGCTGGAGTGCGAAGGCGCAATCTCTGCTCACTGCATCCTCCATCTCCCAGGTTCATGCGATTCTCCTGCTTCAGCCTCCCGAGTAGCTGGGATTACAGGCACCCACCACCAGGCCTGGCTAATTTTTGTACTTTTAGTAGAGATAGGGTTTCATCATGTTGGCCAGGCTGGTCTCGAACTCCTGACCTCAGGTGATCTGCCAGCCTCAGCCTCCCAAAGTGCTGGGATTACAGGTGTGAGCCACCACGCCCAGTCAAACCCAACTGCTTCTAATTCTGTGTTCACAAAAATTTATTTCTCTACTATTGTGGCTCTGTTCTTGAGAAACTCTTGGGAATAGGGGTATGAGAGAGGGAGCACTTTCCTATGCAGGAGGATGGGACCAACTTTCTACATACCTGGCTGTGGTGAGCTTTAAATAGGAGAACTGAAACTGGGTCTTAAAGGGTGAACAGTTTCTCCAGGCAGTGATGGAAAGGAAGATATTCTAGGCTGTGAGAACAGCAAGGGCAAAAACAGTGAGATGGGAGAAAAGGGACCATGAAGTACTGTGGTGTGGCCAGAGGATAGGAAACGAGGGGATAAGAGTAAGAAATGAGGCTAAAAGGATAAATGGAGATAGTCAAAGAAAGGGCAATACCTTATATATAATATGGAAATAATGACACCTACTGCATAGGGTTGTTGTGAGAATTAAATTAGTTAAAGGTAAGTGAATGCTCAATAAGTTGTGGCTATTACTATTTCTATAAAGGTCAAATCCATAAGGCCCTCCATGACATCTTTGCCTACCTCTCCAGCTTCATTTCCCACTGTTCTCCATTTTATTCTCCATTTTACCAATAAGCCATACTGTTTTAATATCCCCCCCTCCTTTTTTTTGAGACAGGGTTTTGCTTTGTCACCTAGGCTGGAGTGCAGTGGGACCATCTTGGCTCACTGCAACCTCTGCCTCCTGGGTTCAAGTGATTCTCCCACCTCATCCTCTCCAGTAGCTGGGACTACAGGCATATGATGCCACACGTGGCTAATTTTGTTTTTTTTTTGTGTGTGTGTGTGTGTTTTTAGTAGAGACGGGGTTTCACCATGTTGGCCAGGCTGGTCTTGGAACTCCTGGGCTCAAGTGATCCGCCCTGTCTCGGCCTCCCAAAGTGCTGGGATTACAGGTGTGAGCCACTGCGCTTGGCCCTGTTTTATACCTTTGAACTTTGGCACATGCTGTTGCCTCTGCCTAGAATACTTCCTCCTCCATTTTTTCCCATTGCACTCTTATTACCCTATGTGCCCTAATGTAGTACCTGTAATATGTCATGCCTTCCCTTTTGAACTGTCCCTTTCCTGCTTTGTGAAACCACTGTACCTAATACAGTGGTTAATACAGGTACCTAATACCTAATACCTAATCTCTATTCCTACATCATTATACCATTCTCCTCTACTTCACTATAAGAACATTGAGGGCGCCAGGCACGGAGACTCACGCCTCTAATCCCAGCACTTTGGGAGGCCGAAGGGGGCGAATTACCTGAGGTCGGGAGTTCAAGACCAGCCTGGCCAACATGATGAAACCCTGTCTCTACTAAAAATACAAAATTGGCTGGGCATGGTGGTACATGCTTGTAATCCCAGCTTCTCGGGAGGCTGAGGCAGGAGAATTGCTTGAACCCATGAGGCGGAGGTTGCGGTGAGCCGAGATGGCACCATTACACTCCAGCCTGGGCAACAAGAGTGAAACTGTCTCAAAACAAACAAACAAACAAACAAACAAACAAAAAAACCAAGAACGTTGAGAGGAGAGATGGAACAGTGTAGTTATGATTATATCCCCAGTGTATAGCATAGCTACTGCCCCATGATGATTTTAGAGGTTTTGGGTAATGACAAAGATAGGATATGGTCATGTAAGTGGAGAGCTAAAGCTGAATGGAGATGAAGGTTGGTAGAGAAGTTCAGGGAATCATGAAGCTGGAGAGCTGATGAATACGTTTAAGTTGTCCAAGATGTTGTGGACAAGTGAGGGAGAGGAGAGGAAGACTGTGAACCATAGGCTAAAGCTCTTAATAAATGTAGGGAATTACCCTGGAAGCTGACCAATGACGGGGTGAAAGGTAAGAAGAGTTATAGAAAACTTTCAAGGAAAAAGAACTATAGAAAGGAGGCAGTGAGCCAATGACCTGGAAGGGGCAGGGGGAGCTAGGGAACAGAGACTATATCTGGCATGTTGGGGTTGATGTATTTTCACAGAGATTTAGTAAGCTGGAGGAAACCTGTAGGGGCACAACAAGCAGAACGAGGCCGGGTGTGGTGGCTCACTCCTGCAATCCCAGCACTTTGGGAGGCCAAGGTGGGTGGACTGCCTAAGCCCAGGAGTTTGAGACCAGCCTGGGCAAGACACCACCTCTACAAAAAATAAAAATATTAACTGGATGTGGTGGCACATGCTTGGGGTCTCAGCTACTCAGGGGCCGGGGTGGGAGGTCGCTTGAGCCCGGGAGGTCAAGGCTACAGTGAGCTGTGACTGTGCCACCTACACTTCAGCCTGGTGACAGAGCAAGACCCTGTCTCAAAAAAACAAAAAACTAAGCAAAGCTAGTGATGTTTGGTCAGGGATGGGAGTAGGCTCCAGTAAATACACTGGAAAATCTCTGGGCTGGAATCAGGTTGGGAAAGATCCCAAGGGGAAAAATACAAGGGAGGATGATAAGTTGGGAAAATAGCAATGGGATAGAAGGGAAAAACGTCACAAATAAAAAGTGCACTGTTGGGAAACTGGGAAGGCTTCCTGCTGGCCAGGAGGATTTGACCTATGTCAAGTATACGTCAACCCCCTGACCTATACCAGGTCTACCTTCATGGTCAAAGAACTGATCACTCTGGCCACAGGGAAGAGATCCCAGTTCTCTCACTGACTGTAAGAAGAGACTCAGATGAAACATGCTTTTAGCAGTTAGTGGATTTTTTTTTTTTTTTTTTTTTTTTGAGATGGAGTCTTGCTCTGTCACCCAGGCTGGAGTGCAGTGGTGTGATCTGCGCTTACTACAACCTCTGCCTCCCAGGTTCAAGTGATTCTCCTGCCTCAGCCTCCCAAGTAGTTGGGACTACAAGTGTGTGCCATCATGAACAGCTGATTTTTGTATGTTTAGTAGAGATGAGGTTTCACCATATTGGCTGGGCTGGTCTCGAACTCCTGACCTCAAGTGATCCAATTCTTCCAGTTGCCACATAAAATGGTTTCAGACCCAGTCTGGGTTCTCTCAGCTGTGCCAAGGTTTGGGGGCTGCCATGCATTATCCTTGGGTCCTGCATTCTCTGTGCTTTGACCGCTGGTTAAGGTCCTAGCTTTGATGGCCACCTTGCTGCTTTTCCTGGTGGTTTGACAGGCTATGAGAAGACCTAACTGACTGGGCGCGGTGGCTCATGCCTGTAATCCCAACACTTTGGGAGGCCGAGGCGGGCGAATCACCTGAGGTCGGGAGTTCGCAACCAGCCTGACCAACATGGAGAAACCCCGTCTCTACTAAAAACACAAAAAATTAGCCGGGTGTGGTGGCACATGCCTGTAATTCCAGCTACTCAGGAGACTGAGGCAGGAGAATTGCTTGAACCTGGGAGGCGGAGGTTTTGGTGAGCTGAGATTGCACCACTGTACTCTAGCCTGGGCAACAAGAGTGAAACTCCGAATCAAAAAAAAAAAAAAAATTGACAGTGATGTCAACTGCTCTCTAAAGATGGCTTTATCAATTTATGTTCTCGCCCGCAGTGTATGTATGTGCTTGTTTCCCACATCCTCACCAGCCTTTGGCATTATCGGTGCTGGTGTGAGAAGTAAAAATGGAATCTGTGATTGTAATCTGGTTTACCTTTGGCTTCAATCCTCTGGCCACTTCCAATCAAGCAGTCCTTGATGTCTGCACCCTTCTCGATCACAGCATTGTTGCAGATGACACTGCCTTGGATGTTGCTTCTGTAACACAGTAGCCAAGTTAGGGAGGACCCAGGGCTTGCATCACCATCCTCATTACTACTGGTTGGGGGTTCTGGCTCCTCCCTAGGCCAGGAACAGCTGGGAAGTCTAGTTAATAGCTACCTACCTCAAGTTATGAGTGAAAGACAGAATGGTAAGCCAAGGGAGGACCTGGCTTCAGAGAAATCCAGATTTGGGACTATGCTTGTAACGATCTTTCTCTAAGGCCTGAAAAGATATTCTGACTTCAGTTCCTTTTTTTTTTTTTTTTGAGACAGAGTTTCACTGTGTCACTGGGGCTGGAGTGCAGTGGTGTGATCATAGCTCACTGCAGCCTCTAAAACTTCTGGGTTCAAGTGATCCTCCCACCTCAGTCTGTAGCTAGGACTACAGGTGCACACCACCATGCCTGGCCAATTACTTCAGTTCTAGGATCCCAGAACCTAGAGGTCTAAATTCCATCCAACCTCTTCTTTGGTCTGGGGCTGGTCCTTAGGCTGACCCATCACTGCTACTTCTCATCTGAGAATATATACCAAATTTCATTTGAAGCTCAGAAATCGCAAATCCTCCTAGGAGATCATCTCTGGAAACAATGGGCTCCCTGCCGGGCACGGTGGCTCACGCCTGTAATCCCAGCACTTTGGGAGGCCGAGGCGGGCGGATCACAAGGTCAGGAGATCGAGACCACGGTGAAACCCCATCTCTACTAAAAATACAAAAAATTAGCCGGGCGTAGTGGCGGGCACCTGTAGTCCCAGCTACTCGGGAGGCTGAGGGAGGAGAATGGCGTGAACCCAGGAGGCGGAGCTTGCAGTGAGCCGAGATCGCGCCACTGCACTCCAGCCTGGGTGACAGAGCAAGACTCTGTCTCAAAAAAACAAACAAACAAAAAAAAAACAATGGGCTCCCCACACTCTCACCACAGACTCTGGTTAAGCAAAGCAATACCCATTCAAAAAAAAATTTTTTAGGCCAGGCGCAGTGGCTCATGCCTGTAATCCCAGCACTTTGGGAGGCCAAGACGGGCGGATCACGAGGTCAGGAGATTGAGACCATCCCAGCTAACACAGTGAAACCCCATCTCTACCAAAAATATAAAAAAATTAGCCGGGCGTGGTGGCGGGCGCCTATAGTCCCAGCTACTCGGGAGGCTGAGGCAGGAGAATGGCGTGAACCCGGGAGGCGGAGCTTGCAGTGAGCTGAGATCAAGCCACTGCACTCCAGCCTGGGTGACAGAGTGAGACTCCGTCTCAAAAAAAAAAAAAAAAAATTTTTTTTTTCTTTGAGATATGGTCTCAGTCTATTGCCCAGGCTGGAATGCAGTGGCATGATCTTGGCTTACTACAGCCTCCACCTCGTGGGTTCAAGCAATTCTGCCTCAGCCTCCCAAGTAGCTGGGACTACAGGGCCACCACACCCGGCTAATTTTTATATTTTTAGTACAGATAGGGTTTCACCATGTTGGCCGGGATGGTCTTGAACTCCTGGCCTCAAGTGATCCACCTGCCTCGACCTCCCAATGGGCTGGGATTATAGGAGTGAGCCACCGTGCCTGGCCTAAACAATTTTTTAAGAGATAAGGTATCATTATGTTGCCCAGGCTGGCCTCGAATTTGAGCTCAAGCAATTCTCCTACCTCAGCCTCCCAAGTCTCTGGGACTATAGGTGCCCATCACTATGCCTGGCTAAAAAGGATTTTTTTTTTTTTTTTTTTTTGAGACGGAGTCTCGCTCTGTCGCCCAGGCTGGAGTGCAATGGCGCGATCTCGGCTCACTGCAAGCTCCGCCTCCCGGGTTCCCGCCATTCTCCTGCCTCAGCCTCCCGAGTAGCTGGGACTACAGGCGCCGCCACCACGCCCGGCTAATTTTTTTGTATTTTTAGTGGAGACGGGGTTTCATTGTGTTAGCCAGGATGGTCTCGATCTCCTGACCTCGTGATCCGCCCGTCTCGGCCTCCCAAAGTGCTGGGATTACAGGCTTGAGCCACCGCGCCCGGCCTAAAAAGGATTTTTTAAAAATCAACTCCATTCCACATAAAAGACTACTCCAGATCCTAAAGCATACCCCAAGAGCAGCACCACTTGCTCATGGCATTTAAATGTATTTAAAAAGCATCCTCCTAGGCCAGGTGTTGTGGCTCACCCCTGTAATACCAGCACTTTGGGAGGCTGAGGTGGAAGGATCACTTGGGCCCAGGAGTTCAAGACCAGGTTGGGCAGCATTGTGAGACTCTCTACAAAAAATAAAAAAGCTAGCTGCATGGTGGTGCATGCCTGTAGTACCAGTTATTCAGGAGGCTGAGGCAGGAGGATTGCTTGAGCGCAGGAGGTAGAGGCTACGGTGAGCTGTGATCGCACCACCGCACTCTAGCTTAGGTGATAGAGGGATATCTTGTCACAAACGGAGCATCTTCTTGGCTCTTAAAGACTGCCAGGTTGGAGGAAGGGTCCTTTTGAAAATTATGACTAACGTGGCTGGGTGTGGTGGCTTATACCTGTAATCCCAGCACTTTGGGAGGCCGAGGCAGGTAATCACCTGAGGTCAGGAGTTCGAGACCAGCCATGGCCAACATGGTGAAACCCCACCTCTACTAAAAATACAAAAATTAGCCAGGCATGGTGGTGCGCACCTGCGATCCCAGCAACTCAGCAGGCTGAGGCAGCACAATCAATTGAACCCAGGAGGTGGAGGTTGCAGTGAGCTGAGATTGCAACATTGCACTCCAGCCTGGGCAATAAGAGCGGAACTCCATCTCAAAAAAAAAAAAAGAAATTTATGACTAACCTTTATTGCACATCTACTCTATGCCAGGTATTGTGCTAAATAAATACTCTCTGTACATTATAGGAGTGACTTTTACAAATCTAGTAATTTCTTTTTTGAGACAGAGTCTTGCTCTGTCGCACAGGCTGGAGTGCAATGGTGCGATCTCAGTTCACTGCAACCTCTTGTGTCCCAGGTTCAAGTAATTCTTCTGCCTCAGCCTCACCAAGTAGCTGGAATTACAGGTGCCCGACACCACGCCTGGCTAATTTTTTGTATTTTTAGTAGAGGCAGGGTTTTGTCATGTTGACCAGGCTAGACTCAAACTCCTGACTTGAGGTGATCCAGCCTTTTTTTTTTTTTTTTTTCTTTTGAGACAGAGTCTTGCTCTGTCTCCCAGACTGGAGTGCAGTGGCATGATCTGCCTCATGTAAACCTCAAGTGATCTGCCTGCCTCAGCCTCCCAAAGTGTTGGGATTACAGACATGAGCTACTGTGCCTGCCTGGCCACAAATCTAATAATTTCTTTTATTTGAGACAAGGTCTCACTTTGTCACCCAGGCTGGAGTGCAGTGGCGTTATCTCGACTCACTGCAGCCTCCATCTCCTGGGCTCAAGTGATCCTCCTGCTTCAGCCCCCCAAGTAGCTGAGACTCTATAGGCACATCCCATCATGCCTGGCTAACAAATCTAGTAATTTCATCTGAAAATCACCTGAGCAGTGTAAAAAATAACAAATAAAGCCACCCTCAGTGACCTGGCCCCCATCAATTATTTTGGTAGCTCTTGGATAGGTATTTAACTAGAAGAAAACCTGGCCGGGTGTGGTGGCTCACGCCTGTAATCCCAGCACTTTGGGAGGCTGAGGCGGGCGGATCATGAGGTCAGGAGATCAAGACCATCCTGGCTAACATGATGAAACCCCATCTCTATTAAAAACACACACACACACACACACACACACACACACACACACACACACACACACACATTAGCCAGGCGTGGTGGCAGGTGCCTGTAGTCCCAGCTAGTCAGGAGGCTGAGGCAGGAGAATGGAGTGAACCTGGGAGGCGGAGCTTGCAGTGAGCAGAGATTGAGCCACTACACTCCAGCCTGGGTGACAAAGCAAGACTCTGTCTCAAAAAAAAAAAAAAAAAAAAAAAAAAAAGAAAACCCCTCCTAGATGATTCTGGGAGTACTATTTTTATCTCTGATGCAGTAAAAAAGAGCAACTACATTTTGCAGATGAGGTAACAGATTCAGAGAAGTTAAACCATTCACCCAAAACCATATAATGGCTAGTAACAGATTTCAAATCTAGGTTTGCCTGACTTCAGAATCCATAATTTAATCATAATGCAATAGAAAGAAATTAAGAAAATACTAGAGGAGACCTAGAACTGCCTTATTCTGAGCTGATAAGGCTCAGTGGAAGAAGCACTTTCCTAACAAGGGAATCATCAGTACCCCTGAGTCAGAAATGGGAAGAGAAAAAATGGGCAGCTGGAGGGGAGAAGGAGGAGGATAGAAAGGGTGTAAGCACTCTTTTTAACAAAACAAAACTAAGGAAAAATTCCGAACCCAAGAGGCATGAGGGGGTTGGAAAGAGGACATTCCAAGGACTAAAAACACTGATACACAGACCATTAAAAAAGATTCTTCCCAAATGCCAAAACTTAGTAAAATGCATAAAGAAATACTAGCACTTTATGGCATTTCAGAGTCTTCTTTATCTCTGTTCTCCTAGGAGGTTAAAGCCTTTTGGAAAGTAACAAAAGGCCAAAACCACAGCACCTCTGTGGTGTAGGCTAGAGATGGGCAGAGACAGCACTAGTTTGCCCTTTGGCAGACTTGGGATATACTCAGTGGGTGGGCTTTAAGAGAGCTTCCATAACTTTCCAACTTGCCCAACTTGCAAAGCAGTCCAGTAAGCAGTTAGGGTGGTTCCTGCTTTTTGGGGAAAATTCCTCCAAAAGGGGTAATAAGGAAGTACAGAAAGCTTTAGATACAGAGGCTCCTGGGACAGAGCTGCCTTTCAGTTGGCTACTAGTTTATCATGGAAAAGTCTTATTTCTCTTTCCAAGGTGGTAGTAGGGGTATGCTTCCTACTTAGTCATAAGAGCCAAAGAATGTATGCTCTGAAGCTGGGCAAGAGGTAAACATAGTCAGCAGACAAGAAACAGCCAAGAGGAACTCAAGCAGCCATAATTAGAGACAGTTAAATGTCTATTTTGGAATCTGGGATATAAGTGGGAGAGATTTCTGGAAGGAAGAGACAAGAATAACTGAGGTCAGATTTCCACAGCAATAAACAGCCTGGTTTTCCTTAGGCTCAGTGGATCTGACTGGGGTCTTCAGGGACCTCCCATATTGTCTGTCTCATCCAGTTTATGTGTAACTCTTTCTGAGACACATAAACCACTGCTGTGGAGCCTGCAGATATGATAGGGAAAGTGGGGTGACTAATGGAAAACTGTGGGCTCTCCTGAAGCTCCTGGTAAGTGGATCGATGGAAGGCTTTGAGATGAATACCTGACAACAGCTTACTGGGTGTGAAGCTCTTTTGTGACCATATGTATCCTCAATTGTTCCCCAGTATTATTGTGCAGCCAAAATCACCTCCAATGGCAAGGCTGAGGTATTTTGGAAAAATTTCAACCCAACACAGTTTCTCCCCATCCAAGAAGAAACTCCAGAATCAAGGACTTTACTGGGAGTGTATCTGTTCATGCTACAGGGAATGGAAAGATAGGACTATATCAAACAAGCCCTCTCCAGGTTGCCAATTGGCAGCAAGGACTCTGTCTTTTTTGTTTAGTGCCTAAGGAGAGAGAAGAGGTGAGTTCTATAGTCCAACAAAAGAACTTGCTTCAGACTAGAACCACAGCTTCTGCATCCTAGTTTTAACTCTCAGGTTGGCACGAAGCACTCCTCCGTGCTAATGTCTAGCTGTGTTCTCTAAGATGCTGCTCAGTGATGGCTAAGACTAATGGAGACTTGGTCCTCATTTCTCCTTGGTGGGTTCAAATTTCAAGCGCAGGTGCAGGTTTTGCAAAATTACTCCGAAAATTGTAATGCTTCACTGGAAAGGAGGCCATGAGAAAAACAGAGTTCTATAGTAAGATCACTGCTTGGCCAGGCACACCACACTATACTATGTGGTGGCACATCACATATGAGGAAGAAGGCTTACTGGGAAGCAAGACTGCCTCCAATTTCTTGCTCCTCTTCTGGCTTTAGGTAGGACTTTTCTTCAGTTCTTTCAAGGGAGGAAAGGGAACTCCCATATATCTAATGTCTAATACATCTCAGTCATTATATACAGCACTTTGCACTAATTTTGTTTTATTTATTATTATTATTATTATTATTATTATTATTTGAGACGGGAGTCTCGCACTGTTGCCCGGACTGGAGTGCAGTGGCGCAATCTCGGCTCACTGCGATTCTCCTGCCTCAGCCTCCCAAGTAGCTGGGATTACAGGCATCTGCCACCATGCCCGGCTAATTTTTTGTATTTTTAGTAGAGATGCGGTTTCACTATGTTGATCAGGCTGGTCTCAAACACCTGACCCACCCACCTTGGCCTCCCAAAGTGCTGGGATTGAGCCACCACACCCGGCCTACACTCATTTTATAACTGAATCCTTTCAGCAAACTTGTAGGGATGGTGGCATTTATTCCAATTTTTACAGAGAAAATTGAGACTCACAGATATCAGGCAATGTGCCCAGGCCTAAAGTGACACTCCACTGTATCACAGGTTCCTACCTCAGATATTGACTTAGAGAACATTCGGCAAAGAGCCATGAAACTTCTCAGTAACTCTGAGGATGGGCAGGTTCTTTTCTTTTTTGAGGATTAGTTGGCAGGCTTTCTAAACTACTCATGACCCTGGGGGAAAGGGAATAAAACTGAAGATACGTGTAGCTTTTCCAGGCCTGTGACTAAGGTCTGCTTTAGGCCAACTCAACACTTGGGCCCAAAGATTATGGCTGAGTCACCTATATCTCTCTAGGTACTGGGAGCCTCCTAACCTAAGCCCTTCTAAGCTGGTCCAAGAATCTCTCTACAGGAAGAGCCATGTGTTATTTTTATTAAAAATTATTTTTTATTATTTATAATTTAAAACTTTTTTTTTTTGGGAGAGATGGAATCTTGCTATGTTACCCAGGCTGGTCTCAAACTCCTGGCCTCAAGTGATTCTTCTGTCTCAGCCTTCAAACTGTTGGGATTACATGTGTGAGCCACTGCATCCGGCAACTATGTATTATTATTATTATTATTTTTTGAGACGGAGTCTTGCTCTGTCGCCCAGGCTGGAGTGCAGTGGCCGGATCTCAGCTCACTGCAAGCTCCGCCTCCCAGGTTTACGCCATTCTCCTGCCTCAGCCTCCCGAGAAGCTGGGACTATAGGCGCCTGCCACCTCGCCCGGCTAGTTTTTTTTATTTATTTTTATTTTTTTTTTAGTAGAGATGGGGTTTCTTTTTTTTTTTTTTTTTTTTGAGACGGAGTCTCGCTGTGTCTCCCAGGCTGGAGTGCAGTGGCGCGATCTCGGCTCACTGCAAGCTCCGCCTCCCGGGTTTACGCCATTCTCCTGCCTCAGCCTCCGAGTAGCTGGGACTACAGGCGCCTGCCACCACGCCCGGCTAGTTTTTTGTATTTTTAGTAGAGACGGGGTTTCACCATGTTAGCCAGGATGGCCTCGATCTCCTGACTTCGTGATCCACCTGCCTCGGCCTCCCAAAGTACTGGGATTACAGGCTTGAGCCACCGCGCCCGGCCAGAGATGGGGTTTCATCGTGTTAGCCAGATGGTCTCGATCTTCTGACCTCGTGATCCGCCCGTCTCGGCCTCCCAAAGTGCTGGGATTATAGGCTTGAGCCACCGTGTCCGGCTAACTATGTATTATTTTTAATGAAATATTTTACGTATAGAAAAAAGCCTGGAGAATAATATCAAGAACACTTGTGCATCCACCAAACAGCTTAAGAAACCAACAATCCAACTTGCTAAGCGTCTTTCTTTCATCCCATTTCCTTCCTTCTTCCACCAGGGTATCCATTATTTGACTGTGGTGTTTATTGTTCCTAAGCATTTTTACTACATATGTTAAACATACAATATTGTTTTGAATGTTTTAAAATTGTACATACATGTTACCATTCTCTGTGTATCCTTCTGCAACTTGCTTTCTCCAACATCATATTTGAGATTTATCCAGGTTAATTGAGATAATGAGATATAATACTTGAAGAAATGATCTTACCTTTTCCCTGTTTTCTGGTCACTCTTGCTCTTCAGTCCTCTAGATTAAAATGTACTGCTCCAGTGAGCAGGCTAAAAATTTCTTCCTTTTAGTTCTGTATGCCCCCCCTTCACTATACAAGGTTTAGTGGTGAGAAATGTCCCCCTCCTAAGAAATCTAAGTCCTTATATTCCGTAAGCAGAGGCTAGGGAGCTTAGGGGAAATCAAAAGATGTAACAGCCTTAAAGAGTTAAGCTGCAGAATTCTTCATCTAAGAAGATGGGTTTAGTGCAAATGGTTCAAAGGTAGGGAATAAACTAAAAGCCATTAGGAGTCCCTTTAATCCAGGGGATCTTCCCAAAGTGTCATAATTTGGTGTCTTCAAGAGTATGACAGAAGTGCTGGGCGTGGTGGCTCATCTTGTAATCCCAGCATTTTGGGAGGTTGAGGCAGACGGATCACCTGTGGTCAGGAGTTCAAGACCAGCCTGGCCAACACAGCAAAACTCCATCTACTAAAAATACAAAAATTAGCCTGGTGCGGTGGTGTGTGCCTGTAGTCCCAGCTACTCAGACAGCTGAGGTGGGAGGATAGCTCGAACCCAGGAGGCAGAGGTTGCAATGAGGCAAGATTATGCCACTGCACTCCAGCCTGGGTGACACAGCGAGACTCTGTCTCCAAAAAAAATTCTTTTAACAATTATGTTCTTTTCTGCAACTCTAATTACCTCTAATTAGACTTATATTTAAGAGGATTCACTTTTATACCTTAAACTATCCATTTTCATTTCTTCCTTGGCTATACTATGCCTTCAAGTAGAGTTTTCCGGAGGGTTCTTGGGTGACACATGTCCTGAGCCCTGGAATACTTCTGATGCTTTTACTTAGCAACCATAACTGGCTACAGGATGCTTTTGTGTTTTCTTTCCTTGTAGGGATGAAATATGGAAGGTTATAAGATTCTTAGGTCACAAACGTTTCCCTTCTAAATTCTCTAAATGTTGTTTCACTGTCTTCTGGCCTGAAATGTTATCATAGAAAAGTCTGAAGCCAGGCTGGGTGTGGTGGCTCATGCCTGTAATCCCAGCACTTTGGGAGGCCAAGGCAGGCGGATCACTTGAGGTCAAGAGTTTGAGACCAGGCTGGTCCAACATGGTGAAAACCCGTCTCTACTAAAAATACAAAAATTAGCTGGGTGTGGTGGCGCACACCTATAATCCCAGCTGCTTGGGAGGCTGAGGCAGGAGAATTGCTTGAACCTGGGAGGCGGAGGTTGCAGTGAGCTGAAATTGTCACTGCACTCCAGCCTGGGTGACAGAGTGAGACTCTGTTTAAAAAAAAAAAAAAAAGAAATGTGTGAGGCCAGCCTGATTTTCTCCCTTCTACGTGGCCTAACGTTTTTTTCTTTCAGTTCTGCATGCCTCGGTATTCTGAAAAAATGATGTTTGATGTTTTTTCTTTGGTTCACCCATGTTCCCATTCCTTCTTCTCCTTATGTTGAATCTTGGTGTTCTCTTTGGGTTTAATCTAAATTTCATTGTATCTGGCAGATATTCTGTAGTCAGTGCACAGGTATGTGTAGGTTATTTCATTTTATTATAGATGAAGCTTCCTTCTGTGGTTTTGTTTTTTAAATTTGGTGAGCTTTAAGGAATGAAGCACTCATCCACAAATTTTTTTCTATATTTGTGACATTCTTACCAACTTTTTTTTTGAGATGGAGTTTTTCTCTTATTGCCCAGGCTGGAGTGCAATGGCATGAACTGGGCTCACTGCAACCTCCACCTTCTGGGTTCAAGAGATTCTCCTGCCTCAGCCAACCGAGTAGCTGGGATTACAGACCTGTCCCACCACACCCGACTAATTTTTTATGGGGATTTCTCCATGTTGGTCAGGCTGGTCTCAAACTCCTGACCTCAGGTGATCTACGTGCTTTGGCCTCCCAAAGTGCTGGGATTACAGGCATGAGCCACTGAGCTCGGCCATCACTGGTACCAACTTTTAAAATTTTTATTTATTTATTTTCTTTTTCTCCCTCTCTATAATCATGTGCAATATTTTTTTTCTAGAAGCAGAGAGGGATCTCTTAACAGATATTTAGCCAGTTATAGTAGAGGGGTTAAATCAGAGATCTCCATTTTTCATTCAGTAAATGCTTATAAGATATCTACTATGTAAAAAATGCAGTATTAAGAAGTTAGGGGATATAAAGACATATAAAATTATTTCTATATTTAGCCAGGCACGGTGGCTCATGCCTGTAATCCCAGCACTTTGGGAGGCTGAGGTGGGCGGATAATGAGGTCAGGAATTTGAGACCAGCGTGGCCAGCATGGAGAAACCCCATCTCTATTAAAAATCCAAAAAATTAGCTGGGCATGGTAGTGCACGCCAATAGTCCCAGCTACTTGGGAGGCTGAGGCAGGAGAACTGCTTAAACCTGGCAGGTGGAGGTTGCAGTGAGCCCAGTTCATGCCACTGCACTCCAGCTGGAGTGACAGAGTGAGATTCCCTCAAAAAAAAAAAAAAAAAAAAAAAATATATATATATATATATATATATATTCAAGGAATTTATAGTTTAGTTGAAGAGGGAAGAAAGATGCAGTAAGTGCCACAGTACCACGTGAGCATGAATAAAGTGTTATGGGTGCACAGGGAGCACAGAGGTGGGGGAAACAGTTTATGGCTATGACAATTTTTTTTTGAGACGGAGTCTTGCTCTGTCATCCAGTCTGGAGTCCAGCAGTGCAATCTCGGGTCACCACAACCTCTGCCTCCCAAGTTTAAGTGATTCTCCTGCCTCAGCCTACTGAGTAGCTAGAATTACAGGCATGCACCACCAGGCCCAGTTAATTTTTGTATTTTTAGTAGAGACGGGGTTTCACCATGTTGGCCAGGGTGGTCTCGAACTCCTGACCTCAGACGATTGGCCCACCTTGGCCTCTCAAAGTGTTGGGATTACAGGTGTGAACCACCATGCCTGGCCGGCTATGACATCTTAAGAAGGCTGCATGCAAGAGTTGGAATATGCATTGGATCTTGCAAGATGGGTAGGATTTTTACAGGAAAGAGCTCCAAAGAGAGGCAATTCAGGCAGAGTGAATGTCAGAAATAAAGGGAAGTAGGAATGGGCAGGGCAG
The DNA here is from genome assembly GCF_037993035.2 of Macaca fascicularis. Lineage (NCBI taxonomy): Eukaryota > Metazoa > Chordata > Mammalia > Primates > Cercopithecidae > Macaca > Macaca fascicularis. The sequence goes on along the minus strand of NC_088375.1, from coordinate 189,878,541 downwards.
TCAGTCAGTTGAGTTGAATGGTACACTCAGGGTAATGATGAGAAGTAGTAATTTCTTACCTGGCGCTGAGGGCTACATTTGGTAACTGCAAAGAGCATGGAAAACCTAGGTGAGAACCTGGCTTTCTAGCCGGCCAGCATGTGAAGATGCACTCTAGACTGCTGCTTGAGTCATGTGCCTTGGATTAGGGGGAAATGCAGGAGAGGTTGCTTGGGACCAGGGGACCAAAGATGCAGAATACAGGGCTGACACTCAAGCCTTGACAATGAAGTGTTCACTACACTGCAGATTCCTGAGCATCAGCTGTCATATAAAATGCCAGAACATGAGAAAGATGGGCAGGAGCTTTCTCTGAATAGTCTCGCCTACACCTTCTCCAAGGTGGTCCTATTAGCATCCCTCAAACCCTGAAGACCTTGGGCAGGTGTCCAGAAAACCTCAGCAAGCTTTCAAGCCTCAGCAGCCCACCACTGTTGGCAGAGACAAGCACACAACGAATATGAGAAACTCCCTTCTGAACAATTTTATGCTCCTACTCTGCCACTTAGCCAAGATGTAATAGCAGCAGGGTAATCAAGTCTCACTTGACTGCAATTTAATTACCTTTCCCAGATTTACCATAAGTAATTAAAACGAAGTGACCCCAAAATAATGGGAAAAAGTTCGTATGGGATGTAGGATGTCTGATCTTATCAGCAGGAGCTCATTCGCAGGATTGGGTAATTGTTAATGGCCTTCCCAGTCATTAGCCTTGCGTGGGCTGCCTATAGCTTTACCTCAACTTTTTTATTTAAAAAAAAAAAGAAGTAGCCAGCCTAGGCAACATAGAGACTCTGTCTCTAAAAAAAAAAATAAATAAATAAAAAGAAAAAAAATTAGCCATGTAGTGGCACACGCCCGTAATCCCAGCTACTTGGGAGGCTGAGGTGGGAAGATCACTTGAGCCCAGGAGGTTGAGGCTTACAGTGAGCCATGATTGCGCCATTGCACTCTAGCCTGGGTGACAGAATGAGAACTTGTCTCCTCCAAGACAGCAAATGACTATGAGATATGCTAGGCCTTTTCTCTGAACTTCTTTTCTCACACAGAAAGCTGTAGTGTCTTAAGGAGTCATGGTTTCCTCACCAAGTCTCTTCATGTCAATTAGGATACTAACACTAACACTGGACTTTTTTTTTTTTTTTTGAAACAGGGTTTTGCCATGTTTCCCAGACTGTCTTGAACTCCTGAGCTCAGGCAATCTGCCTGCCTCAGCCTCCCAAAGTGCTGGGATTATAGGTTGTAGGTGTGACCCACTGTGCCTGGCCCTGCCCACCCACAGAAGGGCAGGGAAAGGTTGTTAATTAGAACATATGGGGAAAGTTATGCCATTGTCTTCCTTGGAAGGTCTGAGAGAATGGAAGCCACAAAGCCTCATGAGTTACTTGGAATCAGGTGATCAAATGGATGAAGGCAAGTGTAGTTCTGGTTTAGAGAATGGTGATGTCTGTCAGTCCTATCCAGGAGTCTAGAAGAGGACGTGGCGTAGCAGGGGTGCAACAAGAAAAATGTCTGGAATGCTACATTTATTCATCTATAAAAATACAGGAGTTCAGCTGGATGACTTCTAAGGCCTCATCTCACACTAGCATTCTAGACTCAGTGCTGGAGCCAGACCATGAGAAATCATGAAGTTCCGATTTCTTTTAAAGGTAAGAGGGAGCTTTCAAAAGGTTTTTAACAGAACAAGGATGTGATCAGAGATATTCTTTAGAAAGACAATGTTGGCAACATGCCATCCTTGTGAAATGGGATAAAGTAGTAATATAATAACAACAACAATAATAAATAAATAAAAACAGCAACTAACTATCCTAAATGCTTTGTATGACAGGGCACAGTGGCTTAGGCCTGTAATCCCAGCACTTTGGGAGGCTGAGACAGGCAAATCACTTGAGGTCAGGAGTTCGTGACCAGCGTGGCCAACATGGTGAAACCCTGTCTCTACTAAAAATACAAAAACTAGCCAGGTGTGGGAGTGCGCACCTGTAATCCCAGCTACTTGGGAGGTTGAGGCAGGAGAATTGCTTGAACCCGGGAGGCGGAGGTTGCAGCGAGCTGAGATCATGCCATTGCACTCCAGGCTGGGCGACAGAGTGAGACTGTCTCAGGGGGGAAGAAAAAAGCTTTATATTTACTAACTAATTTAGTATTCCCCATAAACCTACACGGTAGTTCACTTTTACCCCATTTTATAATGAGAAAATCAGGCACAAAGAGGTAAGGCCATTTTTTTTTTTTTGAGATGGAGTCTCGCTCTGTCACCCAGGCTGGAGTGCAGTGGCATGATCTCAGCTCACTGCAACCTCTGCCTGCCAGGTTCAAGCAATTCTTCTGCCTCAGCCTCCTGAGTAGCTGGGACTACAGGCGTGCGCCACCACACCCAGCTAATTTGGCCAATTCTTTAAGAGGCGAATAAGTGACAGACCCAGGATTCAGTTTGTCAGTCTGACTCAAAGCGCATGTTCTTTTTTTTTTTTTTTTTTTTTTTTTGAGACGGAGTCTCGCTCTGTCGCCCAGGCTGGAGTGTAGTGGCGCGATCTCGGCTCACTGCAAGCTCCGCCTCCCGGGTTCACGCCATTCTCCTGCCTCAGCCTCCCGAGTAGCTGGGACTACAGGCGCCCACAACCACGCCCGGCTAATTTTTTGTATTTTTAGTAGAGACGGGGTTTCACCGTGGTCTCGATCTCCTGACCTTGTGATCCGCCCGCCTCGGCCTCCCAAAGTGCTGGGATTACAGGCGTGAGCCACCGCGCCCGGCCTCAAAGCGCATGTTCTAATTCATAAGAACAACAGGGGAAGGGTAAATATAGAAGACAAAGAATGATGAAGACAGGAAAAGTAAGTTAGAGAACACCACAATGTAGTGGTGTAGTGGCTCATGCCTGTAATCTCAGCATTTTAGGAGGCACTCAGGAATTCAAGCCTGAGCAACATAGTGAGACCTGGTCTCTACTAAAAATAGAGTGGCGCATGCCTGTGGTCCCAGCTACTCAGGAAGCTGAGGTGAGAGGATCATCTGAGCCCAGGGTGTCGAGGCTGCAGTGAGCCATGATCACATCACTGCACTCCAGCCTGGGGGACAAAGAGAGACCCCATCTCAAAAGAGAGAGAGAGAAAGAGAGAGAGAGAGAGAGAGAGAGAGAGAGAGAGAGAGAATATCACAAGAATGATTCGGGAAGGAGACAAAGACTTTATCTCTGGGTCTGACCTCTTCTCCTGAGCTCTAACCACAAACTGAATACCAGACATCTCCACATACCTGATGCCCTACAGGAACTTCCAACCTCTTGTGCCCTACACAGACCTTGTCTCCCATAAATCTGTCCCTCCTTCCTCATCTCAGTTGAGTGCACCACCATCCACTCTTTCCCTAACTGGAAACCTGGGCTTCACCTGTCATCTCTCCTCTTCCTTACCCCACATGTCCCCTCTTTGCTCATTCCTTGTCAGTCTCCTTAGATTCCTTTTCTTATGTCTAAAATTGCTTGCTGTTAGTTCCCATTCCCCAAGGTTTTGTTTTGGTTTATTTTCTTTTCATGTCACACACTCTCCCTGGGTGATTTCATCTACTCCCATGGCTTCAGCTATCAGTTCTTTTTTTTTTTTTTTTTTTTTGAGACCGAGTCTTGCTCTGTCACCCAGGCTGGAGTGCAGTGGTGCAAACTCTGCTCACTGCAACCTCCACCTCCAGGGTTCAAGTGATCCTCCTGCCTTAGCCACCCGAGTAGCTGGTGTTACAGGCGTGTGCCACCACACCCAGCTAATTTTTGTATTTTTGGTAGAGATGGGGTTTCGCCACATTGCCCAGGCTGGTTTCGAACTCCTGGGCTCATCCGCCCACCTCAGCCTCCCAAAGTGCTGGGACTACAGGCATGAGCCACCATGCCCAGCCTTCAGTTATCACTTCTGTGCCTGCCACTTCCAAATTTGTACCTCAAGCACAAGCTTCTTTCCTAAGCTCCAGCCCTGTAGATCAAGGCCTCCTGCACACCACCATGCATTCAACTTGTCCCAGATGGAATTTATACTCTCCCCACCTCCCAGCCTGCCAATCTTGCTCTTCCTCTACTAATTTCTATCTTGAATAGCACACCAGAAATCTTATTGCTCAAGCAACAAATCTGTTTTTTTCCTTAATTTCTCTTTGACCTCATATATCTAGGCAGACATATGTTTTATAGTTTTTAATCACCTTATTGTCTGTCGTCTTCATCTCTACTGCTATTTATTGCCTTAGTTTAGGACCTCTTCTGTTTTACCAGAATTATTTCAATGGCCTTTCTGCCTCCATGTTTACCCTCTTCAGGCCAACCTTCCTAATGTAGCCCAAATAATCTTCCTGAAATGCTAATTTAATCATGCTGTTCTTTTGCTTTCAGCTCTTCAATTACCATTACGTATCAAACTCCTCAGGGAATAATCCATTACTTGGCCCTTGTCCATCTGCATGTATAGCCTTCTCTCTTGTATCCATCCCTCTCTGAATCATATTCTGGACATGGTGAATTGTTTATCATTCTTTCTTTTTTTTTTTGAGACGGAGTCTCGCTCTGTCACCCAGGCTGGAGTGCAGTGGCCGGATCTCAGCTCACTGCAAGCTCCTCCTCTCGGGTTCACGCCATTCTCCTGCCTCAGCCTCCCGAGTAGCTGGGACTACAGGCACCCGCCACTTCGCCCGGCTAGTTTTTTGTATTTTTTAGTAGAGACGGGGTTTCACCGTATTAGCCAGGATGGTCTCGATCTCCTGACCTCATGATCCGCCCGTCTCGGCCTCCCAAAGTGCTGGGATTACAGGCTTGAGCCACCGCGCCCGGCCATCATTCTTTCATATAACAAATACATTTATTGAGTTCCTGTAGGCCCTCAGGGTATAAAAGTGAATAAGAGAGATAAGGTACTTACATTCTGAAACTAATATTTTACTTGTGAGAGACAAGTAAAGATAGGACTAGATAGTGATGGTGTTATGAAGGAAATAAAACAGGTTGATGTGATGGCGGTCAGTGGGACAGATTATTTCTAACAGGGTAGTTGGGGAAGGTTCCTCTGAAGAGGTGACATTTGAGTTAAGATCAAAATAAGGAGATGTTTCTGGAATAAGATATACTCTTTCATAATTCACAATCTTTTTTTTTTTTTTTTGACAGGGTCTCACTGCAACCTCTACTTCCTGGGCTCAGTTGATCCTCCCACCTCAGGGGTTATAGGTGCACACCACCATGCTCAACTAATTCTTTTTTTTTTTTTTTTTTTTTTGAGACGGAGTCTCGCTGTGTCTCCCAGGCTGGAGTGCAGTGGCGTGATCTCGGCTCACTGCAAGCTCCGCCTCCCGGGTTCACGCCATTCTCCCGCCTCAGCCTCCCAAGTAGCTGAGACTACAGGCGCCCGCCACCACACCCGGCTAGTTTTTTGTATTTTTAGTAGAGACGGGGTTTCACCATGTTAGCCAGGACAGTCTCGATCTCCTGACCTCGTGATCCACCCGCCTCGGCCTCCCAAAGTGCTGGGATTACAGGCTTGAGCCACCGCGCCCGGCCAACTAATTCTTGCATATATATGTATTTTAAGACAGGCTCTCAGTCTGTTACCCAGGCTGCAGTATAGTAGCACAATCTTGGCTCACTGCAGCCTTGACATACTAGACTCGGTGGATCCTCCCACCTCAGCCTTCCAAGTAGCTGGGACTACTGACGTATGCCACCACTCCTGGCTAATTTTTATAGTTTTTGTAGAGATGTGGTTTCGTCATGTTGCTCAGGCTGGTCTCAAACTCTTGGGCTGAAGTAATCTGCCCACCTTGACCTTCCAAAGTGCCGGGACTATAGGTATGAGTCACCGTGGCTGGCCACTTCACTTTTTATGTATCTAGAATACCCTTGGCCAGGTGCAGTGGCTCATGCCTGTAATCCCAGCACTTTGGGAGGCTTCAGGCCAGGAGTTCAAGACTAGCCTGGGCAACATAGTGAGATCCCTATCTCTATAAAAATTTTTTTAAAAATTAGCTGGGCCTGGTGGTGTGCGCCTGTAGTCCTAGCTACTCGGGAAGCTGAGGCAGGAGGGTTGCTGGAGCTCAGGAGTTTGAGGTTGTAGTGAGCTGTGATCATGCCACTGTACTTCAGCCTGGGCAAGAGAGGGAAACCTTGTCTTGAAAAAAAAAACAAAAAACAAAACAAAAAAACACCACCTCCAAAACCACTCCTTTCTCCAGCTCAGGTGGCTCTACTCATTGTCTAAGATTCAGCTCAAGGGTCATTTCCTTAAGCCTTTCCTGACCCTTTCCTCCCTTCTGACCTTACAGATCTTTACCACAGCACCTATCACTTCTTACTGCACATAGTATAAATTCCTTGAGGGAAGAGATTAAGCCTTATGTCGTTTCGTTTCTTTCATTGCCTAGCACAATCTTAATCATAGAGTGGGTCTGTTATATCTGATAAATCAGTGAAATGCTTGAGATGGGTCTCTATTAGTGGTGTGCTGAAGCTGGCTTGTTTCAGCTTGGGAGAGGCAATTATTAGCATCTCTTCTCAACTCAGCGTTCAGTGATACCATTGGCTATAGTGGAATAATTTACACCACAGAAATTAGCAAATGCTTTGAATTACGTCACTTATTTTTTCCTTTGGAGAGCTGGTTGTCAACAATTTATCAGCACACCACTGGTAGCAGCGTACCACAAAACTCTGGATATTTTTGGCCAATTGATGTTAGCAGTTTAAGGCAAATACTTCTGAAGGTTTTGTTATGAAAAATAGCAGTCCCCTGCAACTCCTATTCATTTCTCTCTTCCCAGAGGCAACTCTTCTAATTCTTTCTGCTGAGTATTTTGGTATTACTTCCATGCCTCTAGGTATTAACATAATTGTATTACTAGTTCTTTATTTTTTCAGCTTTAGGCATTATCAATTGACTTTCTACAATGAAAAATGAGAATTTAGCTCTCCTTTCTCCCTTACCCCCATTTCCCTTTCCATCTTTCATCCTTTCAACAGAGTTATAGCATAACTTTGGCCAGTAGTCAGGTTTACTTTATTATGACTATGTAAATTCTATTCTGTAGCTGATTCACAGCAAACTATGGTCTTTTCATTTCTTATACAGGTTATGTATCCCTTATCTGAAATACTTGGGACCAGAAGTGTTTTATTTATTTATTTATTTATTTATTTATTTATTTATTTATCTGAGACAGAGTCTTGCTCTGTCACCCAGGCTGGAGTGCAGTGGTGCAATCTTGGCTCATCGCAACCTCTGCCTCCCGGGTTCAAGCCATTCTCCTGCCTCAGCCTCCCGAGTAGCTGGGACTACAGGTGCACACCACCACACCTGGCTACTTTTTTTTTTGTATTATTTTTAGTAGAGATGGGGTTACACCATGTTGGCCAGGCTAATCTTGAACTCCCGACCTCAGGTGATCCACCTGCCTCAGCCTCCCAAAGTGCTGGGATTACAAGCGTGAGCCACTGCGCCAGGCCAGAAGTGTTTTAGATTTTGGATTTTCCTTTTTTTGGATTTTGGAATATTTGCATTATACTTACCATTTCAGCATCCCTAATTCAAAAATTGGAACTTTCAAATGTTCCAATGAGAATTTCCTTTGAGTGTCAAGTTGGTGCTCAAAAAGTTTCAGATTTTGGAGCATTTGATTTTGGGTTTTTGGATTAGGGACATTCAATTTGTACAACTTCTTCATTTTCCCAGAGTTAATAACTGTCTTGTTTTTGTTAGTGTTGTTTTTTCTATGTTATCCCCAATTCAACTTCAAACTTTTAGCCAGTTGTCTAAATTGCCTTTCAAATGTTTGTATGTATCTAGTATTTTATCAGTTGCATCTTGCTGAATAGATCTTTTCTGGATTCTTGGGTTTTGTTCCACTTTGGATTAACTAATCCCTTTATGCCCCATTTAAAGCTGACATTCTTATCTCTGTTCACTGTTATCCCATGGATTCTTTTTGCCTTTTTTCTGAGTTGAATCTCTTGTTTCTTTTTTTTTTTTTTTTTTTTTTTTTGAGACGGAGTCTCGCTCTGTCGCCCAGGCTGGAGTGCAGTGGCGCGATCTCGGCTCACTGCAAGCTCCGCCTCCCGGGTTCACGCCATTCTCCTGCCTCAGCCTCCCGAGTAGCTGGGACTACAGGCGCCCACAACCGCGCCCGGCTAATTTTTTGTATTTTTAGTAGAGACGGGGTTTCACCGTGGTCTCGATCTCCTGACCTTGTGATCTGCCCGCCTCGGCCTCCCAAAGTGCTGGGATTACAGGCGTGAGCCACCGCGCCCGGCGAATCTCTTGTTTCTGATCTTTCTCTTTTTGGTTTATTTTCCATTTTGGAGGAATAAATTTCCTAGTAAAGTTGAGACTTTTCATATCTGAAAATGTTTTTATTCTATTGCCCTCCTGATTAGCACTTTGCCTCGGTATACACTTTTCGGTTAAAATGAACTTTCCTTCAGAATTTTGAAGGCATTTTTCCATTATCTTTGCCTCAAGTGGGTACATGGGGAAACATACCCTTCCTCCACAGTGACTGAGTTCATGAGAAGGCAATTGGTAATAGTCACTCTATCTTTTATGAGACAGGATGAACCAATGACTGAGCGCTTAATGGATGACTTCTCTCCAATCTGTGTCTCTGGCCCGATGAGGCTGTCAACTCCAACCTGTAAAAGGCAAAATATAAAACTCTGTCCATCCATCTCAACCAACTGCAAACCACTCTCCAGATCTTTCAAGCTGGGATCTAATGGGATCTTTCCATAGAGACACTTCAGTAAGAGGGGCCATCATCAGTATTTCTCAGGGCCACAAGGTCATACAACACCTCTGAGACCAACTCAAAACTAACTGAAGCATGGGCCCTCCTCCCTTGCCAAGAAAACAAAACAAAACAAAACAACAGACACACATACACACTCATGCATTTGTGTGTACAGATGTGCTCTCTTAAAGAGAGTGCTCAAATCAGAATTAGAAGGGGGACAGATTGAGAGCTCCTGTGCCTGAGTCCCAGCACTATAATGGACCCTTCCTTACAACGTAATTACTTGCCCAGGCAGTCTTGTTGAGTGAGATTTTATTCTTAGAACCCAGCTGTGATTTCCCTGGGGCTAACGAGGTTCAGGACTTGAAGGCCTCAATCCGGCTTCTCAAGGACAAGTCTCAGTGCTCCCAAAGAACATCCCACCCCTGCTCTGGCCACACTAGCACTTACCAGGTGTTTGCTGACAATCTGGGCTGATGAATGGACCAGTGGTTCTTCTGGACAGAGAGCAGACAGCAATTTGGGCACCTTAAGGACAGAGATTTGGTCACTAAAGATCAGAAAACACCTTAGGTAGAACCCAGGGCTCAATCAGAGATATGGGGAGTTCTCAGCCATAGCTTCCTGTCTGAGTGAGGGAGAGCAGGAGGCTGCTGCATTCCCCCTAGGATGAAGATAATTCATGCTGCAGCTTCTAGATGGCCTTATTGTCAGTCTCTTAGCTGTGAATGCTCCTCCTTGAAAGTAATGCCATGTCCCTTGGCTGGGAGGCACTGAGACAAGTCTTTGAGTTACCCACATAGCACCTCTTGGAAAAGGAGTCCTGATCAGGTTAAGGAACACCCTGAATCCTGATCACAGGCATCCTGGGTTCCGGGTCACCTCCTGGACCACTGTGACCATGCATGAGGTAAGGATGAGATCCATTTTAGACAAATTCCAAAATAAGGAAAGACCCTGAGAAGGCATCCATCCACCAGCCAAAAGAAAACATGAAGGGGAAGTTCACACTATTCCCTCTCCAGTGTGAGAAACCTGGAAAGGTTAGAGGTATGGGGGGCTTTGGCTACTAGTCCATTAGGAAGGCACAGGTAGTGTACCTGTCTGTGATTCTCCAGCACAGACAGAATGCTGGTCAGAGCACTGTGCGTGGCAGCCACACTAGCTGACGGAGGCCTTGTCAGCATGGCTACACTGGAATGTGAAGGTTAATTCTGAGTCCCCAGCCCTAGGATCTCTTCTTCCACACTCCACCCACGGCCCTTCAGGCCTGTCTGCTGCATAGCCCCTGTTGGCACTTCAGGGGATACTTTTCCCAGCATGCTCACTCGAGAGCAGGGCCCCTCTTTCATGATGTGGACACAGCAGTGATCTGGACAAGTCTTCCCACTCAGGTTATCCATGAACATCTTTCCAGACCAGCCTGAAAGACTCTAGTCATGGGTAAATGTGGGACTAGATATGATTTCTCATAAGCTTTCTGGCTTGGGATTCCCTTGGATCTGTAACCAATCCAGGTTGAGGCTCACCTGAGCTTTTATCTGGTGTGGGTCCTACAGATTCCTGAGCCAGGTTTTCTTCAGGGACTCAATCCCAATTTTCTTTTTCTTTTTTTTGAGACAGAGTCTCACTCTGTTGCCCAGGCTGGAGTGCAGGGGCACAATCTCGGCTCACTGCAACCTCCACCTCCCAGGTTCAAGCGATTCTCCCTGCTTCAGCCTCCGGAGAAGCTTGGATTACAGGTGTGTGCCACCATGCTTGGCTAATTTTTGTATTTTTAGTAGAGACAGGGTTTCACCATGTTGGCCAGGCTAGTCTCGAACTCCTGACCTCAGGTGATTCACCTGCCTCGGCCTCCCAAAGTGCTGGGATTATAGGCGTGAGCCACTGCGCCTGGCCTCAATCCCAATTTTCAACAATTTATTTTATATTATTCTGCGCCCCACTGCCACCCCGGTCTGCACCTACAATTATACTTTCATAGGGTTCTACCAGGTGCAATGTAAATACCTAATCTTTTCATTATGTCACCTCTGTTATCCTTGAATGCCACCGCAATGTAGTTCCCTCAATTATTTATCTTTTCCTATCCTCTTTTTTTTTTTTTTTTTTTTTTTTAAATACAGAGTCCCACTCTGTTGCTTAGGCTGGAGTGTTGTGGTGCGATCTCAGCTCACTGCAGCCTCCACATCCCAGGCTCAGGTGATCCTCCCACCTTAGCCTTCCAAGTAGCTGGGACGACAGCCACATGCCACCACTTGGCTAATTTTTGTAGTATTTTTGTAGAGACAGGATTTTCTCCATGTTGCCCAGGCTGGTCTCGAACTCCTGGGCTCAAGCGATCCACCCGCCTCGGCCTCCCAAATTGCGAGGATTACAGGCGTAAGTCACTGTGCCCGGATGCTTTTCTTATTCTCATCTAAACCATCTGCTGCTCTGCATTTCCTTTTCCTAGTCTCATTATCCCTCCCTCCAAAAACCTTCCTCCTGGGCCTACTATACAATACAGAGTTCCTCTACATCTTCAGCCTCTTTACTGTACCCCTCTCCACCCTCTGCCTTCATTAAGGCCTGGCTTATCTTTGAGGACACTGCTTCTCCTTCAGTGGAAGCTATTTGTTCCCTGTATCTCACAAACTTTAAGGTTAAAAGGAGGGGCTAGCAAGAGACTCCTCATTAATGCTGTTTGCAGATAATTCTCTCTCATAGTCATTCCTTTCCTGAGGCTTTGCCATCTGGCCACTCTACACTCTGCTCCTTCACCTTCTCAGGGAAGCCTCCTCCATATGCCTATGTTTACTTCATCAGAGTAATGATTACAGAGTATTTACCTGCTTATTATGAAGTAAGTACTGCAGATATCCCCATGTTGAACAGAATAGGAGGAACCTGCTGACCCAGAGGCCAGAAGTTAGCCTTCCTGAAGATCTTAGCCTTTCCCTGGAGCCACAGAGGCCCTGACTATGGACCAGGCCCCCTGCTTCCTTTTTTGCTGCACCTGAGTACCCTAGTAGTCTCCCTTGACATGCCAGGTCTTGCTCAACCTTGGGAATGACAGGGATTCTTAACAAGTTACTATGTACCTAATGAAGAAACAGACAAATGGCTCAGTCGGTTTCTAGGACAAGAGCCCCATGATTTTCTTTCTAAACTTATGCTCTCACCTGTCTGTTTGCTTCCATGTAGAGTCCCAGTGTGCTCACTCGAGAGCAGAGCCCCTCTTTCATGATGTGGACATAGCAGCGCACCTGTGATCTGGGCAAGTCTTCCCACCTGTCTCCTCGACAGGCATTCCAGCAGGCATCATAGGGAGCCAGGTTCAGTGTATTGGCTTCTTTTATAAAACTGTAAATATCTTCAGAACAAACACCCACAACAAGGAAATAAATGAGAGAGAGGTAACAGAACAGATATAGACTCAGTCAAGTTGTTTTTTGTTTTTTTAAGAGACAAGGTCTTGCTATGTTGCCTAGGCTGGTCTCAAACTCCCAGACCCAAGCGATCCTCCCACCTCAACCTCCTGAGCAGCTGGGACTACAGGTGTGCACCACTATGCTTGGCTCTGAGTTAAGTTTTAAAAGAGGTTACAGCTCACACTTCTCCCTTTGGAACTCACCCACAAAACAGGAGCCCTGAGGAAATCCCACTAAAATCTGTAAGAGAAAGTCAAACTAAAACAGGCAATGTACTTCCCTAAAATATCATATGATATAAAAATGCTTAATATGAGGTCCTAAAAGCATGTGACCAGTAATCAAGACCACTAGGGAAAATAAAACAGATGGCCCTTGTAAATCATGAAATAACACAAGCCAGCATCCAGGCTTTAGTGGCCAGCCAGGTTGACTTTGTGCTGCTAGTCTCTATTGCCATTATCTGGTAGCTGTACTATGACAGAAAGCACAGAACTTGGAGCCCAGTGTACCAGGGCTCTAGTTTTTCAGCTCTCACAACGACTCTTTGAGATCTTTTACTTTCTGATTAAAAAACTGGGGCTCAGAGAACTGAGTAACCTGCCTTAAGACACAATGCTAGTAAGAAGGCAGTCAGATTTCAAATCCAGAACTGTCTGATGTCCAGTTCTACAATCCTAATCATCATGCTGTACTGTCAGTTTATTAATTTGAGAAATACTTTTTCAGAACATCTACTGAGCCTACGACTGGGCCAGGGATTAGGGATATGAGAGCACACGAGACAGCTCCGATCTTCAGATCCTGGCATGGAGACACCTGGGCTGGCCTGCGGTTGGACTGCAGTTGTACATTCTTTCACCTTCCTTCCCTTGATAAGACAGGCTGAGTTTAATCAGGAACAGGGCTGCCTAGAGCCTAGAGAACGGGGGAACTAAGAAGTGGCAGGTGGAGTTTAAAGGCAAAATGGTCTAGTGAGGAACACAGCCAAACCAGAGCTGTGAATCAGAGAATGGGGCTAGAGGCACGATTAGCCTGTTGCTGAGAGCATAGTGGCAGGATCTGCCTGAGCAAGCTTACCCAGAGCTCAGGGAGTGGGTTGGCAAGCCTGTCTTGCCTAGTAGGCTAGAAAATAGTCTGCTGCCTTGAGACAGGCATCTTGGGCTGGGCTAAGCTGCCAAACCACTCTTTCCAAAGGTGCTGCTACCCTTGCCCCTCTTACTGAACCAACCCAAGAACTGACCTAAGGACTTCAGCTCCTTTTTCTTTAGATCCTCTTCTTTTTCTTCTTGTCCCTGTTGTGAGGAAGCTGAGGAAAACTGTTTTCTCACTAGATACGGAATCAGTTCACTCCGGATAGAAGTGATTGACCTAGGAAGAAAGAATGGCCAAATATGAGAAACCTGACTGTCTGGAACATACCGGAATCAAAAGCTCTGTGCATACAAGGAAAAACCAAGTCCTTTCCTGTCATGGCACCTTGGGACTGTCAGAGATCAAATGTGGCATCGACTTGGAAGTTCGGAGAAGGAGAGTGCTTCCTGGTGGGTACTGAGACAGGATGTTGGTTCTAAATGACCAGGAATCTGTGCCAGGGGAAGAAGGGACCTGATCTTTAGTACAGTGTGTGTTTTTTATTTATGTTTTTATTTATACTTAGCAATGGAAAGCAGAGAGGTGAGAGACTAGTACATGTTTTCCAGTGTTCTCTCACACTATGACCTTATTAGAATTTTATATTGCTAATTAATTTATGTAGCATTTACCAAGCATGTACCAGTTACTGTGCTAGGCCTTGGAAATATATCAGTTCTGATCTCAAGGAATTCATAATCCAGTGGACAGTAGCCTGCATGAGTTTAAGAGGAAAGGCAGAAGGAGATGAAGCTAATCAGGTGGGGCCAGATCATGAAAGCTTTCTGTGGTGAAACCACCTTTGCAAAAATAACAGTGACAAAATTATGACTGAAAGAGATCTGACCTAATCAACTCCATCTTGCTGTTAACCTCCAAACTGCTCTTGCTCATTCCTGGGTGTCGACTGAGCTAACTTTGGAAGAAAGCTTTTTTTATTTTTATTTTTCTGAGACAGGGTCTCACTCTGTCACCCAGGCTGGAGTACAGTGGTGCGATTTCAGCTTGCTGCAACCTTCGCCTCCCAGGTTCAAACAATTCTCTCACCTCAGCCTCCTGAGTAGCTACGAAGCTGGGATTACAGTTGTGAGAGCCACTATGCCCAGCTAATTTTTTTTTTTTTTTTTTTTTTTGAGACAGTCTTGCTCTATCATCCACGCTGGAGTGCAGTGGCATGATCTCAGCTCACCGCAACCTCTGCCTCCTGGGTTTAAGTGATTCTTGTGCTCCAGTCTCCCAAGTAGCTGGGACTACAGACACATGCCACAATGCCTGGCTAATATTTTTGTATTTTTTGGTAGAGATGGGGTTTTGCCATGTTGGCCAGGCTGATCTTTAACTCCTGGCATCAAGTGATCCGTCTGCTTCAGCCTCTTGAAGTGCTTGGATTACAGGCATGAGCCACTGTGCCCCACGTTTTTTTTTTGAGATGCAGTCTCGCTCCGTGGCCCAGGCTGGAGTGTAGTGGTGCGATCTTGGCTTACCGCAACCTCCACCTCCCAGTTCAAGTGACTCTCCTGCCTCAGCCACCCAAGTAGCTGGGATTACAGGTGCCGGCCACCATGCCTGATTAATTTTTGTATTTTTAGTAGAGATGGTGTCTCACCATGTTGACCATGCTGGTCTTGAACTCCTGACCTCAGGTGATCCACCTGCTCTGGCCTCTCAAAGTGCTGGGATTACAGGTGTGAGCCACCATGCCTGGCGAGAAATTTATTACAGTTCATAGTTTAAATGATAGCCCTTCTCAAAATGAAACCACCTTTATAAAACTAATAAAAGGGCACAAGTTTAGGATTACAAGAGGCGCCTGAATTCTCATGATTACCAGTCATTGTTGCAAAGGTCACAAGATTTGCAACTTCCCCAGTTACTCCTGTAAATAACATCACTATTGTGGAACCTAAGATTGGCTTTTTAGGATGTCTTTTCTGACTTTTGCATTTCTGATGACTGGATGACTCCACTGGGACCAGTGACCCCTCTGTGGCCCCCACCCAGAACTGGACTCAGCGGAGGACTGTCTTCCACACCCCTGTGATTGCATCCCCAACCAATCAGCAGCACCCATTCCCTACCCTGCCTACCAAACTATCCTTGAAAAGCCCTAGCCTCAGAATTTTGGGGGAAGCTGATTTGAGTAATAATAAAATTCTGGTTTCCCATTTAGCTGCCACTATGTGTATTAAACTCTTTATTGCAATTGTCCCATCTTGATAAATCGTCTCTATCTCGGCAGCAGGTAAGATGAACCCACTGGGGAGTTACAGTGGCAGTCTAGAAAGTCTGGACTGAAAAGCCAGTGGTAATTTTTTCTTTTTAGACAGGGTCTCGCTCTGCTGCCCAGGCTAGAGTGCAGTGGTGCAATCACAACTCACTGCAGTCTTGACCACCCGGGCTCAAGTGATCCTCCTGCCTTGGCCTCCCAAGTAGCTGGGACCACAGGCACGTGCCACCATGCCCAGCTAATTTTTTTATTATTTGTAGAGGCAAAGTCTCACTGTGTTGCCCAGGCTGGTCTCGAACTCCTGGACTCAAGCAATCCTCCCACCTTGCACTCCCAAAGTGCTGGGATTACAGGTGTGAGCCACAGCACCCGGCTGCCAGTGGTAGTTTATTTTTTATTTTTGAGATGGAGTCTCGCTCTGTCGCCCAGGCTGGAGTGTAGTGGCCGGATCTCAGCTCACTGCAAGCTCCGCCTCCTGAGTTCACGCCATTCTCCCGCCTCAGCCTCCCGAGTAGCTGGGACTACAGGCGCCCACCACCTCGCCCGACTAGTTTTTTGTATTTTTGGTAGAGATGGGGTTTCACAGTGTTAGCCAGGATGGTCTCGATCTCCTGACCTTGTGATCCGCCCGTCTCGGCCTCCCAAAGTGCTGGGATTACAGGCTTGAGGCACCGCGCCCAGCCGACAGTGGTAGTTTTTAAGTAAGAAAGTGACCTGATCAGTTTTCTCTCTTAGTAAGGTAATTCTGGTAGCAGTGTGGAAGAAAGCCTGGAATAAGGAAACTGAAGAAAGGGAGACCAGTTACAATATTCTGAGAGATGAGATAATGAGGCCTGAGAGAGGGGTTAAAGTATGGGCAGCTCTATAAACCCGACTTGCTGAATACTTCCCACCACCTCTCCCAGCCCCCATTCAAAGAAGCTCTGCATGCTGACACAGGACCACACAGATGGAGTGTAGGTAGGAAGGCAAGACAGAGGCAGAGGCTGAGGAGGATAAGGAAAATTATGAACCCTGGAGCTATACAGTTCACGGTTTTTGTAATTTTTAAAGGATCAAGTCAAATATCTTTGAAAAATTCTGTGTTAAGCTATGAGCTCTTGTGTTGAATTTCAATGTGATTTTTCTTCTGATCCTTTGATGGAGATTTAAAAATTTCCATGTGAATGCGAAGAATGAAACAACACTTACTCTTAGCTCTTTTTCTCCCCTTTTAATGCTTCAAACTAGTGTGGGCAGCAAATGTTCCTCTTCCATTGGAAAACAAGTCAGTTCCCTTTGAAGAAATGACAAAGCACGGACAGCTGGGGGATTTCAGGGCCATGATATTTACATTATGGACCAAAAAGAACTGTCACTGCAAGAGGCAAGCAGACGAGCCTTGGCACGTGGCCCCATCAGGCAGAGCCATTTGAGAGGATCTGTGATTTTGAAGAGACGCTATGAAACAGCCCTGCCAAGTCCCACCCACCTCTGCTGAAGCTCAACATTAGGTCAATCCCCATAATGCAGTTGGCTTAGAAGCATAATAAAGGAAACAATTACTCTTCCTGCTTCCTAAAGTGGAGGCAGCTCAGAGCTGTGCCAAGAAATGTTACAAAGCTACAGTGAACCATTATGAACATCCTGGGCCTAAAGGCCACAAGCTGGATACAGTGCCCTGGGTCAACCTTACTTTCTCCTTTCCCTCTGATACACAGCCTTCCTAGAAACACCTGTTTTATCTTATGAAATCATAAGCTCTTCTCAAGCAATCACAAAGGAGAACAATAGACTTGACTACTAGCCGTAAACAAACAATCCCACCAAATAAAAAGATAAAATAATTGCTATGAATAGGGCAAAGAATATTCTTAATAAGCAGATATAAATGTTCAAAAAACACATAAAATATTTTCAAAGAAGTAAAAAACTAAAATAAGATGCAGTTTCTCCTCTAACTAAATTAACTGATTTAAAACAATTTTCATTACTGATAAGAGTGCTTTGAGAACAGTTACTGTCACATAATGGGAGTTGAAATATAAAGTGATAAAATCTCTGAAAAATAATTGGCAACACTATAGCAAAAGACTTTAAAATATTCATATAATTTCACCCAAGTCTATCCTCAGAAAAATACATTACTCAGTAAATATTTGCTGAATAGATGAAATCATCAGATTATAAACAAGAATCTTTCAAAAAAAGGTATTCCCCTGTTATTTATAAAAATGGAGAACAATAAAATATTCAACAATGAAAGATCAAAATACTTCTATAACAGAATGTCATATAGGCAAAACTGTGACTGTAAAGAATTTTTTTTTTTTTTTTTTTTTAGACGGAGTCTTGCTTGGAGTGCAATGGCATGATCTTGGCTCACTGCAACCTCTGCCTCCCGGGTTCAAGTGATTCTCCTGCTTCAGCCTCCTGAGTAGCTGGGATTACAGGCGCCTGACACCACGCTTGGCTAATTTTTTTTTTTTTTGTATTTTTAGTAGAGATGGGGTTTCACCAGGTTGGTCAGGCTGGTCTCAAACTCCTGACCTCGTGATCCGCCCACCTTGGACTCCCAAAGTGCTGGGATTACAGGCATGAGCCACGGTGCTCAGCCAAGAATTTTTTAATGATAGAAAAAAAAATGCTTATAATACTCAATGAAAAAAGCAAATTATTTTTTTAGACGGAGTCTCACTAGAGTGCAGTGGTGTGGTCTCGGCCCACTGCAACCTCTGCCTCCTGGGTTCAAGCGATTCTCCTGTCTCAGCCTCCCGAGTAGCTGGGATTACAGGCACCTGCCACCACACTGGGCTAATTTTTTGTATTTTTGGTAGAGATGGGGTTTCACCATGTTGGCCAGGCTGGTCTCGAACTCCTGACCTCATGATTTGACCTGCTTCAGCTTCCCAAAGTGATGGGATTACAGGCGTGAGCCACTGCACCTGATCCAGATTATTTTTAAAGTGTGACTTCAAGCATGTATTCTCACTATATATATGAAAATAAAACCATGGAAATACACTAAAATGTTCACAATAGTTATCTCACAGTAGTGAAATTATGAATGTTAAAGCAAACTAAATATGGCCTGAGAAGGACTTTGTACTTCTATATTTGAGTGCTTGTGGACAAACTGCATCCTAACTTAATAGGTAGACGAGACTGAAAACCTAATTTAGGAGTATGTGCCTATACCAACAGCTGAGAATTGGCCAATCCAAGCAGCCATACTTCAACCACTCATACACTGCTGAGTGTTCAAACTGTGTTCAAATAACGCAAATGCTGAGCTGTAACCAATCCAGTTGTTTCTGTATCTCACTTCTGATTTCTGTACGTCACTTCATTTTTTTGTCTAAAAATTGTCAAATGCCTCTGACCATGAGGCATCCTTGGAGTCTTTCTGAATTTGCTGTGCTTCTGGGGGCTTCCTGATTCATGAGTCATTAATAGATCAAATAAACTCCTTTAAACTTAATTTGGCTTGAGTTTTTCTTTTAACAGATGGTGTCAGAAGTGGGATCTGAAGTAGAGCTTTAATGACCCCCAGGAGCTGAGGGAACAAACAAGGTACCTGCAAGGACCCACTTATGTCCACTGATCTCTCAGAGTGACTGGGGATTGTGGGTAAGCTCTCTCTCTCAGATTTCAGAGCTCCAAGGATTTGTGTTTTGAGCTATCCAAGTTTATTTGAGCAAATTTCTTGATCCAAACTGGGTCCAGGATTGGATTTGATCCAGTAATTAGCTGGCTTGGATCCAGTTAGAAGCTTCTTACATCTGACTGGGTCAGAAAGAAACTGGTTGTAAATGGTAATATTGTAGGGGTTGTAAACTTTGGCTCTTAAAAATTCACAGGGATGTTTGTGTTCTACCCCTTTGTTTCATTTTTCTTGTGTGCTTAGGTAGGAAAAATCATTGGCTAAATTCATCAAGGGAACCTGAGAGCAAAGTGAATATTTTAGGTAAAAATGGGATCCTTAATTTCTGGAAAACTGAATTCCTTCCAGCTTATACATTAGCTGGTAAGCAGTGAAGTCTTACAGAAATGGCGAAATCTTACGAAAGATAACTTACAGTAGAACGTTCCAAATGAACAATGCACTGAAGTGCATCGAGACTCATCTAGCAATGCTTATTGATATGCAGACACTTCTAAAAATATTTCAGTATTTTTATTTAAAGACTTTACGAAGGCTGGGCACGGTGGCTCACATCTGTAATCCCAGCACTTTGGGAGGCCAAGGCAGGTGGATCACTTGAGGTCAGGAGTTCAAGACCAGTCTGGTCAACATGGTGAAACCCCATCTCTACTAAAAGTACAAAAAGTAGCCAGGCATGATGGTGCAGGCCTGTAATCCCAGCTACTTGGGAGGCTGAGGCATGCTTGAATTCAGGAGGCGGAGGTTGCAGTGACCTGAGATCGCACTACTGTACTCACTCCAGCCTGGGTGACAGAGCCAGACTGTCCCCCCCTCCCAAAAAAAGAGGCACCTAAATGATTAATTGATTACAAAATTAGATTTGCTAATCTTTTAGCTTAGTTACCATATGATCCAAAGGAAACAGACTGCAGCACCAATTGGCTGACTTTGGATATGTAATGGGGGTACATCTTACCTGAGTAAAGGATGGGACTGGGTGAGAGGCCCTCCCCTTAATAAAGTCCCTCTTGGTTAAAAATGGATAAAGATGACAGGGCCCAATCGGGGGCAAGTTTGGGTCTTGCCATTTCAATAGTGGGTGCTAAGCATCCATATGGTGGCTAATGTCTATGTTTTGTCACATGTGTTTTGCTATGTCCAGAATGGAAAATATTAGAATTCAAGTCCACCATGCAGCCGTTTGGGTGGCAACTTGCAAAACTGAGAGGAATTTGTCTGTGGTTCCATGATTTTCCTTTGTGATGCAGCTTGGCCCCCGGAGCGACGCTGTGGCAAGCAGTGTTGCTAGGGCTGCTCAGGGAAGGGGAACCCAGAAACAGGACATGCTGGCAAAGGGGTAAAAATTTCTTACCAGTGAGACTTCTGGCCTCTCTCTCTCTCTGCAAATTGGCTGATGAATAGTAAAAATCACTGTTTATCTCCTCTGTAAAGTTTTGATTAATGAGAAAAAGAATTCTAAGGCTAGTAATTAAGTCATAATGAATCTAATGTATTTTGTGCTATGAATTTGTCTGTGTTCTGTCATGAAGAGGGGTACCTTAGGGGCTTAGGACCCCATAAACTGCTCAAGATGGCCAGCAAGCTGGTCAGTAATAGACTTTGCTGCAGGTCCTTGAAACAAACAAAAAAACTGGGTGAGGTCTCCATTTTGTTCTATGTCCTTGGGAACTTGACCTTGTAACCATGTGGCCATACTTTCTCTCGGTCTCTTCCTTCCAGGGAATAGGAATTCTGGGATTCATGTCATAGCTACCTCTAAAAATTATCTTGAGTAGTTAAAAGCCTTTGCAAGCACAAAATTAACTACTCTAGGCTCTTTCTGGGAAGAGCGGGAAGAGCAATGGAAACTCCTAGTGCTGTAGCTCAGCAGCTAAGGCTTTGACTTTTCACAGTGATGCCCTGGGTTCAATTCCTGGCTTAGGGAATGAGTCCTTTCTGGTTTGACATGTGCGTGACCTTTACCATTAGTTGATTATCTTCCCCTCCACAAACCATCTTGAATTCTCCTTTCCCTAAGCACCTGTGAAGTTACCTTTGGTCAAGTTCAAAAGCCAGAAATATTGTCAGTGTGGCCTGGCTAGAGTTGGGTAATAAGAAATTTAAAAGGGCTTTTTAAAAGAGGCTTATAGCTGGGAGTGGTGACTCACGCCTGTAATCCCAGCACTCTGGGAGGCCAAAGCGGGTGGATCACTTGAGGTCAGGAGTTCAAGACCAGCCTGGTCAACATGGTGAAATGGCATCTCTACTAAAAATACAAAACACTAGCCGGATGTGGTGGCGCATGCCTGTAATCCCTGCTACTCAAGCTGAGGCAGTAGAATTGCTGGAACCTGGGAGGTGGAGGTTGCAGTGAGCTGAGATTGTGTCACTGTACTCCAGCCTGGGTGACAGAGCGAGGCTCCATCTTAAAAAAGGAAAAGAAAAAAAAAAAAAGAAATTAAGCTGACTTTTAACCATAGTGCTTTTATTTTTATTTATTTTATTTTTTATCTTTTTTTTTGAAACGGAGTCTTGCTCTGTTCCAGGGATTCTCCTGCCTCAGCCTCCTGAGTAGCTGGGATTACAGGCACATGCCACCACGCCTGGATACTTTTTATATTTTTAGTAGAGATGGGGTTTCACCATGTTGCCCAGGCTGGTCTCAAACTCCTGACCTCCAGTGATCTACCTGCCTTGGTCTCCCAAAGTGCTGGGATTACAGGTGTGAGCCACTGCACCTGGCCAGTCAGCTTAATTAAAAGTGGATATTCAAGCTCTAACAGACTGGGACTCCTTGCAAAAAACAGAGCAGGTGTCACAGACCTCATTCTGGGAAAAAACTCTGTTTTCCTCATGAAACCCCAGGAATGGGTGGTGGATAGATTCCTCTGAAAATCTAAGGCTAAATATACTTTTAACAATGGCTAATGGCAGTTATTAGGGAATACGTGGCTCTTTGCACATTTACATCAGAGAAGCATGCTCTTGGCCACCTAGAAGTTATGGAAATGTCCCCACTCCCCACTGAGAGATAAGACTTCCATGGGAGCTGGGCTGATTCCCTCTTTTTGGGATCCAGGATCTGGTATAAAAATGGGACCCATAATTTTTGGGGGTCTGTTTTTGTCTTTCAGCTGTACCTGCTTATTAGGCCCTAGAAACTGCATGTTTTCCTAGCCCTGTTTCTTGAAGGGCTCTACCATGAGGCCAGTAATCCAATTAAGAAACTGGCAAATGAAAAATCTTACAACTAGGCCGGGCGCGGTGGCTCAAGCCTGTAATCCCAGCACTTTGGGAGGCCGAGACGGGTGGATCACAAGGTCAGGAGATCGAGACCATCCTGGTTAACATGGTGAAACCCCATCTCTACTAAAAAATACAAAAAACTAGCCGGGCGAGGTGACGGGCGCCTGTAGTCCCAGCTACTCGGGAGGCTGAGGCAGGAGAATGGCGTAAACCCGGGAGGCGGAGCTTGCAGTGAGCTGAGATCCGGCCACAGCACTCCAGCCTGGGCGACAGAGCAAGACTCCGTCTCAAAAAAAAAAAAAAAAAAAAAAAAAAAAAGAAAAATCTTACAACTACCAGATCTTCTTCTGTCTGTCTGTGTAGTTTATATATGTGTTATGTGTGTGATATTTATGTAAAAGAGCTCTAATTAATTGGCATAAAGAAAAATAAGCGCTTAAATATTTTGAAAGAAAAATAAAAACTGTAATGCCTTTTAGTTTATGTAACTTTAGTAATCTTTGGGAAATAAAAAATGTTAAAGATTATCGGTAAAACAAAGACATTTGGTCTAAATTAGGTAGGTCAGATATTAGGTTTGCTAAATGCCTTAAGGTCACAAACTGCTTTGATTTTTGAAAATTCCTTCCAAAGCATATGTTTTTTTCCCCAAGGTATAGGTTCTGGGTCTGGGGGGTTGCAGTATGGAGATCTACCTGTCTTGCACCCACCCAAGATCACGATTCTGTCTATAAGTTGCCCTAATAATGGCCAAAATAATGAAACCCCGTTTCTACTAAAAATACAAAAATTAGCTGGGCATGGTAGCACATGCCTGTAGTCCCACATACTCGGGAGGCTGAGACAGGAGAATTGCTTGAACCTGGGAGGTGGAGGTTGCAGTGAGCAGAGATTGCTCCACTGCACTCCAGCCTGGTGACAGAGTGAGGCTCTGTCTCAAAAAAAAAAAAAGCCGGGCGCGGTGGCTCAAGCCTGTAATCCCAGCACTTTGGGAGGCCGAGACGGGCGGATCACGAGGTCAGGAGATCGAGACCATCCTGGCTAACACGGTGAAACCCCGTCTCTACTAAAAAATACAAAAAACTAGCCGGGCGAGGTGGCTGGCGCCTGTAGTCCCAGCTACTCGGGAGGCTGAGGCAGGAGAATGGCGTGAACCCGGGAGGCGGAGCTTGCAGTGAGCTGAGATCCGGCCACTGCACTCCAGTCTGGGCGACAGAGCGAGACTCCGTCTCAAAAAAAAAAAAAAAAAAAAAATTCCAATACTTGAAAAAACACATGATTATTAGTTCTAGTCAAACCTGATACTTCTATTATTTTGCCTTGATCTGAGATCAGGCCCTCCTTGTGACCACAAGATTCCAGATGCCTAAAAGTGATGTCCATGGCAAAAGAAAAAGTTTGGCTACTTTTGCATTCTGGCTTTTCTGTCTTTGTAAGCAAATCAAAAGAGACTAACAATTGCCCAAATGTCTCACTTCAACTCAGTCCTTCAAAGAATTAGGAAGGAGGGAGAACAGAAAACCTACTTTTATAGGGCCTGGAACTCAAGTCAGCCAAGCAGAGGACTAAAAACTTGGGTTTTCTTGCCTCTTCTCTCAGTGGAGCTATAATTGGGAAGAAAAGGCAATTGCTGAGTTAACCCTATGCTTTGTTCTCAGTTTTTTTTTTTTTCCTCCAAAGAAAGCTGGAAAGTAAACACGAAATTATCTTAAAGGGTCCTGATTTAAAAGCTAGATATTTGGTATACAGTTCTGTGATACCCTTTTTTCCTTGTTGACAAAATACTGACGTCTTCCATAAGAATAAAATTTCAATGCTGGTGCACAGGACTTGAGAAAGAAAAACATGTTCAGATCCTACTCCTACTGGCTGGAGAGGTCAAATCAATAAACTTTTTTTTTTTTTTTTTGAGACAGCCTTTTGCTCTGTTACCCAGGCTTAAGTGCAGTGGCGTGATCACAGCCTCAAATTCTCTCCTAGGCTCAAGTGATCCTCCCACCTCACAGCTTCCAGAGTAGCTGAACTATAGGCACATGCCACCACACCTGACTAATTTTTCTATTTCCTATTTTCTGTAGAGACGGGGTCTCACTTTGTTGTCCAGGCTGGTTTCAAACTCCTGGGCCCAAGTGAGTCAACCACCTCAGCCTCCCAGAGTGCTGGGATTACAGGTGTGAGCCACCTCACCTGGCTAATCAACATTCTATTTATTCAGTTTATTCACAGAGCGCCCAAAACGTGCCAGGCACTCTTCTAGACAGTAGGACTACAACAATGAAACAAAACAGGCAAATCCATGGCCTCAGATGCACTTGACAGTTTGGTTGCCTTTATATTTACTGAGCATCTATTATTGTGTCACAAGATGAATCAGGGATGAAGTCTGTCCTCAAGGACTTCAAAAAGATGGAAAAGACAGACATGTAAATACAATTTAATGGGATGCATGTAATAATTTAAGACTATACAAGATCAGAAGAGGGAATGGTTAATTATGCCTGATGGAGACAAGCAGAGAATATTATTATGGTAGCACAGTAAGGATATCCAATCTAAGTGGTAGTAAAAGGGGAAAAAATTGAGAGACATTTCCTACAGGAATAACATCTAGGGATGTTTCAACAAATATTTAGGAATGTGCCAGAGAACAAAGATAGATGGAAAGGACATCAATTAACCATTATACTTACAGGGAGATTATTCTTAAATCTTCATCAAACCAAACATACCTTTCCCTCTGGTTTTAGATTTTCTGGCTCCATGATGATGCTTCTTTGTGGGAGTGCTTTAATTATATATATTCTTCCAGTTTTTAAGTCCTCTTTAAAAAGGTTATCTTTCCTACCATAGGCTGACCCATGATACCCTCAGATAGCACAGGCTAGCTCAACTGGGGACTCTTTATTTATAAGTCATACAATGTGCTGTGCTGCTAGAACTTTGTCCCTTCCCCAGCAGCTGATGATTTCTAGAAGTCCCAGAGATAAAAATGAATGCAACTAAGAAGTTCAAAGAGACTACCTTGATTTATTCTTGGTAGCACCTGCATCTTCAGATATCAGTATGCAGTCACCCAATAACAGCCCTGTTGAGAAGGTGTGTAAGTCATATACTCCTAGCTTAATCTTGTTGTTACTGAAGTAAAGGACACATCATGAAACCTCTGGGACATCTAAGGACATGTAAGGAAACCAAGTACAGCCAAATTAATGGATGCCCGAACTGAACAGTAAGAAACCAAGACTACTACTGTCTACCTCTCATGGCACTATCTGGTCCCTCATCTCTGCTTCTTACCTCCACTCTGCTGTCTTGTGCTTACTCGTGGCTTTCTAGCTATTCCACACTTTTATCTTTTTAAATTTTTAACTTTTTTTAGAGACAGGGTCTCTTTGTGTCTACCAGGCTGGAGTGCAGTGTGCCATCATATATAGCTCACTGTAGCATCAACCTCATGGGCTCAAGTGCTCCTCCTACCTCAGCCTCCTGAGTAGGTGAGACTAGAGGTATATGCCATCATGCCCAGCTAACATAACTTCATTTTGTGTGTGGCTTTAATTATTACCATGATTCTGACCTTACCATGGCTGCCTATCCCCAACTCTTGACTTCACTTTGTGGGTCCTATCCTTACTTCTCTGCATCCCGACATAGCTGAGGCAAGGAAGTTGTGACTGCTCTGTTATTCTTCCAAGTGTGAGTCATGTGCATGTGCGCATAAGCATGTTAGCAATGGAGATATCCAACATCTGTGGTGGACGTTGCTGGCAATCAATTAAATAGTGATGGATTTTGTTGAGGCTGTAGCTGCATGACATTGAGCAAATGACTTTTGAGCATTTTCTTCCTCTATAATATAATACCTAATGAAAGAACTATTGTTAAGAAGTGAATATATGTGAAAAGCACCCAGCATAGGGCCTGGTACATGATAGGTGCTGTTAAATCTTTTTCTTTCCTCTCTCTTCCTGCTCTGAAGGTCCAGCCCCAAGACTATAAGCACTGCACGGCAATATCAGATTCTAACACTATAAGAGGGTGACTGTAACCATGGATACTTCTGGACAAGAAGGAAGTAATCAGTCTCAATTCTCCCTGTTAAGGAGACTAATCTTTAAGTCTCTTAAAGAGAGAAAGATAAATTTGCGGGGGGGGGGCGGGGTTGGGAGAAGTTCTGTACTAAAAGGAAGTCAAGACTAATCCTGGTATATATTGCCTGGCATATATTGCCCATGGCTTTAGCTCACAAAGTTGGCATACTGGCATATTGCTTGAGGCCTTCATAGGGTCAGTGCCAATCTAGGGCCCTGACTCAGGTCTAGGAGCAACTCCTACTAAGGCAAGCAAAGAGCTGGGCCAATACCTGGGCTTCTAGATCTCCTAAGAGATCAGCTTCTTTAGGCTTAATCCAGCTGACATTGTAAAAGAGGGAGGAACACTCAGTTATCAAGAGGTATCACAGTCACAATACTCAGACTAAGCTCTGCTTTGGCCCTGGACATAGAATCCAACACATTTTGAATTAAAATGTTCAACAGATTCTGTGGAACATTCATCTATCATACCACATTCAGAAGTGGATAAAAAACTTGTAAAGTGTGTATAGTTACTAACTTCTCATCAAAGAGAGTACAGATTTTCTTCTCTCTGCAGTTCTCCTTATAGCTTTTCTGCTTAGTCAACTGTGGAAACCCACCTCTCTTCTTTCATTATTATTAATACTAAATTGCTTCTGTTACCTGTCACTACATCTCCTTTCCCCCATTCACCAAGTATATAGTGAATGCCTTACAAATCCAGGTAGCTATCCATTCTCAAAGAATTTGAGTGGAAAATGTTAACATGTAAACAACTAACAAAACCTAAGTGTGACTTTGTAGAAAACATGAAGCTTTCCTACATAAAGAACACAGGGTAGAATATGTTAACTCTCAGAGGTGAAATATAACAAAGGATTGCTATAGCAGTCCTTTCTTGAAGCTGGGTCTCCTAGGTTTACTCTTTCCATTAAAAGGAGTCATCATTTGATGACCAGATGATTATAAATGCCTCCTACTTATCTTGAAGAAATCTCTTTCCCATGCAGAATGGTTTATGTTCACTTGCCAGGTTGCATCATTGCTTATTTCCTATAAGACTATTCTGTTTAAAGATTTGTAACTCCCTGCTCAGCTTTCAAGACCTTCTACATGCTGCTATCTACCACCAACCAATTCAATCCCATCTCCCACAACTTTTCAAAGACCTTCACTATTCCAGCCAGGAACAAAGACTCTCCCTCAAGTAACATTCCAATTTGCCCTGCTGTGCCTTTTTACTTTTTCCAATATATTGAAATATATCAATTTTCAGTATATGCTCTTTGATTGCAGCAATTCTGAGAGGTGAAGGTAGATGCGGGGAGGAAAGAGATAAGGGTCTCCTAAACAGATCTGGAGGTGGGGAAACAGTATGTGCTGAGGCTCTGTATCATTCTCTACTGCAGCAGGTTCTGGGAAAGTCCCATTTGGCAGAGCTTCTGGCCAGGACCTATAGCCGTCACCAACTTCAGGTTTGTCCTCAAGGTACACACACCATTGCACTACACTTGCCAGGTGTGGGAATAACTAACTGGTACTGGCCAAATGAGCTACAAATAAGCCATAACAACCAGGATGAGATGACTAGGTTTGCTGTAAAACTGCCTGCATATACAGACACTGAAAGCCACAATCCTCTTTGATAGTATTAAGAAAATACTGTCAGTTTTTTGTAGGTGTGATAATGATATTAAGGTATTTATTAAAAAAAAAAAAAAGAGCCTCTCTCTCTCTCTCTCTATATATATATGTATACGTAAAATATATATCTATTTTAAATATCATCTTTATCCTGGAAGGGTCCTTTCATGCTGAAATATATTTACAGATGAAATTATATCAAAATATTTACAGATGAAATTATATCAAAATGCCTTACTTTAAAACAATTTACGGTAATGGGGGGAGAGAAATGGTGGCATATATAAAACAAAATTGACAATGAGTTGATAATTGTTGAAACTGTGTGATGGATACATGGGAGTTCATTATTTTCCTTACTTTTGCATTTATGTGAAATTTTCCACAGTAAATCATTTTTTAAAAAGTCATCCTTTCTAACACAGTTGTGTCCCCTCTGCCCATCAAGACCTAGGCTCATTTCGTATGACTTCATTTTTATTTGAGAGTGAAAAATAAACTCTTCAATGGCCAAGAGTTAATTTCATTTTTGGAATACAAACAGCCCAGACTGGTCACTAAGAAATAGGTCTTGGATCACCCTCTAAATCTTGGCAACAAGTTACCCTGCTATCTAAAAAGCAAGGTCTCCACGTTCCACCATGGAGCTCAGGCTGTAATTTCTATGAGGGCAGGGCCATATCTGTTTATTTATCATTGATCCCATGGCTGATTTAGCACAATGCCTGCCTCATAATGAGTGCTTAATAAGTATGCGTTGATGGAATGAAAACATTTTTCAGAGGTCAGAAGGGAGCAGGGCAACAGTGTCCTTGGTAGGGGAAACAGAGATATAACAATCCTTGGGAAAGCTTTCTAAAAGTCCAAATGATTTGTTTTACCATTGGCTCTACATGGGCCTCCCCATAGGAACTTAGCAAGTGTTGTGGGGGGTGGGGGGTGAGGGGTAGGACACCGCAAGAAAGATCATACTGGGCAGGGGAACAATCCTCCTTCCTCTTAATATTCTGATATATATTCAAGTCCATCAGCCAAAGGCAGAGCTAGCATTTAAACTCAGGTTCTCTGGCCGGGCGCGGTGGCTCAAGCCTGTAATCCCAGCACTTTGGGAGGCCGAGACGGGTGGATCACGAGGTCAGGAGATCGAGACCATCCTGGCTAACACGGTGAAACCCCGTCTCTATTAAGAAATACAAAAAACTAGCCGGGCGAGGTGGCGGGCGCCTGTAGTCCCAGCTACTCGGGAGGCTGAGGCCGGAGAATGGCGTAAACCCGGGAGGCGGAGCTTGCAGTGAGCTGAGATCCGGCCACTGCACTCCAGCCTGGGCTACAGAGTGAGAGTCCGTCTCAAAAAAATAAAAAAAAAAAAAAATAAAATAAACTCAGGTTCTCAAATTCTTTTCTCCAGATGGTCTGAGATACCTCTTCCTACTGTGGTATCTGTTCACCTAGATAAGTTTCTGCCTTGAATAGCACTGGTGAACTTTCCAAACTTATCCAGCAGTCATCAAGGGAAGCTAGCTGCTCCTATTCTTAACCATGCAGTTATTAAATCTTTTCCCACCTGTTCCTTTGAGGACTGTAGCTGCTTTTCTTATAAAAAATCCTTGAGATTAACTGCAAAAGGGGTTTTCTCTTTGAAAACTCAAGTCCAGTGATCTGCCAAACACAATCTCTGGAAACTATTTAAGTCCTACAATTCTGTTCTCAAAAAAAAAAAAAAAAAAAATCAGAAAGTGTGCCACATTTTGTTTCTCTGCACTCATTGAAGTGGACTTCTTTTCTAAAATTGGGGGGAAACTTGCTCTCCTTCTTCTCTTCTGTGGTTAAGTCTCTAGCTCTTTGCTAAGAGGGCCCATCTATAGGATAACTGCCTAGGAGAAGAACATGTAATTAGAGACAAATAGCATAAGGGCTGTGGAGCTCGATCCTGTTGAAGGAGGGAAGAAGAGCCTGGAACTGGGCAGAAAGAGGCACCATGGGTTACTACAAGTGTTACAAAATATTTTGTTGACGTATTATAACACACGCTGCAAAAATACAAGCAGGGGACTCTGTGGTACAGATAAAACAACACTATGTTGATGACATAATTTCATTTCTAAAACAAAAATGAGAACTGTGCTATTGTGCTATTTTTAGAAACTGGTTATCTAAAATATGAAGGTTTAAAACTTAAAGAATTCACAAAGTAGCTAGTTAAGCACTGTAGGTTTGACTCTACCACCCTTTTTCTTACCCATTTTCCATTAGGAAATCCACGACGTATTTTTTTAAACAGTAGAGGTGGGCATCCACAAGATCCGTGTGGAAACGTATTCTAGGGTACCTGCCAAAAAAAGTAAGAAGAAGAAGAAGAAAGAAGAGGCTCACAATCAGGTAACATGGTCTCCATTCTATTATTAGGTAGTAGGCACTGGTAAGTTTATGAGGGTCACAGCCATGCTGCCTACACCCCTTTCTGGGGAGACCAGGACAGTGGACCCCAGCCCTGATTCTACCACATAAAAGGTCTTTTCCCTAGAAACCCTATGGCATACTTTCTGAGGCTTTTAGGATTCTAAAGAAATCTGGTGAGATATCATATCATGATAATCTACCTTCTTCTATTCGATCATTAACATTTTTTTTTTTTTGAGACAGTCTTGCTCTGTTGCCCAGGCTGGAGTTCAGTGGTGTGATCTCAGCTCACTGCAACCTCTGTCTCCCAGGTTCAAGCAATTCTTGTGCCTCAGCCTACCAAGTAGCTGAAACTATAGTTGTGCACCACCATGCCCAGTTAATTTTTGTATTTTAGTAGAGATGGGGTTTCACCGTGTTGGCCAGGCTGGTTTTGAACTCCTGGTCTCAAGTGATCCACCCACCTCAGCCTCCCAGAGTGGTGAGATTCACAGGTGTGACCCACTGCACCTGGCCTCTATTATAAATTCTTATACACAATTCTTGTAACAAACATTTTCCTGCTTCTTACCCTAATTATCCTACTTTCCCCAGACCATACCTTAGCCATGCTTTCTTTTGCCTCCATGATTTGGTATGTATTCTCCATCTTTGCAGAAGATGAAGTAAAATTATATGAACAATCCTAACTTCCTACTCTTACTTATTTCTCAGGACTCACCCCAGGATACACTTCCTGTAGGAATCCTTCACTGACAACAGTGAAGTCTGTGCTCCCTCAACACTTGGTATCTACCTCGATTGGATAACTTAACATACAGTAAAGAAACAGACTATTTACTTTCTCTCTCTCCCACTAGACTGAATTTCAGTAGAGCAGAGATTTATCTTCACATCCTTAGCACTTAGCATTATGCCTGACACAGACTAAATGTCCAATAAATAGTTGTTGAATAAACAAATAAATGAATAAATTAGGTCAAATTAAGGCATCTGCCTAGGTTTAAAAAATGCCACGCTGGTAACGTCTGGGGTCACTTTATTTAATAAAAATAGACACCCAGGGAAGAGAAGGGGAGTATGGTTAAAAAAAAAAAAAAAAAAAGATTCCAGTCACAGATGCCTGGTTGTCGTTTTTCTTCTAACTCTGTGTTGCTTTGCTTTGACTGCCTTGTAGGTTTTTATTTTTATTTTTAGAGACAGGGTCTTGCTGTGGCTGGAGACAGCCACTTGTCTAGGCTGGAGTGCAGTGGTGCAATCATTGCTCACTGTAGCCTCTATCTCCTGGGCTCAAGTGATCCTCCTGCCTCAGCCTCCTGTAGCTGGGACTGCAGGCATGCACCACTATACCTGGCTAATTTTTTTTTTTTTTTTTTAATTTTTAGTAGAGACAAGATCCCACTATGTTTCTCAGGCTGGTCTTGGACTCCTGAGCTCAAGCAATCCCCCTGCCTTGGCCTCCCAAAGTGCTGGGATTACAGGTATGAGTCACCACACCTGGCTGCCTTATAGTTTTAAGGAAAATTATTATCATGGGATCTAGATACCCCAGAAGCAATTTATCCAATAAGTCATGGTGTACCAATCTGGGCTTCTATTCTTCTGCGAAAAGTGCAATATAAGAGTCAGAGACTTGGGAATCCCACACCCATACCATACACAAGCTAATTAATGTATACAATGAGGATGAAGAAGAAAGTAAAAGGTACTTTCACGGTTTAACTTTCTGAAATTCTCAAGTTCTACAAAAGTCCTCAAGGAATAGATTGTAGCAAATGTGGGTGTGACTGTAGCAAATACGATTTGTGGTACCAGTGTTTCACTTGAACTCTACGTCTTAA
Organism: Macaca fascicularis; assembly: GCF_037993035.2. NCBI lineage: Eukaryota > Metazoa > Chordata > Mammalia > Primates > Cercopithecidae > Macaca > Macaca fascicularis. The sequence goes on along the minus strand of NC_088375.1, from coordinate 189,846,135 downwards.
TATTTCTTTCTTTTGATCTAACCAATTTGAAGAGTTGCAATCTCCTGTTCACTCCCTTGGTTTATAAATTCCTTTCATCATTCATACACTCCATATTATTTAATATTCACAACTACCTTCTGAGGTAGATGTACTACTCTAATGTTTATAGTTGAGTCAACTTGTACTGATCGAGCCAGGATACAAATAACTTAAAAGTCTGAATAAGTATCTTCTAAACTGTTACCAATCCCTAGTATATATGGCATAAAATCTATATGGTATTTTATAAATGCTTTTTCAGTTTTAAAAAACTCTCGTTCTTCCATTTTTTATAAGACAAAATGTTCCAAAAATGTAACTGATATACTTAAGGATAGAGATGTAACTAGCTACCAAGCTGGAATATGATGCAGGAACAGAAATGGATGATTTGGAATTTTTTTTTTTTCCTTTCAGGTTAAATGTGTAGTGAATATAAATCTTGGCACTGGGACATTAATGACATTTAAGTTACCAAAAAGGAGGTTGCCTTATTTCATTTTATTGTTTTTATAATTATATTAGAAATAAAGATTGATATTTTAAAACAAAACCAAAAACCTCAAAGAGGTACCAATGAAATGTGAATAACTGGCTTATGGCTCTGGGCCAGGATAATGTTTTGAGTCTATATATAATACAGAAAGAAATCAATAAATGGAAGTAAATAAGATATTTATAAATAGTTTTTTTTTTTTTTTTTGAGACAGAGTCTCGCTCTGTTGCCGAGATGGAGTACAGTGGCATGATCTCAGCTCACTACAAGCTCTGCCTCCGGGGTTCACACCATTCTCCTGCCTCAGCCTCCCGAGTAGCTGGGACTACAGGTGCCAGCCACCAGGCCCAGCTAATTTTTTGTATTTTTTTTTTTAGTAATCGGGGTTTCACCATGTTAGCCAGGATGGTCTCAATCTCCTGACCTCATGATCCGCCCGCCTCGGCCTCCCAAAGTGCTGGGATTACAGGCGTGAGCCACTGCGCCTGGCCAATTTTATGTTTTAAAAAAGAAAATATGGCCAGGTGCAGTGGCTCATGCCTGTAATCCCAACACTTTGGGAGGCCGAGGCAGAAGGATCGCTTGAGCTCAGGAGTTCAAGACCAGCCTGAGCAACATGGTGAAACCCAATCTCTATAAAAAATACAAATAGCCAGGTGTGGTGGCATGACATGCATCTGTAGTCCCAGCTACTAAGCAGGCTGAGGCGGGAAGATTGTTTGAGCCTGGGAGATTGAAGTTGTGGTGAGCCATGATCATGCCACTGCACTCCAGCTTAGAGGACAACAAAGTAAGATCCTTTTGTTTTGTCTCAAAACAAAACAAAAAACAAAACAAAAGACCATCATTTGCCAACCATAGAAAAAGTCCATTGCAAATCACTTAAACCAGGAGCTGGAGGTTGCAGTGAGCCGAGATTGTGCCACTGCACTCCAGCCTGGTGACAGAACAAGAACTCATCTTAAAAAAAAATAAGTCCACCGCAATTTTAAAAAGTCCATTGCAATAAAAAATTTATCGGAATTCTTTCGATGAATAAATAAAAATGAGAAATTATATAAAAATTTAACCTTCATGATCCGCCCGCCTCGGCCTCCCAAAGTGCTGGGATTACAGGCATGAGCCACCGCGCCTGGCCAATTTTGTGTTTTAAAAAAGAAAACATGGCCGGGTGCAGTGGCTCACGCCTGTAAAGTCTATAAGACCTCTGAAGAACCACACATTTTTCCTTCTCTTCACCTAACTCTTTAAATTAAAAAAATGATTTTTATTTTTAACTTTTTCTTTTGGAGATGGAGTCTCATTCCATTGCACAGGCTGGAGTGCAGTGGCGTGATATCGGCTCACTGAAACCTCCGCCTCCCGGGTTCAAGCAATTCTCCTGCCTCAGCCTCCTGAGTAGCTGGGATTACAGGTGTGCACCACCACGCTGGCTAATTTTTGTATTTTTAGTAGAGACGGGGTTTCACCATGTTGTCCAGGCTGGTCTTGAACTTCTGACCTCAGGTGATCCATCCATTTCAGCCTCTCAGAGTGCAGGGATTACAGGCGTGAGCCACTGCGCCTGGCCTGAGCACAATTCTAAAAGTGTTACTCTGTGTGTGTGTGTATTTGTGTGTGACATGGTTTGGCTCTGTGTCCCCATGCAAATCTCATCTTGAACTGTAATCCCCACGTGTGGAGGGAGGGAAGTGATTGGATCATGGGGGCGTTTTCCCCCCATGCTGTTGTCATGATAGTGAGTGAATGCTCACAAGATCTGATGGTTTTATTTATTTTTTGAGATGGAGTCTTGCTCTGTCGCCCAGGCTGGAGTACAGTGGTGTGATCTCAGCTCACTGCAACCTCCACCTCCCAGGTTCAAGTGATTCTCCTGCCTCAGCCCCCAAGTAGCTGGGATTACAGGTGCCCACCACCATGCCCGGCTAATTTCTTTTGTATTTTTAGTAGAGACGGGGTTTTACCATGTTGGCCAGGCTGGTCTCGAACTCCTGACCTCAAGTGATCTGCCTGCCTCGGCCTCCCAAAGTGTTGGGAATACAGGTGCGTGCCACCATGGTTGGCTAATTTATTTTTTATTATTTTATTTTTAGTATAGATGGGGTTTTGCCATGTTGGCCAGGCTGGTCTCCAACTCCTGACCCCAGGTGATTGACCGCTTGGGCTTCCCAAAGTGCTGGGATGACAGGTACAAGCCACTGCACCTGGCTGAACTCAGAATTTCTGCTGTCAATTTCACCTTATCCAAAATTCTCTCCAAATTCTTTTTCTTTTTTTTTGAGACAGAGTCTCACTCTGTCACCCATGCTGAAGTGCAGTGGCGCCATCTCGGCTCACTGCAAACTCTGCCTCCCGCGTTCACGACATTCTCCTGCCTCAGCCTCCCAAGTCGCTGGGACTACAGGCGCCCGCCACCACTCCTGGCTAATATTTTGTAATTTTAGTAGGGATGGGGTTTCACCATGTTAGCCAGGATGGTCTCGATCTCCTGACTTCGCGATCTGCCCGCCTCGGCCTCCCAAAGTGCTGAGATTACAGGGGTGAGCCATCGCACCCGGCCTGTACTTGTGATCTGATTATCTTCATTTGTTCAAAAGTTATCCTTTCTAGCCAGGTGCCTTGGCATTGCACCTACAGTCCCAGCCACTTGGCAGGCTGGGGGTGGGAAGATCACTTGAGCCTGGGAGTTTGAGGCCAGCCAACACAGTGAGACCTTGTTTTTTTGTTTGTTTTTTTTTTAAAAAAGTAGGCCAGGCATGGTAGCCCTCACCTATAATCTAAGCACTGTGGGAAGCCAAGGCAGGAAGAATGCTTTGGCTCAGGAGTTCAAGACCACCTGGGCAACATGGAAAGGCCCTGTCTCTACTAAAAATTTAAAAATTAGCTGGGTGTGGTAGTGTATACTTGTGGTTCCAACTACATGGGAGGCTGAGGCAGGAGGATCACTTGAGCCTGGGAGGTCGAGGCTGCAGTGAGCCATGACTGTGCCACTACACTCCAGTCTGGGCGCCAGAGGGAGACCCTGTCTCAAAAGAAAAGAAAAAAAAAGTACATAATGCAGTACTATAATGCAGTGTAATTGTAATAGGGAAGATGAAATTACTTCTGAAAAATGATTTTTGGAATTAAACACTCCTATGAATCTACCACTGCAGACTAGGTATGATGGCTCACACCTGTAATCCCAGCACTTTGGGAGGCTGAGGTGGGCCGATCACTTGAGGTCAGGAGTTTGAGACCAGCCTGGCCAATATGGTGAAACCCTGTCTCTACTAAAAATACAAAAAATAGCCGAGTGTGGTGGCATATGCTTGTAGTCCCAGCTACTCGGGAGGCTGAGGTGGGAGGACTACTTGAACCCAGGAGGTGGAGGTTGCAGTGAGTTGAGAGTTTGCCACCACACTCCAGTCTGGGCAACAAGTGAGACTGTCTAAAAAAAAAAAAAAACAAAAAAAACCTAGATGCAGTTGTTCACACCTGTAATCCCAGCACTTTGGGACGCCGAGGCAGATGGATCATCTGAGGTTGGGAGTTCGAGACCAGCCTGGAGTTCGCCAACATGGTGAAACCCCGTCTCTACTAAAAACACAAAAATTAGCCAGGTATGGTGGCGCATGCGTATAATCCCAGCTACTCATGAGGCTGAGGTAGGAGAATCGCTTGAACTTGGGAGGTGGACATTGCAGTGAGCTGAGATTGTACCACTGCACTCCAGCCTGGGCGACAGAGTCAGACTCTTTCTCAAAAAACAGGAATCATACAATATTTATCCTTTTGTGACTGGCTTATTTCATTTAGCATAATGTTGTCAAGGTTTATCTGTGTTGCAACATGTGTCAAAATTTCCTTCCTTTTTAAGGCTGAATACATTCCCTTGTATGTATAGACCACATTTTGTTTATCCATTCATCTGTTGATGAACATTGGGTTTCTCCCACCTTTTGGCCATTGTGAGTAATGCTATGAACATGGGTGTACAAATATTTATTCAAGTCTCTGCTTTGACACATATACTTCTTAAAAAATTTTTTTTAAGGAAATAAAATTTCAAATATACATAAAATTCAGGATAAATTCTCATATATCCATCAATCAGGTTAAATAATTTTCAACATTTTGCCAATCTTTTTTATTTTTGCTATAGTACTTATCATGAGTTGAATTGTGTTCTCCACAAAAGATATTGAAGTCGTAACCCTCCAGTACCTGTAAATGTGATCATATTTGGAAACAGAGTCTTTGCAGATGATCGAGTTAAGATGAAGTCTTTTTTTTTTTTGGGGGGGGGGCCATCAATCCAATATAGGTAGTGTCCTTATAGAAAGGGAAATTTGGACACAGAGACAGATATGTAGAGGGAAGATGAGGTAGAGATATGGGGAGAATGTCATCTATAAGCCAAAGATGCCTGAGGCTACTAGAAGATAGGAGAGAGGCATGAACAGATTCTCCCTTACCACCCTCAGAAGGAACCACCTGCTGACACCTTGGAATTTGGACTTCTGCCCTCCAGAACTGTAAGACAATAAATTTCTGCTGTTCTAAGTCACCCAATTTATGTACTTTGTTATGGCAATCCTGGCAAACTATACAGTATTTTAAAGCAAATGCCAGATATTGTGTCATTTTACCTATAAATATTTCAGTATGTGTAGTATATATTTCTAATTGCTAAGAACTTTACAATATAATTTTGATGTCATTATCAATGATTTAATAATGTCATCTAGTATCCTATCTGTATTGATTTGTCTTTTTCCATCTGGTTTATCTGATTTGAGATCCATTGAAGTTCTCACATTACTTTTGCTTATTTTATTTTATTATTTATTTATTTATTTATTTTTGAGACGGAGTCTCGCTCTGCCGCCCAGGCTGGAGTGCAGTGGCCGGATCTCAGCTTAATGCAAGCTCCGCCTCCCGGGTTCACGCCATTCTCCTGCCTCAGCCTCCCGAGTAGCTGGGACTACAGGCGCCCGCCACCTCGCCCGGCTAGTTTTTTTGTATTTTTTAGTAGAGACGGGGTTTCACCGTGTTAGCCAGGATGGTTTCGATCTCCTGACCTCGTGATCCGCCCGTCTCGGCCTCCCAAAATGCTGGGATTACAGGCTTGAGCCACCGCGCCCGGCCTGCTTATTTTATTTTTTTGAGATGGAGTCTTGCTCTGTGACCCAGGCTGGAGTGCAGTGGCGTGATCTTGGCTCACTGCAACCTCTGCCTCCCAGGTTCAAGCGATTCTCCTACCTCAGCCTCCAGAGTAGCTGGGGTTACAGGCATGCACCACTACACCTGGCTAATTTTTGTATTTTTGGTAGAGATGGGGTATTACCATACTGGCCATGCTGGTCTCGAACTCCTGGCCTCAAGTGATCTGCCTGCCTCAACCTCCCAAAGTGCTGGGATTACAGGCATGAGCCACCGTGCCTGGCCACATTTGCTTATTTCATTTTTAAAAATTCCAGCTGGGTGAGGTGGAGCATGCCTGTAGTTCCAGTTACGGGGAAGGCTAGTCTGGGCCTGTCTCTCTCTCTCTGTGTGTGTGTGTGTGTGTGTGAGAGAGAGAGAGAGAGACAGGGTGCTCTGTCGCCCAGGCTGGAGTGGAGTGGGGCAATCACAGCTCACTGTAGCCTTGAACTCCTCAGCTCAAGCTATTCTCCTGCCTCAACCTTCTGAGTAGCTAGGACTACAGGCACGCGTCACCATGCCCAGTTAACTTTTCAGATTATTTGTAGACAGGGTCTCACTATGTTGTCCAGGCTGGTCTTGAACTCCTGGGCTCAAGGGATCCTCCTGTCTTGGCCTTCCAAAATGTTAGGATGACAGGCATGGGCCACCATGCCTGGCTGAGACCTTGACTCTTAAAAAAAAAAAATTTCCCTTTCTTATTTCCCTATGAAGCCATTAATCTGTTAGATTGGGTCACCTGTCTCATAGAACATTCATGTTCTGAATTTGGCTGATTGCTTTATTTTAGTGTCTTCTAGCTTTATTTATTTACTTATTTATTTATTTAGAGCTGGGATCTTACTCTGTCACCCAGGCTGGAATGCAGTGGCACTATCTTAGCTTACTGCAGCTTCCAACTCTTCAGTTCAAGCAATCCCCCTACCTCAGCCTCCCAAGTAGCTAGGACCACAGGTGCAAGCTGCCACACCTGGCTAATTTTGTATTTTTGTATGGGGCTTCACTATGTTGTCCAGGCTAATCTTGAGCTCCCAGCCTCAAGTGATACTCCTACCTTGGCCTCTCAAAGTGCTGGGATTACGGGCATGAACCACTGCACCCAGCCTATGTCTTAAACAAAACAAAACAAAACAAAACAAAAACAGCTTTATGGAAGTATAATTTACATACCATAAAATTCACCTGTTTTAGACATACAATTTAATGATTTTTAGAAAATGTACAGAGCTATGAAACTATCACTACAATCCAGTTACAGAACATTTACTTTACTCAAACGATATCACATGACTGTTTATAATCAAACATTCCCCTTTCCACCTCATTAAAGACCTTCTGCACAGCAAAATAAACTAGCAACAGAGTAAACAGACAACCCACAGAATGGGAGGAAATATTCTCAAACTATGCAACTGACAAAGGTGTAATATCCAGCATCTATAAGGAACTTAAATCAACAAGCAAAAAACAAGCCCATTAAAAAGTGGGCAAAGGACATGAACAGACACTTCTCAAAAGAAGACATACAGGCAGACAACAAACACATGAAAAAATGAGGTGGACTCTTAGTTCTGTTCCATAGATCTGTATGTCTGTCCTCAATATCACTAATCATCAGAGAAATACAAATCAAAGCCACAATGCGATACCACCTCATGCCAGTCAGAATGGCTACTATTAAAAAGTCAAACAACAACAACAACAGATGCTGGTGAGACTGTGGAGAAAAAGAAATGTTTATACACTGTTGGTGGGAATGTAAACCAGTTAAGCCACTATGGAAAGCAGTTTGGAGATATTTCAAAGCACTAAAAATAGAACTACCATTCAACCCAGCAATCCATTACTGGGCATATATCCAAACGAAAAGACATTGTTCTACCAAAAAGACAAGTGCCCTGGTATGTTCATCACAGTACTAGTCACAATAGCAAAGACATGGATTCAACCTAGGTGCCCATCAACAGTGGACTGGATAAAGAAAATGTAGTGCAATATGTATCATGAAATACTATGCAGCTATAAAAAAGAACAAAATCATGTCCTTTGCAGCAACATGGATGTAGCTGGAGGCCATTATCCTAAGCAAAGTAATGTAGAAACAGAAAACCAGGTATCACGTGGTCTCACTTATAAGTGGGAGCTAAACACTGGATACACATAGACATTAAGACGGGAACAATAGGCTGGGCGCAGTGCCTCACGCTTGCAATCCCAGCACTTTGGGAGGCCAAGGCGTGTGGATCACTTGAGGTTAGGAGTTTGAGACCAGCCTGGCCAAAACGTGGTGAAACCCCATCTCTACTAAAAATACAAAAATTAGCCAGGCATGCTGGCAGATACCTGTAATCCCAGCTACTCAGGAGGTTGAGGCAGGAGAATTGCTTGCACCCGGGAGGTGGAGGCTGCTGTTAGCTGATATCATGCCAGTGCACTCCAGCCTGGGCAACAGAGTGAGAATCATCTCAAAAACAAAAAAACAAAAAAACAAAAAACGGGAACAATAGACATTGAGGATACATAATGCGGGGGAGGGAGGAGAGCAAGAGTTGAAAAAACACCTGTTTTGTTCTACGCTCACTACCTGGATGATGGGTTCAATCACACCCAAATCTCACCATCACACAATATACCATGTAACATACTTGCACATCTAAGTAACAGTTGAAATAATAATAATAATTTAAAAAAAAACAATCCCCTTTCTTATCACATCTCAGGCAATCACTAATCTACCTCCTGTCTCTATAGATTTATAGATTTGCTTTTTCTGTCACTTAAAAAAAAACTGTAGCCATTCTATTGGGTGTGAAGTGGTATCATCAAGGTTTTGGTTTGCATTTCCCTATGACATGATGTTAAGGATCTTTTCATGTGCTTGTCAGCCATTTGTATATCTTCTTTGGTGAAATGTTCATTCAAGTCTTTTGCCTATTTTGAAATTAGGTTGTTAGTGATTTTTTTGAGTTGGAAGAGTTCTTATCTTTTCATTTCCTTATTTTCTTTCTTTTCTCAGAGACAGGGTCTTGCTCCATCACCCAGACATGATCAAAACTGCAGTCTAGAACTCCTGGGCTCAACTGATCCTAATGCCTCAGTTTCCCAAGGAGGTGGGACTACAGGCTCATGCCATGCCTGGCTAATTAAAGAAAAAAAATTTTTTTGACATGCAGTTTCACTCTTGTTGCCCAGGCTGGAGGGCAATGGTGTGATCTCAGCTCACTGCAACCCCTGCCTCCCAGGTTTAAGCAATTCTCCCGCCTCAGCCTCCTGAGGAGCTGAGATTACAGGCGTACACCACCACAACTGACTTATTTTTGTATTTTCAGTAGAGATGCGGTTTCGCCACGTTGGCCAGGCTGGTCTCAAACTCCTGACCTCAGGTGATCCACCCGCCTTGGCCTCCCAAAGCGCTAGGATTACAGGTGTGAGCCACTACGCCTGGCCCCTTTAAGATTTTTTATAGAGATAGGGTCTCACTTTGTTGCCCAGGCTTTTCTCACACTCCCAGCTCCAAACGATCCTCCTGCCTCAGATTCCCAAAGTGCTGGGATTACAGGCATGAGCCACTGGGCCTGGCCTCTTTTTTTTCTTCTTGAGACAGAGTCTCATTCTGTCATCCAGGCTGGAGTGCTGTGGCGTGATCACAGCTTACTGCCCCCTCAACCTCCCTGAGCTCAGGTGATCCTCCCTCCTCAGCCTCCTGAGTAGCTAGGACTATAGGTGCATGACACCACACCTGGCTAATTTTTGCGTTTTCTTTGTAGAGACGTGTTTTGCCATGTTCTCCAGGCTGGTCTTGAACTCCTGGTTCAAGCGATCCACTTGGTTTGGCCTCCCAAAATGCTGGGATTACCTGCATGAGCCACTGTACCTGACCCTCATTTTCTTAATGGTGTCTTTGGGGTTCAAAATCTTTAATTTTTAAGAAATAAAATTTATAAAACTCTTACAGTTTTAGCTCTCATGTTAGGTCTGTAATCCAAGTAAAGATCAAACTGCTCTAGCACAATTTGTGTAAAAATCTATCCTTTTCCTGTTGAGTTGCCTGGAGATCTCAGGTGAAAATCAATGACCATAAACCTAAGGGTTTATTTTTGGACTCTTAGTTCTGTTCCACAGATCTGTATGTCTGTCTTTATGCCAGTACCATACTTGTCTTTTTTTTTTTTTTTTTTTTTTGAGACAGAGTCTCGCTCTGTCACCCAGGCTGGAGTGCAGTGGCACAATCTTGGCTCACTGCAAGCTCTGCCTCCTGGGTTCACACCATTCTCCTGCCTCAGCCTCCCGAGTAGCTGGGACTACAGGCGCCTGCCACCACGCCCGGCTAATTTTTTTGTATTTTTAGTAGAGACGGGGTTTCACCGTGTTAGCCAGGATGGTCTCAATCTCCGGACCTCGTGATCCACCCGCCTCGGCCTCCCAAAGTGCTGGGATTATAGGCATGAGCCACCGCGTCCGGCCTTGACATCATACTTGTCTTGACTACCATAGCTTTATAGTAAGTTTTGAGCTTGGGAAGTATAAGTTCTTCAACTTTTTTGTTGTTTTTCAACATTGTTCTGGATATTCTGTGTTCTTTGTATTTCCATATAACTTTTAAGATGAGCTTGTCAATTTCAGCAAAAAAATCCAACTGAGATTCTAATATGGTTTGTGATAATCCTATAGATCGGTGAGAGCTGCCCTCTTAGATCACTTGGGCCCAGGAAGTCGAGGCTGCAGTGAGCTATGACTGCACTACTGCACCCCAGCACCTGAGTGACTAAGCAAGACCCTGTCTCAAAATAATTAAAAAAAAAAAAAAGAAAGAAAAAAAAAAAGAAATGTTCCCAGTCGGGCACAGTGGCTCATGCATGTAATCTCAACACTTTGGGAAGCCAACGTGGGAGGACTGCTCAAGCTCAGGATTTCAAGACCAGCCTGGGCAATATAAGGAGACCTCGTCTCCACAAAAAATAAAGAAATAAAAATTAGCTAGGCATGGTGGCATATGCCTGAGGTCCCAGCTACTTTGGCGTCTAAGGTGGGAGGACTGTTTGAGCCCAGGAGCTTGAGGCTGCTGTGAGGCATGAATGTGCCACTGCACTCCAGCTTGGGCAACAGAAAAGAGACCCTCTCTTAAAATAAAATAAAATAAAATAAAATAAAATAAAATAAAATAAAATAGATCCCAAAGAAGCAGCCGCCTGCTTTGGGCAGATTACTTTTAAATTTCAAGGAGTTCAAGAACCAAGCTGTACCTGTGTTTCAATATTTATTTACCCAAGTTTGTTCCAAATATTAACAACACATACTGTATGTCAGGGACAAAGCTTTAGGATTTCTAGGGAAGCTGTAAGAAAGACTAACACACAGCCACTGGTCTATGAGATCATGCAGGATTGCATACTTTGAACTCTCCTGAGATTTGCTTTAATTTAAAGAAAACTGAACACAAAGATGTATATACCATGAACATTGTACAAAACATCTGTGAACTATAGAGCTAGGGAATAAAAAAAGCAGTTCAGAAAGGTAGCCTTGAAAGAAGGAAATATGTCCATGAAAGACAAAATTAGTACTTCAAATGTCCAAAGCTCTTAGTGACTCTAAAAAAAGGTCTTTAGTTAACAACAAGATCTTTAATTTTCCCCCAAAAGATCTCCAGGGATTTTCAGATCCTGATTCCCTTCAAATCTACAAAGGTCCCTAGGCTCAGGGCAATGCCAAATGTTCTTGAGGTCTGCTCCCTTCTTCCCCGTTCCCAGCATCATCATGTGTGTGGGAGGAACTGAGTTGTTTTTATCCTGCTCACTGCATAAGTACAGCAGAAGCCAACTGGGAGTTCTATTCCCCAATATGCTCATTGTACAATGCTTAGCTCCTAGAAGGGTGGGTAGAAAAGAGCTGACAGGCAAAGAAGCAGTTTATAGTAGCTGCATGTTTAAAAACTGAAATTCATCTAGACACCCTATGTGAACACATTTAGATTTTCGGCACTGCTGTGAATGAGATCGTAAGAATTTCTAGCCTAGTGCGAGAAATGGTGTGCATGTTGATATAGTCCACAGTGACTCAGTGAGGAAGGAAAGCCATCATTAATTTAAACTGAGTGTGTTGGCTAGGTGTAATGGCTCATGCCATAATCCCAGCACTTTGGGAGGCCGAGGTGGATGGATCACCCGAGGTCAGGAGTTTGAGACCAGCCTCCCAACATGGCAAAACCCCACCTCTACTAGAACTACAAAAAATTAGCCAGGTGTGGAGGCACGCACCTGTAATCTCAGCTACTCAGGAGGCCGAGGCAGGAGACTCACTTGAACCCGGGAGGTAGAGGTTGCAGTGAGCTAAGATTATGCCACTGTACTCCAGCCTGGGAGACAGAGCAGACTCCGTTTCAAAAAAAAAAAAGGAAAAAAAAAAAAAAACAAAAAAACCCAAAACTGAGTGTGTCTTGCCAGCTTATATGGCTGCACAGAATGACTTTTTCCAAACCAAGCTAAGTTCAAAGTTTGGGGACCAGAGAAAGGTATTGGGTGAGAACAGAATGAAGAAAACCCAGTTGCACAAAAAAATGTCAAATACAAGAGAAACTTAATTTTATCACAGGCTTCTCTTTGCCTAAATATGAATGTTAACAGAGAGGAAGTGTCATGGATGGCTTCTGAATTCAGATGCCAGTGGAACTGGAGCTTGAAACTAGAGACAACAATTCGGATGAGGATAAAAGCTTCCTACAGTAACTTAACTATCTTGCAGTGTTCAATGCAACAACGTAACTCCTCTATTTGAAGACCTTCAGATAATCACCTTCTACTTTATTTGGCAATCTTTTTTTTTCTTTTTTTTAATTGAGATGGAGTCTTGTTCTGTCACCCAGGCTGGAGTGCAGTGGCACGATCGCGGCTCACTGCAAGCTCTGCCTTCTGGGTTCACGCCATTCTCCTGCCTCAGCCTCCTGAGTAGCTGGGACTACAGGCGCCCGCCCCCACACCCGGCTAATTTTTTTGTATTTTTAGTAGAGATGGGGTTTCACCATGTTAGCGAGGATGGTCTCGATCTCCTGACCTTGTGATCTGCCCACCTCGGCCTCCCAAAGTGCTGGGATTACAGGCGTGAGCCACTGCGCCCAGCCAGATTTGGCAATCTTAAACATGTTCCAACAAAGAAGTGTCTTCTCTCCCACTAAAAGAATCAGAGCTAATTCACTACTTCCTAATCACTGCAATTTAGAAGAAACTAGAGACCAAGATATGCTTGAAATAATCAAGTATGCTCAGAACTAGGGAAAAGGGAATGACCTACGGCTACTACTTACTAGCTACCTTTAATTTTAACAAGAGATGCTGGGGCAAGCACCTGTGGTGTGGCTATCTGGTATTTGCTATATAGGAAGGCACTAGCCATACCACCCCAATGCCTGATCTTGGTCTCACTGTAAGTGGTAGGAATAACAGATTCTTGATTGTTAGGAGTGCATATGGAGTTATCAAACTAGACGTCTGCCTGTTCAGCAGGGTAGGCTATCTCACCATAGCCCTGAGGTGCTCAGGCCCTCTCAAAAAAAAAGCAGTTGTGTTGAGGTGAAAACCCTGGACTCAAAGCAGCAGAGTCTGCCAACAGTGGAAGGATTCTTAAGAGTTCCAAGTGCTGCTCCAGGTCCAGTTTTTAGGTGACCTTGTGGGTTTGTTCTTGTTCTTGTCCACATCCAGCTTTCCTTTCTGACTGATGGCCCGGCTGACTGATAGTGATTTCAGGCTCAACACTAGACACAGAAACAACAGCATACATACACTACTCTATCAGCTTCCATTAATTGTGTAATAAATTCTTTATTTTCTATGACTCACAGCATTTCTGTTTCTCTGATATAAAAATTGCTACTAGAAGTGGTCCTGGGGAAAAGAAAAAAAAAAAACCAGAATCTTGAAGATGGGTTTGCTGAACTTGTTCTGTGTTATTTGGAATTGGTTCTCTGATTTGATTAGATTTAAAGGCCTATCAACTAATTGGATGAGGCCCACCCAGATTAGCCAAGATAATCTCTCTTACTTAAAATCAATGGATTGTTGCTATTAATTACATACAAAAATACCTTCATAACAACACCTAGATTAGTATTTGACGGAATAAATGGATACTACAGACTAGCAAAATTGATACATAAAACTAACCATCACACAGACTAATGAGAGCCACATGTCTAATAAGTAACACAGGAATTGGCAAAGCCTTCCTAGGCAGAATCACACTGCTGTTCACCCTCACCCATCTCAACTCAGCGTGCCAGAACCTGCTGAGATCTAGAAGTCTCTCACTCCCCAAGAGGTGCTCAAGAAAGCACTCTGCACAGCACCACTGACGAGAAGCTTCTACTCAAAGATAAGCCCAAGAGTGTTATGTCTCTCAAGTTATCCCTCAAAGCTGCCTGGCCCATACAACACTGGGTGAAAACTGACACATTCATTTGCACTCCACTCTAGTCTCACTGGTCTAGCCAATATGACATTTCAGCAGGTCATGCCCATCATGAGGTAGAGTCTGTTTTCTCATCTCATGAATCTAGGCTGGCCTTGTGACAGCCTTGACCAGAATTCTCCCAAGTACACTAAGCAATATTCCTACTGTCTTCAGGCCTGGTTCTAAGCTGGTTGTGTAGGAGATGGTCATGGCAAAGGTTCATTGAAGGATCACTCAAGAGTTCATGCCTCAAAGCTTTGTTTCAGCTTCTGCATGGCTAGAGTTATACTAAATTTAAATATATATATATTTGAGATGGAGTTTTACTCTTGTTGCCCAGGCTGGAGGGCAGTGGCACGATCTCGGCTCACTGCAACCTCTGCCTCTCAGGTTCAAGCGATTCTCCTGCCTCAGCCTCCCAAGTAGCTGGGATTACAGGCATGTGCCACCACACCCGGCTCATTTCTTATATTTAGTAGAGACAGGGTTTCATTATGTTGGTCAGGCTGGTCTTGAACTCCTGACCTCAGGTGATCCACCCACCTCGGCCTCCCAACGTGCTGGGATTACAGGCATGAGACACCGTGCCCGTGATAAAAGAGATTATAAAACAACCTAGCTCAGACATTCCCCACCCTTGAGGTTCAACAGCTGGGTAAGTAACTTTCTCCTAAGTACCAGGTATCTACAAGACACTAAGTTGACATCTATATATTAATGCTTACAAATTTATATCTGAAGCATAGTCCTATCCTCTGAGCACTGAGTCTATACATGAATTCCTCCTGTTTACCTGGATCCCCAAATGAACTTTGGATTTCCCTGCTACAAACCCTGTGCTCCCTATCTCATTACTATCCTGCTGCTCAAACCTGAAATGTGAGTCTTTTTTGACACCACTCCACTTCTCAACCCCAAGGTTCAAACACCAAGTCCTCAGATTTTACCTGCTAAATCCTTCTCTAATTTATCTACTTTTCTCCAACTCTACTGTCAATACCCTAGTTCAAATACCATTACTTCTTACCTGGATTACTACAATACCCTCCTTTACTTGGTCTCTCTGCATCCTCTTTTACCCAACTCCAATCCCTTCTCCATATTGCATCCAGAGTTATCTTTCGAAGGCAAATTTGATCTTGTCATTCCCTAATAAAATGCTTTGGTAGTAGCTGGGCGCGGTGGCTCATGCCTGTAATCCCAGCACTTTGGGAGGCCGAGGTGGGCGGATCACGAGGCCAGGAGATGGAGACCACCCTGGCCAACATGGTGAAACCCTATCTCTACTAAAAATACAAAAATTAGCTGGGTGTGGTGGGGCATGCCTGTAATCCCAGCTACTTGGGAGGCTGAGGCAGGAGAATCGCTTGAATCAGGGAGTTGGAGATGGCAGTGAGCCAAGATCGTGCCATTGCACTCCAGCCTGGCGGCAGAGTGAAGCTCTGTCTCAAAAACAAACAAAAAATGCTTCGGTAGTTGGGACTCTAGTAGATTGTTTTAAAAATGGTCACAGCTGGGCGTGGTGGCTCACACCTGTAATCCCAGCACTTTGGGAGGCTAAGGTGGGCGAATCACCTGAGGTTGGGAGTTCGAGACCAGTCTAACCAACATGGAGAAACCCTATCTCTACTAAAAATACAAAATTAGCTGGGCGTGGTGGCGCATGACAGCTACTCAGGTGGTTGAGGCAGCAGAATTGCTTGAACCTGGTAGGTGGAGGTTGAGGTGAGCCGAGATCGTGCCACTGCACTCCAGCCTGGGCAACAAGAACAAAACTCCATATCAAAAAAAAGAAAAAAAAAAAAAGATGACCACAATTATTCCCCTCTCTGTACCCGTATCCTTTTGTAAAGTGACTTTGCAGCTCCTCCCATCATGAGGTAGAGTCTATTTTGTTATCTCATGACTCTGGGCTGGGCTTGTGACTGCTCTGATCCAAAGAATGTGGTGCAAATGATGCTGTTCCAGCCCTTTCTCCAATACACAAGGTCAAGAAGTCTCATCTCTGCCCACAAAGACTCTGTTGCCAGAGCACATTCAAACACAAGATGATACTCTGGCTCCATTAATGTCCTCTTTCAACAAATTTACTAGGATTCTACTATATGTCAGGCCATGTATTAGACCTTAGGTCTACAAAGACAAAATACAACCACTATCCTTATGTAACTTATAATCCAGAGCAATACAGGATTATAGATGTTACCACAGAACTTTCCTTAGGATATAGGGGAGCACAAAGGAAGAAGGACAGTTCTGCCTATAACAGGAAAGACTAGAAAAATCTTCACAGAAAAATGATACTTGAGCTGAGTCTTGAAAGAAAAATGGGTGCTTAGCCAGGGAGAGAAGAGTAACTTTGGCTGAAGGATTACCAGGAATGGTGAAAAGTAAAAGGACAGAGGCATTAAAAGGAATGCAGAAGTTAAGAGAACTATAAGCAATTTTCCATAGCTACTGATAGAATGTTGAGAATGGGGTTGTGGTAGAGAAAGATATAAGGCTGGAGGGGTAAGCATGATTAGATAACTGAGGGCTTTAGGAATTTGTGCTTTATTCTATAAGCAATGTATTTATAGGTTTGGGGTAAAGAGATAGCAGAAAGCAAAGTTGAAAATTCTAGAGAGTGTTGAAAAATCTAATGGAGAAAAGGTTCCAGGAGTGGCAGAAGAAAGGGGGTAAAAGGCATAAATTGAAGGGAGTGGCCCCAAACTTCTTCCAATGCTGGAGGAAAGGAATCGAAGGTGGGTCTGAATAAAGGCAAAGTCATGGATGGGGTAGCTGGGGAAATCAGCAGGCCTGTGTTTTGACAGGAGAGTGGTGATGGCAGAGAACAGCTTCTGAGAGGAGTGAAAAGCTGGCCCAGGACAAATAGAACAATGCAGAGTGATTCTGAGGGTTCAGCTAAGATAGGAGCCATGAATTTATAGTGCTGCCAATTTATATCCGTACATAATATTTCTCCTAAAGACTTTGGACTTGGAGAGAAATGCCTGAAGGCACAGGACCTAGACTGGATGAAGAAGGAAATGAGGGAAGAGAGAGAGAGAGAGAGAGGGAGAGAAAAAAGAGGGGGTAGGAGTGGTAGTAGTAAGGGACTAGAAAGATTTGAGGCTGAAATGAAGGAAACAGGATTCTGAGTAAAGATGGCAGATTAAACACAAGTGTTAACCCATCCTCCTTCTGAAAACTCATTGAAGTGTCAGTACAGAATTTTTTTTTAAGACATAAACCCACAAGGACAAAGACCACAAGAAGAGATGATGACAAAATTTCGGAAGCTGGAAAACCAAAGGATGGTGGTGGTAACAGATTCGGCATATCCAAGAAAGCTGAATCCTAAACCATCTATAAGGAAAGCTAAGAAGCAACTTGATTTGTATCTCAGGAGCCCTGAAATGATCATGAATTGGCAGCACAGCTTTTACCCACCCAGGCAGGAGATTGGAAGATTGTTCTCTGAAGTCTATACAACCAGCTCCAAAGAAAAGACTTAAAGATATTGACATGGGTTCTCTTATAGCCATATCATTTTATAGAAGTAAATTAAAAGTACAGAAGAGTAACAATACACTGGACAAGATACCTTGGGAAAGGTTTGTGATCCTAATTTCCACAAGCCCCTTTCCCCACCTATACTTGCCCCCACCCTAAACTGCAAATTAGAGATGTATTTTGGGAATTAGGGCTGGTTAGTACCAGTGGAGGTACTAATTTACATAAATAGTATTTCAAGACTTCCACACCATTGGGAAAATAATCAAGGGTTTAAACCATTTCTCACCATCTGTAGTCCCAGAAATACATATCTGGCCATGATCTTTGAGGTCTTGACTGAAGTCCTTGACTCCCCAGATATAAATGTCTAAACCTTCCAAGATGACCTTGTGAACATTTTATTCCATTATAAAGATATCCTTTAGGAGCTTGTTTTAATATTTTCATTACTCTTCCAGTAAAAAGACTTGACAACTATTCAAAAGAAAACAATGTAACATTGGGGAAAAGCTACATGATTTTCTTATTAAATATTTGGCACAAATATCTTTTACTTAATGAACTATTAAAAACATATGTCTGTCAGAAATAAAGCAGGAATTTTAGAGCTGGTGGTGGGGGGGGCGTTTCTTTAAAGACCAACTAAGCCAATTTCAGCCGGGGAAAACTGAGGCTTAGAAAAATAAAGTTATTTGCTCAAGGTCACACAGCTGGTTTTCTCCAGCCTAGATTGCAAATTCTCTGAACTTGAATTTTCAATATCAAGCTCTTTCTACCAGTAACATTGTTTCCCACTACATGTAATGCCTCTCCAAGTCAGAAAGGCATCAATCAGACATGTAGGAAAGGTGTTGTGCTTTGTTTAAATCCAATGAGGTCATAAGAATCTGGGCCCTTTGGAGTAAAGTTACTAGTACTGACTGATGACTAAATAGCTTGCTGCGGGGGTTGCCTCTGCATCTGACCATATTCTAACAAGTGTCTTTGAAATCAAGCAAACATTTTATCCCTCCCTGCCCCCCAGTAATGCTTTTTTTTTCTTTCTTTCTTTCTTTCTATTTTTTTAAGAGAGAAATGGGTCTTGCTATGTTGCCGAGGCTGGTCTGAAACTTCTGGGTTCAAGCAATCCTCCCACCTCAGTCTCCTAAAGTGCTGGGATTACAGGTGTGAGCCACCACACCCAGCCTCTCTCTCAGAAAGAGAGAAAACTGACAATGACATTCTATCATTGTCCTTTCCTCTCTTTTTTAAAATTTTTTTTTTAAATTTTCATAGGTTTTGGGGGAAGAGGTGGTATTTCATTACGTGAGTAAGTTATTCAGCAGTAATTTGTGAGATTTTGGCGCACCCATCTCCTGAGCAGTATACACTGAATCCAATTTACAAAAGTTAAAAAAACTTTACAAGAAGTTTCTGATTTTCCTATACACATGAAGGCCTTATCCATGATAACTGGTGTTTGCCCACTAGGAACTAGCCTCCATCTTTAGAAATTCAGCTTTTTAAAAAAGATAAAAGACAGCAGGAAGTACTGTATTCTTATAATCAGAAAGTGCTTGAAAATTTGAATCTAATTAGCTTTTAACCAGCATCTCACTGAGGCAGGAGGGGCACAACACCCCAGAGGGTCATAGGAATGAGAGAACATTTTTATGCATATTTATCCAGCCAGCAACCCTTTTATAACTACACACCAAAGATCCTGAATCACTGGGGTGTGGATTACAAATTAAAATAACAAGGAAAACAATCTGCCAACAAATAAAAATGCAACCTACTCTTAGGAAACTGACAGAAGATCTATCTGGTCTCAGTGACTCCAGTGCTTAGTCAAGGCCCTGAGCTTGACATCTATGAAGGAAAAAGACACATCCACCTGCTTTTCATTATCACCTCACCTCTGACTATGTCCATCTTCTTTGCTGCCATCATGCCCAAGCCTTGCTCTTGTTGTCAAATATAATTACAATTAAGGCATTTACTAACACTCCATTGTATGGAGCCATAAACTAGTTCCCAGGGAGGTTAAAAAGAAAGCAGAAAACAACCTCCACCAACCCTTTAGTTGTAACCAGAGAAACAGATGACTCTTGCTTTTAAGAACTTAATGTCTAAGGCTGCTATCTCTAATACAGAACAAAGCATAAACATCAGTGCTTGATGGATGCATGTGAGTCAGGTCCTCATTTCACATAATAATTGCTAATCACAATTAGTTTTCCTTTCTGTATTCCAAAGGACATAATTCCTTGAGAGTCTTGAATTTAGCAATGTAACACTGTGATACTTTTCAAGTCTTATACCTTAAATCTATCCTACACATTTCTGTCAGATTATTTTTTTTCAGAATCCTATATTTGAATAATCATTTCCTTCCTCAAAAGTCTTTAATAATTCCCTGGTATTCAAGGCCCTCTATTTTTAGACCAACCTAACATCTCAGCCAAGTTTCCCAACATGAACCTTCCATTCAGGTGAAATTATCCTTCCCCACCTTTGCTCATGGCATTCTCTGTATATAGGATTCAGCTAGCTTCCCATGTCCCTTTCCATATCTGGACCAAATCAATCTTTCAAGTCCGAATTATTCTATTCGGTTTCCCTGACCACCTCAGCCCCTAGGATTAGATACCTCCTTTGAATTCTTAGAATACTGTCTGTTGGCCATAACTGTTCAGTATCTGATATTCCTTGCTATTGTTAGTTAACCTTTTACATGCATATTTCTATCTTCCACCAAGGCTGATGAGCTATTTGAGATAAAGTCCCCTGCCTCAAGGAGAAAGTCTTCTGCCTTAAATACCAAAACAGTGGTTTGACCAGATTTGAAGGATGTGTGCCTGAAAAGTAGAATGTCCTCATGAATAAGGACCAGTTCTGCCCCTAACTAGAGATGACACTGAACAAAACCCCTTCTTCCTCGCTTTCAGAATCACTGCCTGAAATATAGAAGACTGGACTAACTAAATGACCTTCCAGCTGTGGCAGTTTATAATTCTAGAAATATTACTTTGGGGCAAAAGCAATTGCGTTTTTTTAAATGGCAAAAACCGCAACTACTTTTGCACCAACCCAATAGCTACAAATAAGATCATATTTTTTAATACGTTAAGAGATATTTATTGTTTAATTGCATCTTGTGGCGAGCTTTTCTGAAATATAAAAAAACTCCCTCTGCTTCCTACGTTTTGATTTTGATAAATGGATTTAGGAAAAAAAAAAAATCCAAAACAAAACCCTTACTTCTTTCTTCACAGAATTCCAGAGCTAGTCAGCTATTTCCTGACCACTGTAAGAAACAAGCTGTGCTCACAAGGCTCCATCACAGATATTCTTTATGGAGAAAAAAAAGAACCTGAGTGGGGTCAGCAAACTACAGCCTGCCAGTTAGATGGCCCTATTGCCTGTTTTAATGGAAAAAAAAGAAAAATTCTTGTACAGATAGGGTCTCGCTCTGTCACCCAGGCTGGAGTGGAGGGGCATGAAAAAAGTTCACTGTAGCCTTAAATTCCTGAGTGCAAGGGATCCTCCCGTCTCTGCCCCCAAATAGCTGGGACTACAGGCATGCGTCACCATGCCCAGGTAATTTTTCAAAAACTTTTTGTAGAGATGGGGGTCACAGGATGTTGCCCAGGCTGGTCTCAAACTCCTGGCCTCAAGTGATCCTCTTGTCTCGGTCTCCCAAAGTGGACATTAGAGGTGTGAGCCACCACACTCAACCTTACTTGCTTTTAAAACTTTTTAAATTGGGAATTTTTTCTCTTTTTTTTTTTAGACAGAGTTTCGCTTTTGTTGCTCAAGCTGGAGTGCAATGGCGCGATCTCGGCTCACTGCAACCTCCGCCTCCCGGGTTCAAGTGATTCTCCAGCCTCAGCCTCCCAAGTAGCTGGGACTATAGGTGTGCGCCACCATGCCTGGGTAACTTTTTGTCTTTTTAGTAGAAATGGGTTTCACTATGTTAGCCAGGCTGGTCTCGCACTCCTTACCTCAGGTGATCCACCCACCTCGGCCTCCCAAAGTGTTGGGATTATAGGTGTGAGCCACCGTGCCCAGCCGGAGTTTTTAAAATACAGAAAAGTATAAAGAAAAAAAATAATCATCATCAATACTTCCACATTCCAGAATTGTTACTATCTCAGCTAAATGTTGTTTTTAAAAAAGAAACATCACATTTATTTTATGAAAAAGGATGTACTTATCTTACAGAATTCAAGGACTTTAGAGAATTACTAAGTTTAAAAAATTCCCTCCCTCCCTCCCTCCCTCCCTCCCTTCCTTCCTTCCATTTATTTTTTTGAGACGGAGTCTCGCTCTGTCACCCAGGCTGGAGTGCAGTGGTGCGATCTCGGCTCACTGCCAGCTCCGCCTCCCGGCTTCATGCCATTCTCCTGCCTCAGCCTCCCAAGTGGCTGGGACTACAGGCACCCGCCACCACGCCCGGCTAATTTTTTGTATTTTTAGTAGAGATGAGGTTTCACCGTGTTAGCCAGGATGGTCTCAATCTCCTGACCTTGTGATCCGCCCGCCTTGGCCTCCCAAAGTGCTGGGATTACAGGCGTGAGTTAATGTGCCTGGCCCATTATTTATTTTTAAATTTTATATATATTTTTTGGCCAGGTGCGGTGCCTCACACCTGTAATCCCAGCAGTTTGGGAGGCTGAGGCAGGTGGATCATTTGAGGACAGGAGTTCAAGACTAGCCTGGCCAACATGGTGAAATCCTGTCTCTACTAAAAATACAAAAATTAGCTGGGTGGTAGTGGCGCATGCCTGTAATCCCAGCTACTCGGGAGGCTGAGGCAGGAGAATCGTTTGAGCCTGGAAGGCGGAGATTGTGGTGAGCAGAGATTGCACCACTGCACTCCAGTCTGGGCGACAGAGTGAGACCGTGTCTCAGAAAAAAAAAAAAAAAAAAATTTTTTATTTTTTGAGATAGGGTCTCGCTCTGTTGCCCAGGCTGGAATGTAATAGCATGATCACAACGCACTGCAGCCTCGACCTCCCAGGTACTTTCTCTCAAGAATGATGAAAATTAACTGCAGCCTTGACCTCTCAGGCTCAAGCAATCCTCCTGCCTCAGCCACCTCAGCAGCTGGGATTAGAGGCACGTGCCACCATGCTCAGTGAATTAAAAAAAATAATTTGTAGAGATGAGGTCCTGCTATGTTGCCCAGGCTGGTCTTGAAATCCTGGGCAAAAGTGATTCTCCAGCTTAGGTCTCCCAAAGTGCTGGGATTACAGGAGTGAGCCATTGTGCCTGGCTTTAATTCTCATTACCTAGGAGTAATAATCATTATAGACACTTCTTTATGTACATATACAAATAGATAGATGTACTGTTATAAAAAACAAAATGCTATTTTAAAAATTTTATTTTATTTTTAATATAAAAATGACTATTCGCCGGGCGCGGTGGCTCACGCCTGTCATTCCAGCACTTTGGGAGGCCGAGGCGGGCGGATCAGGAGGTCAGGAGATCGAGACCATCCTGGCTAACATGGTGAAACCCCGTCTCTACTAAAAATACAAAAAATTAGCCGGGCGTGGTGGTGCGCGCCTGTAGTCCCAGCTACTCGGAGGCTGAGGCAGGAGAATGGCGTGAACCCGGGAGGCGGAGCTTGCAGTGAGCCGAGATCGCGCCACTGCACTCCAGCCTGGGCGGCAGAGCGAGACTCCATCTCAAAAAAAAAAAAAAATTCAATTTTAGTGGTATTTAACAAAAGAAAAAGTAAAAATGAAGGAAAAAGTAAACTTAATATATCTTCACCATTACAGATACTATTTCTTAGAAGATCTCGTGCCTAAAAACAGATTAAGAACAAAAGATTAAGAGGCTGGAATTATTATGGCATTTTTTTAGGTTTGTTAATTTTTTCTAACTTCCTACTATGAAAGATGATGTTATTAATATCTAGCAATGTTTTTTCTTCCCACACTTTTATCTCTTGATTTTTGGCAGTTATATATATATATATATATATATATATATATATATATATTTTTTTTTTTTTTTTTTTGAGATGGAATCTCGCTGTTACCCAGGCTGGAGTGCAGTGGCGCGATCTCGGCTCACTGCAAGCTCCGCCCCCCGGGTTCACGCCATTCTCCTGCCTCAGCCTCCCGAGTAGCTGGGACTACAGGTGTCCGCCACCACGCCCGGCTAATTTTTTGTATTTTTAGTAGAGACGGGGTTTCACTGTGTTAGCCAGGATGATCTCGATCTCCTGACCTCAAGATCCACCTGCCTCGGCCTCCCAAAGTGCTGGGATTACAGGCGTGAGCCACCATGCCCGGCAATGGCAGTTATATTTTTATGTTGTCCAGGTTCAAGATATTTAAATTACATTCTGCAACCATAATTCCTATAGTTGTTGTGTGTCAGTTCTACATATAAATGGGCTAAATGTTAACGACCATGGTTTCTCTATTACCATATTCTTTATTTTGACTCAATTCTTGGCATTTTATTTTATTTTAATTTTGAGACAGGGTCTCTCTCTGTCGCCTAGGCTAGAGTGCAGTGGCGTGATCTTGGCTCACTGCAGCCTCTGCCTCCTGTTCTCAAGCAATCCTCTCACCTTGGCCTCCGGAGTAGCTGGGACTACAGGGATATGCCACTGCACTTGGCAATTTTTGTTTGTTTGTTTGTTTGTTTCATACAGATGAGATCTCACCATATTGCCCAGGTTTATCTTGAACTCCAGGGCTCAAGTGATCCGCCTACCTTGGCCTCCAAAAGTGCTAGGATTACAGGCTGGTTGAAGTTTTATTTTCAAGAAGGGCTCAGGCCTGGCATGGTGGCTCCCTCCTGTAATCCCAACACTTTGGGAGGCCAAGGTGGGAGCATCACTTGAGCCCAGGGGTTTGAGACCAGCCTGGGCAATATGAGACTTTATCTCAACAAAAAGCAAACAAAAGTTAGCCAAGTGTGGTGGTGCACACCTGGCTCTTTTAGTGGTGGCTACTCAGGAGGCTGAGGTAGGAGGATTGATTGAGCCCAGGAGGCAGAGGCTGCAGTGAGCCGAGATCACGCCACTGTACTCCAGTCTTGAAGAAGAGCAAGATTCTGTCTAAAAAAAAAAAAAAAAAAAAAGAGCTCAGGGCTCATATGTCACAAGTCTTTTCATGCCTGAGAATGTCTTCCTACTGCTTTCATATTTGAATAAAATCTTCATTGTTTATAATATTCTTTTTTTTCTGGTTATCTATCAATCTGCATACTCAGTTTATAATATTCTTGAGTTCTACTTTCTTTCCCTGAAAAGTATGTGGACAGGATATTGTTCCTCTTGTATTAAATGTTGGGAATAACTCAGAGGTAAGCCTAATTTTTTCCTCCATGTAAATGATTTGCTTTTTGCCTCTGGATACTTGAAGAATTCTTTCTTTATCCCCAAAGCTTAATAAGTACATAAGGATATATCTGGCCAAATTATATTAGAACACACTATACTCTTAAAATCTGCAGATTTGCCAGGCATGATGGCTCACGCCTGTAATCCCAGCACTTTGGGAGGCTGAGGTGGGCTGATCACTTGAGGTCAGCAGTTTGAGACCAGCCTGACCAACATGGTGAAATCCCATCTCTACCAAAAATACAAAATTAGCCAGGCATAGTGGCACATGCCTGTAATCCCAGCTACTCGGGTGGCTCAGGTAGGAGAATTGCTTGAACCCGGGAGGCGGAGGTTGCGGTGAGCCAAGATCGCGCCATTATACTCCAGCCTGGGCAACAACAGCAAAAACTCCATCTCAAAAACAAACAAACAAACAAACAACAAAAAAAAACCTTTAGATTTTACTTGATTCAGAAACTTTTAATGTATTATACCTTGTTCTTATTTTTAAAAATTAAAATTGAAGTTACATATGCACATAAAACGGCAAGTCGCTTCTCAAGCTTTTAAGGAAAAAATTGACCATCTATTCCCTTTCCTGCGCATTTTCTGTTCCCCAGATATGCCCATTTTTAACTCTTTTAGCAGATCCACTTAGTATTTATTTTTCCACCAATAACACTTTTTTTTCTTTCTTTTTTTTTTTGAGATGGAGTCTTGCTCTGTCTTCCAAGTCCAGGTTGGAGTGCAGTGCAGTGGCACAATCTTGGCTCCACTGTAACCTCCGCCTCCCAAGTTCAAGCGATTCTCCTGCCTCAGCCTCCCGAGTAACTGGGATTACAGGTATTTGTCACCACACTCAAATAATTTTTCTAATTTGAGTAGAGAGGATTTCACCATGTTGACCAGGCTGGTCTCGAACTCCTGACCTCAAGTGATCTGGCCATCTTGGCCTCCCAAAGTGCTGGGATTATAGGAGTGAGCCTCTGTGCCCAGCAATAGCATAGTTGCTTTTTTTTTTTTTTTTTTTAGACAGAATTTCACTCTTGCTGCCCAAGCGGGAGTGCAATGGCGCCAGCTTGGCTCACTGTAACCTCTGCCTCCCAGGTTCAAGCAATTCTCCTGCCTCAGCCTCCCGAGTAGCTGAGACTATAGGTATGCGCCACCAAACCTGGCCAATTTTCTGTATTTTTAGTAGAAACGGGGTTTCACCAAGTTAGACAGGCTGGTCTCAAACTCCTGACCTCAGGTGATCCGCCTGCCTCTGCCTCCCAAAGTGCTGCCAGTAGCATTCTTATACTGGTATTTCTCGGGTTTTCCATTTCAGGAATAATCTGATTTTCCATTGTGGAAAACAGGACTTAACTTATTTTCATCATCAACCCTGCTCCCATCATATACACCCATACTTCCTTATGCCTTTTACCTTCCCAATAATTGTTATATTATTTTGGTCAGCTCAATAATCGATGCTTAAATTATTATGACTTCAGCTCCATGTATTAGCTACTAACTATAGAAGAGGACGATTTCACTCTTCCCTCATGTGTCCAACATACTAACCTCCTCTCATCATTCCAAAGTAATTAAATCATAATTTGGGTTAGACTGTATCAGTGATTGCATTAGCATGCATATTTAAATATTAGTTACAGGCCAGGCTTGGTGGCTTAGGCCTGTAATCTTAGCATTTTGGGAGGCTGAGGTGGGTGGATCACTTGAGGTCAGGAGTTCGAAACCAGCCTGGCCAACATGGTGAAACTCCATCTCTGTTAAAAATACAAAAAAAATTAGCCACGCGTGATGGTGCATCCTATAATCCCAACTACTTGGGAGGCTGAGGCAGGAGAATCACTTGAACTCAGGAGGCAGAGGCTGCAGTGAGCTGAGATCAGCCACTGCACTCGAGCCTGGGCAACAGAGTGAGACTCTGTCTCAAAAAAAAAGAAAAAAAAAAAAACTAGTTACAGCTGAACCACGCAGTCGCTAAGAATTTTTTCACCTGCACATTTTTGTAGTTTGCCTTGGTGTGAATAATCGCCTTCTTGATTTTCTAGGTGCTTACCAATACAACTCCAAACTAACTACTAAGTGCTCCAAATCATCTCAAAATGTTGAAACACATTACATTGTGTCATTTTCATCAGAAGAAATATGATCATCTTGAATAAATCATTCCCAAGTTTTCTGACCTATTCCATTCTGGTCTGGTTGCCATTTACACTGGGTGTACATGTGTTAGCCTGGAATCTCCCTTCATCATCATCGTGGGGATTCATTTTATCTTAATTGAATGTCCTTTTTTTTTTTTTTTTTTGAGACGGAGGCTCACTCTGTCGCCAGGCTGGAGGGCAGTGGTGCAATCTTGGCTCACTGCAATCTCCGCCTCCCAGATTCAAGTGATTCTCCTGCCTCAGCCTCCTGAGTAGCTGGGATTACAGGCATGCACCACCATGCCCGGCAAATTTTTTTTTTTTTTTGTATTTTTAGTAGAGATGGGGTTTCTCCATGTTGGCCAGGATGGTCTTGATCTCATGACCTCGTGATCTGCCCATTTTGGCCTCCCAAAGTGCTGGGATTACAGGCATGAACCACCACACCTGGCCTGAATGTCCTTTTTCCTTCCTTTCCTTCCCTTCCTTTCCTTCCTTCCCTCCCTCCCTCCCTCCCTTCCTTCCTTCCTTCACACCCAGCCTGAATGTCCTTTGTCCCTCCTTTTTTTCCTTTTTTCCTTTCTTCCTTCCTTCCTTCCTCCCTCCCTCCCTCCCCCCTCCCCTCCCCTCCCCTCCCCTCCCTTCTCCTTCCTTCCTTCCCTCCCTCTATCCCTCCCTCCCTCCCTCTCTTTCTTCTCTTTCTTTCTTCTCTCTCTCTCTCTTTTTTTTTGAGCAGAGTCTCCCTCTGTTGCTCAGGCTGGAGTGCAATGATGTGATCTAGGCTCACTGCAACCTCTGCCTCCCAGGTTCAAGCATGAATGCCCTTTTTCTTATATCCTGTGTCTTCCTCTTTCTTAGTTTATGCTAAGGTTTTGGTGTTACATAAACTCTAGCAGCTTTCCTTTTTTGATTTAATCTTTAATTTTTGTGGGTACATGCTAGGTACATATACTGATGGGTTACATGAGATATTTTGATACAGGCATACAATATGTAATAATCACATCGGGGTAAACGGAGGTATCCATTACCTCAAGCATTTATCCCTTGAGTGACAAACAATCCAATTATACTCTCGTAGTTATTTTAAAATGTACAATTAAATTGTTTTTGACTATAGTTACCCTGTTGCACTAGCAAATATTAGGTTTTATTCATTCTTTCTAACTAATTTTTTGTACCCATTAACCATTCCCCCCTCCCCCCACGACCCCACACTCTCTACCCTTTCCAGCCTCTGGTAGCCAACCTTCTACTCTCTATCTCCATGAGTTACATTGATTTTTAGCTCACACAAGCAAGTAAGTGAAAACATGTAGTTTGTCTTTCCATGCCTGGTTTATTTCACTTAACATAATGACCTCCAGTTCCATCCATGTTGTAGCAAATGACAGGATCTCATTCTTTTTTATGTCTGAATAGTACTCAATAGTGTATTTGTACCACGTTTTCTTTATCCATTCATCTGTTGATGGACACTTAGGTTGCTTCCAGATCTTGGCTATTGTGAATAGTGCTGCAATAAACATGGGAACGCAAATATCTCTTCAATATACTGATTTCCTTTCTTGTGGGTATATACCTAGGAGTGGGATTGCTGGATTGTATGGTAGCTCCATTTTTCGTTTTTTGAGGAGCCTTCAAACTGTTACTCATAGTGGCTGTACTAATTTACATTCCCATCAACAGCATATGAGAGTTCCCCTTTCTCCACAACCTTGCCAGGATTTGCTACTGCCTCACTTTTGGATAAAAGGCATTTTAACTAAGGTGAGATGACATCTCATTGTTTTTATTTGCATTTCTCTGATGATCAATGATGTTGAGCACCTTTTCATATATCTGCTTGACATTTATTTGTATACAGACTTCTTTTGAGAAATGTCTATTCAGATCTTTTGCCCATTTAAAAGCCCAGATTAGGTTTTTTCCTATAGAGTTGTTTGAGTTCCTTCTATATTTTGGTTATTAATCCCTTGTCAGATGGGTAGTTTGCAAATATTTTCTCTCATTCTGTGGGTTGTCTCTTCACTTTATTGATTGTTTCCTCTGCTGTACAAAAGCTTTTTAACTTGATATGATCCCATTTGTCCATTTTTGCTTTGGCTGCCTATGCTTGTGGGGTATTACTCTAGAAATCTTTGCTCCGACTAATGTCCTGGAGACTTTCCTCAATGGTTTCTTGTAGTAGCTTCAAAGTTTGAGGTCTTAGATTTAGGTCTTTAACCATTTTGATTTGATTTTTGTATATGGAAAGAGACAGGGGTTTAGTTTCATTCTTTTGCATATGGATATCCAGTTTTCCTAGCACCATTTATTAAAGAGATTGTCCTTTCCCCAACGTATATTCTTGGCACCTTTGTCAAAAATGAGTTCACTGAAGGTGTATGGATTTATCTCTGGTTCTTTATTCTGTTCCACTGACCTATATGTCTGTTTTTATGCCAGTACCATGCTGTTTTGGTTACCAAAGCTCTGTAGTATAATTTGAAGTCAGGTAATATGATTCCTGTAGTTTTGTTCTTTTTGCTTAGGATAGCTTTGGCTATTCTGGGTCTTTTGTAATTCCATGTAATTTTTTTTTTTTTTGAGATGGAGTCTTGCTCTGTTGCCCAGGCTGGAGTGCAATGGCACAGTCTCAGCTCACTGTAACCTCCGTCTCATGTGATTCTCCCACCTCAGTCTCCCAAGTAGCTGGGATCACAGGTGCCCACCACCACGCTCAGCTAATTTTTGTATTTTTAGTAGAGATGGGGTTTCACCACATTGGCCAGGCTGGTCTCGAACTCCTGACCTCAAATGATTCACCTGCCTTGGCCTCCCAAAGTGCTGGGATTACAGGCATGAGCCACCATGCCCAGCCAATTTCATATAAATTTTAGGATTGCTTTTTCTATTTCTGTGAAGCATGTTATTGGTATTTTGATAGGGATTGCATAAAATCTGTAGATTGCAGCCAGGCGTGGTGGCTCATGCCTGTAATCTCAGCACTTTGGGAGGCTGAGGTGGGTGGGTCACGTGAGGTCAAGAGTTCGAGACCAGCCTGGGCAACATGGTGAAACCCCGTCTCCACTAAAAATACAAAAATTAGCTGGGCGTGGTGGTGGGCGCCTGTAATCCCAGCAACTTGGGCAGCTGAGGCAGGAGAATCGCTTGAGCCTGGGAGGTGGAAGGTGCAGTGAGCTGAGATCATGCCACTGTACTCTAACCTGGGATATAGAGCAAGATGCTCTCTCAAGAAAAAAAAAAAAAAATCTGTAGATTGCTTTGAGGAGTAATTGTAACAACTACATTGTAATAATACTGATTTTTTTCAATCCATGAACATGGAATATCTTCCCACTTTTTGTGTCCTCTTCAAATTATTGCATCAATATTTTATAATGTTCATTGTAGACATCTTTTGCTTCTTTGGTTAAGTTAATCCCCAGGTATTTTATTTTATTTGTAGCTATTATAATAGAAATACTTTCTTGATTTCTTTTTCAGATTCTTTTTTTTTTTTTTGAGACTGAGTCTTGCTCTGTTGCCCAGGCTGGAGTGCAGCGGCACCATCTTGGCTCACTGCAAGCTCTGCCTCCCAGCTTCAAGCACTACTCATGCGTCAGCCTCCCAAGTAGCTGGGACTACAGGCACATGCCACCATGCCCGGCTAATTCTTTTTCAGATTCTTTGCTGTTAGCACATAGAAATACTACTGATTTTCATATGTTGATTTTGTATCCTGGAACTTTACTGTATTTATCAGTTCTAATAGTTTTTCATGGAGTCTTTAGGTTTTTCCAAATATAAAATTATATCATCTGCAAACACAGATAATTTGACTTCTTCCTTTCCAATTTAGATGCCCTTTATTTCCTTCTCTTGTTTGACTGCTTTAGCTAGGACTTCCAGTACTATGTTGGGTAACAGCAGTAAAAGTGTGCATCCTTGTCTAGTAGCTTTCTGAAAACAGATGCATGGAAAGCAAATGTCTAAAAAGTTCTCATTCTACTCTCATATTTGATTGATAGTTTGATTAGATAGAAATAAGAATGTTAAAGGCATTGTTTATAGTTGCCAGTGTTGCTGTTAGGAAGTTCAAAGCTATTTTAATTCCTTTGTATATGATATCCTCTCTCCTTTCCGGGAGCTTGTAAGGTCTCTTTGTTAGCAGTTATAAAATTTCACAATGATAAACTTGGTATGTTTCTTTTCTCCATTTTACTGGGAACTCAGTTTCCTTTCAGTCTAGAAATCCAGCTCCTTTTATCCTAAGAAAAATTAAAAAATAATTTCACTGATGTTTTCTTCCCCCTTCATTTCTTTCTTTCTAGAAATCCATGTTCTAATTCGGAGGCATTAATTCATTAATTACATTTAATCATCTTTGTATTTCATTTCTATGAAATTCTAATTTCTTTCTTTTCTTTCTTTCCCTCCCTTCCTTCCTCCCTCCCTCCTTCTCTTTCTCCCTCTCTTTCTTTCATTTTTTGAGACAGGGTCTCGCTCTGTCACCCAGCCTGGAGTACAGTAGTACAACCATGGCTCACTGCAGCCTCAACCTCTTAGACTCAAGCGATCCTCCAACCTCAGAGATTCCAATTTCTTAAACGATTTTCTTTTTTACCTAGATCACTCATATCTGAAACCATTCCTTTTTGCCAACAATTTGATTTTCAGTGGTGTTTATTCCATTCTTTTGCTATTTTAAAATGTATTAATTCTGTAATTATTTAAACCTGGTTTTTTTTTTTTTTTTTTTTTGAGACCGAGTCTCACTCTGTCGCCCAGGCTGGAGTGCAATGGCACGAGATTGGCTCACTGCAACCTCTGCCTCCCCAGTTCAAGTGATTCTCCTGCCTCAGCCTCCCAAGTACCTGGGACTACAGGCACATGCCACCACGCCCGGCTAATTTTTGTATTTTTAGTAGACACGGGGTTTCACTGTGTTAGCCAGGATGGTCTCCATCTCCTGACCTTGTGATCCACCCGCCTCTGCCTCCCAAAGTGCTGGGATTATAGGCATGAGCCATTGCAACCGGCCAATCCTCTTTTTTTTTAGTTCTATAATATCCTCTTTTTTATCATCTCATTGCTGAACTTTTATTTATTAAATTCATGTTTTAATAAGTAGTTTTATGGTTATGCAGTTGCATAGTTTTAAGAAAATTTCTTTTATTTCGTGAGCTATATTCGTTTCAGGATAGCTTCTTTGTCTTTTACAGGATATTTTTCTTGCTTTCATTTTGTTTTCTGTAGCATATTTGTACGGCTGACATTCTGATTCTTTTGATCTTATTCATGCTTGAGTCACGGCTCTGCCTGGATGTTTTGTTTGTTTTGATATAACACAAATGAATTGTCTCTTTTCCTTCTGTATCTGATATCAGTTACCATGTAAGTACTGGTGTGGAGAAACTGGGGATCTTAATCCCACTTGGTGGGATTATAAAACAGTGAAAATGCCATGGAAACAGTATGTAGCTTCCTCAAAAAATTAAACATCATAGTTCTCTATCATATGATCCAGTAATCTCACTTCTAAATATATATCCAAAAGAACTGAAAGCAAGGTCTTGAAGAGATGTCTGTACACCCACGTTCACTGCAGCACTATTCACAACAGTCAAGAGGTGGCAGCAACTCAAATGTCTGTCAGAAGATAAATGGATGACAAAATGTGGTATATACATACAATGGAATATTATTCAGTCTTTAAAAAAAGGAAATCCAGTTATATGCTACAACATGGACATTATGCTAAGTAAAATAAGTAAATAAGTAAAATAAAAAGACAGTCACAAAAAGACAAATATTGTATGATTTCACTTACATGAGACATTTAAAGTAGAATCATAGGTAGCAAGGACTTGTGGGGAGAAAAAAAATGGGGAGTTGTTGTTTGATGGGTATAGAATTTCAGATTTGCAAGATGAAAGTTCTCGAGATCTGTTTCACCACAATTTGAACACATTTAACACTACTGAACTGTTCACTTAAAAATAGCCAGTTAGGGCCGGGCGCGGTGGCTCAAGCCTGTAATCCCAGCACTTTGGGAGGCCGAGATGGGCGGATCACGAGGTCAGGAGATCGAGAGACGATCCCGGCTAACACGGTGAAACCCCGTCTCTACTAAAAAATACAAAAAAATAGCCAGGCGAGGTGGCGGGCGCCTGCAGTCCCAGCTACTCGGGAGGCTGAGGCAGGAGAATGGCGTAAACCCGGGAGGCGGAGCTTGCAGTGAGCTGAGATCCGGCCACTGCACTCCAGCCTGGGTGACAGAGCAAGACTCCGTCTCAAAAAAAAAAAAAAAAAAAAAAAAAAAAAAAATATATATATATATATATATATAGCCAGTATATATATATATATATATATATATATATGGCCAGTTAGGGCCGGGCATGGTGGCTCACGCCTGTAATCCCAGCACTTTGGGAGACTGAGGCGGGTGGACTACGGGTCAGGAGTTCAAGACCAGCCCGGTCAATATGATGAAACCCCGTATCTACTAAAAATACAAAAATTAGCTGGGTGTGGTGGTGGGTGCCTGTAGTCCCAGCTGCTTGGGAGGCTGAGGCAGGAGAATCGCTTGAATCTGGGAGGCAGAGGTTGCAGTGAGCCCAGATTGCACCATTGCATTCCAGCCTGGGCAATAGAGCAAGACTCCATCTCAAAAAAAAAGTCCACTTAGAATGGGCCGGGCATGGTGGCTCATGCCTGTAATCTCAGCACTTTGGGAGGCCAAGGTAGGTAGATCACTTGAGGTCAGGAGTTCGAGACCAGCCTGGCCAACATGGTGAAACTCCATCTCTACTAAAAATACAAAAAATAGCTGGGCATGGTGGTGCATACCTGTAATCCCAGCT
Source organism: Macaca fascicularis (assembly GCF_037993035.2). Classification (NCBI taxonomy): domain Eukaryota; kingdom Metazoa; phylum Chordata; class Mammalia; order Primates; family Cercopithecidae; genus Macaca; species Macaca fascicularis. The sequence continues at coordinate 189,812,154 of NC_088375.1, read as the reverse complement.
ACTCAGGAGGCTGAGGCAGGAGAATCACTTGAACCCAGGAGGCAGAGTCGCAGTAAGCCAAGATTATACCACTGCACTCTAGCCTGGGTGACAGAGTGAGACTCCATCTCAAACAACGAAAAACAAAAACAAAAAACAAACCAAAACAAAACAAACCAAAAAAACAAAACAAAACAAAGACAAACAAAAAACCAAAGGTTAGAATGGTACATTTTATGTTGTTTTTTTCACCGCTTTTTTTTTTTAAAGGGGGTTTTATAACATTGTCAGAAAGACAGTCTTGTTCTTCTCACAGCTGCTTTGCCTGACTCTTATGCAGGATTTGGCTCTACCTTGGCAAGAAAAGACAGAGAAACAGGCTTATGCAGTGAAGAAAAGCCTTCATCTTGTCTCATGGGAAAAATATTCACATACTTTTGTCAATTTCACACAGTATAGTCTAGTTTTCATTCCCTCTTTCCCACCCACTGGGTGGTTTTATTTTGTTTTAAGACAAGGATAATTGCCAGAAGAAAACACCCTAGGGCTTACTTCTGTAGGATGGATCCCTTAATGACCAGCTCTTCATCCAAGTCTGCTTCATTAGCCATGAAGAGCAGCCTCTTTCCTGTGCTGTCCACTCCAATGAAGTCACGCTGCTCCACTGAATCATACAAAAGAAAAAAAAAAATCAAATAAAGCCATTTGCCCTGCCTGCATGAATAAGCCAGGGAACACAGTATCTGCTCAGTGCTCTTGGAACCAACACAGGATTGAAGGGTGGGTGCAGTGGCTCACGCCTGTAATCCCAATACTTTGGGAGGCCGAGTTGGGTGGATCACCTGGGGTCAGGAGTTTGAGACCAGCCTGGCCAACATGGTGAAACACTGTCTCTACTAAAAATACAAAAATTAGCCGAGTGTGGTAGTATGCCCTGTAGTCCCAGCTGCTTGGGAGGCTGAGGCAGAATTACTTGAACCTGGGAGGTGGAGGTTGCAGTGAGCTGAGATCGTGCCACTGTAGTACACTCCAGCGTGGGTGACAGAGTGAGATTCCATCTCAAAAAAAACAAAAACAAACAAACAAAAAAACCACAGGATTGAGATGAGAGAGGAGCCATAATAAGTGTGTTAGGCCATTCTGCGTTACCATAAAGAATCTGTGACTAGGTAATTTACAAAGAAATACTTATAATTTATAATTGTCTCATGGTTCTGCAGGGTATACAGGAAGCATACAGGAGGTTTCTGCGGAAGCCTCAGGGACCTTTTTACTCATGGTAGAAGGTAAAGTGAGAGCAGAATAGTCACATGGCAAGAGAGGGGAATAAGAGAGAGCTGGGGGCAAGATGCCACATACCTTTAAACGAGAACTCACTCACTATCACAAGAACAGCACCAAGCCATGAGAGATCCGCACCCATGACCCAAACACCTCCCCCGAGGCCCTATCTCCAAAACTGGGGATTACATTTCAATATGAGATTTGGGGGAACATGCAAACTATACCAATGAGTGTCCTATAGCACATGCCATGGTATTTAAAACATGGGTGATCAAATTTGTTTTGTACTGCTCTAAAGGATATTATCAAGTTAATTGGTGAAGTTTAAATAAAGTCTGTATATTGAAGTATGGTACCAACGTAATTTCCTGTTTTTAGAGACTATCATTTTTGGAGGAGATGGAGGAAATACATATCGACATATTTAAAGACAAAGGAAAATCATATCTGCAACTTATTCTCAGATAGCTCAGAAAATAATTATATATATTATATTATGTATGCCTTATATATATATATTGAATATATATTACAAAGAAAGAGAGATGCTGGGCAGTGGTTCATGCCTGTAATTCCAGCACTTTGGGAGGCTGAGGCAGAAGCATCATTTAAGCCCAGGAATTCGAGATCAGCCTGGGCAACACTGCAAGACCTCATCTCTACAAATAATTAAAAAATTAGCTGGGCATGGTGGCACGTACCTATAGTGAGGAAGCTGAGACAGGGGGATCCCTTTAGCCTGGGAGGCTAAGGCTGCAGTGAGCCATGACTGCTGTAGTACACTCCAGCTTGGATGACAGACCAAGACCTTCTCTCAAAAATAAATAAATAGGCCGGGCATGGTGGCTCACGCCTGTAATCCCAGCACTTTGGGAGGCCAAGGCAGGTGGATCACCTGAGGTCAGGAGTTCCAGCCCAGCCTGGCCAACATGGTGAAACCCATCTCTACTGAAAATAAAAAAATCAGCTGCTGAGTGTGGTGGCGGGCGCCTGTAACCCCAGCTACTTGGGAGACTGAGGCAGGAGACTCACTTGAACCCAGGAGGCAGAGGCTGCACTGAGCTGAGATCACGCCACTGCACTCCAGCCTGGGCAACAGAGCGAGACTCCATCTCAGTAAATAAATAAATAAATAAGTAAGTAATGTTACTTTATTTATTTAGGGCACTTCATTTTTTTTTTTTTTTTAAAGAATTTTCTCTCTGCAAATAATAACCCAGGTCTTCTTACTGTGAAAATGGGAATAATATTATTTAAATCATTCACATTCAATCAACATTAACTACAGGCAGTAGATTCTATGCTATGTATAAGGCATTTAAAAAAGTGTATATTTTATTATGTGTGAATGGTTCTTGGTAGACAGTGATCTTACAGGCTGCTATATTATTGCTATTTTCTATGTCATACTTCTCTTCCCCAACTAGATTATAAACTTTTCAAAGGCAGGCTTCTGATTCTTTTATATCTTCCATAACATCTAGTACAGTGTTACATACTTAATAATATGTGCTACTAAACTGTACAGTATCTATACCTTACAGAAACATTTTCACATAGTGACAAAATAGCAGAATGATTAAGAACAGAAGTTCTGGAGCCAGAACACCTGGGTATGAATCCCAGCTTAGCCAATTATCAGTTTATGTTACAGCAATTTACTTAACTTCTCTGTTCCTCAGTTTCATCTATAAAATGGGGATAATAATAGTGTTTGTCTCATGGGTTTATTATGTAGATTAAGTGAATTAATATTTGTAAAGCATTTATAATAGTGTTATTAACTAAAACATTAAATAAAATGTTAAGTTTAAAAATTAAACAAAATACACCCTCTAATTCTCACAACAACCAAATAAAGCAATGCCTCAATACCTCTTTATAAAGGAGAAACAGAAAGTTTAGCTCTAGAAAAAATGAGATCTGTAAAGATGAATTTGCTTCCTACTGACAGACAATGGCTGCTAAATAACAGAATATGTTTCACTGTTGGCTAAAGCTGCCTGTATACCTATAACCAAATATACTATTCAATTGTGCAATATGTTTAGTTCAGGTACTTGAAAATATTTAAAGTCACCAATCAGATGGTGTCTGGTCATCTTATATGCAGTGTTTGAATATAAATGAGGAAAAACAATTATAAAAAAAAATATATGTTAGGGTTTTTTGTTCAATAACCAAATGAAATCCAAAAAAGGAAGAGCAAATGCTGCCAATTTGAAGCTAAATTTTGCAGAGAATTTCAAATGCCACATAGCAGCTTAGACATATATCAATTTATACATTACATGGAAACTTGAGAATGTAACAAAGTCTGTAAGGGTCTCATTATGAGTCAGCCATTTAAAAAAGAAACACGGAGATGTTATTTTTGGATATAATTTGGAATGCTTTCCCTACCCAAGTCCTAAGGCTCACAGAAACCTTGAATCACTGATGTCCTGGGAGCAATAATTTCCAGCCAGCCAATTTTTTAGCTATGTTGCACTTTAGTCCCTTTTCTCTCCCTCTCAGACCCTCCACCTTGTATTGCTTCTTTACAGCTATCATAGTAACTGGGACTTCAGAATGTGATACAAATTATAGAAACTTGGAAAGGTTTCTTTCTGTTCTGCTTTAGCAAAATATGAATTTCACTTTGGGAGCAGAGCAGGTAATTGTAGAATGTCTTCCTAAGAAGAAAGGCTACACAAACTTAAGAAAGCAGATAAAACTGAACTTCTATTTAAAAAAAAAAAAAATCTGTCATATTCAAGTATTCACGTTTTTTCCCCTAGTTGACTTTTACTTCTCTGACTGATTCTTCTGTCTCATCTACACACATTTTGCTTATCCATTCATTCATTGATTCATTCATTCTACCAATAAATATCTTTGTACACCTACCCTATGGCAGGTGCTATGTCTAGAGCTGGGAATTCCAACTCATTTTATAAGGCCAGCATGATCCTGATGCCAAAACCAGGCAAGGATATCATGAGAAAGGAAAAGGCAAATTTACTCATTAGCAAGTCAAAATAGTATGTCAAGTAGATTAAGAAGGCTCACAAACTTGTTGGAGCTCCTCCTATCCAAAAGTAAGGTTAGTTCCTTATCCTTTATATCTGGGCTTGCTCAGTAACTAGCTTTGAACAGAGTGCAGCTGAAGTGACAGTGTGTGTTCTGAGTTTAGGCTTCAAGAGACTTTGTAGCTTCTGCAGTCATGCTTAGAACCTGTAAACAAGCCTGGGCTTGTAAACAAGCCTGGGCTAACCCCCTGGATGGTAAGAGACTAGTCGAAAAGAAAAATCCAGCTGTCAAGGCTGAGGCTCTCTATGTATATTTTTCTTTTTTTTTGGAGGTGCGGTCTTACTCTGTCGCCCAGGTTGGAGTGCAGTGGCACGACCTTGGCTCACTGCAACCTCCGCCTCTTGGGTTCAAGCAATTCTCCTGCCTCAACCTCCCAAGTAGCTGGGACCACAGGCATGTGCTACCATGTCCAGCTAACTTTTGTATTTTTAGTAGAGATGGGGTTTTGCCATGCTGGCCAGGCTGGTCTCGAACTCCTGACCTCAGGTGATCCACCCACCTCCCAAAGTGCTGAGATTACAGGTGTGAGCCACTGGGTCCAGCCAAGGCTCCATACATATTAATGAGCCCAGTTACGGGAGACTAAGATAAGAATGATAGTTGCCTCCTGGTATTCACATCCTTGTATATCCCTTCTTGAATGTGGGCTGGCCTAGTGACTTGCTTCTAACCAACAGAACGTGGCAAAGGTAATAAAATGTTACTTCTATAATTAGGTTACATAAGATTGTGACTTCTGTCTTTCTAGAAGAGTTTTTCCCTTGCTGGCTTTGATGAAGTAAGTTTCCATGCTGGAAAGGCCCAAGTAATAAAGAAAGGAAGGTAGCTTCTGGCTAATAGCTTGGTGGAAACTGAGGCTCAGTCCAACAGTCCTGAGGGAAATGAAATTCTCCCAATAACCAAGTAAGCTTGGAACCAAATCTCTTCCCAGTTGAGCCTTCAGATGAGACTCCAGCCCTAGCTGATATCTTGACTGCAGCCTTCTGAAAGACTCTGGTGGACCCAGCTAAGCCATGCCTGGATTATTGGCTCACAGTATTGTTTTAAACTGTTAAATGTGTGGCAACTTTTATAAGTAATTGTTAATACATGAGCTGACATCACTTGAACAGAGATGAGCCATCTCAGCTACACTTAGGCCAAACTGCCAACCTACAGACTCATAAGCAAGTAAATGTTTGTTGTTTTAAGCCACTAGAGTTTAGGAACGTTTGTTATGTAGTAAAAATTAATACAATGTGTAAAAGGATAATAAGCCATGACCAAGTTGGGTTTATCCCAGGTATCATCATCATATCATCAGAGAAAAACCATATAACCACTTGACAGATGCAGAAAAAGCATCTGATAAAATTTATATACTTAGGCCAAGAAACTCCCAATAAATCAGAACTTAGGAACTTTCTAAATCTGATGAGAAGTACCTATAAAAATGTATAATAGGCTGGGCATGGTGGCTCATGCCTATAATCCCAGCACTTTGGGAGGCCAAGGCAGGTGGATCATTTGAGGCTAGGAGTTGGAGATCAGCCTGGCTAACATGGTAAAATCTCATCTCTACCAAAAACACAAATATTAGCTGGGCGTGGTGGCACATGCCTGTAATCCCAGCTACTTGGGAGGCTGAGGCAGTAGAATCGCTTGAACCCAGGAGGTGGAGGTTGCAGTGAGCCAAGACTGTGCCGCTGCACTCTAGCCTGGATGACAGAGAGAGACTGTCTCAAAACAAACACACACACCTATAGTAATAAACATCATTTTAACTGGAGGGATGTTGAAAATATTCCTTTTAAAATCAGGAATGAGAAAAGGGTGCCAACTAGCATCATTTTGTACTCACAATTTTATTGGAGGTCCTGGCCAGCACAGTAAGACAAGAAAAAGAAACTAGAAACTTAGACTATGGGGTGGGGGTGGGGGGGTCTACAGCCATATCACCCTGAAGGCATCTGATTTCATCAGATCTATGCTGGGTCAGGCCTAGTTAGTACTTGCATGGAAGTCTGCTTGGGAATACCATGTGATAAAAAAACAAACAAACAAACAAAGAAAAAACTATTGTGAGACCTTTGTCAAATAATACAAAATTTCACTTAGATAGGAGGAATAAGTTCATGAAGAGACCTAACACAACCTGGTGACTAGTAAGTAACAATGTACTGTATTCTTGAAAATTCCTAAGAGAGTAGATTTTAAGTGTTTACACTTGAAGCACTTTGGAAACAAAAAGATCCTATAAGCTCCCCCTCCCATCCCAAGAAAAAGAGAGGAAAACAATGTTTCATGCAAATAATCAAGAATCAGAATGATGTTGGGCTTCTTAATAGAAAAGCTAGAAGAGAGTAAAACAAAACAAAACAAACAAAAACCTTCAAAATTCTGAGGGGATATGATTTCCAAGAGAAGTTTATATCCAGCCAAAATATCAAACAACTATGTGGGCAGAATAAAGACATTTTCAGGGATGCAAAAGCTCAAAAATTTACTTCTTACAATCTCTATCTCAGGAGGCTTCCAGGGGATATGTCCTACAGAAAATGTGGGTGTAAAGAAAGAAAGAAGAAAACATGAGGTTCAAGACAGTGAAGGCTGAACCTAAAATGACAGCTCTACAGCAGGGCAACTAACTCAGATTAGAAAAGCTTTAGGAGAGGTACCTTGAAGAATTTGAAATTGAGAGGACATCTAGTGTGTTGCAATGTAAGGAGAGGAAATTCACACAACTGGAGCTTGGGTTGAATTAGTAATAAATACAAAGAAAATAAGCAAATGAAAAAGCAATACAATCTTTAGGAAAACAAGGGGAGGAAAGAGAAAAGTAATCATATACTACAAGGCTCAACTGTGAATACTATTTATATAGTCATGATAATATAAACATAAAATATTCAGTTAATTAACAATACAATATGAATAATTATATTAGGAAATTGGGCCGAATACAACGTTGCATACACGTATCGGGGGCAGAGCATGTGGTAAAACACAACCAAATCTTTACATTCTATAGTAAGAAGTGAACAGATAATTCTTAAAGCTAAAAAAATTAAGATACAGCAAATAAAAGCAGGTTATTTGGAGATATGGAGTTAAATGCCAAAAAATTAGCTAAAAACGTTGAAAGTGGCATCTCTAGGGTGAGGATAGATAGGGTGAGGGGCTGCTACTTATTAATTAGATACTCTTTAAATTTTGGGCATATAAAACTTTGATAAAGACAAAAACTAAATTCAAAAAAGAAATAGAAAACACAGGTTATGAAATCAGAAGGCATGAGTTCGAGTTCTGGCTCTTACCACTTACCACTGATGCTATCTTGAGCAACTGTCCACATAATGCTGTTAGGCCATAAATAGGTTAAAAAACAAAACAAAAACTTGGTAAATTAGAAAATTATGGCCGGGTGTGGTGGCTCACGCCTGTAATCCCAGCACTTTGGGAGGCCGAGGCGGGTGGATCACCTGAGGTTGGGAGTTTGAGACCAGCCTGACCAACATGGAGACACCCCGTCTCTACTAAGAATACAAAATTAGCCGGGCATGGTGGCACATGCCTGTAATCCCAGCTACTTGGGAGGCTGAGGCAAGAGAATCACTTGAACTCAGGAGGCAGAGGTTGCAGTGAGCCAAGATCGTGCCATTGCACTCCTTCCTGTGCAACAAGAGTGAAACAGGCCGGGCGTGGTGGCTCATGCCTGTAATCCCAGCATTTTGGGAGGCTGAGGCTGGTGGATCATGAGACCAGCCTGGCCAAGACGGTGACACCCCGTCTCTACTAAAAAATACAAAAAATTAGCTGGGTGCGGTGGCAGGCACCTGTAATCCCAGCTAGTTGGTAGGCTAAGGCAGGAGACTCGCTTGAACTTGGAGGGCAGAGGTTGCAGTGAGCCAAGATTGCGCCACTGCACTCCAGCCTGGGCAACAGAGTGAGACTCTGTCTCAAAAGAAAAAAAAAAATTGAGTATGTGGGAATTTCAAGTCATTTTATTCTTATTTTTTAAATTTTTTATTATTTTTTATTTTCTTTTTCTTTTCTTTTTTTTTGAGAAGTTTTGTTCTTGTTGCCCAGGCTGGAGTGCAGTGGTGATCCCAGCTCACTACAACCTCTGCCTCCCAGGTTCAAGCGATTCTCCTGCTTCAGCCTCCTGAATAGCTGGGATTACAGGCACCCACCTCCACGCCCAGCTAATTTTTGAATTTTTAGTAGAGACAGGGTTTCACCAAGTTGGCCAGACTGGTCTTGAACTCCTGACCTCAGGCGATCCACCCGCCTCAGCCTCCCAAAGTGCTGGGATTACAGGCGTGAGCCACCGTGCCCGGCCCACTTTAAGTTTTTTTTTTTAATGGGGTGGGATTTGGAAGACTGAGAGGAGAAAATAGTTAACACAGAAGCCCAAACAGGTTTTTTTTTTTTGGTAGTACAGCTTCAAGAGAAATAAAGAAAGCTGTAGCAAAAGAAATACTGTACTGGCTCAGAACTGCCTGCCAACATCTGTTAGTGCAGAGGGAGCTAAGCTGATCAAGAGGTGACAGCCAAGTAAGAGTTTTCACTCATGGTTCTGAAGTACATTAACATGTACTGATTCCAGTCTGGGCCAAGGCTATATAACTCTGAGAAGTGAGGAGTTTGGGAAATACTACAGTGAATTGGATTGGTTAAATAAAGTAGTTTCCTAGAACATTTTCTTTTCTTTTTTTTGAGACGGAGTCTCGCTCTGTCGCCCAGGCTGGAATGCAGTGGCGCGATCTCGGCTCACTGCAAGCTCCGCCCCCCAGGTTCACACCATTCTCCTGCCTCAGCCTCGCGTGTAGCTGGGACCACAGGCGCCTGCCACCACGCCCGGCTAATATTTTTTTTTTTTTTTTTTTTTTTTGTATTTTTAGTAGAGACGGGGTTTCACCGTGTTAGCCAGGGTGGTCTCAATCTCCTGACCTCGTGATCCACCCGTCTCAGCCTCCCAAAGTGCTGGGATTATAGGAGTGAGCCACCGCACCCGGCCCCTAGAACATTTTCTATTTCAAGTATTCCAAGAGATACAGTGGGACTATAGAGACAATAGTCAATAATTTGTGTCATTAAATCATAATAGTATTAAACAATTACATAGAGGAATGTACAGGGAAAAAAGCCCCCTAACAAACATATTATCTGCAATAAAGCAATATAAATATATTATCTTCTCACTGAAATTGAGAAAAGGAAAGTTAAGTTTCTAACAAGGAATGGAAAACAAATTATTTTTACATATTATTGCAACTTTAAGACATACATGTATATATGGTATCACTGAAATTCTCTTCATATGTGTTGCCTTTACTGTTTGATGTTTGTGAATGTAAACAATTACAGATGTGAGGCTTTTATAAATTCTTTTTTGGTTTTTTGGAGACGGGAGTCTTGCTCTGTTGCTCAGGGTGGAGTGCAGTGGCGCAATCTCAGCTCACAGAAACCTCTGCCTCCCGGGTTCAAGTAATTCTCCTGCCTCAGCCTCCCGAGTAGCTGAGACTATAGGCATGCGCCACCATGCCCAGCTAATTTTTTTGTATTTTTTGTAGAGATAGGGTTTCACCATGTTGATCAGACTGGTCTCGAACTACTGACCTCAAATGATCCTCCTGCCTTGGCCTCCCAAACTGCTGGGATTACAGGCGTGAGCCAGTGCGCCCAGCCTGTAAATTCTTTTAAAAACACAATAGCTAATCTAATTTTCCCCATCAGGTTCCAAGTTTCTTAAAATGCCCTATGATTGGGGAGAGTACAATGAACACTTGTTTGTGTCTCCTTGAGGGGTGGGATATTGTGGCATTTTGGGCTTTTTTTTCCATTTCTATAGCCTTGGTGCCTAGTTCAAGAGTTGGCATAACACATACCCAGTAACTGTGGTAGGCTGATCTCTTCACCCTTTCACTCAGGAAGTAGTATCAAGCAATGGTGAAACAGTGGCTGAATAATAATGGTATCTACTGCTAAAAAAAAAGGAAATGAGGTTTCTCAGAGTTTAGAACCCCAGTTCCCAGCACGGCCTTAGCTGGGTTTCTGGGTCTTGCTTACACTTCTAACTTGTCCATTTTTTTCCTGAGAAAAAAAATTTTTTTTCCCAAAAGTTGGTACCTTCTAGAAAATGCTAGAAACACAGGGCTGTTTGAATCACTAGAAAAGTTACATGTGGGCCAGGCGCGGTGGTTCACGGCTGTAATCCTAGCACTTTGGGAGGCTGAGGCGGGTGGATCACTTGAGGTCAGGAGTTCAAAACCAGCCTGGCCAACATAGTGAAACCCTGTCTCTACTAAAAATACAAAAAAAAAAAAAAAAAAAAATTAGCTGGGCATGGTGGTGGACGCGTATAATCCCACCTACTCGGGAGGCTGAGGCAGGAGAATTGTTTGAACCCGGGAGGTGGAGGTTGCAGTGAGCCAAGATCCCGCCATTGCACTCCAGCCTGGGCAACAGAGCAAGACTCTGTCTCAAAAAAAAAGTTACATGTGAGCCTTCCAAAGAGGCTTGTCTAGACATTTGCCACTATGAGTTTCCCTTCAAACTTACAAGCTATTATGGTAAAAATGCAAACAAAAACACTCTGATATTCTGTGGCTTTTAAAGCACTGCCATTTTACATGAAATAAATATGTGATATAAAATGTTTACAAAGTTATTAAATGAGATTTGTTAAGTTTCAGTACCAAATTACAATAGCAATTACAAATTATTAAGCATCTACTATCTTTCAGGTAATGAATGGGCCACATGCCTTATAACCATGATACTTAATTCTCACAAAAATCCTGAAAGGATTCAGGCTCACTTTACAACAGAAGAAAATGAAATTCATGAAGATCAAAGTAATTTGCCCAAAATCCCACAGCTTTTGAGTACTGAAACCCAGTCTGAACTCTAGACCTTGTGCTCTTAACAATCATGGTACAGTGCTAGGTATTTATTTAAAAATCTTGAAACCATTTCTAAACACAAAATTAATAGACAATGTAGTTAGTCTGCTAGATCCATATTGCTAAAAGCATTACAAGCTCACACACTCTTATAATATCTACTCATGAATTCAACTACAGCTCAGATTAACATCTTTAGGATTTTAAACTGCTAGTGCTCAGGTCTACCTTCACTTACCTGGGTGGCGGGGGGGGGCAAGAAGAGCTGCCTTTATAAGCAGGCCATTCAATAATATTTATTGATTGCTCACCATGGGCCATAACTGGGCCAGGTGCTGGGAATAAAATAAACAAAAGAGATATGATCCCTTCCCTTATGGAGCTTATAGTCCAGTAGGGGAAAGAGTAAATAAGAGAGCAAGCTGCTATATGTAGGCCAACAAAAGGATATAATTTATATTAAAAGGTCAGGAAAGGTCTTTCTCAGAAAATAACTTGAAGGCTAAGCTGGATTTGGAATATATGTGTTGGGAGGAGAAAGGGGCTAGAGAGCATTTCAGGCAAGGAAGCTGTGTAAAGACCTGTAGCAGGAATGAAATACTCTAAAAAGTCTAAACATGAATTTGATCCTGCCCTCTTTAGTATTTACATCTCCTATAAATCTTCTGAGACGAAAGTGGCAAGGGGAAGAAAGGTGGCTCCAGAAACATCTAGACATTAGTCATTCTCCTATAAGTCAGTAAGAACACCATTTGAGGAAATTGGGTAGAAGATCTAGACTATTAAACCGTATCTGGGAATCAGTGGACTGCAGGCTGTTCTGGCACACAACAGCAGCCAAGAGGCATGCCAAATACATAATCTGAAAAACTTAGGATCCTTTAAAAAATGCTTGTGATGGAAATGCATAGCATGCTATGGGAGGAATTTAAAACTCAGTTATTTAGGTGAATCTTAGCCTTCAAATGTAACAAAATATAGGTATTGAGGAGTTTAAAATTTCATGTTAAGAATGAAAATTTGAGCCAGAAGTGATGGCTGGTACCTGTAATATCAGCTACTTGGCAGGCTGAGGTGGGAGGACTGCTTGAGGTCAAGAGTTTGAGACCAGCCTGGGCAACATAATGAGACCTAATTTCTCTCTCTCTCTCTTTTTTTTTTTTTTTTGTTTGTTTTTTTGTTTGTTTGTGACAGAGTGAGGCTCTGGAGTGCAGTGGCATGATCATGGCTCACTGTAGCCTCGACATCCCAGGCTCTAGTGATCCTCCCACCTCAGCCTCCCAGGTAGCTGGGACTACAGGCTCACATGCCACCATGTCCAGCTAATTTTTAAAACATTGTTTGTTGAGATGGGGTTTCACCATGTTACCCAGGCTGGTCTCAAACTCCTGGGCTCAAGCCATCTGTCTGCCTCAGCTTCCCAAAGTGCTAGGATTATAGTCCTGAGCCATGGTGCCCCCTGTCTCTTTAAAGAAAGAAAGAAAGAGGCCAAGTGTGGTGACTCATGCCTGTAATCCCAGTACTTTGGGAGGCTGAGGCAGGGAGATCACTTTTGAGCTCAGGAGTTTGAGGCCAGCCTGGACATTGTGAAACACCGTCCCTACAAAAAATACAAAAAGTTAGCCAGGCATGGTGGCGCGTGCCTATAGTCCCAGCTACTCGGGAGGCTGAGGTGGGAGGATTGCTTGAGCCCGGGAAGCGGAGGTTGCAGCGAGCCAAGATTGAGCCACTGCACTCCAGCCTTAGCAACAGGGTAAGACCTTTCTCAAAAAAAAAAAAAAAAAAAAAAAAAAAAAAAAAAAAAAAAAAAAAAGAAGAAGAAAAAGAAAAAAAGAAAGAAAAGGAAAGAAAAATCTTCTTAAAACATTAATCTAATCTAATTATGACATTACCTTGTTTACTTCAACAACTCCCCCACTGTTTTGGGCAAGAATTCAAACTCTTTCGTCTGATATCTGGCTCTTCTTTAGTCCTATCTGCTTCTCTGCCTCCTATACTCGGACTCCAGCTATAGAAAGTTACCAATGTACATCACACTTTTTCAAAGAGGATAAAGGATCCAGCTTAAAGGAACTTTCACTGGTCAAACTGACAATTTAAGCATGAAAACATTTTTAAATGAATGGTAGGTAGCTAATAGTTACAGTTAATTTAAAATATAATTACATTGTAAATATAGTTAACAATAGAGTATTGTACATTTCAAAATTGCTAAGAGGATAAATTTCAAATGTTCTCACCATGAAAAATGTTATTTGAAGGATGGATATGTTAACTTGTTTGATTTAATTATTCCACATTGTATACATAAATTATAACATTGCTTTGTATCCCATAAATTTATACAATTATAAATTGTTAATTTACAATAAAAGAAAGGGAACTGTGAAAATCTGTGCATTTATAATGATACTTAAGAGATAAAAGCTATATATAAAGTGTATTAAAAAGTTCTATCGGCCGGGCGCGGTGGCTCACGCCTGTAATCCCAGCACTTTGGGAGGCCGAGACGGGCGGATCATGAGGTCAGGAAATCGAGACCATCCTGGCTAACCCGGTGAAACCCCATCTCTACTAAAAAATACAAAAAACTAGCCAGGCGAGGTGGTAGGCGCCTGTAATCCCAGTTACTCGGGAGGCTGAGGCAGGAGAATGGCCTAAACCCGGGAGGCGGAGCTTGCAGTGAGCTGAGATCCGGCCACTGCACTCCAGCCTGGGTGACAGAGCGAGACTGTCTCAAAAAAAAAAAAAAAAAAAAAAGTTCTATCAATGCCTATGAAAAGGGAGAAAATTTAAAGAAAAGTTCTAATGACAAGAATAAGGATAAGTTTATTTTTTAATTGATTTTTATAAATAAGAGTACAGACAAAGGAAACAAAAAAAATTCATTATAAAACATTTATCTGTTTATAAAATCTGGTTATATATTTATTTCTATCTGTGTAGGCAGAAAAGAATGAATACAGGGAATTGTACGTAAACCAGACCTTGCAAAAGCAGAAACCATATGAAGAACAAAAAGACTGATCAGCATGAGTACCATTACATAACAATAATGTAGAAAAAGTATCCAACAACTAATCTGCACCAGTGATCATCTGAACACAAAAAGCAACTAGAAACAAGTTTCAACGTTATACTGGAAAATTATAATTTAACCAAACGTCCTAAAAAGGAGAGCTAAAAATATTAACTAGAGTATTCAAATCCTAAGTATGAAGGTTCTAAGTGGCTCTATTTATTAATAATAGTAAGAAGTTAATAAGCTATACATAGTCTAATAATTGTAACAAAATATGCCAATATATAATAAAGACAAAATAGTGGGTTACATAATGCTGGCAAAGCAAAACCTAATTCCAGAGGAAAACTTCAAGGAAAAAAACACATCATTCAGGAAAAATTCAAACTCATAAAAGGACTACTAGAATCCTCGGAAAATAAATATCAAAATAAGTATGTTATAAGTAAAATAAGTATGTTATAATCCTAGGAAGATAAGCATGATCAACAACTATTGGCCGGGCACGGTGGTTCATGCCTGTAATCCTAGCACTTTGGGAGGCAGAGGCGGGTGGATCATGAGGTCAAGAGATAAGAGACCATCCTGGCCAACATGGTGAAACCCCATCTCTACTAAAAATACAAAAATTAGCTGGGTGTGGTGGCGTGTGCCTGTAGTCCCAGCTACTCGAGAGGCTGAGGCAGGAGAATCACTTGAACCCGGGAGGTGGAGACTGGACTGAGCTGAGATCTTGCCACTGCACTCCAGCCTGGCAACAGAGTGAGACTCCATCTCAAAACAAAAACAAAAACAAAAACAAAAAAACAAAAAGAAAAAGAAAGAACTATCACATTTATTAGTCATTCAGGGTGACTGAAGCGGTGAAAAGAACCAGCCATACTAAATTTGTGATAGTAACTTTAATTCCTTTCCCCCCCCACCCCCGAGACAGAGTCTTGCTCTGCTGCCTAGGCTGGAGTGCAGTGGCATGATCTTGGCTTACTGCAACCTCCCCATCCTGGGTTCAAGTGATTCTCCTGCCTCAGCCTCCTGAGTAACTGGGATTACAGGCACATGCCACCATGCCCGGCTAATTTTTGTATTTTTAGTAGAGACGGGGTTTCACCATGCTGGCCAGGCTGGTCTCAAACTCTTGACCTTGTGATCCACCCGCCTCGGCCTCCCAAAGTGCTGGGATCACAGGTGTGAGCCACTGCACCTGGCCTATTTTTAAAAGTTAATTTTAAATTAGATTTGTCTTTGTTTGTTTCTTAGATATATGCATTCAATTATTTGAGTCTTAAATACAATGCAAATAGTTCTGAATGCTCCCCTCTGCATACGAAAGGACATTAAAGAATCTAAGCAATAGTTATAAGCATTTTCCATTCAGGGACTGTGTCTTATTTGACTTTATGTCATCAACTCCTAGCACAGCATCTGTGGTGCAGAGTAGATTCTTAATAAATGTTTTTTCAGGGAAAGCATGAATGACAATAATAATTATGAAAACCCAACAAACAAAACAAACCCCAATCTTCCTTACCTGCTTTTTTTTTCCCCTTTTGACCAGGAACAGGTTCTAAGCTATCTTGGCCTTTTCTCATCAACATAGCAAGTGATGCATCATAAGCTCTAAACAGGTCCACAACCTCATGTAAAGCAACATCTGTTATCAGATCACAGCTCAGGACCAGCACATCTGTCTGTTAAATGGAGATGGGAAAAGTCAATATCATAAACGACGATGGATTACACAAATCACCACAAAACAAAATTATGATGGCTTAAAAACACACAAATCAGACAATACTCTTCAAACATTTTTCATAGCCAAACAAGTAAAATAAATGGGGTTGTTCTCATTGAATTGTGCTGGTATAGGGTCTGGAATCTCTACCTCTCCCTTGTGTACCTCAGGAACTGTGTGGGCAGTCCCTGAGACACCTCTGGAACCCTAGGTTCTAAGAAACAGTCTGAAAACCACCACATTGTCTATTTCTATGACTATGGAATATATGATCTTATATTTATACATCTCTTTATAGTTTAAAAAAGCATTTTCGCATAGTTTGATGATTTAGTATGGCAAAGAACAATCACTTTACTACAGTACTAGGAAATAACAGAATGAACACAATACAATGCCTCATTCTCAGGAACTTAATATTCTATAGTAAATAATTACAATATAACCTCAGGTATGTATAAGGCATCCATTCAATCTTATAATAGGGTAAGAATGACAGAAAGGCACTTTTATTATTAACATTACTGGCCTCTATTTTTATAGATGAGAAAAATAAGGCCTATTACCAGTGTCTGACACACAGTAGGCATTTAATAAGTGTTTAACAAATGAATGAAAAAAATCAATGAAGAAAAGGTTTTCTCATAGTGGTGGGCTTTCTGAATATATATATATATATATATATATATATATATTTTTTTTTTTTTTTTTTCCAGACAGGGTCTTACTCTGTCACCTAGGCTGGAATGCAGTGGTGCAGTCACAGCTCACTGCAGCCTTGACCTTCCAGGCTCAAGTGATCCTCCTGCCTCAGCCTCCCAATTAGCTGGAACTACAGGTGTGTGCCACTACTCTTGGCTAATTTTTACATTTTTTGTAGAGATGGTGTCTCCCTATGTTGCCTAGGCTAGTGACAAACTCCTGGGCTCAAGGGATCCACTCACCTCGGCCTCCCAAAGTGCTGGGATTACAGGCATGAGCTACCATGCCTGATTATAATTCTAATAACTAAGATTAATCATAATAAAAACTAATAATGATAACTAATATTTACTGAATGCTTACTATTGGCCAGGAATTGTGATAACACTTTGCAAACATTATTTCTTTTATTATTTTTTATTTTAATTTTATTTTTAAATTAAAAAAATAGAGATAGGGTCTCACTGTTTCTCACTATGTTGCCCAGGTTGGTCTTGAACTGGTGGGCTCAAACAATCCTACAATCCTTCTGTCTCAGCCTCCCAAAGTGCTGAGATTACAGGCGTGAGCCACCGTGCCTGGCGGAAAACATTTCAATCTTCACAACAACCATATGCAGTAAGAACTATATATACACACATACACACATACATATACATATATACACATACATATATATGTGTGTATACGTATATGCACATATATATATATATTATTATTTATTTTTTTTCCTGAGACAGGGTCTTGCTCTGTCACCCAGGCTGGAGTACAGTGGCATGATCATGGCTTATAGGAGCCTCAACTTCCTGGGCTCAAGTGATCCTCCCACCTCAGCCTCCCTAGTAGCTGGGACTACAGGCATGCACTACCACACCTGGCTAATTTTTATTTTTATTTTTAGTAGAGACAGGGTCTTCCTGTGTTTCCCAGGCTGGACTCGAACTCCTGGGCTCAAGCAATCTGCCCGCTTTGGCCTCCCAAAGTGCTAGGATTACAGGCATGAGCCACCGTGCCTAGCCCAGAGCTGTTATTATTAGTACTTTACCAACAAAGAAACAGATTTATAGTAGTTATGTAACTAAGATTTAGTTACATAAATTAGTAACAATTAGTAATGGTTATTTGTATAACTGAAGAATCTGTATTACTGAATAGTATTAAAGAAATATAGTTTAGGCTGGGCACAGTGGCTCACGCCTGTATCCTAGCACTTTGGGATGCCAAGGTAGGCGGAGTACCTGAGTTCACGAGTTTGAGACCAGTCCGAGCAATATAGTGAAACCCCATCTCTACTAAAATACAAAAATTAGCCAGGCATGGTGGCACATGCCTATAGTCCCAGCTACTCGGGAGGCTGAGGCAGGAGAATTGCCTGAACCCAGGAGGCGGAAACTGCAGTGGGCCAAGATAGCACCACTGCACTCCAGCCTGGGTGACAGAGCAAGACTCCATCTCCAAAGAAAGAAAAAAAGAAATATAGTTTAGGGCCAGGCACAGTAGCACATGCCTGTAATCCCAGAGGTGCCTCAGGCAAAGGCAGGTTCTGATTTGCCCTTCGTGAATCAACCAGGGCAGCTCCTCTTTTATTAATTTTATTTTCTAGGCTTCTGGATAAGCTTTGTCTTGGAAAACCAATTCTGCTACTTTAAAAAAGTCTAGGCTAGACAGAGTGGCTTACACCTGTAATCCCAGTGTTTTGGGAAGCCAAGGCAGGAGGACTGCATGAGCCCAGGAGTTCAAGGTTAGAGTGAGCTAAGATCACATCACTGCACTTCTGCCTGGGTGACAGTGCAAGATGCTATCTCAAAAAAAAAAAAAAAAGGCCTGGCACAGTGTCTTGCACCTGTGAGCCAAGCTACTCTGGAGGCTGAGGCAGGAGCATCACTTAAGGCCAGGAGTTTGAGGCCAGCCTGAACAACATAGTAAGACTCCATCTCTAAAAATATATCAAACATTTTTTAAATTAGCAAATAAAATTTTTTAAAAGTTAGCCAGGTGTGGTGGCACGCACTTATAGTACCAGCTACTTGGGAGGCTGAGGCGGGTGGATCATGAGGTCAGGAGATCGAGACCATCCTGGCTACCACAGTGAAACCTTGTCTCTACTAAAAATACAAAAAATTAGCTGGACATGGTGGCGGGCGCCTGTAGTACCAGCTACTCGGGAGGCTGAGGCAGGAGAATGGCACTAACCCGGGGGTGGAGCTTGCAGTGAGCCAAGATCACGCCACTGCACTCCAGCCTGGGCAACAGTGCAAGACTCCGTCTCAAAAAGAAAAAAAGAAGTTCCCATAAACATCTCTTTAGAAAAAAAAAAAAAAAAAACCCTACACCTGCAACTCCCCATGCTAGCAGCAAACATGAACAAATCAGACCACATACATAAAACTAAAGAAGACACAGCCTGAAGAATCCTACTTAGAACAATGCTTAGAAAGGCAAGGAGACAAATCATTACTAAAGACATCCACAGAGTTGTCATTACCACAATACAGAAGTTGCCCCATTTCATCAGAATGAAAATGACAATTTGCTGAGGGAAAAAAATCTCCTTTCTATTTTTCTAAGTTTCTCTAAAAAGATGGCTGTTTTTTTGCAAGTTGACTGATCTACAATAAATTGAACTATTAAGTGTACTCCAAAATCAAGAAAATGACTCTAATGCAGATGCCTCAGAAGTGGTAACAATGTTGTCTTGGCAAATAAATGCTGTTATCATTCAATAGCTGTAAAACTGTTTAAATCTGTCAGTACAATGAATGCCAAACAAGTCCTGCATAATTGTGAACAGGCTGTAGGCTCATTTCTCTCTTTGCGTTTTGATGACTTTTTGCTAAACTGAATGCGAAATCCCCAAGGATCGCAAGGAACAGACCCCTCCACTAAATGTCTGGTTGCCATCTGTTCTTAGTGTGAAAAGAAAGGCGTGGGTCTGAAAGAACAGGGCCTAGCATACAGATGGAGGTGCTGTTCCATCAGTCCCTCTCCTGCCTCTGTTCCCAGAGAATGCACCAAGTGAGAGTCACTTGAGACCAAACACATCTCATCCTCTTTGCAACTCCACCACTTCCAAAGGAAAGTGTTTGTTGTCTGATAAATTTCCAAAGCTGGAAATCTCAGAAGAAGAAAGAAAGGAAAGCTAAATCATACTTATACCTTCATAATACCATTTTTTTTTTGAGACTGGGTCTCAGTCTGTTGCCCAGGCTGGAGTGCAGAGGTATGATCATAGCTCACTGTAACCTCAAATTCTTGGACTCAAGCATCCTACCACCTCAGCTTCCTAAGTAGCTGGGACTACAAGCATCACATGCCACTATGCCTGCTAATTTTATTTTATTTTATTTTATTTTTTAAAAAATTTTTGTAGAGACAGGGTCTCACTCTGTTGCCAGGGCTGGTCTCGAACCCTTAGGCTGAAGTGATCCTTCTGTCTCAGCCTCCCAAAGTGCTGGAATTACAGGCATAAGCCACTGCGCCTGGCCTATGATTTTATAAAAGCTGTAATAGAAAGAAATGATCATTGTTTTTATTTTTACTCTAAAATGTAAAGCCCATTCTAGGAATGCAAATGGACTTCTAGTAACTAGAGCCCAGAGAGAGAAAGTAGAAAAACTGATAAGACCCAGATAAGTATTTTTGATCATGTGTGACCACAAGCCATGAACAAACATGGACTGTTTGGGCTGTGAAGCAACTGTATGTCAGAAATGCAGTTACTCTGAAAGTTCCCTGAACATGTCAACACTCAGCTGCCTGCGTTTCATGGACCCACTTCTTTTCTAATGCCAACAGTATGCCTCTTCTGCAGAGACCAACTGGCCTCTCCAAAGACCTCCCTACCCACTATTCCAACAGTCCTTGGTATGCCTCATCCCAAGCCTGCTCCTCTAGAGAAGCCAGGGCAATGTCAAGGGCAGAAAGCACAACTCAGAAGGAAAGCAGATGTGTGCACTGTTGACAATATAGAAACACGCAAAGTTTCAAGGGAAGGCAGCAGTTTAGTGTTTAAAGTGTCCAAGACACCCAGGAATTCAAAATCCAAACTGCCGCCAGTTAGTCTTGACTAAAGTAAACAAATTAAGCTCAGAAAACCCAATTACCAAGCCATGGCAAAGCCCAGAAATCTCTCATTACAAGAACATTTTCAATCAAGTCAAAACCACTGAGTAAAATTAGCTGGGAAAAAAAAAAGTTAAATCAGAACACCGGATGTGTGTGTGTGTGGCTGTAGTGGTGGGGTGGGAGGTGAGGAGAGCTACTGGGAATAGCCTCTTTTCTTTTCCTGGCAGCTGTTCCATGACAGATTGTTATAAATAACACAATCTGGCAACTGATTTCTTATGACAAGGAGAAAGAAAAACACATTTACTCCCTTGGAAAAAAACTGTCAGGGCAAGGTAACTACCATACTTCTACTCACCCAGTGCTTCCACAAATAATGGCTATGATCCAAATCACCAGCCTGCATGCCACCCCTGCCCATATGGAACTCATGAATTCAGCTACTTGGTGTGACTACGAAGGTTACAATTTACATTTTCCTACGTGGTCCAATCCCAATCAAATCCCCAAGAGTAGTTTGTGTGTTTTTTCTTTTCTTTTCTTTTAGACAGGGGGTCTCCCTGTATTGCCCAGGCTGGTCTCAAACTCCTGGGCTCAAGGAATCCTCCTGCTTCAGCCTCCCAAAGTGCTGGGATTACATGCATGAGTCACTGCCCCGGCATAGTTTGTGTACTTTAATAAACACCAAAGGTTAACTGCAATGGGGACCCCAGTTTTGGTTTAAAATGCTTGGAAAAGATTCTAGTCTATAGTCCTCAAAGTGCAAGGCCAAGGGCCAACTGCCACATTGTTTTCACTGAAGTTGGGGTAGTAGGTCTAGGAAGGGAAACGACCAACTCAGTCAGTAAGAAAGAAATGTGATAATCCTTGGGCTCACAGCTAAATATTCTTACTATATTCCTTAGTTTAATCATGGTGTTGCTACCATCCAGAATTGATGCCAGAAATCCGCCCATAGTCCAGGACGGAAGTCCTCCCTCTCCTGCCTGTCCCCTACTCTTCCCCTATTGCACTGCCTTAGTTCAGCTCTCAAAATCTTTTTCCAGTCTCTTGGCTGGTGTCTCTCTTGCTCCAGTTTTCCTTATTCTAATCCATACTCTAATTTCTACTGCATATGTCATTTTCCTGCTTAAAGACACCCTAAAATGGTGTTTTCCAAACAATAAGTTGAACTTATTGACACTTACTTTAAAATTTTTTTTAAAATATACAGATCACTATACGATATGCTCTTTATATAATATATATGTAAAGATAGATATTTAAAAAGGAAGAAATAAAACATTTAAAAACTAGAAATTCTAATATTTTCCTCTAGTACTTAATTCTGTACACCACCTATTTTGGAGATTGCTGCTCAACAAGATTAAGTTGGAATTCCTTAGTATGACATTAAGGGTCTTCAAAATATGACTCCACCTACCTAATTCAGTCTTCTCTCACACAAGTCCCCTCCACAGAGCCAATGTTAACTTTTTTTTTTTTTTTTGAGACAGAGTCTCACTCTATTGCCCAGGTTGGAGTAAAATGGCACGATCATGGCTCACTGCAACCTCTGCCCCACAGGTTCAAGCAATTCTTGTGCCTCAGCCTCCTGAGTAGCTGGGATTACAGGTGCATGCCACCATGCCCAGCTAATTAGTACATACAGTATTTCGCCATGTTGGCCAGGCTGGTTCTCAGACTCCTGACCTCAAGTGATCCTCCTGCCTTGGCTTCCCCAGGTGCTGGGATTACAGGCATGAGCCAACGCACCTGGCCGCCAGTGTTACTTTGATAGAGTCGACTGCCAATAATGCATTTCCTAGTCTGTCTTCCTACTCTATTATATATTTATCCATCAAAATTCAGGTATTGTCACAGTTACTAGAAAGGGCAATTATCTTCCCTAGAGATGATGCATTTTCTGATCCATTACAGACCTTAAATCACGAATTGGATTACATATATATTTTTTTCCATCTAGACTTTGCCCTCCATAAGGAGCCCCTTTATCTTTGTATACCCAGAGTTCAACCCAGTGCCGGCAAACACGCATGAGTAAATGTCAGTAATTTTCCTGTTATCTCCTTCTCTTTAATTTGACTCAAATATTAAAACATCTGATTTTAAATGTTTAGAAACAGTATACATTCTGACAGAGGTGAGTGCTCCCTTTGTAGAGACTGACTATTCAGAGTTAGGACAGGGGCCACAGAGACAACTTGCAGTTCCCCAATGCAAGAAGGTAGGAAATGAACCTGCTGCTTCCCAAGAAGCAAAAGGCAGAGATATCTAAGGAAAGAAATCAAAAGCAGCTGTCCTGGAGGGCACGGCTGAAGAATGACGATATGCTTGCTAGGATTTACAACTTAAAATGAAGGCTCAACATTTATGGTTCTAATATTCATAATTCATTCATATCCTCAAAGGAAATTTTCCTCTTCAGATTAAGAACAAATAGAGGAATTGTATTCTTCCTTCCTGTGTGAAGCTAGGAAAGAAGCACCTAAGAATATATTCATTTTTAATTCTGTTCAAATGAGTTCCCTATAAAAATGCCTGTCACTTCTCTTCCAGGATTTAGATTTATGCAATTTAATTTTCATCTCTAAATGCACTGACTTGGAATAGAAAAAAACAAGAGTTTTTTTTGTTCTCCCAAATGAAACTTTCACTCTAAAGGGAAGTTCATTAACAATGAGAAAAATACAACTAATACATCTTTTTAAAACTTAGGGTTGGCTGAGCATGGTGGCTCACGCCTGTAATCCCAGCATTTTGGGAGGCGAAGGTGGGAGAAGTGTTTGAGGCCAGGAGTTTGAAACCAGCCTGGGCAACATAGCGAGACCTTATCTCTACAAACAATTTTAAAAATTAGCCAGGCATGGTGGTGCAAGCCTGTAGTCCCAGCTATTTGAGAGGTTGAGGCAGGAGGATCATTTGAGCCCAGGTTTCAGACTGCAGTGAGCTATGACGGTGCCACTGCACTCCAGCACCCGTGACAGAGTGAGATCCTGTTTCTAAAAAATAAACAAACAAAAATTCAAGACATAACAATGTAAGCATGTTATTTAGCAACATACAGATAAAAAACAAAGTAGCTAAAAGAAGAGAACCTTTAGGGTTAGGGATATGGGGTGGGGGTGGTCAGGGGACTATATTTTTAGGAACAAAGCTTGAATTACTGAATTATTTAAATTATTAAATTATTAATTTATTAAATTATATTGAATTATTTAAGTGATATGTACATATAACTTCAATAAGTATAAGGTGTTTATTTATTTATTTATTTATTTTTGAGACAAGATCTTTGCTCTATTGCCCAGACTGGAGTGCAATGGTGCAATCTCAGCTCACTGCAACCTCCACTTCTGGGGTTCAAGAGATTCTCGTGCCTCAGCCTCCAGAGTAGCTAGGATTACATGCATGTGCCACCGTGCCTGGCTGATTTTTGTATTTTTAGTAGAGACAGGATTATGCCATGTTGGCCAGGCTGGTTTCGAACTCCTGGCCTCAAGTAATCCACCCACCTCGTGCTCCCAAAGTGTTGGGATTATAGGCATAAGCCACTGCACCTGGCCAGTATGAGTTTTTAAAAAAAGATATTAGGACTATTTTCTTATCTCTCTTTTTAAAAAAAATTACTTCAGTGACTTTAACATCCTTATGGCTGAAACTCCATGACTTCATCATTTTCAATTATTTTTTCTCCTTCTCACCTTAGTCACTCAACCACTTTGTTATACCCTACTCCTTGGCATTACCAATAACTGCACCAACTCCAAAATCTCACTTTAAAATATCCTATTAATTCATGTAACACACATATATTGAACCCCGAATATGGCCAGGCATTACAGAGATACAGCAATGAACAAACAAAAATCCCTGACCTCAAAGAGTTTATATCCTATTGTCTGATCACCACCTTCTTCTATTTTTCCAACTCACTGACTTTTTACTCTGGCTCCAGCAATTCTGATTCTAACAGGATCCTCAATCCATTTGTTACATTGATTTATCACACCCTAATTCCTTTGGTGGTCTCATTTATATAGCTTATGGTGGTCCATCACTATAAATACTCCTTCATACACATCACCATCGTCCTTACTACTCTCATCCCTTGTACTCACCAGGTAAAGATGCTAGTTAAATCCTAACTCTCTGCCTACTTTGCATATGAACCCAAGAAGCTAAACATGGATAGAAAAAACTCGTAACAGCACTGGCTAGTCTCCTTTTAAACTGATAACCCAAATCTCAAGGGGATCCTGCGCACTATCCAGCAATACATTTCCTAGCCCATTAACTTTTACATTCTCAGAGACAATTTCACATATTCTCATCCTTCCTTAAAACTTCAGCAGCTTCTCCCTTCCTCTTTTTTTTTTTTTTTTTTTGAGACGGGGTCACGCTCTGTCACCCAGGCTGGAGTGCAGTGGCTCAATCTCGGCTTACTGCAGCCTCAGCTTCACAGGTTCAAGCAATTCTCCCACCTCAGCCTCCCAAGTAGCTGGGATTACAGGGGAGCACCACCATGCCTGGCTAATTTTTGCATTTTTAATAGAGACCATGTTTAATTTCACCATGTTAGCCAGGCTGGTCTTGAACTCCTGACCTCAGGTGATCCACCTGCCTTGGCCTCCCAAAGTGCTGGGATTACAAGCATGAGCCACTGAGCCTGGCCCTACTGACTCTTAACTGGTGGCTTTACATCTTATTTCAATAAGAAAACATAAGCAATTAGAAGCAGCAAACATCTTTCTGACACAAAATTAATCTATATGCATTACATATTATACATTCTGCCTATACAATAAATTAAATGTCCTTTCTCCAATCTTTTTTTTTTTTTTTTGAGACGGAGTCTCGCTCTGTCCCCCAGGCTAGAGTGCAGTGGCACGATCTCGGCTCACTGCAAGCTCTGCCTCCTGGCTTCACGCCATTCTCCTGCCTCAGCCTCCTGAGTAGCTAGGACTACAGGCACCCGCCACCACACCCAGCTAATTTTTTGTATTTTTAGTAGAGATGGGTTTTCACCGTGTTAGCCAGGACGGTCTCGATTTCCTGACCTCGTGATCCGCCCGCCTCGGCTTCCCAAAGTGCTGGGAGTACAGGTGTGAGCCACAGCGCCTGGCCGTCCTTTCTCCAATTTAAGGGAAACCCATCCACTCGTGCACCAGATCACATTCCCTCTCATCTACTCAAAAAACTGCATAAGGGCAGGAACTTTGTTTTACGCTATGTTCATCCCAAGCATATATCATACAGTGATTAGTTCCTTGCAGGTAGCAAAAATATAGTTGTTGAATCGAATAATTGAATGCTTTCTTTTCTCTATCATCAATTTATTCCTCTCCTCTTGGAATCACTCCCATCAGTATAGAACATATACAAATCCTTAAAAAAACACAACTTGCCTCCATAAGTGTAAAAAAAAAAAAAAAAACACGCAAAACCCAGAAAACACACACTTTATTTTTATAAGCTGGGCAAGGAAGTACTTTTTTGTATCACACTCTTTTATAGGTATGAAATTTTTCATTGAAAAAAACGAACAAAAAAAGAACCAGCCTCACTCTGGTCCCATTTCTGCCCTGTTTTTCATCTTCCTTCATATCATAATTTCTCAAAAAAAGTTAGCTGTCTCACTGTCTTCATTTTCTCATTCCTCTCCCATTCTCTCTAATCAGGCTTTTGTCCCTACCACTCCAGCAAGGGTTTAAGTCATCACTGAACCTAACTTGCCAATTCTTATTATTAATATCAGTTGTTGCCAGGTGCAATGGCTCATGCCTGTAATCCCAGCACTTTGGGAAGCTAGTGTCGTATCACTTGAGCCCAGGAGTTCGAGACCAGCGTGGGCAACATGGCGAAAAAAACACAAAAATTTAGCCATCTCTACAAAAAATACAAAAATTTAGCCAGGTGTGGTGGTGTGTGCCTCTAGTCCCAGCTACCAGGGAGGCTGAGGTGGGAGGATTGCTTGAGCCCAGGAGGTCGAGGCTACAGTGAGCCATGATCACGTCACTGCACTCCAGCTTGGGCGTTGGAGTGATATTCTGTCTCAAAAATAAATTATTAAAATAACAGCATTTACAACAGGGATGTCAGTCATATCAATAAATGGAAATGAGCATAATTCACTCATTGAAAGTGAAAGATTTTCAACTGGCTTGAAAGTAAAATCTAACTCCATGCTGTATACAAGAGATAGACCTAAATCAGAGATTTAGAAAGGTTAAAAATTGTTTTAAAAGCAAACATATACCAGGCAAATGGAAACAATAAGAAAGTGATCCTGCTATCAAAGTAGAATTATGCCAAAATCATTAAATAAAACAAAAGATCTTTTATAACGCTAGAAGCCAAAATTAAAAGTGAAGATACAATAATTCTTCATATCTATGCAGCAAAAAAGACAAAACTACTCATATAAAGCAAAAACATCAGGAGATGAATTACGAAATCAATAGAATTGTCTGGCTATACAGGCTCTTTTTGGTTCCATATGAAATTTAAAGTAGTTTTTTCTAATTCTGTGAAGAAAGTCAATGGTAGCTTGATGGGGATAGCATTGAATCTATAAATTACTTTGGACAGTATGGCCATTTTCACGATATTGAGTCTTCCCATCCATGAGCATGGAATGTTTTTCCATTTGTTTGTGCCCTCTCTTATTTCCTTGAGCAGTGGTTTGTAGCGCTCCTTGAAGAGGTCCTTCACATCCCTTGTGAGTTGTATTCCCAGGTATTTTATTCTCTTTGTAGCAATTGTGAATGGGCGTTCACTCATGATTTGGCTCTCTGTTTATTACTGGTGTATAGGAATGCTTGTGATTTTTGCACATTGATTTTGTATCCTGAGACTTTGCTGAAGTTGCTTATCAGCTTAAGGAGATTTTGGGCTGAGAGGACGATGGGGTTATCTAAATATACACCCATGTCGTCCGCAAACAGAAACAATTTGACTTCCTCTCTTCCTATTTGAATACACTTTATTTCTTTCTCTTGCCTGATTGCCCTGGCCAGAACTTCCAATATTATGTTGAATAGGAGTGGTAAGAGAGGGCATCCTTGTCTTGTGTTGGTTTTCAAAGGGAATGCTTCCAGCTTCTGCCCATTCAGTATGATATTGGCTGTGGGTTTGTCATAAATAGCTCTTATTATTACGAGATACGTTCCATCAATACCTAGTTTATTGAGAGTTTTTTTAGCATGAAGGGGTGCTGAATTTTATTGAAGGCCTTTTCTGCATCTATTAAGATAGTCATGTGGTTTTTGTTACTGCTTCTGTTTATGTAAAGGATTACGTTTATTGATTTGCATATGTTGAACCAGCCTTGCATCCCAAGGATGAAGCTGATTTGATTGTGCTGGCTGGAGGCATCATGCTACCTGACTTCAAACTATACTACAAGGCTACAGTAACCAAAACAGTACGGTACTGGTACCAAAACAGATATATAGACCAGTGGAACAGAGGCCTCAGAAATAACACTACACATCTACAACCATCTGATCTTTAACAAACCTGACAAAAACAAGAAATGGGGAAAGGATTCCCTATTTAATAAATAGTGTTGGGAAAACTGGCTAGTCATATGCAGAAAACTGAAACCGGACCCCTTCCTTACACCTTATACAAAAATTAAATCAAGATGGATTAAAGACTTAAACATAAGTCCCAAAACCATAAAAACCCTAGAAGAAAACCTAGGCAATACCATTTAGGAGACAGGCATGGGCAAAGACTCCACGACTAAAACACCAAAAGCAATGGCAATAAAAGCCAAAATTGACAAATGGGATCTAATAAAAGAGCTTCTGCATAGCAAAAGAAACTATCATCAGAGTGAACAGGCAACCTACAGAATGGGAGAAAATTTTGCAATCTATCCATCTGACAAAGGACTAATATCCAGAATCTACAAGGAACTTAAACAAATTTATAAGAAAAAAACAACCCCATCAAAAAGTGGGCAAATGATATGAACAGACACCTCTCAAAAGACATTTATGTGACCAACAAACATATGAAAAAAAGGTCATCATCACTGGTCATTAGAAAAATCCAAATCAAAACCACAATGAGATGCCATCTCATGTCAGTTAGAATGGCGATCATTAAAAAGTCAGGAAACAACCAGATGCTGGAGAGGAGGTGGAGAAACAGGAACGCTTTTACGCTGTTGGTGGCAGTGTAAATCAGTTCAACTGTGGTGATTCCTCAAGGATCTAGAACCAGAAATATACCATTTGACCCAGCAATCCCATTATGGGGTATATACCCAAAGGATTATAAATCATTCTACTATAAAGACACATGCACATGTATGTTTATTGCAGCACTGTTCACAATAGCTAAGACTTGGAACCAACCCAAATGCCCATCGATGATAGATTAGATAAAGAAAATGTGGCACACATACACCATGAAATACTATGCAATCATAAAAAAAGGATGCATTCACGTCCTCTGCAGAGACATGGATGAAGATGGAAACCATCATTCTCAGCAAACTAACACAGGAGCAGAAAGCCAAACACTACATGTTCTCAGTCACCAGAGCCCGTCGGGGGTGGGGGGACTAGGAGAGGGATAGCATTACGAGAAATACCTAATGTAGATGTAGGTTGATGGGTGCAGCAAACCACCATGGCACATGTATTCCTATATAACCTGCAACTTAAAGTATAAAAAAAAAAATCAATAGAAAACACTAATAATAGGGAGCTTTAACACACTACTATTAGTAAAAGACAGATGAAGTGGATAAAAAATAAAAGTGGATATAGAAAATTTAACAATATGATCAATAAGATTTTATGGCTATATATATGTATATGTATATATGTGTGTATATAAATTGACTTGGGTTGGGAATTTAGTATATGATAATCATGAAACTTAAATAACAAGGGCAAAATGAATATTTTAATAAATGGTGATGGGAAACTGAATAAATATTTGGAAAAAGGATAAAATTAGATCCACTGTTCATACGGTACACAAGACAAACGTCAAATGGATCAGAGACCTAAATGTAAAAAAGTGAAACTATACAAGTACTAGAAGGAAACAAAAGTAGGTTTCTCTATGACCTAAATGTGGGAAGAAACTTTCTAACTATTATTCAAAATCCAGATGAATTGAAGATTATTAAATTTGACTACATAAATATAAAAACAAGGCTGGGAGTGGTGGCTCATGCCTGTAATCCTAGCACCTTGAGAGACCCAAGGTGTGAGGATTACTTGAGCTCATGAGTTTGAGACTAGCTAGTCTAGGCAACATCAAGACTCTGTCTCTACAAAAAAGAAAAAAAATTAGCCAGATGTGGTGACGTGTGCATGTAGTTCCAGCTACGTGGGAGGCTGAGGTAGGAAGATCACTTGAGCTCAGGGGATGGAGGCTGCAGTAAGGCGAGATCGTGCCATGGCACTCTAGCCTAGGCGACAAAGGCGACAGGGCAAGACCCTGTATCAAAACAAAACCAAAAAGTTTTCCATGCCCCCAAACACCACAAAGTCAAAAGACATCAAACTGCTACAGTTATAGAACTTCTCAAATTCAAGAGGGAAAACAACAAAAACTGAAGGTACTTTTAAAAATGAGAAAAAATAAAGTACATGAACAATTTACAAAGAAAGATCACAATGTGTTCAATTTTTAAATGGTCCTTAAACATATAAAAGGATATTTAACTTCACTCATAATAAGAAAAATGCAGCTCACACCTGTGATCCCAGTACTTTAGGAGGCAGAGGCAGGCAGATCACTTGAGCCCAGGAGTTCGAGACCAGCCTGGCCAACATGACAAAATCCGATCTCTACCAAAAATACAAATATCAGCGCATGGTGGCATGTGCTGTAATCCCAGCTACTTCGGAGGCTGAGGCAGGCGAAGTTTGCAGTGAGCTGAGATTGCGCCATTGCATTCCAGCCTGGGTGACAGAGTGAGATTCCAACTCCAAAAAAAAAAAAAAGAAAAGAAAAAGAAAAATGCAAATTAAAATTAAAATGACTCTGAGCTATCATTTCTCACCAATTAGACTGGTAAAATAAAGTAGGGCAACTCATTAGCTTGGTGAGTCCATGTGGAAATAAACACTCTCATATATTGTAGCTAGGAATGCTAACTAGTACAACACTTTTGGATGGAAATTTGGTAATTTTAAACAAAGCTACACGTGCAGTTTTATCCTTTGACCCAGTAATCCCACTTGTAAGAATTTATCATACAACAATATCAAACTACTAATTTCAAAGTTATTCATTGCAGCAAAATATTGGAAGCTACCTAAAAACCCAAACATAGGAGTTGGTTGAGTAAAATATGTACAATGACTTTTTTTCCCTCTCCATTTTGGTAGGCTGGGTGAAGATGAAATTCACTGAGGAGGGAAGGCCTGGGTCTGCAGCACCCCGTGTGCCAGTCCAGAACTGGCCTATCTACAGACCCCCTGAAAATCAAATGGGCTTGGATTTGGACATTCTCAATAAAAAGGGTTAAAGGCTGATGGGATCTAAAGCCTGGTACTTGAATTTTGAGCAAGATAAGCTGCCTTAAGTTCTCTTCATTACACAGACGATCCTAGGTAATTGATAGATCCTGTGGTTCAACTTGATTTCTAGATAGAAGCTGGATTCATGTGATGCCAGAGAAGTAAAATTCCAAGAGACCGAAACCAGAGCTGAGTCTCACTGTTCCAGTCTGGACCTCTTTGGTGCTGTAAATCCTGTATATACAGTAGATGATTATTGCATTTTTCTTTTATGGACTCTCTTCAGCTTCTGGAGTCCTCATTATCCTATTATGTCTTTGTGTGAAGACATGCTGCTTTGTAATTATCGAAAGTGTCGCATCAAACTCTGGCTATGCATGGGTCACTGCCTGCTCTCACGTCTTCTGTGATCAGCATGGCAGTGGTGAGTTAAGTTGCTCACCAGCTATCTGTGATGCCTGAAAAGTACCCTTTCTGGAAAGCTAGATATTGTCCACACAGAACTCAGTCCATCAGAGAAATATAAAGCTATGGTATTGGCAGGACTGCGACAAGAGATCGTGTAGGACATTAACTCCCGAGCAGTGGCCTTCAGGACATATCAGGTACATCAGGAACGTCTCTATCAAGAACACAATTTCATCAAGGCTGAGGGCCATCTGAAACAAATGGATAAGATATATACTCAGCAAATACAAAGCAAGGATGTAGAATTGATCTCTATGAAAGGGGAGGTCACCTCCATGAAGAAAGTGCTAGAAGAATACAAGAAAAAGTTCAGTGACATCTCTGAGAAACTTAAGGAACGCAATCTTCAGTATCAAAAGCTCCAAGGCCTCTATGATAGCCTTAGGCTATGTAACATCCCTATTGCTAACCATGAAGGCACCTTGAACCATCTGTGATTGCACAGTCTGGTGTTTTTGGCTTCCCATTAGGAATAACAACCCCAAGTTTCCTTTGGATAGTACACCTGTTTGAAATCGGGGCGATGGAGATTTTCAGTTCAGACCATTTTTTTGTAGGCTCTCCCATAGCACCTGAACCCAGCAACAGCTTATTTAGTTTTGCCTCTCCAAGTGGCGAATTAGAGCAGCAGCAAGTTTCTAGCAGGGCCTTCAAAGTAAAAAGAATTTGAGCCAGGAATGGTGTCACACACCTGTGATCCCAGCTACTTAGGAGGTTGAGGCTGGGAGGATCACTTGAGCCCAGGAGTCTAAGGCTGTAATGATCTAAGATCATGCCACTGCACTCCAGCCTGGGCAATAGAGTGAGACCCTGTTTCTAAAAAATGTAAAGATAATTTCCTTAACTTTACAGAATGTTTCTATGTTCACCTTCAGTAATTTCATTTAGCAAATC
The DNA here is from genome assembly GCF_037993035.2 of Macaca fascicularis. Classification (NCBI taxonomy): domain Eukaryota; kingdom Metazoa; phylum Chordata; class Mammalia; order Primates; family Cercopithecidae; genus Macaca; species Macaca fascicularis. The sequence continues at coordinate 189,779,553 of NC_088375.1, read as the reverse complement.
TTTTATCTAGATAGGACACCCCAGTCTCCCTGTACTTTTAAGTCTCTGAAGTTGTCTTCACATTATCAACATAACAAACTCATTGGCAATGGGGAATGGCTTAGAGTCTGGTTTCTCTATTATTTAAAGCATGAGCATTTTATTAATCTCAATTTCATTGTGAACTGCTGAATTTTCATCCCTAGTGAAAAGGTCACAATAGTATTTGTTTCAACTCTCGGCTGTTTCTGACTAAGCTATGTTGTTTATGCCTTAAGTACCTTTGTTATATGCCATGTCACTTTGAATTCTGGTATTTATGCATATCTGTATATGTAAGTATGTTAATTTACACTGATATTTTGCTGTATTTGCCACTATGTTTATGTGAAAAATGGAAAATGGTGGGTGATATGTGGCTTGTTATTTGGGTATGTGTATTTATTTGTATATATTTATGTATTTACCTTCATATTAACTTGTTTGGAGGTGTGTTTATGTCAGTGAATAAGAGTACAATTTGATGCATGTATGTTCAGTCCCTGTTTGTATTTAAAAATAACTCACATTGATCAAGTTATTTTTAAAAGTTGACTTTTCTGGCATTTACAGTTAGCCCTATGTATCCAAATGTGCTGCATCCGCAGATTCAGCCAACCATATATCAAAAATATTCTAGAAAAAAATGAAAATAATAATATAAAAATAAAAAATACAAATTAAAAACTAATACCGTTTAAAAACCAATACTGTACAACTACTATTTGGATAGCATTTACGCTGTAGGTATTATAAATAATTTAGAGGTGATTTAAAATATTTGGGAGAATTTGTAGGTTATATGCAAATACCATGCCATTTTAAAAAAGCGACATGAGCATCCAAGGATTTTGGTATCTGTGAGGGTTCCTGGAACCAATATCTCAAAGCTACCAAAGGACGACTGTATTTTAAAATAAAGCTACTTCTTTCTTTACCTTTTTGTCAACTGTTGCCTTTGGTTTACTTATTCAGGAATGTATTTCTGCAGAAAGTTTACCAATGTGTTACTGACCTCAAGAGACTGTTAAAATAATTTAAAAGATTTTTAAAAATATATGTACAATGAGGTACTATGTAGCTGTTAAAAAAAAATCTGGTCAAGCAGTCTCTTACACTTGTCATCCCAGCAGTCTGGTAGGCTGAAGCAGGAGGACTGCTTGAGGCCAGAAGTTCAAGAGCAGCCTAGACAACAAAGCAAGACCCCCTTTCTTTTTTTTTTTTTTTTTGAGACGGAGTCTCGCTCTGTAGCCCGGGCTGGAGTGCAGTGGCCGGATCTCAGCTCACTGCAAGCTCCGCCTCCCAGGTTTACGCCATTCTCCTGCCTCAGCCTCCCGAGTAGCTGGGACTACAGGCGCCCGCCACCTCGCCCGGCTAGTTTTTTGTATTTTTTAGTAGAGACGGGGGTTTCACGGTGTTCGCCAGGATGGTCTCGATCTCCTGACCTCGTGATCCGCCCGTCTCGGCCTCCCAAAGTGCTGGGATTACAGGCTTGAGCCACCGCGCCCGGCCACAAGACCCCCTTTCTACAAAAAATAAAAAAAGATCAGCTGGGAGTGGTGGTGAGTACCTCTAGTCCCAGCTACAGGCTTGAGCCCAGGAGGATGAGGCTGCAGTGAACCATGATCGTGCCACTGCACTCCAACCTGGGCAACAGAGTGAGACCCTGTCTCAAAAAAAAAAAAAAAAAAAAAAAAAAGGCTCCATTAACTGAAATGGAGTGATTTCCAGGATATACTGTCAAGTGAAAAACAGGGCTGGGTGCAGTGGCTCATCACACCTGTAAACCTAGCACTTTAGGAGGCGGAGACAGGAGGACTGCTTGAGCCCAGAAGTTTGAGACCAGCCTGGGTAACACAGTAAGACCTCATCTCTACAGAAAGAATTTTTTAAATTAGGCAGGTATGGTGGTGTGTGCCTGTATTCCCAGCTACTTGGGGCTGAAGTGGAAGGATCGCCTTGTTTATTTCTCTCTCCTTATAGAGTAGATCTAAGAGGACAAGTATCTTTTTTATCTGGATTACCACTATATTTATAGCATCTAGAATAGGATATATACTAAGTATTCAACACATATTTGTTGAACAAGCTAAAAATATTAATATTTTATAGATGAATCAAATGCAAGTTTGGAAGGGACTCATAACTTCCAAGGTCACACAGCTAGTGAAGACAGAACAAGTATTATCTATCCAGGTCTACCTGTCTTGTGAAAGCCTGTGTTCTTTTCACCACATCACCCTACCTTATCACAAAAAATAAAATAATCCTGCCAGGCACAGTGGCTCACGCCTGTAATCCCAGCACTTTGGGGTGGATCACCTGAGGTCAGGAGTTCGAGACCAGCGTGGGCAACATGGTGAAACATCGTCTCTACTAAAAATACAAAAATTAGCTGGGTGTAGTGGCATGCGCCCATAATCCCAGCTACTCAGGAGGCTGAGACAAGAGAATCACTTGAACCTGGGAGGCAGAGGTTGCAGTGAGCTGAGACTGCACCACTGCATTCCAGTGCACTCCAGCCTGGGTGACAAGAGCGAAACTCTGTCTCAATAATAATAATAATAATAATAATAACAACAACAACAACAAAACAACAACAACAACAACAATAATAATTGGCCGGGCACAGTGGCTCACGCCTGTAATCCCAGCACTTTGGGAGGCTGAGGCGGGCGGATCATGAGGTCAGGAGATCGAGACCATCCTGACTAACATGGTGAAACCCCGTCTCTACTAAAAAAATACAAAAAACTAGCCGGGCGAGGTGGCGGGTGCCTGTAGTCCCAGCTACTCGGGAGGCTGAGGCAGGAGAATGGCATGAACCCGGGAGGCGGAGCTTGCAGTGAGCTGAGATCCGGCCACTGCACTCCAGACTGGGCGACAGAGCGAGACTCCGTCTCAAAAAAAAAAAAAAAAAAAAGATTAGCCGGGCGTGGCAGTGGGCGCCTGTAGTCCCAGCTACTCGGGAGGCTGAGGCAGAAGAATGCAGCTACCCGGGAGGCGGAGCTTGCAGTGAGCAGAGACGGTGCCACTGCACTCCAGCCTGGGCGAAAGAGTGAGACTCCATCTCAAAAAAAAAAAAAATCATCATCATCATCATCCTTTCTCTGGGAGAACATTCTTGGGGTAGAGGACCAGCCAGATGCAAATAAAGTGAACACCAAGCAGTCAATGCTATAATCAATTCTTCTAACTACAATCACTGAAATTCATCCTTAGGCTCACATAAACATGCATCTATTTTTTAGAGATGAGTTTCTCATTTTATTGGCCAGGTTGGAGAGCAGTGCAGCAGTCACAGCTCACTGCTGCCTAAAATTCTTGGGCTCAGGGGATCCTCCCTCTTCGGTTTCCCAAGTAGCTGGGACTACTGGTGCACGCCACTGCGCCTGGCTAATCTAAAAAATATTTTGTAGTGATGAGGGAGTCTCACCATCTTGCCCAGGTTGGCCTCAAACTCCTGGGCTCAAGCGATCCTCCTGCCTTGGCCTCCCAAAGTGCTGGGATTACAGGTGTGAGCCACTGTACCTGACCTAAACATGCGCGTCTATATTAAGGGAGTAAGGAACTTGAGGAACTTATTTTAAATGTTTACAAAGAACTTGCTTCCAGCTGTCATTCAATCATTCATTCATTCATTCAGCAAATAATATTGGACAAACTCTTTGTGCCAGGCCCAGATACAGTTCTTGCCTCACAGTATAGCAACAATATGACAGATTTTTTTAATCCCTATGTAAGTACAGAAAAATGACACCGGATCCAATCTTAAAAAACCAGACAGCTGGGCACAGTGGCTCATGCCTGTAATCCCAACATTTTGGGAGGCCTAGGTGAGCAGGCTGCTTGAGCCCAGGAGTTTGAGCCTGGGCACCACAGCAAAACCCTGTCTCTTCAAAAAATTAGATAGGCATGGTGGTACACACTTGTAGCCCCAGCAACTGGGAAGGCTGAGGTGACAGGTTCACCTGATCCCAGCAAGCTGAGGTTGCAGTGGGTCGAGATTGTGCCACTGTACTCCAGCCTGGGCAAGAGTGAGATCCTGTCTCAAAAAACAAACAAACAAACAAAAAAACAGAAAACCAGGGAGGAAGTTTTTTTTTGTTTTTTTTTTTTTTTTGAGACAGAGTCTCGCTCTGTCTCCCAGGCTGGAGTACAGTGGCTGATCTCAGCTCACTGTAACCTCCATCTCTCAGGCTCAGGTGATCCTCCCACCTCAGACTCCTGAGTAGCTGGGACTACAGGCACATGCCATCACACCTGGCTAATTGTTACATTGTTTGTAGAGACAGGGTTTTGCCACGTTGTCCAGGCTAGTCTCAAACTCCTGGGCTCAACCAATTCACCCGCCTCAGCCTCCCAAAGTGCTGGGATTGCAGGCATGAGCCACTGTGCCTGGCCAACCAGGGAAGTCTTGTTGGTGCGGATGATGCCTAAGTTAAGAGCCTATGTAGCTACAGGCTACTTCAAATGAACTCCCTGGTCATGGTGACAGAATGCTTACTGACTTCCCATAAATTGTACTGCACCATTCCACTACTCGGGCTGTAGTGTTACTTTATGATTCAGAGTAGAATAAGTGGCCCTACTAAGAGCTTCCAAAAATCTAAGTCATGCGGGCTGCTTATTATCCAATGGTAGAGTAAGTTTGTGATGACAGTCTGTGTTATCACAATTGCTAGCTAGTACCTTTTCCCTCTACCCTGTAGCCCTTCATTACCTGACAGGGTCCTAAAGGAAGGAAAATGACTCAAAAGAATCAGGCTCAAACACAGGGCTTGTAAGTTTTTTGGCTGTCAAATTAAGTACAGGGCTACAGAAGTCCTATCCCACAGATCAGAGTTCCAACAAGTAACAGTCTGTGAGAAAGTAAGATGAAAACATTTCAGTGTTGTAGATACATATACTATAGGTTAGTAAAGTCAAAAGAAAAGCTCCACTGAGATTTCTTGGCCAAAAAAAAAAAAAAAAAGGCTCTAAAATTTCTACATCCAACTTGTTTCTGCCAGTAAGGCTGGGCTTTTCACTGTGCCACCAGTAAACTCAAGGAAGGCTTCATCAGGATTACACTGAGGTTGTCCTAAGCAACCACAGCCCACCAAAGCAGTCTTAAGGAATGTTGCCACTTAATAAAGTCTTTAAGCAAGTTGGGACCAAGTTCTTAGATCTTCCCTTGACCAACTGTATTTACTCTTTTCAAGCTGATAGAAATCTGACAAACAAAAATCCCTGGGAAAAATGAAAGATTCCAGGAAAGAATGACAGAGATTCGTAATTTGATAAAGACATCAAACACTCAACTGAAAATAACTTGCATTTAGCTTTTTGAACATCTAAAAATAGTACATATGCTCATTCTTTCTAATAAGCTGTCTCCAGCATGGGGATTTCATTGGCATAGTTTGTTCTTTGTTGTAACATGTTAGCTGTTTCTTAAGACATAACAATAGTCCTTTTTCTACATCAAAGGACTTAAGTAACTACACCTCTAACAACTAGTGTGTTGGTATCATTATCCCTACTTTCTTGGTTGTGAAACTGAGGCCCAGGGTAAATGAGGCTTGCTTGAGGCCAAAGATTCCTGTCTAGATTAAATAGAGAATTATCAACTCTGGAATTTCTAAATTAAAAGAAGCAATGAGACCAGCAATATAAAACAAATGTTTTAAACATAGGCTACAGAATTCTATTATAGATTTAGTCTGCTTGAAGCCTCTAAAATATACCTCACGAACTTGTTCTCGAAACACTGAGGAATAATCACAGTCTGTTTCTAAAGCACACAAAAACAGCACCAATGGCTGATTACCCCAGAGAGAGCAACAGCTCTAATATGGGTCAGGATCCATGTCCAAGGAGTCAGTCAGCTTTGTTTTATGTGCTGATCACAGACCGTACCTTTACTGAACAACACTTCTTGTTCACATGGCTCTAGACATAGGACAAAAATTTCTCCTATAAGACTGGAATTCCCTCCACTTAAGAGAAAGAGATCAACAAGCAATCGCTGCACACCCGCAAGACAAGGATACTACATGAGTCCTGTTAGGAGATTTGTTCATTTTTAAGTATGTTTTACACAAAAATAATTAAGAGTTTATACCTATTAAGAACCACCGAATTGTACACTTTAAAAGAGTTCTGTACATACATACAACTATGTAATCTACATATAAAATTCTACATAACTGAATGCCACAGAAAAGAACACTACTTAAAAAAAGAAATTTTGAAAATACCAGACCAAGTAAACCTGGTAGAATCTTTAGAACAGGTTTAGAGGCTGAGGTGGGAGGATCGCTTGAACCCAGGAGGCAGAGGTTAGAGTGCGCCGAGATGGTGCCACTGGACTCCAGCCTTGGTGACAGAGTGAGACTCTCTCAAAAAACAAAACAAAACAAAACAAAAAAAATGCTAGGTGCGGTAGCCTAGCCTGTAATCCCTGCACTTTGGGAGGCTGAGGTAGGCAGATCACTTGAGGCCAGGAGTTTGAGATCAGCCTGACTGACATGGCAAAACCCCATTGCTACTAAAAATACAAAAAAATTAGCCAGGCATGGTGGCACACCCCTGTAATCCCAGCTACTCGGACGGCTGCGGCAGGAGAATCACTTGAACCCAAGAGGTGGAGGTTGCAGTGAGCCGAGATTGCGCTACTGCACTCCAGCCTGAGTGACAGAGCAAGACTCTGTCTCAAAGAAACAAAAACAAAAACAAGCAAACAAAAAAACCCCACAGTTGTGTTCTAACTGTGGCTCAGCAATTAACCGGAGTGGGATTTGGGGCAGCTTAGTTAAATTTTCTGAGTATCAGGTTTGTCATTTGCAAAACAGAATAATACCATCTACCTTTCAATGTGGCTGTTAGATTAGAAATCCAGACACACATAATATGTATGAAAGATCTTCCTGGTGATCTTCAGAGCCAATGTTCCAGGCAACCCCGAGGAAAACAAAAATTACATCCCCATAATCATAATCAGTTAATAAGTTAACTCCCTACCTTCCAGTGGTCTCTGAGAAGAGAAACCAAGGTTCTAAAGTAACAAATGAATTTCTCAAATGTATTCATTATAAAGCTTTAGCAAATTTAATTATCATCAGAAATGCTCAGTAGGCTATAAACAGAGATCTTGTGTGAATAATCAGTTGTTACTATTACTGCAAAGCAGAGTTTCTGCTGCTTCTCAGTACCTTTCATTTTCCACCTCCCTTTCTGTGCTCCCTAAAGAGTTCAACTCAAAATCAAATTAAACCTTAAATGTATATAATTCCACCTGCCACCAGAAAGAAAATAAACAATCATCCCTCCTCAGCCTCCCAAGTAGCCAGGACTGTAGGCACACACCACCACACCTGGCTAATTTTTTTTTCCCCAGCTAATTTTTACAATTTTTTTTGTAGAGACAAGGTCTCACTATGTTACGCAGACTGGTCTCAAACTCCTGGGCTCAAGCAATCCTCTTGTCAAGGCCTCCCTAAGTGCTGGGATTACAAGCATGAGCCACCATGCCCAGGCCTGACCCACCATGCCCAGGCCTGACCCACGTAAAAGTTTTAGAGGTATATGCTTACTTACATTGAGTGAGGTCTTCATTTCACACAATTTGGAGCTAAAAACATACCTGCATATTTCAGCTTTGTAGTAATTCCTCAACTGTTAAAGTATAGGATTTTCATGCTTTCTCAGGAGTTATTCTATCCTAGTACTATTAGGAATGTCTATCCCTGCTCATGTCCCCATCATCACAAATTCTTATTCTTCCTACAAGACTCAATTTGAATGTCACATTCATGAGGTGTTCCTTTTTCTTCAACAAGCACATTCAAGCAGTGTTTCCTGATGTTCCTCTAGAGGACACAGAGTACTGTCCTAATTCCTCTTTGCTATGTCCGTGACCTACTCCACTACTGCATCTCAAATAAAAATTCAATTTTGAGACACGTGTCATCTGGCTGTACCTAGCAGAAATCATCCTCTTAATCCTCTGGTTACTCAATGCATTTACTGAGACTTTGGCACCTAATACATAATATTTCTTTCCGCTTGAACTTTAGGCAAGTCACTCAAGTTCCTCGAGACCTACTTTCCCCATTTTTTGAAAATTTATTTTTATTTTTATTTTTAGACAGAGTCTCCCTCTGTCGCCCAGACTGGAGTGCGGTGGCACAATTTCAGCTCACTGCAACCTTCGCCTCCCAGGTTCAAGCGATTCTCCTGCCTCAGTCTCCTGAGTAGCTGGGATTACAGGCGCCTGCCACCACGCCCGGCTAATTTTTATATTTTTAGTAGAGATGGAGTTTTGCAATGTTGGTCAGGCTGGTCTCGAACTCCTGGCCTCAGGTGATCCACCTGCCTCAGCCTCCCAAAGTACTGGGATTACAGGCATGAGCCACCTCTCCCGGCCTACTTTCACATTTTTAAGATGGGGACAAAGATAGTTTCTATCTCAGAGTGTCGCTGGGGATTAAATGAAATAATGCACACAAGCACATAGCATGTAGGTTTCTGGTGTTGGAAAACTGGTGGGTTAAGACAACCCAAAAATTCTGTCACAAACATCTAAAAATTTTGAGTAAGACATAACAAAAAATTATTTCAAATACATATCTGAACTTATAAGAAAGAAAGAGAAAATTGATGAGGGAAGTTAAAACAGGAGAACTTCAGCTGCACTAACTGGGAATTTTAAGGGGTACACTGGGCCAAAAGATGTGGGTCTGGCTGGGCATGGTGGCTCACGCATGCAATCCCAGCACTTTGGGAGGACAAGGCAGGCAGATTACCTGAGGTTAGGAGTTCGAGACCAGCCTGGCCAACATGGTGAAACCCCATCTCTACTAAAAACACAAAAATTAGCCGGGCGTGGTGGCACGTGCCCAGCTACTCAGGAGGTTGAGGCAGGAGAAATGCTTGAACCAGGAGATGGAAGTTGTAGTAAGCTGGGATCGCACCACCGTACTCCAACCTGGGTGACAGAGTAAGACTCCGTCTCAAAACAAAAACAAAAACGTAAAGTGGCTGGTCTAACCATTTACTATCCCTTAGGTTCTGTCATCTGAAATAAGAAAAATTTTCCTTCAGACTCTAACTCCATCCCAATCTATCAAGATATAGGAAATATAAAGGGGAAACAGATAAGTAATAGCAATTCCAATAATAGTATTATATTAAAATGCTATGCAATAAGTATAGAGGTGGCCACGCGCATGGCTCACGCCTGTAATCCCACCACTTTGGGAGGCCCAGACTGGTGGATCACCTGAGGTCAGGAGTTTGAGATCAGCCTGGCCACCATGGCGACACCCTGTCTCTACTAAAAATACAAAAAATTAGCAGGGTGTGGTGATGCAGGCCTGTAGTCCCAGCTACTCAGGAGGCTGAGGCAGGAGAATCGCTTGAGCTCAGAAGGCAGAAGTTGCAAGGAACCGAGATCCCACAACTGCACTCCAGCCTGGGAGACAGAGCGAGACTCCGTCTCAAAATAAATAAATAAATAAATAATAAAAAAGAAGTATGGAGGTGTATAGGGAATAATTAAGAAGGGCAATTAACCCAGACCTGGAGGCTAAGGAAGGCTTCCAGAGGTAATGAAATTTTAGCTAAATCTTGAAAGCTAATGAATAAGAAGATATCTCTTGTGCTCCGCTTCACATTCTGTGGGCCCAACTCTTTATTCCAGCCATTGCTCTGGCAATCATCTGTGTAACCTGATAGCATTTCACTTTGTGTACTGGTCATCTCTTATTTTTTGTCTTCAGACTTCTAGTAACCACATTTGGAATACCTACAGGAACCTATTCGGCCATTCTGGCGCACATACAAACCTTGAAGTGTGAGGAAATTTATACCCATGGGGCAACCTTTGACCAATGGGGAAAGGAAGACAGTGAATAAATACTTTTCTTTTCTGATCTTTAGCATCTCTGAGGCACAGTCTACAAAGCGCCTTAGAGGGTCTCCAGTGGAACTGAGCCTCAGTTGCCCACAGGAGTAACAAAGTCAATAACACACCCTCAGACACTCAGACTGGTCTTCCCTCTTTCCCTGTTTTCCTCTTTCCAAATCCCACTCATATTACTAATTGTACAAATACTCTTATCTCAGGCTCTGCTTTGGGGGGAAACCGAGGTTAAGACAGATTACCAGGAATTCATTATTTATATAGGAATGGAGGGAACTGAGAGTGTACCAGGTAGATATGCAAGTATCCAAATGTGTAGAATTGCAAATGCATACTACGTTTAGTAAAGTTAACTGCAGTTACCCATATGATTATTGCTACAAATTTATTCCTTGTCCTGTGGCCTCTAAATTTTGAATGCCACCACTATCCATCTAGTTGCTCTTGCTGGAAACCTGGACATCATGTTTGACCCCTCCCTCTCTTTATCCTTCCACATCTAATCAATTAGTCACAAAGTTTTCCTAAATACTCTTCAATTTTTCCCTATCTCTCTATTACTATTGCCATTGCCTTGTTTTGCTCTTTCATTTTTTCTTGCCAGGATTATTGCAATAACCATTCACTGGTGACTGATTCTCCTCATTTATGTAGTGAATATTTATAAATATTAACCTGTTAGTAATCTTTCAATCTGTCCCTATAGGATATAAAGATATAAGATATATACTTTTTTTGTTTGTTTGTTTGTTTTATCTTTTTTTGGAGACAGGGTCTCACTTTATCACCCAGGCTGGAGTGCAGTGACGTGATCTTGGCTCACTGCAGCCTCAATCTCCCAAACTCAAACGATCCTCCCACCTCAGGCTCCCAAGTAGCTGGGACTACAGGCACACACCACCATGCCTGGCTAATTTTTTATATTTTTGGTAGAAATGAGATTTTTGCCATGTTGCCTAGGCTGGTCTAGAACTCCTGAGCTCAAGCGATACGCCTGCCTCAGCCTCCCCAAGTGCTGGGACTAAAAGTGTGAGAGACCATGCCTGCCTCAGACTCCCAAAGTGCTGGGATTGAAGATGTGAGCCACCGTGCCTGGCCAAAAGTGCATACTGTATTCTGACTTCTCTCCTAGACTGTAAAGCATAGTTAAGAGCATAGGCTTTGAAGTAAGAGAACCGGTTCAATTACTAATTCTTCCATTAAACTCTCTGAAGACTCAGTCCCCTTATCTATTCACGGTAAGATATGAAAGGGCTAGAGCAGTCTTAGCCCTATGAACTCTCAAAACTAATAAACCAACACTCTCTTTAAAAATGAAGGCCGGGTGCAGTGGCTTAAGCCTGTAATCCCAGCACTTTGGGAGGCCGAGGCAGGCAGATCACAAGGTCAGGAGATCGAGACCATCCTGGTTAACACAGTGAAATCCCGTCTCTACTAAAAACACAAAAAATTGGCCAGGTGTGTGGTGGGCACCTGTAGTCCCAGCTACTTGGGAGGCTGAGGCAGGAGAATGGTGTGAACCTGGGAGGCGGAGCTTGCCGTGAGCCGAGATCATGCCACTGCACTCCAGCCTGGGTGACATACCAAGACTCCATCTCAAAAAAAAAAAAAAAAAAAAAAGGAAGAAGCGCAGCACTAAATAGAAATTGCCAGGAGTATAATCCAAATTAAGGAAGACAAAGACAATCCTCAGAGCACAGGAACCAGAAAAGCCAGATAAAATGGAGATAAAGGAGCAGTGGAGGAAGATCTTAAAGGAGGGGGATCTAGAGCTGTGAAGCTAAAAAAGCAATTCTGACTCACCCTTCTTTTCTAAAAATGTAAAAAGACCAACTTCAGATAAAAATTAGAAACAAAACGATTACAGTCAAATCCCATACAAAGTTATTATCAAAAAAGATAATAAAGATTAAAATAACATTCCTATAATGAAAGCACACGTAAGAACGACATGCCCACAAAACAGATGAAATCCATAACCTAATATTCCTGGGTTTTTTTTGAGACAGAGTCTCACTCTGTCACCAGGCTGGAATGCAATGGCACGACCTCAGCTCACTGCAACCTCAGCTCACTGCAACCTCCGCATCCTGGGTTCAAGCCATTCTCCTGCCTCAGCCTCCCGAGTAGCTAGGACTACATGTGCACGCCACTACTATGCTCAGCTAATTTTTGTATTTTTAGTAGAGACAGGGTTTCACCATGTTGGCCAGGATGGTCTCGATCTCCTGACCTCGTGATCCGCCTGCCTCGGCCTCCCAGGGTGCTGGGATTACAGGCGTGAGCCACCACGCCGGCCCTCCATAGCCTAATATTTCAAAATAAGCTAAAGTAAGAAAATGATAAATGTGGCCAGGCGCGGTGGCTCACACTTGTAATCCCAGAACTTTGGGAGGCCAAGGCAGGCAGATCACTTGAGTTCAGAGTTCGAGACCAGCCTGGCCAATATGGTGAAGCCCCATCTCTAATAAAAATACAAAAATTAGCTGGGCGTGGTAGCGCACACCTGTAGTCCCAGCTACTTGAGGGGCTGAGGCAGGGGAATCACTTGAACCCAGGAGGCAGAGGTTGCGATGAGCCAAGATCACACCACTGCACTCTAGCCTGAACAGAGCAAGACGCTATCTCAAAAAAAAAAAAAAAAAAAAAAAAATAGGCCAGGTGTGGTGGCTTATGCCTGTAATCCCAGAACTTTGGGAGGTGGAGGCAGAGGCGGGTGGATCACAAGGTCAGGAGTTTAAGACCATCCTGGCTAACATGGTGAAACCCTGTCTCTACTAAAAATACAAAAAATTAGCCGGGCGTGGTGGCACACGCTTGTAGTCCCAGCTTCTTGGGAGGATGAGGCAGGAGAATCGCTTGAACCCAGGAGGCAGAGGTTGCAGTGAGTCAAGATTGTGCCATTGCACTCCAGCCTGGTGACAGAGCGAGATGCCGTCTCCAAAAAAAAAAAAAAAAAAAAAAGGCCAGGCACAGTGGCTCACACCTGTAATCCCAGCACTTTGGGAGGCCGAGGTGGGCAGATCACAAGGTCAGGAATTTGAGACCAGCCTGACCAACGGGGTGAAACCCTGTCTTCACTAAAAGTACAAAAATTAGCCAGGTGGGGTGGCGCATACCTGTAATCCCAGCTACTCAGGGGGCTGAGACAGGAGAATCGCTTGAACCTGGGAGGTGGAAGTTGTGGTGAGCCGAGATTGTGCCACTGCACTCCAGCCTGGGCGACAGAGTGAGACTCCATTTTGAAAATAAATAAATAAATAAATAATAAAAAAATAAAAGAAAAGGCCTGGTGCAGTGACTCTTGCCTCTAAATCCCATCACTTTGGGAAGCTGAGGCAGGCAGATCACTTGAGCCCAGGAGTGTGAGAACAGCCTAGGTAACAAGGCAAAACCCTGTCTCTGCAAAAAAGAAGAAGAAATTAGCTGGGTGTGGTGGCATGTACCTGTAGTCCCAGTCACTCAGGAGGCTGTGATGGGAGGGTGGCTTGAGCCCAGGAGGTCAGGGCTGAAGTGAGTCATGTTTGGCAGCACTCCAGCCTGGGCAACAGAGTGACACCCTGTCTCTTAAAAAAAGAAAAAAGAAAAAAAGACAGAAACTTCACATGAAAAGAACTCACTACATATCTAAAAAATATGATTCAGAACAATCAATAAGATATGTTATATAGAAAAACCACAAGATATTAAAGAAAAATAAAAACTCCTTTGGGAATCCAGACAAAAGGACCAAGTCACTCATAAGGGAAAGAAAAACAGATTTTATCTGGACTGTTTTGACAACAACACTGTATGTCAAAAGATAATGAAAGAATACATTTAGGCTGGGTGTGGTGGCTCACACCTGTAATCCCAGCACTTTGGGAGGCCAAGGCGGGTGGATCATGAGGTCAGGAGTTCGAGGCCAGCCTGGCCAACATGGTGAAGCCCTGTCTTTACTAAAAATACAAAAATTCGCCAGGCATGGTGGCGGGTGCCTATAATCCCAGCTACTTGGAAGGCTAAGGCAGGAGATCGCTTGAACCTGGGAGGCAGAGGTTACAGTGAGCTGAGATTGTGCCACTGCACTCCAGCCTAGGCAACAAGAGCAAAACTCCATCTCAAAAAAAACCATTTAATATATTCAAGGAATACATGTGAGTCACGGATTCTATATCCAAATAAATTGGCTGTGAAACATAAAGGCAGCAGATAACTTATTGAACATTACCATGCACCCTCCTTTAGGAATCTATTAGAAATAAGCTTCAGATAAATGACTGGAGACACAAGGAATAAGGACTGGTGTGCAATGATCATCAACAGCTGCTAATATCATAAAATGAAAGACAACCAGATAATCATGTGCCTTCAGATGGAAGAACACACCACTACCTTGCCAAAAATTCAAACCTAAACCTAATCAAGCCTCAAGTTCAACTACCAATTTATAGAATATACATACAAGAAACACTCATTAGCCGGGCGCGGTGGCTCAAGCCTGTAATCCCAGCACTTTGGGAGGCCGAGACGGGCGGATCACGAGGTCAGGAGATCGAGACCATCCTGGCTAACCCGGTGAAACCCCGTCTCTACTAAAAAATACAAAAAACTAGCCGGGCGAGGTGGCGGGCGCCTGTAGTCCCAGTTACTTGGGAGGCTGAGGCAGGAGAATGGCATAAACCCAGGAGGCGGAGCTTGCAGTTAGCTGAGATCCGGCCACTGCACTCCAGGCCGGGCGACAGAGCGAGGCCGGGTGACAGAGCGAGACTCCGTCTCACCAAAAAAAAAAAAAACAAACAAACAAAAAAAACACTCATTAAATCAACAAAATGCAGACTGTGGGAAAACTACACCAAAAACCCAGTTTCTTCAACAATTAAATTACAAGGGGAAAAAAAAGAAATGGAGGGAAAATCTATATGTTAAGAGACTTAAAAAACATTTCAACCAATTATAATGTGTAATTCTTATTCACTTCCTAAGTTAAATAAACACATTTGAAAAAACATGCTGAAATTATATTTATGAGGCAACTGGAAACTCAAACACTGATTAAATACTTAATGATACCAAAGAATTCTTATTGATTTGGTTTTTTACTGTTAGGAGAAAGCAAGTTGGGTAAAATATAGATAAAATAAGATTTGCTGTAGGTTGTCAACTGTTGATGCTGGGTGACAGATACGTGGGCAATGTTGTTTACTTTTGTACATGTTTTAAAATTTCCACATAAGGAGTTAAAATATTAACTATGTCTGGTCTACAACTTGTGTGTTTAACAAACGGCAATTATCATTATTATTATTAGTTAACTCTGAATATTTACTAAATGAATGAGTTTAGACATAGATAAGAATGAATGATTTATCAACAAATATGAAACATTATTATGGAGAAAATATGAAATCTAAGAGCATTCATGTCATCAATGTCAGTTGTAAGAGTGGAGCTCACTCACCCAGGGCCTGGGAGAATGAATGAACCAATAATCTCTCTTGATAAGTCAGGGAAAGAGGTTTGGGTAGCTGAAATAAAAAGTGAGAACCAGTAAATCAGTAAAATTGTGGGGTTAGATAAAGCAAAATGAAGTAGAAAATGGTGCCGGAAATTATAAAGCCAAATGAAATATGTGTCCTTTAAGTGAAAAAACATAACTTAGCAAATATGGTATCCAACTTCAATATCCTATAAGCACATATGATTATGGAGGTTCCACATTTAAGCAGGACTGCAATACATTTAGCAAATGTAAGGTAAAGGAAAAAGATTATAAGTTAAAAATTATTTAAACAAAAAAAAGCCAAATAAAGTGAATGTACTACTCTGGCCTTTCTCTGAGAACAGAAGTCAAACACAAAGACCTCACAAAAATAGCTGGGAAACTCAATCTGGAGGAAGTGGTAAAGATAAAACCAAAAGCTAATAAACCCCAAACTTTCAGGGAATGTTCTTATCTTACCTAAAATCTTATTGGAAACAGACCAAAAGAGCCTCTTAATGTTTAGGAGCTCTTTTGTGGGCACAGGGGAAGAAAAAACATGGGCTTAAAGGGTCACTGTGCCACGCATGGCACAGTTGCTCAGTACAACTTTCTCCTTTAGAGAGATAACTGACATCCCTTAGCAAACACTGACAACTTCCTTCTTACGCTGTCTCACTTTCTTCAACCATTTATATGCCCTTCCACTGCCTTTTCTACAAGTTTATGTTAATTCTAATCAGTTAATTCTGAATTTTGGCTTAGCTCAGTTCCTAACAGCTATTTGGGAGTCTATTTACGTTCTTCCAACAGTTAGCCTTGTTGCCTTCTACTCCCAGTTGGAAGGCAAGCTGATATGAAGCCAGGATTTCAGGAGCTACTGTAGTAAGAAAAAACCAAGTAAAGATAGCAAAGACTTGCTGGCCAAAGTCACAGCTTGGAAGATGGCTCAGAGGTAGGATTATATGTAAGAGATGCTGTGTAAATGATACGGGGGAAACAGGTAAGGGAGGAAAAGAAATTAGACTGCAGAAGGACTTAGTAAAGATTCTGATTTTAGTTGCAAGGGGAAGCCCTAAAATAAGGAGTAAAAGATCAAAGTCATGGCCATGCACGGTGGCTCATGCCTGTAATCCCAGCACTTTAGGGGGCCGAGGCCGGCAGATCATGAAGTCAGGAGATCTAGACCTTCCTGGCTAACACGGTGAGACCCTGTCTCTATTAAAAATACAAAAAAATTAGCCAGGTGTGATGGTGGGCGCCTGTAGTCCCAGCTACTCAGGAGGCTGAGGCAGGAGAATGGCGTGAACCTGGGAGGCAGAGCTTGCAGCGAGCCGAGACTGCGCCACTGCACTCCAGCCTGGGCGACAGAGCAAGACTCCGTTTCCGGAAAAAACAAAAAAACAAAAAAAACAAAAAACAAAAAAACAAAGTCATAAGAAAAGGCAGTAACTTGGAGAGTAAAGTACCCCTTTGGTGGTTACTTTCCTTCTCATGCCTTCTCTCCTAATAGTTGACACTATTACTTCTCAAGCCTCCAAGTGTTAGAGGAACTTACTTGCATGGGACTTCCAAGATTTCTAATTCTAAACTGGGCCAAAAATAACTTTTCTAAAATTCAGAGATTATAGAGCAAAGAAAGTTTACACATCCATTATAAACTTTTAGATGGTAGCTAATACAGCCCTGCGAAGACCATCAAAAATCCCAAGCTCTTTGCAAATCAAAACTACAGTAAGATACTAACTCATGCTTATTGGGATGACTACTATTAAGAAAAAAATATGCTGGGCGTGGTGGCTCATGCCTGTAATCCCAGCACATTGGGAGGCTGAGGTGGGTGGATCACGAGGTCAGGAGTTCGAGACCAGCCTGGCCAACATGGTGAAACCCTGTCTCGATACTAAAAATACAAAAATTAGCTGGGTGTGGTGGTATGCACCTGTAATCCTAGCTACTCAGGAGGCTGAGGCAGGAGAATCACTTGAACCTGGGAGGAGAGGTTGCAGTAAGCTGAGATTGCGTCATTGCACTCCAGCCTGGGCAACAGAGCAAGACTCCTTCTCAAAAACAAAAAACAAACAAACAAAAATAAGCAGAAAATACGTATCGGGAAGGAAGTGGAGAAACTGGAACTATAGACTAGGCATGGTGGCTCACCCTTGTAAATCCAGCACTTTGAGAGGCCAAGGTAGAGGATCACTTGAGCCCAGCAGTTCGAGACCAGACTGAGCAACATAGTGAGACTCTGTCTCTTAAAAAAAAAGAAAAAAGAAAAAATACACACACACACACACACACACACACATATATATACACACACACATACATATATCTATATATGTAGCCACGCATGGTGGCTCATGCCTGTAATCCCAGCACTTTGGGAGGCCAAGGTGGGTGGATCATCTGAGATCAGGAGTTTGAGACCAGCCTGATCAACATGGAGAAACCCCATCTCTACTAAAAATACAAAATTATTGTATGTGTATTAAAAAATATATATATATACACACACACACACGTTTATTTTAATTTATTTATATATATATTTTGAGACAGAATTTCCCTCTGTTGCCAAGGCTAGAGTGCAGTGGTACGATCTCAGCTCACTGCAACCTTCACCTCTTGGGTGCAAGCAATCCTCACACCTCAGCCTCCTGAGTATCTGGGACTACAGGTGTGTGCCACCATGCCTGGCTAATTTTTGTATTTTGGGAGCAATATAGTGAGACCCCCTCATCTCAACAAAAAATAAAAAGTTAGCTGGGTGTGGCAATGTATGACCATGGTTCCAGCTACTCAGGAGGCTGAGATAGGAGCATCACTTGACCATAGAAGGTCAGTGCTGCAGTGAGCCATGATCACACCATGGCACTCCAGCCTGGGTGTCAGAACGAAATCCTGTCTCACAAACAAAACAAGTAAAGAAAGAAAGAGGTTGGAGCCCTTGTACACTGTTGGTGGGAATGTAAAATGGTATAGCCACTGCAGAAAATAGTATGGCAGTTCGTTAAAAAATTAAACACAGAAATAGCATATAATCTAGCAACTACACTTCTCAGTATAAACCCAAAGAACTGAAAGAGGGTCTCAAAGAAATATTTGTACATCCATATTCACAGCTGCATTATTCACAATAGCTAAAATGTGGAGGCAACCCAAGTGTCCGTGGATGGATGAATGGCTAAGCAAAATGTGGTATATCCATAAAATAGAATATTCCTCAGTCTTAAAAAGGAAGTAAATTCTGCAGAATGCTACGATGTGGATGAACCTTGAGGATGTTATGCTAAGTAAGCCAATCATGAAAAGATTGGAGGTGGAGGCGGGCAGATCACTTGAGGCCAGAAGTTCAAGACTAGCCTGGCCAACATGGCGAAACCCCATTTCCACCAAAAATACAAAAACTAGCCGGGTGTAGTGGCATGCACCTGTAGTCCCTGCTACTCATGAGGCTGAGGCACAAGACATGCTTGAACCCAGGAGGCAGAGGCTGCAGTGAGCTGAGATCATGCCACTGTACCCCAGCCAGGGTGATGGAGCGAGACTGTATCAAAAAAAAAAAAAAAAAAAGACAAATACTGTATGATTCCACTTACATGAGGTACTTAGAGGTAGTCAAAATCATAGAAACAGAAAGTAGAATGGTAGCTGCCACGGGCTAGGAGGAGGAGGACGTTAGTATTTAATGGTAATAGAGTTTCAGTTTTACAAGATAAAGGTTATAGAGATGGAGGGTGGTAATGGTTGCACAACATTATAAATGTGCTTAATACCACTGAACTGTACACTTGACCCGAATTTTCTTCCCATTACCCTAATGGAATTCCCCATCTATTCTCTAAACAAATAAGCAGCTGTACCCCAGAAAGCAACACACCCAACATTATTTTATTGGAAGCCCCCACCCTAATCAGAAGCACCCAAAATCCACTTGAGAGAAAATACAGAAAAGTAGGAAAGGAAGGCCAAAAGTGAATGGAAATGCATATATACACTGTACTGGAGGTCCTGGCCAGGGCAATGAGATAATTTTTTTTTTCTTTTTTTCTTTTTTTAAAGAGTCGGGCATGGTGGCTCACGCCTGTAATCACAACATTTTGAGAGGGCAAGGTTGGGGGTATCACTTCTGTCCAAGGAGTTCTAGACCAGGCCTAGGCAATATAGTGAGATCCTGTCTCTATACAAAAAAAAAAGTCCAGGTGTGGTGGTGCATGCCTGTAGTCTCAGCTGCTTGGGAGGCTTAAGGAGAATCACCTGAGCCTGGGGAGGTCGAGGTTACAGTGAGCTGTGATTGAGTCACTGCACTCCAGCCTGGACAACAAAGTGAGACTCTGCCTAAAAAAAAAAAAAGAAAAAAAGAAAGTAGCCGGGCATGGTGGCACATGCCTGTAGTCCTAGTTACTTAGTTACTTGGGAGCCTGAGGTGGGAGGGCTGCTTGAGCCCAGGAGTTTGGGGTTACAGTGAGCTATGACCACACAACTGCACACAAGCCTCGGTGACAGAGTGAGACTGTCTCCAAAAATAAAATTAATGTAATTTAATTTTTAAAAAGAATAAAGATTAGAAGGAAAATATAATACTGTTTTTATTTACAGGCAATATGATGATAAGGTCCTAATCAAATCTATAATTTAAAAGGTCACAGCACATAATGCCAAAATACAAAAATCAATTGTGTTTCTATACACATGCAATAAACAATGAAAACAGAAAAACTACCAATTACAATATCATTAAAAATATTTACCTAGGAATAAATTTATCAAGACATGTTCAAAATCTCTACATTGGGCTGGGTGTGGTGGCCCATGCCTATTATCCCAGCACTTTAGGAGACTGAAGTGGGAGGACAGCTTGAGCCCAGGAGTTTGAAACTAGCCTGAGCAACATAGTGAGACATCTCTACTAAAATAAAAATTTAAAAAATTAGCTGGGCATGGTGGCATATGCCTGTAGTCCCACCTACTCGGGAGGCTGATGTGGAGATCACTTGAGTCCAGGAGGTTGAGGCTGCAGTGAGCTTTGATCATACCACTGCACTCCAGCCTGGACGACAGAGTAAGACTGTCTCAAGAAAAAAAAAAAAAAAAATCATCACTGAAAATTACAAAACTCAGTTGAGAGAAACTAAGGGAAACTTAAATAAATACATACACAATTATGTGTTAATGACAGCGATATGTTCTGAGAAATGCATTGTTAGGTGACTTCCTTGTGCAAACATCATAGAATGTACTTACACAAACCTAGATAGTATAGCCTACTACATACTTAGGCTATATGGTATAGTCTATTGCTCCTAGGCTACAAACCTGTATAACATGTTATTACATACCATAGGTAATAGTAACACAATGGTAAGTATTTGTGTACTTAAACATATCTAAACATAGAAAAGGTACAGTAAAAATATGGTATTACAATCTTATGGGACCACATATGCAGCCAGTCATTGACCAGAAATCGTTATGTGGCACATGACTATATATACCATGTTCAAAGATCAAAAGATTCAATATTAAGATGTCAAATCTGAGCTGGGTGAGGTGGCTCATGCATGTAATCCTAGCACTTTGGGAGGCCAAGGTGGGTGGATCGCTTGAACCCGGGAGTTCAAGACCAGCCTGGCCAACATGGTGAAACCCTGTCTCTATAAACTACAAAAATTAGCCAGGTGTGGTGGCACACACCTGTAATCCTAGCTAATTGGGAGGCTGAGGCACGAGAATCAGTTGAACCTGGGAGGTGGAGGCTGCAGTGAGGTAGTGCAGTGAGAAGGTGCAGTAGAGGTGGAGATTGCACCACTGCACTCAGCCTGGGTGACAGAGCAAGACTCTGTCTCAAAAAGAATACAAAACAAAGACAAAACCATAAACAAACATCTACACAAAGGTCAGATGGGCAGAGATTTCTTAGACTGGACACAAAAAGCAATAACCATAAAAGACAAAATCAGTAATTTGGATTTCATCGACATTAAAAACTTTTCTCCAAGAGACACCATTAAATAAAAAGACAAGCCACAGACTGGTGGAAAATATTCACAACACATATCTCACAAAAGACTTGAATCTAGACTATATTAAGAATTCCTATAATCAATAATGGAAAGGCAAACAACTCAATTAAAAAAATAGACAAAGGCTTTGAGCAGACACTTCATGAACATATATAAATGGCCAATAAACATATGAAAAGGTTTTCAGCATCATTACCATCAGGGAAATGTAAATTAAAACCACAATGAGATACCACTACATACATACCTACTAGAATGGTTAAAATGAAAAAGACTGACAACACCAAGGGTTGATGAAGACGTGAAGCAAACACAACTCTTATAAACTGTTTCATAAAATGGTACAACCACTTTAGAAAACCGGTAGTTTCTAATAAAGTAAACCCTACAGCCGAGAATATTTTCACAAAAAGACCTGCAGAAAAATGCTCATAATAGCTTTATGCAAGATAGCCAAAAATTAGAAACAACCCAAATAACTGTCAATAGGACAGATAAATAAATAGTAGTATATTCATTCAATGGAATACTACTCAGCCTAAAAAGCAACAGATTAGTTATACTTTCAATAACATGAATGAATCTGAAAAATATGTTGAACAAAAGAAGCCAGAACAAAACTGTATGATTCCATTTATATGAAGTTTATAAACAAATAAAATTAATATGTAGTGATAGAAACAGAAGAGTAGTTGACTCCGAAGATCGAATACTTACTAGAAAGAAGCACAAAGGAACTTTCAGAGGTGATGGAATTGTTCTAGATTCAGATAATGGTAATTTAGGTGTATATTTAGTATCTGTGCATTTTACTGTGTATAAATTATTTCCCAAT
The DNA here is from genome assembly GCF_037993035.2 of Macaca fascicularis. Lineage (NCBI taxonomy): Eukaryota > Metazoa > Chordata > Mammalia > Primates > Cercopithecidae > Macaca > Macaca fascicularis. The sequence continues at coordinate 189,757,306 of NC_088375.1, read as the reverse complement.
AAAAGGGGTGAAAAAGCCATGTATTTGCATTAATTTTTTGTTTTATAGTACAAAAGTCAGTTGAAAATAACACATCCTTTTAATCACCAGAAATAACAGAAGAAAGTTTGTCTCCCATTTCAAGTAATATGGCAACATCACGATTGAATTTTTCCAAAGAAAAACAATTTTAGAACAATCTACAGTGGATCTTTCTCAGCTTTTGGGCCACCAACCATTGGGGAGACTATGTTCTCATATCTACATGCTCCTTAGTTTCTTAACCAAAGGTGACTAAAGTTCAAATATTACATGGGAAGTCTATGAATTTTTTAACGTTCCTTCGTGCTTCTTTCCAGTCAATTCTCAACTGCAGAGTCAACTGCTCCTCTGATTTATATATTAACATTTCTTGTTCATGAACTTCATATAAATAGAATCTTTTGAAGCACATTTAGAGTATATCTTTTTTTTTTTTTGAGATGGGGTCTCGCTCTGTTGCCCAGGCTGGAGTGCAGTGGCGTGATCTCGGCTCACTGCAACCTTCACCTCCTGGGTTCAAGCAAATCTCCTGCCTCAGCCTCCCCAGTAGCTAGGAATACAGATGTGCGCTACCACGCCCAGCTAATTTTTGTCTTTTTAGTAGAGACAGGGTCTCACCACATTGGCCAGGCTGGTCTCAAAACTCCTGACCTCAAGTGATCCACCCGCCTTGGCCTCCCAAAGGGATTACAGGCATGAGCCACTATGCCTGGCCTAGAGTATGTCTTTTTTTTTTTTTTAAATAAAAATGTACCATTACTCAAAAACATAGGAAACCAGTGACTATGACAAATGAATATCTAAATCCTTCCTAGTAACCAAATCAAAGAGCAACTAAAGAGTACATGGCTAACAAAGTATGTGATGTAAAAATATATTAGAAATAAAGTTTTGTAAACTATAATGCACTAGGGGCCAGGCATGATGGCTCACACCTGTAATTCCAGCACTTTGGGAGGCTGAGGTAGGCAGATCACCTGAGGTCAGGAGTTCGAGACTAGCCTGGTCAACATGGCGAAATCTCGTCTATACTAAAAATACAAAATCAGTCAGGCATGGTGGCGTGCGCCTGTAATCCCAGTTACTTCGGAGGCTGAGGCAGGAGAATTGCTTGAACCTGGGAGGTGGAGGTTGCAGTGAACTGAGATCACATTACTGCACTGTAGCCTGGGTGACAGAGCCTTGCTCTGTCAAAACAAAACAAAACTATAATGCATGTATTGGATATTATTTATCTTCAATAAACTAGAAGAGTCAAAAAATCGCTTTTCACCTTAAGTTTTGGATATATGTAGCACAAAGAATCTGCAGTTCCCATGTCAGCATCATCAGGAATACACACAATATCTGGCTTCATTTTCATCTTGAATTCTGCACATAGAGCCTTTTGAACATCCCTGGTTGTAACCACAATGACTTCTATAGGACAAAAGAAAAAAAGAAAGAAAAGCAAAAACTTATTCATGTAGACAGTGGTTTCACTATTTCAATTAGATTTGGTCTATTTCTAGGTATAATAACAACTGCTAATATTATTGCGCCTCTTCAATGTGTTTTACCTGCATTCCCCCAATTAATTCTTTTTTTTTTTTTTTTTTTTACAGACAAGGTCTTAGCCACTCAGGCTGGAGTGCAGTGGCACTATCACAGCTCACTGCAGCCTCAACCTCCCGAGGTCAGGCAATCCTCCCACCTCAGCCTCCCAAGTAGCTGAGACTACAGGCATGTGCCACCATGCTTGGCTAATTTTTGTACATTCTGTAGAAATGAGGTTTTACTCTGTTGCCCAGGCTGGTCTCCAACTCCTGGGCTCAAAGGATCCACCAGCCTTGGCCTCCCAAAGGGTTGCAATTGCAGGCGTGAACCACTGCGTCTGGCCTCCCCTAATTAATTCTTACAGCAGTCTCATCTTATAAATAAGGTATCTTGGATTAAAAGACATGCTGGTTGGGCGCAGTGGCTCATGCTTGTAAATCCCAGCACTTTGGGAGGCCGAGGGAGGCGGATCACTTGAGCCCGGGAGTTCAAGACCAGCCTGGGCAACATGGCAAAACCTTGTCTCTACAAAAAACTTCAAAAAACCGGAGGTTTAGGTGGGAGGATTGCTTGAGTCTGGGAGGCAGAGGTTTCAGTGGGCCAAGATCACCCCACTGCACTCCAGCCTGGGCAACAGTGTGAGTCTCTCTCAAAAAAACAAACAAACAAACAAAAAATCAGGTCTATATGAATGGTGCCCACACTTTAATATATTATATGCCACTTCTCCTTGATATGAAGAATTCAGAAGAACATTCATCAAATATACAAATGGGAAGAAATACAAAAAACACTTTGGGAAGCCAAGGCGGGTGGATAACTTCAGCCCAGGAACTCAAGACCAGCCTGGGTAACATGGCGAAACCCTGTCTCTGCCAAAAAAAAAAAGAAAAAAAAGAAAAATTATCCAGACGTGGTGGCGTGCATGTAGTCGCAGCTACTCAAGAGGCTAAGATATGGCCGGGCACGGTGGCTCAAGCCTGTAATCCCAGCACTTTGGGAGGCTGAGATGGGCGGATCACGAGGTCAGGAGATCGAGACCATCCTGACTAACACGGTGAAACCCCGTCTCTACTAAAAAAATACAAAAAACTAGCCGGGCGAGGTGGCGGGTGCCTGTAGTCCCAGCTACTCGGGAGGCTGAGGCAGGAGAATGGCGTGAACCCGGGAGGCAGAGCTTGCAGTGAGCTGAGATCCGGCCACTGCACTCCAGCCTGGGCGACAGAGCGAGACTCCATCTCAAAAAAAAAAAAAAAAAAAAGAGGCTAAGATGGGAGGATCGCTTGAGCCCAGGAGGCAGAGGTTGCAATGAGCTGAAATCATGCCACTGTACTCCACCCTTGGGCAAAAGAGTAAGACCCTATATCAAAAAATCAAAAAAACCAAATGGGGCCATGCGTAGTGGCTCACGCCTGTAATTCCAACACTTTGGAAGGCCGAGACAGGCAGATCACTTGAGGTCAGAAGTTCAAGACCAGCCTGGACAACATGGTGAAACCCTGTCTCTATCAAAAATAAAAAAAAATTAGCTGGGAGTGGTGGTGCATGCCTGTAGTCCCAGGTACTTGGGAGACTGAGGCAGGAGAATTGCTTAAACCAGGGAGGTGGAGGCTGCAGTGAGCTGAGATCACATCACTGCACTCCAGCCTGGGCGACAGAGTGAGACTCCAACATTTTAAATCTTCATTCAATACAAAGAGAGAGCTATTAAGCTACCACCCCTTCCTATTGGAGGCAACTCTAATAATGGAATGAACACTGGATCACAAGACTGGGCCTCAGGCTTTGGCACCCTGATTTATTATATTTAAATATAGGACACCTCAAACTCAATGTGACCAAAGCTGAACTCATTATTTTAATGAAGACAAAATTCATTAAAACCTTTTCCTGGCCAGGCACAGTGGCTCATACCTGTAATCCCGGCACTTTGGGAGGCCGAAGTGGGTGGATCACAAGGTCACAAGATCGAGACCATCCTAGCTAACATGGTGTAAACCCGTCTCTACTAAAAATACAAAAAATTAGCCAGGCGTGGTGGCACATGCCTGTAGTCCCAGCTACTCAGGAGGCCGAAGCAGGAGAATCGCTTGAACCTGGGAGAGGTTGAACCCTGGCAGAGGTTGCAGTGAGCCGAGATCATGCCATTGCACTCCAGCCTGGGTGACAGAGCAAGACTCTGTCTCAGAAAAAAAAAAACAACAAAACTGTTCCTTCTCTCCTATTCCTTTGCCTACTTAATGGCATAACTATCTACCTAGTAATGGCATGACTATCTACGTACTTACCCAAGCAAAAAGTAGAGAGGATCACTAGACTTTAAGGTTCTGGAAGTCAGGGCCTGAGCTGTCTTTTCAATTCTGTACCTCCATGCTTAATAGAGAACCTAGTATTTACATCAAAACACAATTTAAAACATATATATATTATGTATCAGATAATACAAATATTACCTGGTACATAATAGACTCTAAGTACTGACTATGAGGCATTTAAGAGTCTCAATCTGCTCTTTCTGATATCCTTACAGGGTTCGTCTTGGATCACTGTGGACATGAGCTCCATAACGACAACACTTAGTGCTATCCTCTCAACCTTTTTCACACAGCAATAGAGTACTCCTACATTCCTTATTTTAAAAAGCCAGTCTTCAGCCAATGAGTTCTAGTCATCCTCTCTCACTCTCATAATGCTGACAAATCATGGGGATCAAATCCCCTAAAAGTTTTATGAGTTCACAGCTCACTTTGTCATAGCTCACCTTCAAATCCAACACGCTCAAGCAGGTTCAATGGGTACCAAATTAAAGGTTTATTCCCAACTGGAAGCAGAGGTTTGGGAATGCTGGAAGTTAGGTCTGTCATCCGAGATCCTCCACCTACTGCCATCACTACTGCTTGAAATTCCATTTTTACAAACTGCAAGTACAGAAAAAACAATTAACAGAAAAAAACCAATGTAACAAAAATCAAAGCACACACAATATTAGTCTATTTTTATTTAGGTTACTGATATCCACTATGTCAAATGCATAATTCCCAACTCTAGCAATCAGAGTAAGAAAAGCTTAGCTGCAGATAAACATTATGTCTACCAATACGTATTCTCAGTTCTACCCTTGGTAAAAGTGGGAGGATATGAATGAAGGGCCCTTGCCCTTGAGTTATTCACAATTAAGTGGAGAAGACAAATTCAGTAAATCGCAATATATGTCATTAGTGCCACAGCAGAAAAATATCCAAGATATAGTGGGCATACAACAAAAGGAACATCTAGTTGTCATTGAAAACACAGGGAAGGTTTTAGAGGAAGTGATGCTTGAGCTGACACTGAAGAAGTAAGAGTTTACCAAGTGGGCTTCTGATGTATGAATTTTTATTCTTTGAAAATATTAGGCTGGGTGAGGTGACTCACATCTGTAATCCCAGCACTTTGGGAGGCTGAGGTGTGTGGATCACATGAGCTCAGGAGTTCGAGACCAGCCTGGGAAACATGGCGAGACGCCATCTCTACCAAAAATACAAAAAATTAGTCAGGCGTGATGGCTTGTGCCTCTGGTTCCAGCTACTTGGGAAGCTGAAGTGGGAGGATCATTTGAGCCTGGGAGGCAGGTGTTGCAGTGAGCCGAGACTGGACCACTGCACTCCAACCTGTGTGACAGAGTGAGATCCTGTCACAAAAAAAAAAAAAAAAAAAGAGAAAAAAAGAAAACGTTAAAAGATGTCTGACTAGAATTAACAGCAGAAACACAAGCATGTTAGGATTCTGAAAAGTATGAAATGACTTAAGACTCCAATAATTCAGCCATCGGCTCATCTTCTTATTCCTCCAATTTTTAAAGATATCACTATAAACACAAACGTAGGCTTGTATCTGAACCTAGATTTACAGAACACAATTATAAAAACAAACCAAACGGTTAATTCCTTTTTTCAAACTCAAGGTAATAAACAAACCTATTTGACTTTGAAAAGAATCTCTTTACAGAAACTACCACAGAACAGAAACACAGTAAAAGGTCATAAATATTTATTTATTTATTTATTTATTTATTTATTTATTTATTTTTAGAGATAGAGTTTCACACTTGTTGCCAGGCTGGAGTGAAATGGCGTGATCTCGGCTCACTGCAACCTCCACCTCCCAAGTTTAAGCGATTCACCTGCCTCAGCCTCCCAAGTAGCTGGGATCACAGGCATGGGCCACCATGCCCAGCTAATTTTGTATTTTTAGTAGAGATGGGGTTTCACCATGTTGGCCAGGCTGGTCCCAAACTCCTGACCTCAGGTGATCCACCCGAGTCGGCCTCCCAAAGTGCTGGGATTACAGGCGTGAGTCACCACGCCTAGCCTATTTACTTATTATTTATTCAGAGACAGTCTTGCTCCACTGCCCAGTCTGGAAGTGCAGTGGCAAGATCATGGCTCACTACAGCCTCAACCTCCTGCACTAAAGCAATCCTCCTGCCCCAGTCTCTGGAGTAGCTGGGACTACAGGTGGGTGCCACCATGCCTGGTTTTTTTTGTTTGTTTGTTTTTTTCTTTTTGAGATGGAGTTTCTCTCTTATTGCCCAGGCTGCAGTGCAGTAGTGCAATCTCAGCTCACCGCAACCTCTGCCTCCTGGGTTCAAGCGATTCTCCTGCCTCAGCCTCCCAAGTAGCTGGGATTACAGGCATGCATCACCACGCCCAGCTAATTTTGTATTTTTAGTAGAGACGGGGTTTCTCCATGTTGGTCAGGCTGGTCTCAAACTCCCAACCTCAGGTCATCTGCCCGCCTCGGCCTCCCAAAGTGCTGGGATTACAAGTGTGAGCCACTGCACCTGGCTGCCTGGCTAATTCTTTTAATTAATTTTTTATAGAGACAGGGTTTCACTATGCTTCTCAGGCTGGTCTCAAACTCCTGGCCTCAAGCCTCCTGCCTGGGCCTCCCAAAGTGCTGAGATGAGAGGCATGAGCCACTGTGCCTGACCCATCTTTATTGATTTAAACTGAAACTACTTTCTCTGACTTACAACGATGTAATTTTAAATGTGTTAAAAGGTAACATTCAGAAGAAACAATGTATTCAACATCAAATTGCCAAATAACTTGTTGCAACTTTACTATAATTATTATTACTCCTGGGCCCAGGGACATCAACATCTAAAGTGCAGCGCTTAACACCTACTATACTCAAGGCACAAAGTGAAGGCTCTTGCATAACATTCACAATGTAAAGATATGGTCATTTAGATTCTAGCAAGCATTGCCTCAGACTGGAATTTAATTTCATTTTGGCATTATGTAACATCCACCACATCTAATGTTATTATGAAAAGAGCACTGGATGCTTAAGAGTCAAAAGATGGGCTGGGCGTGGTGGCTCACACCTGTAATCTCAGCACTTTGGGAGGCCCAGGTAGGCGGATCACCTGAGGTCAGGAGTTCAAGAGCAGCCTGGCCAACTTGGTGAAACCCTGTCTCTACTAAAAATAATTTTAAAAGTAGCCAAACATGGTGTCAGGTGCCTGTAATCCCAGCTACTCGGGTGGCTGAGGCAGGAGAATCACTTGAACCTGGGAGGCAGAGGTTGCAGTGAGCTAAGATCACACCAGTCGCACTCCAGCCTGGGCGACAGAGCGAGACTGTCTCAAAACAAATAAAAATAAAAAAGAGCCAAAAGATGGCCGGGCACAGTGGCTCATGCTCCCAGCACTTTGGGAGGCCAAGATGGGAGGATTGCTTGAGCCCAGGAATTCTAGAACAGCCTTGGGCAACATGGTGAGACCCCATCTCTATAAAAAATTAGCCAGTTGTGGTGGTGCATGCATGTAGTCCCAGATACTCGGGAGACTGAGGTGAGAGAATCACCTAAGCCTGGGAGGTTAAGGCTGCACACCACTGCACTCCAGTCTTGGCAACAGAATGAGACCCTGTCTCAAAAAAAAAAGAGTCAAAAGATGAGTTTGAGTCACGATTCTGTCACTCATAGGTGGTGTGATCAGGGGCCTGACATTTAAAACTCTCAGTGTCCTCAGCTTCCAGAAGGAAGCCTGGTGGTTAGGTTCACAGACCATAGAGTCAGAATGCCTAGGTTTGAATTCTAGATCTACTATTTATTATTAGCTGTGTGAACTAGGGCAAACTAAACTTTTCTATGCCTGTTTTTGCATTTTATGATGGGGATAATTACAGTTTTACTTCACAGAGTTGTTGTTAAGATTAAATGTTATTCTACGTAAAGTAGACAAAATAATGTCCATCCCATGAGAAGCACTATATTTGTATTTGCTTTATTAGACAGAGACTAGATCAGGGAAAACCTTCCTACTAACTGAACATGCTGCTTCATAATTCTGGTCTCTACACTGCTACTGTTGCTTCCTAGTCTGCCTTCTCTCGCATCTAGCAATCACCTATTAAACTCTGAAGACAGCTCAAGAATCCTCTTGCCTACAAAGCCATTCCTAACCATTCCCACCCCTCCAGAAGTGACTCCTTTCCCCGAAGTGCTTCCACTCTGCCATGTGCGGATTATCTTAGCCTTTACAGGGTTTCATTGCACATGTGTTTAAATGTCTACTTAAGTATAATATTAATGTCTCTTAAATGTCTATATAAGAGTCTAAAAGTGACTTTCTTGGACTGTGTGTGCATCATCACTGTATTCCCAGTCAGATGTCAGAAATCAGAGTGGAATGAGGACCTGTGAACTTCACAACTGTGTAAGAGTCAAACTCAAACATGTGCACAAGGGCATTAGAATCCAGGTCACTAGGAACTGAGGTTCCAGCTCTCAGGGAGGCTCTGGGTGAAGAAAGGCAACCTAGGAAGCATGAATAGTTACATAACTAATCATGTTACCAGGCAGACTGTCAAATGCTCATGTCACTGCCACGACTATGGGTGACGGGAATCCTGGCAACGAGTCTCGCTGCCTCCCAAGCTTTAGAGAGGGTGCTCGCCGCATCTCAGACTTGCCTGCATCATAGCACTCATGCCTTTTCCAGTTGTAAATAGATACGAAAACTGTAACAGAATTGGTCTGTCATTCCACGTGTGCTGCCTGAAGGCAGAGACCTTGCTGCATTCCTCCTTGTATTTCACTGCCCTGCATCCAAACAACTAAAGGAAGGCTGAATAAACGAATGAAGGGCTGGGGCGAAAGAGTGCAGGCACAGTGCTAAAGGCGTCTGGTGCCTGTCTGGTGCTCGCTCGCTAGCTGTGACTTCAAACAGAACCTCCCCTCCTCGAAACTTCCTTTCTTTCTTTTCTTTTTTCTTTCTTTCTTTTTTTTTGAAACGAAGAGTCTCACTATGTTGCCCAGGTTGGAGTGCAATGGCGCGAATTCGGCTCACTGCAACAAACGATTCTCCCGCCTCAGACTCTCGAGTAGCTGAGATTAGAAACTTAGTTTCTCCATCTGTTGCATAAGGTAGTTGGCTCGGATTCTCCCCCAACCTCCCTTCTACTTCGGACACAGCTACACGGTCGGGTCGAGCAGGGAGTCGAGCTGGCAACTTCGGGGCTCAGCACCCCCTCCTACCCCTTGGGGTCCACCTCGGCCCAGTTCGACATGCCCGCCTCCCTCAGATGAGTGGTCCCACCGCGCTGCTCACCCGGGTCAGCCAGCTCGTGCGCGGCCTGGCAGGGCAGAAGTCACAGCTATACCTCAGCTCCCCGCACGCCACAACCGCTCCCAGTGCTCTCCACGCCGCCTCTGACTGACAGCCCAATGGCGCAGGCGCGCGATGGCCGAGAAACTCGATGGAACGCTCTGAGCAGACCCACGGAGAAGGGACGAGCGCCGAGCGATGGATGACGGAGGGGACGCAATCGCCGCAGAGAGGAGGGGGCGGGGCCGGAGGGGGCGGGGCCACCGAGGAGCATTCGACACTTGTCCCACATTACCAACGCCTTTTGAGTATTCCAGCGCAGGGTTCCAGGAACCCAGACGGAGCAACTCAGCCTTTTTCCTCAGGGAGTAAGTCTAGGACTTGGCTCCGAGTACATTCAGTGAAAGAAAGCTCATTGGGATCCGCAATTTTGGCCAGCTAGTGAAAAAAAATCACCGAATGCTCCTGCAGGGGTTGCCAGGGCTTCCTATTTGTGAGACGTATAACAAGGCCACTCACATTAACTTTAGTCATCAAAACTGGGGGCGGCTGGGCATGGTGGCTCATGCCTGTAATCTCCGCAATTTGGGAAGCCGAGGTGAGAGGACTGCTTGAAACCGGGAGTTCAAGACCAGCCTGTGCGAGAGAGACTCCAGTCTCTAAAAAAATAAAAATTAGCTGGGTAGTGTGTGCCTGTAGTCCCCGCTGTTCGGGAGGCTGAGGTGGGAGAATCGCTTGAGCCCAGGAGTTCGAGGCTGCAGGGAACTATGATCGGGCCACTGCACTCCTCCTGCCTAGATGACAGAGACAGACGCTGGTTTTTTTGTTTGTTTGTTTGTTTAATTTAGTTTTTATTTCATAATCATAAACTGAACTCTGCAATCCAGTTAGGCATGGAAAGGAACAAGGAAAACGTGAAACCCAAAGGGAACTGCAGCGAGAGCACAAAGATAAGATACTGCGAGCAGGCCGGGTGTGGTGGCTCACGTCTGTAATCCTAGCACTTTGGGAGGCCGAGGTGGGCGGATTGCCTGAGCTCAGGAGTTCAAGATCAGCCTGGGCAACATGATGAAACCCCATCTCCACTAAAAAAAAAAAAAAAAAAAAAAATTAGCCAGGCGTGGCAGCATGCGCCTGTAGTCCCAGCAACTCGGGAGGCCGAGGAGAGAGAATTGCTTGAACCCGGGAGGTGGAGGTTACAGTGAACCGAGATTGTGCCACTGCACTCCAGCCTGGGAAAGGGCGACAGGGCGAAACTCCGTCTCAAAAAAAAAAAATACTGCAAGCAAATGAGGTGAAGGGGGTGCTCTCCTGAGCTACAAAAGGAATGGTCTAGCGGTTAAGATAAAACACAAGCCAAACTTGTTAGAGTTGTCCACAGTCAGCAATGGTGATCTTCTTGCTGGTCTTGCCATTCCCGGACCCAAAGTGCCCCATGGCCTCCACAATATTCATGTCTTCTTTCACCTTGCCAAAGACCCCATGCTTGCCATCCAATCACTCAGTCTCGCAGTTGAAAAACTGGGAACTGTTTGTGTTGGGTCCAGCATTTGCCATGGACAAGATGCCAGAAGCTGTATGCTTTAGGACGAAGCTCTAGTCATCAAATTTCTCCCCGTAGGTAGACTTGCCACCAGTACCATTATTTTGGCGTGTGAGGTCACAACCCTGACACATAAACCCTGAAATAATTCTGTGAAAGCAGGAACATTTATAACCACATCTTTTCTCTACATTGCTCAGAGCACGAAAGTTTTCTGCTGTCTTTGGAACCTTGTCTGCAAATGGCTGGAAGGAGACACGGCCCAAGGGCTTGCCGTGGGCGATGTGGAACACGGTGGGGTTAACCATGGCTGATAGTACAGAGCTCCCGGCGGCGGCTGCTTCTGCAAAGCCAAGACCCTGTTTTTAACAAAACAGTAATTGGCCAGGTGCAGTGGCTCAGGTTTATAATCCCAGCACTTTGGGAAGCCAGGAGGATGGATCCCTTGGGCCCAGGAGTTCGAGACCAGCCTGGGCAACATAGTGAAACACCCTCTCTACTAAAAATACAAAAATTAGCCAGGTGTGGTGGCGCATTGTGGGGTCCCAGCTACTTGGAAGGCAGGAGGATCTCTGGATCCCAAGAGGCAGAGGTAGCAGTGAGCCAAGATGGTATCACTGCACTTCAACCTGGGTAACAAAGAGATGGGATCTCTAAGTAAATGAAATAAATATTAAAAAATGACGAATAGATAATAAAATAATTGCTGTTCTAAGCTCTATGTTTTGGAGTGGTTTATCAAGTTGCACTAGATAACAGGACCAATGGCCATTCTCTTTTTCCCATGCATTCCTGCAATTTCATAATTTTTTTTTGAGACGGAGTCTTACTCTGTCACCAGGCTGAAGTTCAGAGGCACAATCTCGGCTCACTGCAACCTCTGCCTCCTGGGTTCAAGCGATTCTCCTGCCTCAGCCTCCCGAGTAGCTGGGACTACAGGCGTGTGGCACCACGCGTGGGTAATTTTTGTATTTTTAGTAGGGATGGGGTTTCGTCAGATTGGCCAGGATGGTCTTGAACTCCTGACCTAGTGATCTGCCTGCCTCGGCCTCCCAAAGTGGTAGGATTACAGGCGTGAGCCACTGTGCCAGATCTGATTCATCTCTTAAATCTTGAGTTGCTTTACCTCCCTGCCAGCTAAAAGGTAGAGTATGATTTCTGTAATAAAAATAAAGGAGCTTGACTTCATTCAACAATATTTATTCATTTATTTTTAGAAATGAGGTCAGCTTATGCTGCCCAGGCTGGACTCAAACTCCGGGGTTCAATGATCCTCTTGCCTCAGCTTCCCAAGTAGCTAGGACTATAGGTATGTGCCATGGAGGAATGACTTCAACAATATCTATTGAGTGCCTAATATATGCCAAGCAGTGTCTTAGATGCTTGGTGTTGCAGATACAGCAGTCAGTGATTATTAGGACTTGTCGTTTTTTCCAGAAGGAGTTCTGCTTAGACCCTGAGAAAAAAAAAAAAAAAAGGGACTCATATCCTAAAACCAGCCTATCTTTGCCTTGCCATGAACTGATTGATCTGGCCACAGGAGGCCTGAAGTCTGACTACCCCTCTATGGAAACATAGAGATATTCTCTCTTTGGTATTACCTCAACCAAGCTTTGGAAATTACAGCATGGTTTTGAGGTAAGAACTAATTATAAATAAGAAATTATAAGAACAGCAGTCAGCCCCGTATCTGCCATCCGTTTCATATCCTTATGTTTAAACTAGGGAATGTTTTTCAAGGAACTAGAGGGCTTTCTCTTCTATTGTGGAAAGTAGTTGAGAGATTGCTTCAATTTAAACTCACTTTAAATTATTCCCCGAGGGCAATAATTCTCAAGTTTTTTCATCTCTGGACTCTTTATACTTAAAAATTACTGAGGACCCCAGAAAGCTTTTGTTTATATGGATTGTATTTATCAATATTTACCATATCAAAAATTCTTTTTTTTTTTTTTTTGAGACAGAGTTTCGCTCTTGTTGCCCAGGCTGGAGTGCAACTGCACGATCTCAGTTCACTGAGACCTCTGTCCCCTGGGTTCAAGTGATTCTCCTGTCTCAGCCTCCAAGTAACTGGAATTTACAGGCATGCGCCACCACGCCCAGCTGATTTTGTCTTTGTAGTAGAGACGGCGTTTCTCCATGTTGGTCAGGCTAGTCTCAAACTCCTGACCTCAGGTGATCTGCCTGCCTTGACCTCCCAAGTGCTGGGATTACATGCGTGAGCCATTGTGCCAGGCCAACTACATTTTCAAAACAAAAAGTTTAGTGAGATGAATGCCATTGTTTCACCTTTTTGAAGTCTCTTTAGTGACTGGCTTAACAGAAAACAGCTTGATTTTTCCATTACTGTGATATATTATTTTGGTTTAATTTTATCATAAAAATGTGACTTCACATAGATACGTAGTTGGTAAGAGAGCTTTTAATAACCTTTTCAGATAATTTTAGATATTCTTTGATACTATACCAAAATTCAACAAGTGGTAGTTTGTTAAAGGTTTGTTGCAATGTAGAATCGGAAATTATATCAATGAACATTTTGTACTTTGTTACAATACTTGCACTTTGAATGGACATTTTCCCCATGCATGACCTTGCAACTTGGTATACTAATAATATGTAAAATATTGGTTCACAGAGTTACGCAGATGTTCCTAACACTGACTCATTATACAATATTTTAAAATCACATTTGTTAATATTACTAACAACCTCATCAGAAAAATTCTTAAATATTGGAAAGCTGGGAAGCTGATGATGACAGATACAAGTTTTATAAAATTCTAATTTTTGGCCAGGCGTGGTGGTTCAAGCCTGTACTCCCAGCACTTTGGGAGGCCGAGGCAGGTGGATCACGAGGTCAGGAGATCGAGACCATCCTGGCTAACACAGTGAAACCCCGTCTCCACTAAAAATACAAAATTAGCTGGACATGGTGGCAGGCGCCTATAGTCCCAGCTACTCGGGAGCCTGAGTCAGAAGAATGGCATGAACCTGGGAAGCGGAGCTTACAGTGAGCTGAGATTGCGCCACTGCACTCCAGCCTGGGTGACAGAGCAAGACTCCATCTCAAAAACAAAACAAAACAAAAAAACAACAAAAAACAAATAAACAATTCTAATTTTCTCTTCAAAGCTCAAATATTATCATTGGCAGCAAATACTGTTAGTGGTTTCCCTTGAAGTAGCTGGCTCACTTTGTTTATACATTGGCAGGCATAGTTGGTCAGTTGTTCTTCTTTCTTTTTTTTTTTTAAATGAAAAACCGTAATATGCCCTTCATTTGCTTTTAGCTATTTCATAAACACCACAAACTGGACACAGTTTGCGATGAAACTTAGAAAAAATTCTTTTTCCATAACATAAACATGTCAATCTTTCCCTTTAGCTCCTTCTTCCACTCTCCCGCCACTGTGCTGAAGAGGTATTAAGTTCTTCCAGATTTTTGCTTAACTGGGTGGCTTCCAAACTCAATGGACTCTCCAGGTAGGTAATTCCTGCACAGGGCTTTCCTGTCACTGGATCTATGATTTTTCCAACTTTGAAAACAATCTCAGCCAGTTCATGTTTCACATGCTTTGTTTGTGGAACAGGTAAAGCTCTGAGAAGCACAATATCCCCAACTGTGCACTGCTGAAGGGCATCACGAGCAAAGTAGGTTTTCCGCTTATTATAATACTCTAACAAATAGGCATCCAGAACAAGCCTGGTCACTCTCACTTTAGCAGTCTTTTGCACTTTTGTCCTAATCACCTTCTCCACCATCCATTTGGCATGGATGGATGCATGAACTACGGACATTATGTGGCTTTGGTCACCTCCGCCATGACTGTGCAGCCACCTCCACTTGTTCTTTCGATTAAATATAGTGCTCCATGAAAAAGCAGTAGTTCAACTTGCAGCTCAAACTATCACAAAACTGTTTCTGTTGGAGACAACAATCATACTTCTTTTGTATGCACAGAAGGCTAAATGTGTACTTCCCACCTCATTATACAGAGTATTAAAAAGACACGTACTCAGTAAACTAGGATATTTGGTAGCCAAAAAAAAGAGAGAGAGAGACATGGGCTGGGCATGGTAGCTCACGCCTGTAATCCCAGCACTTTGGGAGGCCAAGGCGGGTGGATCACGAGGTCAGGAGTTCAAGACCAGCCTGGCCAATATAGTGGAACCCTGTCTCTACTAAAAATACAAAAATTAGCTGGGCGTGGTGGCGTGTGCCTGTATTCCCAGTTATTTGGGAGGCTGAGGCAGGAGAATCACTTGAACCCGGGAGGTGGAGGTCTCAGTGAGCTGAGATCGTGCCACTGCACTCCAACTTGGGCAACAGAGTGAGATTTCATCTCAAAAAAAAAAAAAAAAAAAAAGACATGTACTCAGGCCAATGTTTAATAAAATTAATATAGCTTACTGCTTAATCAAAGACTTTCTTAAGTGTAAGTGACTTTGTTTAATTTTTTTTCTTTTTTCTTTTTTTTTTTTCTTTTGAGACGGAGTCTCACTCTTTCGCCCAGGCTGGACGGAGTGCAGTGGCGCGATCTCGGCTCACTGCAAGCTCTGCCTCCCAGGTTCACGCCATTCTCCTGCCTCAGCCTCCCTAGTAGCTGGGATTACAGGCATGCACCACCCTGCTAATTTTTGTATTTTTAGTGGAGATGGGGCTTCACCACATTGGCCAGGCTGGTGTCAAACTCCTGACCTTAAGTGATCTATTCGTCTCGGCCTCCCAAAGTGCTGGGATTACAGGTGTGAGCCACTGTGCCTGGCCAATTTTTTTTTTCTTTAAGACAGGGTCTCACTCTGTTGACCAGGCTAGAGTAGAGTGGCATGATCTTGGCACCTCTGCCTCCTTGGCTCAAGGGATCCTCCCACCTCAGCCTCCCAAAGTGCTAGGATTACAGGGGTAAGCCACTGTGCCTGGCCTTAATGTTTATTCTTACTTTTATTGCAAGTGTATGGGACTAAAAAATAAAATGACTATTGTACAGTTTGGTGCCAATGCTTCGATTCATGCTCAGTAAAGCACCAGAAGTTTTACCCACCATTGCTTTGGCACCATCAATGCAAATATCAATACGATGAAAAACATAAATATATTTTAATATTATTATGAAAATAGTTCTGACCTGACAGATCCCCTGAAAGGGTCTTAGGGATTCTCAGAAACCCATGGAGCACATTTGAAAAACTACTGCCTTATGGATTCCTCCTGGCTCTTACTGCTTCTAGGACTTACATTATGGCACTCACCATAAAGGACTGTCATCCTCTTTTCCATGACTTTATCACACTAGGAGCGCCTTGCATAGAACCTGGGACATGCTCAGTGAATAATATTGGATGAATTGAAATCTTACGATTTTCCCTTGACATCCCATTTGGTGGTGGGAAAACTGGGCTGAGAGCCAGGTTGCTGACAGCATCTCTTCTTCTGAACTTTCCTCCTCACTGTCAATTCATATTATTATCCATGCCTAGCCCCATGCTTATTTATTATTATTTATTAAGTACACAGGTGATACTTAATAAATGCTTATTAAATACAGGGTATTCCCTGAAATGTTTGTTTCATCTTGACCTCAATTATCCTCATTTCTTCCCTAAGGGATATTTGTGTGTATATATGTGTGTGTGTGTTTGTGTGTTCATATGTGGTGGGGGAATAACTTAACAAGGGCAAGCTCTCTAAACTGTGGAAGACAAAAGAAACCTTTCAAAATTTGGGCCTTGGCTCACAAACTCTCTTCCCACGGTCTGCTAGAGATCTCGCTGGGAATTTGCTGGCCACCTCACAATATCCATCTACTCCATTTGGCCAGAGACTTGTCAGTGGGGCGGGGAATTATTGTTTTTAGAGTAGTGAATGAAAGATAAAAATGAAAAAAGAAATTCCACTTTGGCAAACAATTGCAGGTCCTAAAATATTTGCATTTTGTTGATTGATTGAGACAGGGTCTTGCTCTGTCACCCAGGCTGAAGCGCAGTGGCACGATCACAGCTCACTGCAGCCTTGACCTGCTGAGCTTAAGTGATCTTCCCACCTCAGCCGCCAGAGTAGCTGTGACTACAGGTGCCTGCCACCATGCCTCATTAATTAAAATTTTTGTTTTTAGTAGAGACAAGTTCTGACTATGTTGCCAAGGCTGGTCTTGAACTCCTGGGCTCAAGATATTCCCCCGCTTCAGCCTCCTAAAGAACTAGGATTACAGGCGTGACCACTGTACCCAGCCTTGTGCTGTAGTTTTGTACATAAGCCCAGTAATTGCCCAATAGATCCATGATAAGTTAGAGATAAAATGATGCTACAGTATTTAACAAAAGGAACTTGGAAACAGTTTTCATTAATTAGAACTTTAGTATTTCTTTTCAAGCACACAGAATTTTCTTCATTGGTGGTTTTAAAGGTCAGAATCTGGGCATTCATGTTCTAAAATGGTGAGTAACTTTTAAAAAATAAGTGATTTAATCAATTTGGTGATTTTTTTCCCCTTTATGGAAAACGACTTTTCAACTGGCTGATTTTTCCCTTGTTTTTAAATTGGAGCCTAGCACAGTGGCTCACACCTGAAATCCCAGCACTTCAGGAGGCCGAGGTCAGAGGATGGCTTAAGTCCAGGAGATTGAGGTTGCAGTGAGCCAAGATGGTGCCACTGCACTCTAGCCTGGGCAGTAGAATGAGACCTTTCCTCAACAAGCAAACAAATAAACAAGCAAAACCCAAAAACCATAACACTAAAAAAGAATTACCTTATGATCCAGCAATACCACATCTGGGTATATATCCAAAGAAATTGAAATCAGAATGTTGAAGAGATATCTGCACTCCCATGTTCATTTCAGCATTATTCACAATAGCCAAAATAAGGAAGTAACCTCAGTGTGTATCAGTAGATAAACAGTACACACACACACACACATCCACACACACATACATACACACATACACAGGAATATTATACAGCCTTTAAAAAGAAATATCTTCTGTCATTCATAACAGCATGGGTGGAACTGGAGAACATTATGCTAAGTGAAATAAGCCAGGCACACACACACACACAAAAACAAAAAACACTGTATGATCTCACTTATATGTGAAATCTAAAAAAAAAGTTCATTTTGGCCCAGAACCTGGGAGGTGGAGGTTGCGGTGAGTGGAGATCGTGCCATTGCACTCCAGCCTGGGCAACAAGAGTGAAACTCCATCTCAAAAAATAAGTAAATAAATTTAAAGGTGGAATCTGAGGCACAGGAAGGTTAAGCAACTTGCCCATGGTCAATAGCTAGTATGTGGCATAGCCAGAATATGGATATAGTCAAGCTGACTCCAAAGAATGTGCTCTTAACTAGTACACAACAGTATATTGCCTCCCCATGGTATATATCCAATATAGGTTTTCCATAAAGAAAAAATTTTGAGCTCATAAACATGTTGAGGTCTAAAAATCAAAACAATTGAACCCATAGAGATAGAGAAGGATGGTTACCAGAGGCTGGGAAGGGGAGTGGGGGGATTAGGGGGAGATAAAGATGGTTAACGAGTACAAAAAAGAGTCTGAATGAGTAATGCCTTGTGTCTGACAGCACAACAGGTTGACTATAGTCAATAATAATTTAACTGCACACTTTAAAACAGCTAAAAGAGGCCAGGCATGGTGGTTCACATCTGTAATCCCAGCACTTCGGGAGGCTGAGGTGGGCGGATCGCCTGAGGTCAGGAGTTCAAGACCAGCCTGGCCAACATGGTGAAACCCCCATCTCTACTAAAAATACAAAAATTAGCCAGGCATGGTGGCTGGCACCTGTAGGCCCAGCTACTTGGGAGGCTGAGGTGGGATAATCGCTTGAACCCGGGAGGTGGAGGTTGTAGTGAGCCGAGATTGCACCACTGCACTCCAGCCTGCAGAGCAAGACTCTCTCAAAAAACCAAACCAAACCAAACCAACTAAAATGGTATAAACGGATTGTTTGCAACACAAAGGATAAATGCTTGAGGGGATGAATACCCCCATTTACCCTGATGTGACTATAACACATTGCATGCCTGTATCAAAACATCTCACGTACCCCATAAATATATAAACCTACTATGTACCCATAAAAATTAAAAAAAAAAAATTATTGGCCAGGCGTGGTGGCTCATGCCTGTAATCCTAGCACTTTGGGAGGCTGAGGCGGGCCGATTGCTTGAGCCCAGGAGTTCAAGACCAGCCTAGGCAACATGCTGAGACCCTGGCTCTACAAAAAAAAAAAAAAGAAAGAAAAAAAAAAGTTGGCTGGGTGTGGTGGTGCATGCCTGTAGTCTCAGCTACTTGGGAGGCTGAGGTGGGAGGATCGCCTGGCCTGGAGGTGGAGGTTGCAGTGAGCCAAGCTTATGCCACTATAGTCCAGCCTGGGGGACAGAGTGACCCTGTCTAAAATAAAATCATAACAAAAATAAATAAATAAAAAAATCTGGCTGGGCGAAGTGGCTCACGCCCCTAATCCCAGCACTTACTTTTTTTTTTTTTTTTTTTGAGACGGAATCTTGCTCTGTTCCCCCAAGCTGGAGTGCAGTGGCGCGATCTTGGCTCACTGCAAGCTCTGCCTCCCGGGTTCATGCCATTCTCCTGCCTCAGCCTCCTGAGTAGCTGGGACTACAGGTGCCCGCCACCTCGCCCGGCTTATTTTTTTTATTTTTAGTAGAAACGGGGTTTCACCGTGGTCTCGATCTCCTGACCTTGTGATCCGCCCGCCTCGGCCTCCCAAAGTGCTGGGATTACAGGCGTGAGCCACCGCGCCCAGCCTATAATCCCAGCACTTTGGGAGGCCGAGGCGAGCTGATCACCTGAGGTCGGGAGTTCCAGACCAGCCTGACCAATGTGGGGAAACCCCGTCTCTACTAAAAATACAAAATTAGCCAGGCATGGTGGCACATGCCTATAATCCTAGCTACTAAGGAGGCTGAGGCAGGAAAATTGCTTGAACCCAGCAGGCAGAGGTTGTGATGAGCAGAGATTGTGCCATGGCACTTCAGCCTGGGCAACAACAGCGAAACTCCATCTCAAAAAAAAAATTATGGCCGGGCGCGGTGGCTCAAGCCTGTAATCCCAGCACTTTGGGAGGCCGAGACGGGCGGATCACGAGGTCAGGAGATCGAGACCATCCTGGCTAACACGGTGAAACCCCGTCTCTATTAAGAAATACAAAAAAAACTAGCCGGGCGAGGTGGCGGGCGCCTGTAGTCCCAGCTACTCGGGAGGCTGAGGCCGGAGAATGGCGTGAACCCGGGAGGCGGAGCTTGTAGTGAGCTGAGATCCGGCCACTGCACTCCAGCCTGGGTGACAGAGCGAGACTCCGTCTCAAAAAAAAAAAAAAAAAAAAAATTATTAAAAAAATTTTGAACTTTTTACATTAGAAAAGAACATACATGAAATTAAAAGGCAAAGGACAGACTATGAAAACATTTGCAACATCTGACATGACAGACAACGGGGTTAGGATATAACACCTTAGTGACTTGAGTCAGTAGGCTTTGGAGCTGGCAGACTACCATCCTAATCTCCATCACTTAACCACTTATCCTGGGCAAGTAATTTAATTCCTCGTTGCTCTAGGTTTCTCATCTGGAAAGGGGCATAATAATAGTACTTACTTCACGGAGTTGTTGAAAAGATAAAACAAGACAGTGAATGTATGTTACACAGCACAGTGCTTTGCTAAGAGGATGATCGGCAACTACCAAGCTTTTATTATTTTAGTACCACGCAAAGGTTGCTAAAAATCATTAAGAAAAATATAATGAAAACAACAGAAAAATGGACAAAAATATACGAAGGTAGCTCATAAAGAAGAAAAATCATGGCTCCATATACTAAACAAAGCAATGCAAATAAAACATAACAATTTTACCATTTCCCAGCACACTGAATTGACAGAAAACATTTTTAAGTGTGGTGAGATTTTAGGAAATCGACATTAGAGGGAATGAAATCGATTCATTCTTTTTACAGGGCAGTTTTGCAGTTTGATGATTTTAAGAAGTTATTCTAGGCTGGGCATGGTGGCTCGCGCCAGTAATCCCAGCACTTTGGGAGGCCAAGGCAGGCAGATCACAAGGTCAGGAGATCAAGACCATCCTGGCTAACACGGTGAAATTCCATCTCTACTAAAAATACAAAAAAATTAGCTGGGCGTGGTGGCAGGCGCCTGTAGTCCCAGCTACTCGGGAGGCTGAGTCAGGAGAATGGTGTGAACCCAAGAGGCAGAGCTTGCAGTGAGCCAAGATCATGCCACTGCACTCCAGCCTGGGAGACGGAGGGAGACTCTGTCTCAAAAAAAAAGAAGTTATTCTAAGGAAATAAATAGATATTGCAACA
Source organism: Macaca fascicularis (assembly GCF_037993035.2). Classification (NCBI taxonomy): domain Eukaryota; kingdom Metazoa; phylum Chordata; class Mammalia; order Primates; family Cercopithecidae; genus Macaca; species Macaca fascicularis. The sequence goes on along the minus strand of NC_088375.1, from coordinate 189,736,252 downwards.
GTATATGCACGAGGATGTTTATTGCAACATCTGTAGTTTCTGGTGTTGAAAATTTGTGAACAATCTTAATGTCCATCTGTAGAGGTTTTAAAATAAATACAAATTATGAAAGTTCCTTACAATGTAATACAATTGCCACCTATAAAAATAATGGTCAGCCAGGCACACTGGCTCACGCCTGTAATCCCAGCACTTTGGGAGGCTGAGGCAGGCACATCACATGAGGTCAGGAGTTCGAGACCAGCCTGGCCAACATGGTAAAACCCCATCTCTACTAAAAATACAAAATTTAGCTGGGCATGGTGGCGGGCGCCTGTAATCCCAGCTACTCGGGAGGCTGGGGCAGGAGAATAATTTGAACCCGGGAGGCGGAGGTTGCAGTGAGCCGAGATCGCACCACTGCACTCCAACCTGGGTGATGGTGAGACTCGGTATTAATAATAATAATAATAATAATGGTTAAAATGAGTGCCCCCTTGTCCCAGTCGTCATCATTTCCTGCTTTGATTAATCCCTGCCACCTGTCTCCTTCTCAACCCATTCTCTACACAGCCACCAAGGCAAATATAGTTATGTCACTTTCTTGCTTAACGCCCTCAGGGCTGCTCACTATAAAATCCTAAAACTGGCCTTATAAGGCTGGAGTCTCATTTCTCTCCTCCCTTTACACTCCAGCAACACAGTACTCAACAGGCTTCTCAGTTGACCTTTGTGTTCATTTACATGCCTTGGGAGTTTCACATTTCATTGAGCTGCATTGGTTAGAACGATCCTGTTTTGTCCCCTAACAATTTTCACTTCTTTGTAGTTTTTACAAAAATGTTGTGTTGTTTATGGAACTCTTTGTTTATATATGTCTCTCCCATTAGAGTTTAAATCCCATGAGAGTAACAATTATCACTGCTTTAGCCACTATTTTATCCATTCACCTAGTGTAGTGCCTGACCTAGGTGCTTGATGCATATTAGTTTATTGAATGGATGAATGGTTAAATGAAATGCAGGCTACGAAATATACAGTGTGAGTAAAAGAGGGACTAAAGACTTCATGTGACCATACCAGGCACAGAAACTGGCTACTTCCTGTAGGTGCATGTGGCCTGGGCCCTTTCCTGAAGGGAGAGAAGGAAGAGGTGCACCTCTTACCTGGGAAAAGCACAGCCTTGGGGGTTCCCATGCCTTCTGCTCCCTGGGAGGGAAGGGGGTTCACCACCCAAGGTGCAGGGGGCCAGGGAAGGCGGTGGCAGCCGAGAGACTGAGCTATTAAGTTCTGTGTTTTGGGACAGGCCTCAGGGTGTACCCGGTGCAGGCAGAGATCAACCTCTTGCACAGTAAGTTTCCCAACTAGGGCAGCGTCAGGGCGCGCCCTAGAGGACAGGAAGGGGAAGAGTTGCCAGGGCGAGACTCCGCACAAGCCACTTCTCTGGGCAATCAGCCACCACAAGGTCTCACATTGTACCTGGACTCTGATACGACTGGGACCCTGGGGCTGTGCTTGAGGGTGTGACTGGCCACTGTGGGGGTGTAGGGGGGCTGTTCATACACAGGGTTCTCCCAGATATTCCTTTTCTTTTTTTTTTGAGATGGAGTCTCACTGTGTCGCTCAGGCTGGAGTGCGGTGGCACAATCTTGGCTCACTGCAAGCTCTGCATCCCGGGTTTACGCCATTCTCCTGCCTCAGCCTCCCGAGTAGCTGGGACTACAGGCGCCTGCCACCATGCCTGGCTGATTTTTTTTGTATTTTTAGTAGAGACGGGGTTTCACCATGTTAGCCAGGATGGTCTCGATCTCCTGACCTTGTGATCCGCCCATCTCGGCCTCCCAAAGTGCTGGGATTACAGGCATGAGCCACAGCGCCTGACCTTTTTTTTGTTTTTTTGATACAGGGTCTCACTCTGTTGCCCAGGCTGGAGTGCAGTGGCATGATTGGCTCACTGCAACCTCCACCTCCCGGGCTCAAGCGATCCTCCCACCTCAGTCTCCCAAGTAACTGGCACCACAGACACGCACCAAGCCCTGCTCATTTTTGTATTTTTAATAGAGACAGGGTTTCACCATGTTGGCCAGGCTGGTCTCCAACTCCTGGGCTCAAGTGATCTGCCCACCTCAGCCTCCCAAAGTGCTGGAATTCCAGGTGTGAGTCACTGTGTCTGGCCCCAGGTACTTGTTCTTGAAGACTACTCAGGCCTATAATCCTAGCACTCTGGGAGGCTGAGGTGGGAGGAATGCCTGAGGCCAGGAGTTCAAGAACCATCTGCTCAACATAGGGAGACCCCCCATCTCTGCAAAAAATTACCTGGAAGCGGTGGCATACCTGTGGTCCCGGCTACTCAGGAGGCTGAGGTGGGAGGATCACTGGAGCCCAGGAGGCCCAGGCTGGAGTGAGCCGTGATTCCACCACTGCACACGAGCCTAGGCAACAGAGACCCAAACAAACAAACAAACAAACAAAAAACAAAAAGACTGCACGGGGTTGGGGGCAGGGTAATAAAGACGCTACTGCCTCCACTTCTGTCAACAACCCTGACCTGGCTGGTCTGTCAGCCCTCCCGGGTCTCTGTCTTCTATGATGTCAAATTCTTTTGCTTGCTTGGTTCCAGAAGTGGACTCCCTTCCTCCAAATCACCATATCCGTGCCAGAAAATGCCAGGCCAGCCTGTTTGCTTGTTTTCTCTTTTCTGGGCAGTGGGGCCCTTACGTCCCAGGTCCCTGCTCAGCCCCAGATATGTAACTGTGCAACGTTTGTCACTGAGAAGCCTCTACTTGCACTTCACATTCATCTTCTTGGCTCCAAGCAGGGCACTAAAGTCGATTTCTCTTTGTGATCCCTGTGCCTAAGCCCAGGGCCCAATAAACACATTCTGAAGGAATGAACTCATCCATTTATTCAACTTTCCGGTATGCAAGAACTTCTTTTCATGGAGTGTCACGGAGGCCCTGAGGGAGGAATGGTAAACGGGTAGGGGTGTGCATAGCTCTAGGAACAGGTTTAAGGTCTAGGCTTTAGAGTTGGGGAAAGGGGAGCTATTACAGATTTCAAAAAGGTCATAACTGGCCTTAACCTGTGCAAAATCTCGGGGGTGAAAGGGCAGACAGGGAGTCAGGCCGGAGGCGATGCAGAAGTGAGGAACATGGGGAGGTCTTGGTAGTGAAGAGTTCACATTGAGTGGATGTGGGTTCTGAGTTAGGGAAGCTGGTGGCACTTTGTGTGTTGAGACTGGGTTGGAAGAAGAACAGAGCTCACCACATCTCTGGTATGGAGGGAGAGGAGGAAAAGAGCAGTATGCGAGGGCAGGTGGCTCAGCTACTGCTTCCTTCTTGGAGCAGGTGACCAAGGAGTTTGGCTATCACTCCCTGCCCATCCCAGGCTTCTTGCTTGGGGAGGGGCCTCCACCAACCTCCAGTGTTTTATGTTTTGAGTCATGGCTGAAGGAAGCCAGAGAGAAAATAGAAGAAAAAAGGTGGAGCTGAACATGGAGGCAAAGTCCATGAGTTGGGGACCTACATGGCCCCCTTCAAGTAGCTCAGGCCTGGCAGCTTGTGCTGGGCTTGTGGAAGATTCCCTCTTAAGAGGTGAAATACCTCAGGAAGCAAGCCCCAGCACGGGGAGGGCTTGTGGGTCTGCGGGGCTGGGCCACTGGTGTTCACCTGACCACGCCAGCTGCCCGCACGCCAGCTGCCCACAGGAGCGGGCCACACGGGGTTTTGCTGAGCACGTCAGCCAAACCAGGGCGGGGACGGTGTCTTCGCCCTGGGCAAGGCCAAGAGGGACACGTGCTGTCCTGACGGTCCTGCAGCCTGCGCACACCTCACTCCTCCCAAGGGCTCATGTCGGTGTCGATGGCCACGCAGTTGTAGGCCGCATAGCGGAGCTTCTCCTCACATACCTTAGCGCTGTGGGAATGGGGACTTGGTCAGATCCATCCATCACTACCAGGGGTGATGGGGCTCCCCTGGGCCCCAACTTGAGCCTAGGAAAAAACCCACCTGGCATAGTGTGGCAGGAAGAGGGTGCTGGAGCAGGTGGAAGACTCGGGCAGCGCGTCTGTGGTCTCGTAGCTAGGGGCATTGAGGGACCATAGGTCAGGAAGATGTGTTGGGGCACATGTATGTGTGTGGGGAGGGAGGACAGCAAGTGGCCGTGGCACCTTCGGGCCTCCCTCCAGCACTCACCCCAGCTTGTCTGGATAGATGTAGATTCGTGCTGGCAGGCGGCTGCGGCCTGTGACAAAGCGCAGGAAGCGGCTCCGGTCCTCTGGAGGGAGAAGGAAATCAGTGCCCGCGTGGATGGTGAGGGAGGGTCTACAACTTCTACCCTGCCTCTGCATCCCAGCAACAGAGTCCAAACCCAGGCGTCACCCTGCCCTCCTCCACTGACCGTTGGTGAAGTTGTTCAGTGCCTCCCAGAAATACTGCACCCGCGAGTCAGATGGCTCGAAGTCCTCAAACCGGGCTAGTGGAGACAAGGCCAGCACTCATTCTTGGGTCTCATCTTGCCCAGTCCTTGAGCCCCAACCCCTGTGCTGTGCTGTGCTGTGCTGCCCTGCCCTGCCTTGCCTTGGGGAACTCACTGAGCTTGCGCAGAGCATCCACAGTGACCTCTGGATCCCCACACACTTTCTTCTCCAACTCTTGCCAGGTCAGCAAGTCCAGCACAGCCTGTGGCACCACCTTCAGCAGACCTGCCTGCATAGCTGCCACCTGGAGAGTGGGTAAAAGGCTTGGCTGGGGAAGAGGTCACACCTCCTGCCTTACACTGGGGGGCATCACTGTAGCCTCTGAGCAGCACAAAGGTGGCACCGAGGAATGCTGGGGGCCAGAGTTCTTGGAGTATTGGTGGCCTACAGGCTGCACTCTGGGTCCCAGGAGCTGGGGCTCAGAAGGGGCCAAAGCTCTCTGTTCTACTGGCCTCTGGGTACTACCTGCTCCTTGCTCTCCTCTAGCCGTGCCTTCTGGACCAGCTGGATGAAACGAGAACGGTCTCCATATCCCACGATGATGCCTGCGCCCCCAGGGATCAGCTCCACCACCTGCTGGTCACTCAGTACAGTGGTGAATGTTAGTTCCTTCCCAAACTTGAACTCAAATGTCTCCTTGTCCATTCCTTCCATCACTTCCAGGAGCTTCACCTAGGGGTTGAAGAGAGGCAGGGAAGTAACCTTTTCACTGTGGAGACAGTCCCTGTCTTTCCACAAGATGCTCACAGGGAAGCAGAGACAGCCAGGCAAGGCAGTCACCATGCAGGCAGCAGGGAATGAGGGTGTCAGTACAAGAGCTGTAAAAGCATCAAGACAACACCTAACCAGCCTTGGAGGCCAGAGGAGGCATCCTGTGGGAAATGGCGTCTCAGCTGAGACCCAAATAATGGCTGGGCTATAAGGGAAGTTAGGGGAGAGAACATCTTGGAGAAAGCTGGAAAGACCAAAAGGCCTAAGGAAACTATTTGGCTGGAGCCTGAATGTGAACCAAGTGCCTGGAGATATAGAGTTCATGTAAGGCCTTTACAGCTTCTGCATTCTATCCTAAGCCCAGGGCCAAGCCACCAATGAGTTTAAATAAGGAAAGTGAAATGAATTATTCTGGCTGCATGGAGACCAAATGGGTAAGAACGGAGACAGGGACACCAGCTTTTCAGTAAGTGATTAGCTCAGGAGGAAAGGTGTCCTCAACCAGGCAGGGAGATAGTAGTGAGATAGGAAAAGCAGACAGATTACAGAGACAGACTTAAGAGTGTGGGGGTGAGGGAGAAGAAGGGGTGAAGGATGGCCCTGTGGGCTTTGGGATGGGGAGGAGTGGGACATGGTGTCCTTTTGAGGCAGGAGCCCTAGAGGGGAGCAGTCTTGGGAGAAGATAAAGAATACATTGAGCCTGAGATGTGACCTTGGGGCAAACGTTGAGGATGCAGATACATATATGGCCCCAGGCTTAGGAGAGGCTGGGGCTAGAGGTCAGGATTTTAGGGGTCACAAGTCTACAGACAGTAGTTGAAGCCATGGGAGTGGATGGATTGGAGAGGGATCTTGTGTGTGGTGAAAGAACACGGTACAGAACAGCCTTAGGGAGGACCAACCTTTAGGGGCTAGGCAGAGGAACCATTGGTTCCAGGCCCTACTCACCAGCACAGAGTCCACAGCTGGGAAGTCCTTGCTCCAGCTCACCTCTTCGCCAGAAAGCTGCTTCCACACAAAACCAGGCAGGGCCAGGACCTATGTGACAAATACTCCCTACTGTCTTCTCACCCTGAGCTGCCCAGATTTGGCTGGCCTTTCCTCGCAGGGGCCAGGGCTGATCAGATGGGGGTGTGGATAAGGCTACTCACCAGGAACTCCTTGCCCCGAAGGGCAGCCCCCATCAGCTGTCCAATCCATTCATACTTGGCAAAGTCTCGGCAGGAGGGGTTGGGCACATACATGTCCCGGGCCTCACCAGTGCCATTGCCCTGCCCCAGAGACAGAGCTGTCAGTGTAGCATGAGACATACCCTACTTTCCTGGCCCGAAGACTTCCCTGAACATTTTCCACTGGGAACATTTTCCACTAAATGATCCCTTCAAATGTACAGTGGCTCCTCCTCTCCCTGTCTGCCCAGATGTTGCCCTGAGCAACTCAGTCCCTCCTCTGCCCCATTTCTATTTTTTTTTTTTTTGAGACAGAGTCTCACTGTGTCACCCAGGCTGGAGTGCAGTGGTACGATCTCGGCTCACTGTAACCTCCACCTCCCAGGTTCAAGCGAGTCGCCTGCCTTAGCCTCCCAAGTAGCTGGAACTACAGGCACGTACCACCACACCCGGCTAATTTTTTTTGTATTTTTAGTAGAGATGGGGTTTCACTACATCGGCCAGGCTGATCTTGAACTCCTGACCTCGTGATCTGCCCGCCTTGGCCTCCCAAAGTGCTAGGATTACAGGTGTGAGCCACCACGCCCGGCCCCCTCCTCTGCCCCCTTTCTAGCTCAAGCTGGCACCTGGGAAGTCTGCAGAGATGGAAACGGAGATTACCTGGTTGGCCGTGCGTACAAAGAAGGGCAGAGGCACGGGGGTATCCGCTGAGCTAGGGCACAGCTCTTCTGACATATCTGCCAGGCTGTCCCGGAAACCACCGCCTGAAATGACAGATGTCCTCAACTGGGCACTCAAGAGCCCAGCTCCCATAATGGGGTAATGAATAGGTCCCCCATCATCATTAGCTTGTGAAAAGCCTCTACCACTTTAATAGGACAGCAAGAAGGATCCTTGGGATCCTCCCTCAGGGCCTCACCTTGGTCAATGATGCCTTCTGCAATGAATTTACACTCCCACCACTGGTCATAGCGCATGGGCCACCTGCAAAAAACGTGGGCAAATTTGTCATCGTGCGGGGCCAGGTGCAGCACAATTCATCAGCCCAGAGAGCACCTAGGAAAAGCAGTCATGGCGAGGGGTGCCTCGAGGAGTTGTGTGTACACACAGGTGTCCCGAGTAAGTCCCTCACTCTCATGCCATACCTGTAGTCCAGGGGCTTTTCATATTTGTCAGAGGGCTTGAGGCCTTCATATACCTGGGGGCAAGGAGGAAAGGAGTCACAGGAAAGCAAGACCTGGCCCCATACTCGCCCCAAGAACTTGTTCAGGTTCCTCTTGGCCTAGTCCCCTTGGCCCTTCACTGATCCTATCTCAGCCTGACCCTAGGTGGTGCAGACCTGTGTGAAGACTGCATTCTTGCAGGCAGGGTCTCGAGAGGGGCAGGCACGGTGTTCCATGGCAAGGCGGCGGTTGATGTATAGGCGTGGCATGAAGCTGGGCTTGCTGCTCTCTGAGTCACGCAGGCACTGAGCCACCAGGCCAGGCCGCTGGCGGGACAGCAGTAGGAACTGCTTCACTTGCTAGTGAGGAGAAGTGGCCAGAGCAGGAATGAGTGGGCAGTCAGCCTCTGTCCAGGCTCTGGAACTTTCCTCTCTGCCTGTATCCAATTCCACCATTTTAGTCCAAGTCTAGTCCATTCCTGTCCTTGTCTCCAGTCCCTTCCTTAGTTCAGCCACCAGGGAGAGCTTTCTAAAACAAAAAAATTCTAATACTGTCATTACCTTACTTACTTTTCCAATAGCTCCACTATCCTGGGACAAAGTCCTTGCTTCACAGCCTGGCCCACAGGGCCCTCTGCAACCAGGGCCTGCCTCCTGCCCACATCCTCCCACCCTCATCCCTCTGTCATACTCACACCTACCTGTACACTTTTCTCAAGTCATCTTGAGCTGCTGTTAACTCCCGGTATGTACCTTTCACGCAACCTGCCCTGCCTGTGCTGTCAATAGCTCTTGGGTATTCCACACACTCATCTGGGCAGCGGCCTCCCAAACACTAAATTTGGACCATCTGTTCTGGCTTTCTTCCTGTGTTCCCAGACCCAGCAAAGGTCTTGCCCTAGAGCAGGTTTCAGGAACTCTGCTAAGGCATGAACAACTACATGAGCAGGAAGGGGGAACGCACTGCCGAGACCAGCACTGGGTGGGATGGCTCACCTTAATCTCACTGAAGGTGCCCAGTGTGTGGTCCCAGGCAGGTACCAGGTGGTGCAAGACACTATCGAGGATCTTGATGAATCTGGCATGGGTGGGTAAAGACTGACTGCAGCTAAAGAGTTTGGCATACATTTAAGACCCCCAACTCCCCAACATACAGGGACAGGAGAAGGCAGGACCTGGGGGCTTCTCTGACCCTTGAACAGCTTATACTATGAGACCTTGGGAACCTCCTCCATGCAGACACACAAGGCTCAATGCTGGGGGAAGGGAAGGGCCCACAGGTCCAGGGCCACAGCCACCTCTGCAGGAGGACAGCTCTGCGGTACAGTACTTCAGGGTCGGTGCCTTCCAGGCGTGGGTATCGCACCAGACTAGTCGGCTGGAACAGGTCTGCATTCAACCCTAGCTCCCGCTGTCTAGAGGACTTGATCTTGACCCCTCGGAGACGAACATCAATCCCATCATCTGGGGAAAGGGGTCAGAGTGAGGTCATTTACGGCACCTGCTGGCTCCTCGGCCCTCACACCTAGGAATGGCTCCTTGAACGCTCAGCCTTTTGTCACCCTTAACCCTAGAAACTTGGGACCTTCGGGATCACCTTCTATCACCTGACTCTGATTTATCTATTCCTGCTGATTCCTCCGTCTTCCACTATAATGCTGGCATGCCTGAGGGTCCCAACTCAGTTCCTTTTCCAGGTGAGCCCAACCACCTGTATGGCTTTAAGGCAGGCCTATACCTGGCACATCCCAGCTGCTCAGGCCCCAAAGCTCCAAATCTCGGAGTTAGTTCAGCATCACCTTCACCCCAACTCCAAGCCTATCCTCTTCTCTCCACACTCACTGTCTGTCTGCCCCATCTCCACATCGGGCTCTCTTTCCCTCCTTAGAGCCTTAAGCCTCACCTCGGCACTCCACGATGCGGATCTCGATGATCGGGAGGTGGACAGTCATGTCCTCCAGGACACAGACATCACCAATCAGGGTCCTGAGGAGACGAGTGTGAGGCACTTCGGATACCTCCTGCCTCAGGCCTTCAGAGACTGCTGGAGTCTCACTCAAACTTAGGCTTCCAAGCTGGGCTAGGCTTGGAACACACCCTACTTCCCTCCCCAGGCCAGTGTGCTCACTCGTCAATGCTCACGTCACTCAGCTTCTTCAGGTTGTCCCCTTCGCCCCCATAGACCACCACCCGCTTTGGCATAAAGTTGTCATCTGTGGTATCTACTGTAAGTAGCAGCTTCCTGAAAGGTCAGAGTGTGAACATGAGTCTTTGTGAACCCACAGGAATGTGGCTCACCCATCCTGTCCTGCCCAGAGCCTACTTACTTGACAATGGTGCCCTTCTTCATGGTAAGCCGTACCCAGTGCTGGCACTGGGACCCATCGCTCTCCCAGTAGGTATCGGCATTGCTGTCTGTCAGGCAGGATACATTGAACTCCTCCTGGGGAGGGGCAGAGAGGTGGAGTCAGTAGTTACCCTCCCTCGCTGAGCTGGGCTTGTGCTCTGGACCAGGAGGACCAGAGAGAAAGCAGAGTGAAGCTGGGCTAACAGGCAACTGGTATGGGATAGGGGGCCGCTGGGTATGTAGGGGTTCCTACAGACTTCCAAGATAGGGAGCTGAAGTGAGTGTGGCCCGTGGGGACCCTGTTTTGGTCCTGGCCTGGAGGTGGGGGTTCTTTCTGGATCTAGCCTTGAGGGGTGTGACTATATCTTGCCTGGGGTGGGAGGAGCCCCAGCACCCACCGTGTAGGAGGAAACGTCTATGCTCTCCACATACTGCTTCACGCTACCCAGGTTCTCATCCTCCTTGCCCAGGTGGTCATACAAGAAGTGGATCAGGTCCTCGTCGCACTCGTAGGTCCATGTCGGGGGTACATAGCTAAGCAACCCCAAGCCCCTAATTAGACTGGGCCCAGACGCAGAGCTCCTTCCTCCCCACCCCATTCCAGCTCACTCACAGTAGCCTTTGTACAGCTTCTGCGTATGCCTCTGCTGGCTGAGGTCTCGATCCCAGGCGATGTGAGTATGTCAGGTCCACCACCTGTTCCCACCTGTGGGCACAGAGTAGGGAGTGGGAAAGGGAGACATCAGCGGGCAGCAGGACACTACCTCCATGCCGTGTAGCCTTCTCCTGGGCTCTATCTCCCGGTCTCCAGACGCCCCACCCGAGCCCCCTTCATGTCCCGCCCCTTCCTGTTCTTAACCCTGCCTCCACTCCAGTATCCCACCCACCCCAGGGTGCGGCTGAAGTGTTCCCAAGCCGTCCTGGCCTGGCCTTCGGACAGCAAGCCCCGCTCCTTCAAGTGCAGGACCTGAGCACCGGCCGATAATCCACGCCAAAGAGCTGCTGCTGCCGCTGGAGGTGGTTGGGAGTGTCGATGGGTACCAGGCGGGCTCCGCCCTCCGCCGGGCGGCACACCAGCAGCCAGCCTTCCTGCAGCCCGCAGTCGCCCAGGTGCTCTGCCAGCTGCTCCTGCCGGGACGCGCCGGATGGGGACAGCCGTCAGGGAACTGCCCAGCCGCCTGTCCTACCCAGCCCAGGGCAAAGGGCACCGAACGCAATGCCAACTCAATACAGGGGAGGAAAGGGAAACAGCCAGAGGTTTCTCTGGCCCCGGGGGTCTTTTACCTGGTCCTGGGTGGGGAAGAGCTCACCTTTGTCAGCTTCACCCAGAGCCCGTGGCCGTTGCACAGCTCCTCGCCCGTGGTGCGCACGCAGGCGCCGCGCCGGAGCTCGATGCTGTCGCGGGCGGCGCGGAGGGGCCCGGAGCCGGTTCCGGGGGCTGGGCCTGCGGCGCCCACACGCAACCCCAGGCCCTCTGCCTCCCACACGGGCAGGAGCACGCGCGACGGTCCTGCCGGGTCCTTGTAAAGCTTGTAGAGCACCTCTTGCGGCACGAAAGCCAGCGCTGCCGGCAGCGGCCGCCCAGCGCGGAGGCTCCGCGCTGCCTCCGCCAAGAAGCGCACGCGGCCCAGCAGCTGCCGCGGGGACTCCAGCACCGCGCCCGGGCCAGGACCCGCCATGGCTAAGTGGCGGAGGTGAGCGCCTAAGGGCGATCCTACCCGGTGAACAGCTGGCGCGACCGCGGACGGAGCTTCCCACCACGCCCTGCCCCGCCTTTGGCCAGCCTTCGCCGTATGTTCTGGACTAAGCGCACCCAGCGCTCACCGTATTGCACTGTGTACTCCTACACTCAATCATATTACCTACCTCTGTGCCACCCTAACCCAGCCGACCAAACCCAAGATTGGTGATTTCTACCTGATCAATCTCCTTCTCTCCATTTCCTTGCTACTACCATTTTATCTCTACTGCTACTACCCTCATTCAATAACCGTTCTATCTGGCCTGGATCATTGCCAACATTTTTCTGGTTCTTCGGCCTGCTCTTTTTCCTCCCACTCCCAACGAATTTGCTGGACTCCCTATCCTATAGGTGGTGTGACTAAAATGTTTGAGACAATGGCTCCTTCCCCTGCCACTGACAGGAGTCTTGAGTCATTCGGGTTCTGTTTGTCACTCCTAATCCCAAGGACACTGGTAATCGTTATTCATTTTAATGTGATTACTGATTTCTGTTTTCCCAGTCTTATAGCTTCTTAAAGACCGGGGCTGTCTTGAGCAGAGCTAACCTCTACACCTACTGTAGGTCCAGGCTCTTAGTAGGTAATGTAAGTATATGACGATTTCAGTTTCCTGAGCAGCCTGGTTCCATCATCCTCAGTATGCCTGGCTGAATAAGACTATTAGAATCATGAGTGGGACTTGAGCCAAGCCTCCGGATACCCAGACCGTCAGATGAGAACAAATTCCTCATGTCACCGTAACATACAGTTACAGCGGAGTTCTCTTTTCAGCGTTTGTTGTTGCGTCGCTACAGCGGACTTTACGGTGAAAAAAGGTAGGGGTCCTACGGGCAGCAGCCAGGGCAGCCCTGGAGCTGTCGCGGGAGTCTGATCATGTGATCTTCAACATGGCGACGCCCTTGATTCCCTACAGAAAGGGGCGGAGCCTGGACGGGGTGGGGGCAGGCTCACATTCAGGTTAAGTTGCGAATTGAGCTCGCAGTTACAGACAGCTGACCATGGAAGCGAACGGGTTGGGGTGAGTTCTCCAGAGCACGCGGTGTGGCTAGTTGAGCTTCTGAGTCTTCCAACTCAGGACTCTATCCCTGTACTCCCCTTTCCCCACCTTGGAGATCTCTCAACCTGGACTCTGTTAGCTGGGATCCTGAATCCTAAAACCATGGATTTTTGAGACGTTCATCCCAGGGGCCTTAATTCAAGGGATGCCTCAGGATTTCCAACCAGGATCTCTATTCTGGGACCATCAACTCTCATCCCTCTTTATCCCCCAGCCTGGGGATCTCTCAGCCTCTGAACCAGCCCAGTGACATTCCCGTTTCTGAGACTCCGTAGTCCGAAGACCCCCAAACTATCCTTCCTGGGCCTTATTTCCTCCCCCTAGTCCCTCTAGTTGCTTCGAGCTTGGGAGAGTAGGGACTAAGTGGAGGGAAGAGGCCCCAGGGCGGGCCCTTCTAGAGTTTGTGCACCACCTGATAGGCAGAGAGGCGGCGGAACGGGCGGAAAGCCAGGGTTTGGGAGCTGGCCTGGAGGAGGTAGATAGCGGTCCTCGACTAAATCAGCCTTATGAATCCGCACTTTACCCAACCTCCAGCCTAGCATACTGACACCTACCCCTACCCCCACCTGATTGCCAGACCTCAGGGTTTTCCGGAGCTGAAGAATGACACATTCCTGCGAGCAGCCTGGGGAGAGGAAACAGACTACACTCCCGTTTGGTGCATGCGCCAGGCAGGCCGTTACTTACCAGGTAAGAGGCCCTGGAAATCTAGATAAAACTCCGGAAGGCGAAAAGTTTTCAAGGGGCAGGGGAGGGCTCTGGAGGGCCTCAAGGCTGAGCCCCGTCTTCCCTCTGTATGCAGAGTTTAGGGAAACCCGGGCTGCCCAGGACTTTTTCAGCACTTGTCGCTCTCCTGAGGCCTGCTGTGAACTGACTCTGCAGGTGAGGGGTGCACAAAAGAGGGAAAGATTTATGCCTTCAGTCTGCCACCTAGCAACCCGTCTCCTGTTTCCTACAGCCACTGCGTCGCTTCCCTCTGGATGCTGCCATCATTTTCTCCGACATCCTTGTTGTACCCCAGGTACCTACTCAAATCTGATCCTGGAATATAATCCAAGGACCCCTTGAAAATCCTTCTATCAGTCCAGTCAAGGTTTACAATAAGCACTTATCCTAACTGGATCGAGGGAAAAACTAAGGTTGAAAGAGATGGAGTTTGGCAGTTTTATTCTCCTTTTCCTTCCTTCTGGAATGAGCTGAACAGAACCTTTCCTCCTGGATTCCATTTTGGGAACCCAGATGTTTTCTCCCCCTCCAGGCACTGGGCATGGAGGTGACCATGGTACCTGGCAAAGGACCCAGCTTCCCAGAGCCACTAAGAGAAGAGCAGGACCTAGAACGCCTACGGGATCCAGCAGTGGTAGCCTCTGAGCTAGGCTATGTGTTCCAAGCCATCACCCTTACCCGACAACGACTGGCTGGACGTGTGCCGCTGATTGGCTTTGCTGGTGCCCCAGTAATGTGGGACAGGGCAGGGACTGGCGGCGTGGGAAAATCACTCTGGCAGGTCTGGGGTAGACAAAGGAAGGGTCAGTCTGGCTTCTGTACATGTGACACCATCTTTCTATCCTTCTGTAGTGGACCCTGATGACATACATGGTTGAGGGTGGTGGCTCAAGCACCATGGCTCAGGCCAAGCGCTGGCTCTATCAGAGACCTCAGGCTAGTCACCAGCTGCTTCGCATCCTCACTGATGCTCTGGTCCCATATCTGGTAGGACAAGTGGCGGCTGGTGCCCAGGTGAGTCCTGAGAGAGAGAGAAATAGGCTGAGATTTGGTCTGTAAGGACGAGAAGCAAGTGTCCTAAACCTGAGAGGGCAGGGGTCTTAATGCCAGGGATGAAAGAACCTTGGCCTCCAGTGATCTAGCTGAGCAGCCAAGCCCATCCTGACACTGGCAGTGGGGCTTAATGCTCTGAGTATTCAGAGACCAAAGCTAGTGCTGGGATCTGGAGAAAGTAAAACTTTTTTTTTTTTAATTACTGGATTTATAGGGTCAGGCAGTATCAGGGATTGAAGTCATTTGGGGAAAATTGAGGTGGATTTTGTATGTGGGGGGAGCTTCCTCTTTGTTACATATTTGTCTTCACCATACCCTAACTAGGCATTGCAGCTGTTTGAGTCCCATGCAGGGCATCTTGGCCCACAGCTCTTCAACAAGTTTGCACTGCCCTACATCCGTGATGTGGCCAAGCGAGTGAAGGCCAGGTTGCGGGAGGCAGGCCTGGCACCAGTGCCCATGGTGAGGATTGGGATGGGTTGAGTGAAGGTGGGCCTGTGGAGCTTTCAGGCTAAGTCCTGCATGGACTGGAGTGACCACTGGAGGGCAGCAGAAGTACAGTCAAGAAAGATTAGCAAGGCCCTCTGTAGCCTAAGATCTGCTTTTTTTCCAGATCATCTTTGCTAAGGATGGGCATTTTGCCCTGGAGGAGCTGTCCCAGGCTGGCTATGAGGTGGTTGGGCTTGACTGGACAGTGGCCCCAAAGAAAGCCCGGTAAGCTATGGAAGGGTGAGGCCTTGAGGTTGAGGTGGGGGTGTGGAGCTGCCACGTATGCGGTTACCAGAACGTGGCGCTGGCTTTGCTTCCAGGGAGTGTGTGGGGAAGACGGTGACATTGCAGGGCAACCTGGACCCCTGTGCCCTGTATGCATCAGAGGTAACAGACAGGGCCCCTCTGTGTATCTGTTACGGTGCACTCCTGTGGCTGTGGTTGTATTATTCTGTGTGCTTTTCTTTTTTAAATGTCTGTCTGTCCTTCTCTTCTACTCTGTATGTACAACATAAGCCCTAGGAAGACCGGACTTTTTGTTGCTGTTGTTCATTTGTATTTATGCTTCATGTCCAGACTAGGGATCTGATAAATTTTATTGAATGACTGAATGAGTTAACACTGAGTAGAAGCATACCTACATATGTGTTTGTCACTAGTATATGTAGGGAGGACAGAAGCTTGCTGGTCCTCCTGTAGCCAGTGCCCTGTTGGTCCCCTAGGAGGAGATTGGGCAGCTGGTGAAGCAGATGCTGGATGACTTTGGGCCACAGCGCTACATTGCCAACCTGGGCCATGGGCTTTATCCTGACATGGACCCAGAACATGTGGGTGCCTTTGTGGATGCTGTGCATAAACACTCACGTCTGCTTCGACAGAACTGAGTGTACACGTTTACCCTCAAGTACCACTAACAGATGATTGATCATTTCCAGGACAATAAAAGTTTCAGTGTTGAACTGTTGTGTAGTTTTGTTTGTGAAAGATGTGTGCCCATATCCTCAGTTCTTCTTAGCTTCTGCTCCTTCCCTGGGAACCCTCTCTATGTCCTCTTCACAAGTCATAGGGGTTAGGTATCACTGAATATGTACCAGAGCACTGAAGGATTCTCACTCCTATCTTACCTAAGTCCCAGAACTACATGGGGTAGGGTAGAGCTTTCGTAGCAGTTCAGGTTGTGACATTTGCAGAAAAATGGGTGGGGTCCTCACAGTATACAAAGGCTAAATTGATAGGGCTTTATGTCTGGGGAGGAAGGGAAGTATAATACATCAAAAAGGGGCACAGAAGGGGTTAGAATACTTCAGAGAGGCATGGGGAAGAAGATGGAGTCTAGGTGAGCAAGGAGAACATGAGGGACCCTCAGCTTTGACACCAAAATATAGGGAGGACATCAAAGCTCAGAGCTAGGTTGCTTAGGATTAGAGCTTTAGACAAGTCCATCATCAAGGCAAGAAGTCCTCTGAAACCAAAAGACCCTCTGGCACTCAAGGTTGCTTTATATTATTTTCTGAGCATCCCCTTTAATTTTCTCAAGATCTTGGTGTTTCCACCCTTCCTGGTGGTACCTGCTTCCCAGGACAAGGCTCTGAGGTGTCTGTAAGCTCTGGAGAAGGGTCTGGTATGGCAAGAAATTCTTTATCTGTCATTCTGCATCTCCTTGGACCACTAGGAGCCCACTGTGCTGTAGGCTGAACCAGCTCCCCGGCCCAGCCAGGGCAATGCAGAAGGTAGAGATGGGTTTCATTTAATGAAGGAACACAATTTCTGCTTTTAGAAAAATGATCGTTTATGTGATCCATGATTTATTCATAGAAAAGCACTGTGAGTTCACACACTTGCTAAAAAAGGGCAACTGTGATACAGAATGAGAGTGGCTTCTCTCTTTTTTTTAACCAACCCATTGGGCTGAGACGTAGGGGCCCTTGGCTGGACAGTAAGACTTGAGTAGCCACAAACGGCAAATACAACTTCTTCGTCAGTTTGGAGTAAAAAAAGTGATAGTTTGTCAAATAAAAAGTAAAGCAGATGGAGAAGTTCTTAGTTCACATTCTAGCTATACCACCCCTTCCCTATCACACCCCACCCCTAACTCAGGAACTAAGATATGAAACAGTAAACACCAAGACACTGGTATCCAACTGACTCTTCTGAATGCCTTTGCTACCTCCTGTAACAATTCCAGGCCGAGCATAGAGGTCAGGAAGGTAGCAGGAACATGATACACTGTGGAGGTCAGCCAGGGCTAAGACAGGGCTGCCCACTAGGGCTAGAAATTAGGAAGGGAGAGGCTAAGAGCAGACCAGCCCTAGCCTCCAAGTCAGCGAGCAATGAGACTGTGACAAAAGCAGGCAGAGGAAGCTTGAGGTAGAAAGGCAGGGGAAGAAAGCAAGTATGGGGTGAGAAGAGAACTGTGGAGCTAAAGCAGCCAATCTGATGGCAGAGGGAGATTGGTGCTTAGAAGCTTGTTTGGTGAGAGAATGAATAGAGGCGGCACAGAGATGGGGAACAAACGTTTAGCTGGTGAGAGAGATTTAAGAGGAACAGCAAAGAGAAATTTGGCAAAAAGGAAGGACACATTCATGCAGATCCTCAAACATGAATACACAGACATCCCTACATGTAGAAATATGCTCAGTTACACATATAAAGACACGGGCGCATGGATAACAAGCATACACACAGATACAAACATGTTTATACACATGCACTCATGTGTGCCCAGATACACATACACACTAAATATGCACAAACAGTGCATTTGCACATAGATGTGCATCCTCACATGTATGCAAAATGTGTATATCCTCAGGTAGAAACCCAGTCCAGTGTGCACATATTCACACAGGTACACAGCCATAGAACTGACACATACACATAAATATATATGTGCACATACAGACAGGCATGCACAGATGTATCTATGCACATAGACACATGTACTTAGCCATACAGATACACACACACGATTATAGATGAAACCACACACTCTCTAACACAAAGGTGACCAGAGTAGATGAATATTATGAACTCAGCAGCTTCCCAGACCTTCATCTTCTCCCTGCACTTGTTTCTCAGGTGTTCAGCAGGCTCCTGAAGAAGCTGTGTGAGGCAGGAGCTTCAATGTCCTCATAGTTTTGTGAGGCAAAAGTCTAAGTCCAGTCCTGGCCTCTGTCCCTCACTCACCACCGGGCTATAAATGCCCTGTCTGTAGGTGGGGGATTCTGCATAGACTAGACTTGGGATTGATTCTAACTGGCCATTTTTCTCCTTGGCACCCCCACTCTTCCACTGCTACCAGCATACACTCTGCAAGGGAAACCTGAGAAATGGTTGTGAGTCTCCTCAGAAAATAAGCATATCCTCCTACCCACAGCTACTTCAAGTGCCCATCAAATCAAAACCACAATGATAAATAGTTGTAAGTTTACAATAATTAGCAACACATATACTATAGTATTTACAGTCCCATAGATGTGTTTGTTTCTCTGGTTAAGCAATCCCTGAGACGGAACAGTGTTCTGTGTTTGCCAAGGGAGACAGGGCCAATGCTCAGGACACGCTGGATACAGGGACATGAGGTGGCATGTTGTGGGGTTTCTGGTCGATCTGCAGGGCCCAGCTCCTCCATGAACAGTAGGCTGTAGTGAGAAGCTTGCCAAGGTAGGCATATCAACTAGAGTTAGACTTTCCCCATCCTTAGCCCTGTGGTCCTTTGGCCTCAGCCACAGGTGCTCAGAGTCCTCTCAGGGTGGACAAATGTTTCAGTGTCCTTGGCCTGACGTGATACTACCTGGGAACCCAGGCTGCCCTGGCGGTGAGCTATCTGCTCTCTCAGCCAAAGCGCTCTCGCACCAGCAGCATCAGTTTTTTCTTGCCTTTGTAGATCTGTTTGAGGTTGTCGATGAACTGGGCAAATTGCAGGTGGCCATCCTGGGGCAGCAGGAAGGTCTCCCGAGCCTTGCTTAGAAACTCAATGAACTCTCCATAGTGGCGAGGGCTGATGTGTGTTAGGCGTGAGTGTGTAGTGTTGATATAGGCATTGATGGTGGCATCTAACAACTGGCGCAATGGAGCTTTGTCAGTGGACATGAGCTTTCCAGAGCTGCGGCGGCCTGGGATGCCCGCCAGGCCAGGTGCAGTCACTGTGCAGCGTCGTAAGATGTCTGAAAGCACTGTGGCACAGTGCACACTCTTCACCACCAGGGGGATGAGAGCTGCCAGCTCATTCTTGCCCAGAGAGTGGCTGAGAGCACAAGCCCAGAGCACATCATTGATGGCGGGATGAGTATCCTGGTTGTAGGCCAGGTTAAGATGGCTCATGGCCAGTGAGGCCAGCTTGAAGGCACGGAGCGGGTAGCCACGGAGCTCCATGTAGCGGGCGATGGTGAACAGCTGCGAATGGGTCATGCCACCAGCAGCAGCATCAATGGCAATCTGATAGGCTGCCTCAAAGGCGATGTGGTCTTTCTCACAGAGGGTAAGGGCTGACAGGGCACAGCTCTGTGGATCCTTCATAGCACACTGTAGGGCCAGCGTGCGAGCACAGCTAGCCAGTTCCTCCCGCTGTGGATAGTCAAGACTGAGGCGCAGGATAGTGGTGTGGGATACGGCTGTGGCAGCTACAATACTAGTAGCCTCAGTAGGGGTGAAGAGTGTGTACCAGCTCTGCAAGATGCTCACCAGGGCCCGCACACCTGTCAGGGAGAGCCTGAGCTCAGCCGTGGCCATCTGGGTCCTGATTCAGGTCTACCGAGATTACCATTTGGGGTTTGAACTTGGCCTGCAGCGATGAGTTCTCCCTCCTCAGCAACCCTGAGATGATATGAGGCAAACCAGGGCAAGGGGAGCATCCCAGATGGCCAGACCCTGTTTGGGGTCTCTTTCTATCCCTTCTTTCCCCAGGTTAGAGGGTTGAAGGTTTCTGCAGGTGCTCTTGACCCCTCACAAGGATGGGACAGTACAGCCTGGGGTTTGCTTGCCCTGAGGCATGGGTTGCAGATCTGCCAGGGGTTCTAGCTGAAGTGGGGCCTCTCAGGGTAGAGTCTTGTGCTGGGGCTTTGGGCTTTAGAAAGGGTCCTGAGCCTCCAAGTTGTCTGGGGTTTTTCACAAGCATGGACAGGGATGGGGACCAAACCACTGGGCCCACTACCTCCGAAGGGAGCACTTGAGTAACAACTGAAAATTCATTCTCTTAGACATGTCTCTGATGAGAGAATCAAGTGCTGCTGACATCAGGATATGGTTCAAGCAATGAGGACAGGGCTTGGGCTGGCTGAACAGAGGCTACCTTCTCCTACCAGCAGCCCCATCCTTTCTTAGGCCATCAGGAATAGGAATATGAGAGCTCTAAGGATTCACTGTCCTGTCCCAAGAGTAGGGCCTAGAAACCCCTTTCCGCTGGGAGTAGAGGGAGGTGGGAGACTCACCCACTTCTGTAGCACAGGTCACCAACCATCGTACCATCTCCCTGCGTCTCCAGTTAAGGGTTGATAAGGTCATCCGCATCACCTGGGCACAAAAGAGGCCTTTCCAGTGGGCTATGCCTAACTGTTGTGACCTCTCCCTCCCCTTGCCATTCATTTATGCAACAAATATTTTCTGGTGCTTTAAACAGTGGTCTTTCCCCTGATAAATATAAAATACAGTTTAATTTCTTTCCTAGCTCTCTCACCAATCAGATAGGAGGCTTCTCTGATGATGTGCAGCAAAGTCCTTATTATCATACCTTACTTGACTTGCAGAAATGGGGAGGTAGACAGAAGACAGGGACCCCATGGAGCCTAAAGCTGTATCTTGCTTCTGGCCTTAACTTAAAAGTGGAGCCCAATTTATGAAATCCTTGCCTTTTCCCTTGTCTAGAACTTGTGTTCTGGGCACAAAGAAAGAGCCAGACTTGGCCTATGCCCAGTCTCCCAGAGATCTTACCTTCTCCCAAGTGTCACTAGGGCAGAAGTCTAAACTGAGGATGGCCCACTCTTCTTCCATACCTGTAACCCAAGTTCCAGGGCAACGTTGAGCAGGGTGCTGTCAGTACTACTGTCAGTGGGAGTAGCAATCTTGAATGCATCTTGGGCCAGTTTGAAGATGAGGGAGGAAGAATGAATGTGCTTCTGTATTGCTTCCAGAATTGTTCGGAGTCTCAAAGTGTCTCCTATAGATGCCAAGAGCAGGAGCAGGGTCTATTTTAATGTTTTACTGAACAGTCAGCTGATCGCAACAGGTAGTTCAACAGGTGGTTGAAATGGCTGCTATTAATTCATTGAATGCTTCTGAATGCTACCGCCCCTTCTGGGTTATCAAGCTGTCTCCACTAAACACATTGAGGCTCCTCCCTTCCCCAGACCCCATGTGAGTCCTATTCTCTCCACCTTTTCATCTGTCTCTACTGAATACCCTCTGCCCTCAGGATCTTTAAGTACCAGAAATAATTTTCTTGAACACTTGAATTTCCAGAGCTATACAGTAGACAGAAAGCCACATTACTGCCAAAAAAGAATGCCAGTCCCACTGTCGACTTCTCACTACAGCTCCCTGGAGCAAAAAGGAGCAGGGCCACCACTTCTTATTCAATAGGCAGGGATTCTATACAAAGCACAAAGAGTTAAGGAATATAACATCATATGAAGTGAAGGTTGCTGGATGAAGGCAGTAGTGTATGAAAGACTGCTACATCTTATAAAGGACAAACATGTTAAGTAAAGATAGAACAAAAAGTAGGCCTTATGTTTTGCTTTGTAACTGCTGATAAAGTCAAAGAGGAGGAATGGCGGTATGACTATAGGCTTTGGAATAAAACACACTGGGGACTGAACCTGGTTCAGCCATTTAAGAGTTTAATGACTTCAGGTTGGGCGCAGTGGCTCTTGCCGGTAATCCCAGCACTTTGTGAGGCTGAGGTGGGTGAATCACTTGAGGTCAGGAGTTCGAGACCAGCCTGGCCAAATGGTGAAACCCTGTCTCTACTAAAAAAAATACAAAAATTAGTCAGGCATGGTGGCATGCGCCTGTAGTCCCAGCTACTCAGGAGGCTGAGGCAGGAGAATGACTTGAACCTGGGAGGTGGAGGTTGCAGTGAGCCAAGATTGGGCCACTGCACTCTAGCCTGGGTGACACAGTGAGACTCTGTCTCAAAAAAAAAAAAAAAAGGAAAGAGTTCAATAACTTCATCTATAAAATGGAAACAATAACCTTTAGGATTGTTGTGAGAATTATAAATAATTTATAATATTCTATGATTCTATTTTTATAAAAAAGATACATAGTGTGTGTAAACATATATGAATAGAAAATCTCCAGGAATATTTATGCAAATGTCTTTTTTTTTTTTTGAGACTGAGTCTTGCTCTGTCGCCCAGGCTGGAGTGCAGTGGCTGGATCTCAGCTCACTGCAAGCTCCGCCTCTCGGGTTCACGCCATTCTCCTGCCTCAGCCTCCCAAGTAGCTGGGACTACAGGCCCCCGCCACCTCGCCCAGCTAGTTTTTTGTATTTTTTTTTTTTTTTTTTTTTGAGACGGAGTCTGGCTCTGTCGCCCAGGCTGGAGTGCAGTGGCCGGATCTCAGCTCACTGCAAGCGCCGCCTCCCAGGTTTACGCCATTCTCCTGCCTCAGCCTCCCGAGTAGCTGGTACTACAGGCGCCCGCCACCTTGCCCGGCTAGTTTTTTTGTATTTTTTAGTAGAGACGGGGTTTCACCGTGTTAGCCAGGATGGTCTCGATCTCCTGACCTCGTGATCCGCCCGTCTCGGCCTCCCAAAGTGCTGGGATTACAGGCTTGAGCCACCGCGCCTGGCCACAAATGTCTTATTCATAGTTGTTTTTGGGTGCCAGGATTATGCAAGAGATTTCCTTTATTCTTCTATCATCTTTAAAAAGTTTTTTAAGTTAATAGACTACGTCTTTAGAGCAGTTTCAGGTTTACAGGAAATTGATCAGATAGTACAGAGAATTCCCATATATCCCCTATTATTAACATCTTATATTAATGTGGTATATTTGGTAAACCAATATTAATACAGTAATCCCTCCGCACCTGTGGGAGATTGGTTCCATGACTTCCCCTGGATACCAAAATCTGAGGATGCTCAAGTCTCTCATAACCTACCATCATATCCTCCCCTATACTTTAAATCACCTCTAGATTATTTATAATATCTAATACAATGTTTATACATCATTACATGTAGATTCAACATAGTGCTTTGTGCCCAGCAAATTAAAGTTTTGCTTTCTGGAGCTTTGACGAGTTTTTTTTCCTGAATATTTTTGATCCACGGTTGGTTGAATCCACAGATGCAGAACCCACAGATACAAAGGGCTGACTGTACATTATTATTAGTGTGGTACATTTGATGAACCAATATACATATATTATTAACTCAAGTCTACAGTTTACATTAGGGTTCACTCTGTGTTATACAGTTGTATGGGTTTTGACAAATGTGTGTTATTAATCTGCTATTACAGTGTCATATAAAATAGTTTCACTTCTCTACAAATCTCCTGTGTTCTATCTGTTCATCCCTTTCTCCATTCCCTCTAAGTCCCTGGCAACTATTGATCTTTTTTTTTTTTTTTTTTTTTTGAGACGGAGTCTCGCTCTGTCGCCCAGGCTGGAGTGCAGTGGCCGGATCTCAGCTCACTGCAAGCTCCGCCTCCCGAGTTCACGCCATTCTCCTTTCTCAGCCTCCCGAGTAGCTGGGACTACAGGCGCCCGCCACCTTGCCCGGCTAGTTTTTTGTATTTTTTAGTAGAGGCGGGGTTTCACCGTGTTAGCCAGGATGGTCTCGATCTCCTGACCTCGTGATCCGCCCGTCTCGGCCTCCCAAAGTGCTGGGATTACAGGCTTGAGCCACCATGCCCGGCCATGATCTTTTTACTGTTTTCATAGTTTTGCCTTTTCCAGAATATCATATACTTGGAAGCATACAGTAAGTAGCCTTTTCAGACTGGCTTTTTTCTTTCTTTCTTTTTTTTTTTTTAAACTTAAAGGCTAGTGTGATAATACAGATTGGCTTCTTACAACATGCAATACACATTTAAGGTTCCTCCATATCTTTGTTTCCCTCAGAGTTTACACCCAAAACTTCCATGTCTTTTTTTTTTTTTTTTTTTTGAGTGTGTGTGGCTTGAGAAGCCATGTCTTTTTATTTAGAAATAATAATCAATTCTATGGATATACGACAATTTATTTATCCATCTACCTTTTGAAGAACATCTTGGTTACTTCCAGTTTGGAGCAATTATAAATAAAGATGCTCCAAACATTCATGTGTAGGCTAACTGCGACCTCCGCCTCCTGGGTTAAAGATATTCTCCTGGTCTCAGCCTCCTGAGTAGCTTGGATTACAGGTGCGTGACACCACGCCCAGCTAATTTTTATATTTTTAGTAGAGATGGGGTTTCACCATGTTGGCCAGGCTGGTCTTGAACTCCTGACCTCAGATGATCCACCTGCCTCAGCCTCCCAAAGTGCTGGGATTGCAGGCGTGAGCCACTGCGCCTGGCCATCCTCTAGACATTTTATAGTTTTGTGTTTTACCTTTAGGTCTATGATCCATTTTGAGTTAATTTTTGTGAAAGGTCTAAGGTCAGTGTCTATATTAATTTCTTTTTGCATGTGAATGTCCAGATTTTCTAGCACCATTTGTTGAAAAGACAATCTTTTGGTCCTTTCTCAATATCAGTTGACTATATTTGTGTGAGTCTATTTCTGAGCTTTTAATTTTGTTCCATTGATCTATTTGTCAGTTTTTCAACAGTACCACACTGTCTTGATTAATATTACAGTAAGTGTTTCCACTGGGTAGTATCAGGCCTCTGACTTGTTCTTCAATATTATGTTGGCTATTCTAGGTCTTTTGTTTTTCAACATAAAGTTTAGAAAGTGTTTGTTGATATGCACAAAATAAATTGCTGGGATTTTGATTGGGATTGTGTTAAATCTATAAATCAAGTTGGGAAGAACTGACCTTCTAATATACATTCTTTTTATCCATGAACATGGACCATTTCTATTTATTTAAATCATCTTTGATTTTTTTCATCCAAGTTTTACAGTATTCCTCATATCGATCTTATACATATTTTGTTAGATTTATTCCTAAGTACTTCATTTTTGGGGTGCTAATGTAAATAGTACTGTGTTTTAAATTTCAAAGTCCAATTGTTCTTTGCTGGCATATAGGAAAGCAATTGAATTTTGCATATTAACCTTATATACTGCAAACTTGCTATAATTACTTGTTAGTTCCAGTTTTTAAAAAAATTGATTCTTTGGGATTCACACATAGTCAATCATGTCATTTGTGAACAAAGACAGATTTATTTCTTCCTTTCCAATTGGCTTACAATGATTTCACTTAAGAATTTTTGATCCTTATGATGGGTTTATTGGGACATAACCCTGTCATTAGTCAGGGAGCATCTGTGTATCATTTATTTCCTTTTCCTATCTTATTGTATTAGTTAGGAACTTCCAGTATGATGCTGAATAGAGGTGGCAAGAGGGAACATCCTTGTCTTATTCCTGATCTTAAAGGGAAAGCATCTAGTTTCTCACCATTAAGTGTAATGGTAGTTATAGCTGTAGGTTTTAATTTTTTGTCTTTAAGCTCTTTTGCCCAGACTGGAGTGCAGTACACAATCACGGTTCACTGCAGCCTTGACTTCCCAGGCTCAAGTGATCCTCTTGCCTCAGCCTCCCAAGTAGCTGGAACTACAGGAGTGTGCCCACCACAACTGGCTATTTTTTATTTTTTAGTAGTGATGAGGTCTTGCTATGTTGTCCAGGCTGGTCTTGAACTCCCAGGCTCAAGCAATTCTCTCATCTTGGCCTCCCAAAGTGCTAGGATTACAAGTGTGAGCCACCACACCCAGACGGTAACTGTAGGTTTTTTGGTAGAAGTTCTTTATCAAGTTGAGGCAGTTCTCCTCTATTCCTAGTTTGCTAAGCATTTTTTAAAATTATGAATGGGTGTCAGTTATGCTTTTCCTGCATTTACTGATGAATGACTTTTCTTCTTTGCCTGTGGAAAGAATAAATTCCATTAATGGAATTAATGGATTCCATTAATTGATTTTCAAGCATTGAGACAACTAACATACCTGAAATAAATCCTACTTATGGTTCATTCTTTTTATACACTATTGGGTTTGATTTGCTAAAATTTGTTCAGGATTTTTGCATTTATGCTCATGAGTCATACTGATCTGTACTTTTCCTTTCTTGTAATGTCTTTATTTAGTTTTGTTTTAGAGTAATGCTGGCCTCATAGAATAAGCAAGTGTTTCCTCTGCTTCTATTTTCTGGAAGAGACTTTAGACAATCAGTACCATTTATTCCTTAAATATTTGGTAGAACTC
This sequence comes from Macaca fascicularis, assembly GCF_037993035.2. Classification (NCBI taxonomy): domain Eukaryota; kingdom Metazoa; phylum Chordata; class Mammalia; order Primates; family Cercopithecidae; genus Macaca; species Macaca fascicularis. Next base: position 189,709,977 of record NC_088375.1, on the reverse strand, counting down.
ACCAGTGAAATAATCTGAGCCTGGTGTTTTCTGTTTTGGAAGGTTATTATTAATTCAATTTCTCTAACAAATATGGGCCTATTCAGATTATTTATTTCTCCTTCTGTGAGTTTTTGTAGTGTTTTTCAAGAAATTGGTCCAACTAATTATCTAAGTTATCAAATTGGTGGGCATAGAGTTCAAAAAAATTTTTATTAACCTTTTAATGTCCATGGGATCAGTACTGATGGCCCCTCTTTCATTTATAATATTAGTAATTTATATCTCCTCTCTTTTTTCTTGGTTAGCCTAAAGGTTTATCAATTTTATTGGTCTTTTCAAAGAATCACTCTTGCTTTTATTGATTTTTGCCTGCTGTTTTTCTACTTTCAATTTCACTGATTTCTGCTCTAATTTTTGTTATTTATTTTCTTCCACTAACTTTAGATTTACATTGCTCTTCTTTCGCTATTTGCCCAATGTGGAAGCTTAACTTATAAACTTTGTTATTCTTTCTCTATTTTACTAATGTGCAAGCTTAGATTATTTATTTTATAATTATTTTTATTAAAATTATTATTATTTTTTTTTTGAGGCAGAGTCTCGCTCTGTTGCCCAGGCTGGAGTGCAGCGGCATGATCTCAGCTCACTGCAACCTCTGCCTCCTGGTTCAAGTGATTCTTCTGCCTCAGCCTCCTGAGTAGCTGGGATTACAGGCACCTGCCACCATGCCTGGCTAATTTTTGTATTTTTGTAGAGACAGGGTTTGTCCATGTTCGTCAGTCTGGTCTCAAACTCCTAACCTCACGTGATTGCCTCGGCCTCTCAAAGTGCTGGGATTACAGGCATGAACCACTTCACCTGGCCTATTTTTTGAGAAAAGGTCTTACTCTTGCCTAGGCTGCAGTGTAGTCATGTGATCATGGTTCACTTCAGCCTTGACCTCCCAGGCTCAAGTGATCCTCCCAAACCACTGGGATTATGGGTGTGAATCACCATGTCTCGCTCTTTCTTTTCTTTCTTTCTCTTTTTTTTTTTTTTTTGGTGGAGTTTCACTCTGTCGCCCAGGCTGGAATGCAGTGGCATGATCTTGGCTCACTGCAACCTCTGCCTCCAGGTTCAAGTGATTCTCCTGCCTCAGCCTCCCAAGTAGCTGGGACTACAGGCATGCGCTACCACATCTAGCTAATTTTTGTATTTTTAGTACATGTGGGGTTTCACCCTGTTGGCCAGGCTGGTCTTGAACTCCTGACCTCAGGTGATCCGCCCACCTCAGCCTTCCAAAGTGCTGGGATTACAGGCATAAGCCACCATGCCTGGCTGCTCTTTTCACTTTCTTGATAATGCTCTTTGATGCACACAATATTTAAATTTTGATGAAATCTAATTTACCTATCTATATATATTTTTTTGTTGCTCATGCTTTTGATGTCATAGCTAAGAATCCATTGGCTTACCCAAGGTCATGAAGACTTATTCCTATGTTTTCATGTAAGAGTTTTAAGGCTTTAGCTCTTACATTTAGGTTACTGGTTCCATCTCTACTTTTAATCTATCTGTGTCTTTAAAGTGGGTTTCTTACAGACAACATATAGTTGAATTTTAAAAAGGTTTCTCCACACCTTTGTCAACATAATTTTTTATCAAAAATTCTCCTTGCTGTCCAGGAGTGGTGGCTCATGCCTGTAATCCCAGCACTTTGGGAGGCCAAGGTGGGTGGATCACCTGAGGTCAGGAGTTCAAGACCAGCCTGGCCATCATGGCAAAACCCTATCTCTACTAAAAATACAAAAATTAGCTGGGCGTGGTGGTGGGCGCTTGTAGTCCCAGCTCCTTGGGAGGCTGAGGCATGAGAATCATTTGAACCCAGGAGGTGGAGGTTGCAGTGAGCCGAGATCACGCCACTGCATTCCAGCCTGGGTGACAGAGCGAGACTCTGTCTCAAAAAATAAAAATAAATAAATAAAAATAATAATTTTTCCTTGGCTAAGTGTGGTGGCTCACACCTGTAATCCCAGCATTTTGGGAGCTCAAGGTGGGAGGATTACTTGAGGCCAGGGGTTCAAGGCCAGCTAGGGTAACATAGCAAGACCTCATCTCTACTAAAAAATAAAATTTAAAACAAATCCTTTAGTTTGAAATAATTTTACGTAAAGAAAAGTTTGAAGAATAGAACAGAAATGTTTTTTTCTTCTCTCTGAACCATTTGAAAGTAAGTGACTTGATGCCCCATCACTCCTATCGTGGTGTGTATTTCCTACAAAGACACTCTTCTACACCCGCAAGACAACCATCAAAAGCAGCAAATTAACAGATACATTCCTACCATCTACCACCAACCACATTCAAGTTCCACCAATTGTCCCCAAAATGTCTTTTATAGCAAAAAGATTTTATACAAGTTCACGTGTTGCACTTAGTTTGTCATGTGTCTTAAGTCTTCAATTCGGAAAAATTTCCCCATCTTTCCTTGACATTCACAACCTTGACACTTTTGCAGGCTAGTTATTTTGTAGCATGTCCTTTATTTGGTATTCCTGATGTTTCCTTATTAGATGTACATTTGCACTTTTGGCTGTAACATCACAGAAGTGATGCTGAGTTCTTATTGTTTCCTATCAGGTAATCTATGTTTTTTTTTTTTTTTTTTTTTTTTTGAGACGGAGTCTTGCTCTGTCACCCAGGCTGGAGTGCAGTGGCGCGAGTCTCCGCTCACTGCAAGCTCCACCTCCTGGGTTTACGCCATTCTCCTGCCTCAGCCTCCCGAGTAGCTGGGACTACAGGCGCCTGCCACCTCACCCGGCTAGTTTTTTTGGTATTTTTAGTAGAGACGGGGTTTCACCGGGTTAGCCAGGATGGTCTCGATCTCCTGACCTCGTGATCCACCCGCCTTGGCCTCCCAAAGTGCTGGGATTACAGGCTTGAGACACCGCGCCCAGCTAATCTATGTTTTTGACTTCATCCATTTCTGATGATATTAACTGTGACTAGTTGATTAAAGTGGTGTTGGCCAGGTTTCCCAATTTGTAAAGTTACACATTTTTCCTCTATAATTGATAAGTACTTTGTGAAGAGATACTTTGAGACTATATGAATATCTTGTTCTTCAAATGTTCATGCACTAGCTTTGAATCCATTGATATTTCCTGACTGCAGCTATTTTAGGTATCTCATATAAGTCAAATCATACAATATTTATCCTTTTGTGTCTAGTTTATTTCACTTAGCATGTTCTCAAGGTTCACTCATGTTGTAGCATGTATCAGACTTTCATTCCTTTTATGGCTCAATAATATTCCATTGTCTATATATACCACATTTTGTTTATCCATTCACCTGTTGATGAACATTTGGCTATAATGAATAATGTTACTATAAACACTGTTGTACAACTATCTGTTTGAGTTCCTGCTTGCAATTCTTTTGGACATATAGCTGGTTCATTTTTTTTTGACCTACCTACCTGTTTATAGTTATGTTTTTAGAGACAGGGTCTCACTTTCTCATCCAGGCAGTGGCACGATAGCTCACTGTAACCTCAAACTCCTGGGCTCAAGCAATTGTCTTGCTTTAGCCTCCTGAGTAGCTGGGACTACAGGTGGGTGCCACCATGCCCAGCTAGTTTTTAAATTTCTTGCAGAGAGAAGGTCTCACTATGTTACCCAGGCTGGTCTCTAACTCCTGTCCTCTAACTGATTTTCCCACCTCAGCCTCCCTAAGTGTTAGGATTACAGGTGTGAGTCACTTTGGCCTTTAATGATTGATTGATTGAGATGGAGTCTCGCTCTGTTGCCCAGGCTGGAGTGCAGTGGCATGATCTCGGGGCTCACTGCAACCTCTGCCTCCCAGTTCAAGCGATTCTTGTGCCTCAGCCTCCTGAGTAGCTGGGGTTACAGGCATGTGCCACCATGCCCGGCTAATTTTTTTTTTTTTTTGAGACTTGTTCTGTCACTCAGGCTGGAGCGCAGTGGCGCAATCTCGGCACACTGCAAGCTCCGCCTCCCAGGTTCACGCCATTCTCCTGCCTCAGCCTTCCGAGTAGCTGGGACTACAGGCATGCGCCACCACGCCTGGCTAATTTTTTTGTATTTTTAGTAGAGATGGGGTTTCACCATGTTAGCCAGGATGATCTCGATCTCCTGACCTCGTGATCCACCCGCCTCGGCCTCCCAAAGTGCTGGGATTACAGGCGTGAGCCACCGCAGCCGGCCCATGCCCGGCTAATTTTTGTATTTTTAGTAGAAACAGGGTTTTGCCGTGTTGGCCAGGCTGGTCTTGAACTCCTAACTTCAGGTTATCCACCTGCCTCGGCCTCCCAAAGTGCTGGGATTACAGGTGTGAGCCTGGCCCTGGCTTTTATTTATTCTTAAGCGAAGTTTGACAGTTTTGTTTTCGAAGGAGTTAGTCCATTTCATCTGTGTTGTTGAATTTACTGGCATAAAGCTGTTTGTAATATTCTCCTATTACCATTTTGATATCTTTAGAATCTGTAGTGATATCACCTTTCTCATTCCTGATATTGGTCATTTCTGCCTTTTATCTCCTTTTTTCTTGATCAGTCTAGATAGGGATTTCAATTTGATTTATGTTTTCATTCATTCCTTTTTTTTTTTTTTTGAGATAGAGCCTTACTCTGTCCTCCAGGATGGAGTGTAGTGGCGTGATTTCGGCTCATTGCAATGTCTGCCTCCCTGGTTCAAGCAATTCTCCCTGCCTCGGCCTCCTGAGTAGCTGGGATTACAGGCGCCCACCACCATGCCCGGCTAATTTTTGTATTTTTTAGGACAGACAGGGTTTCGCCATTGCGCCAGCCTTGTCTCGAACTCCTGATCTCAAGCAATCCACCTGCCTCGGCTCCCAAAGTGTTGGGATTACAGGCGTGAGCCACCGTGCCCAGCCTTAATTGATCTTTTCAAAGAATCAGCTTTTGGTTTCATTGATTATTCTCTATTTCATTGGTTTTTGCTCTGGTTTTTTTTTTTCTTGAGACAGAGTCTTACTCTGTTGCCCAGGATGGAGTGCATTGGTGTGATCTTGGCTCACTGCAGCCTCCAACTCCTGTGTTCAGATGATTATAGTACCTCAGCCTCCCGAGTAGCTGGGATTATAGGCGTGTGCCACCATGCCCACTTAATTTTTTTTTTTTGGTAGAGATGGAGTTTTGCCATGTTAGCCAGGCTGGTCTTGAACTCTTGGCTTCAAGTCATCTGCCTTCCTTGCCTCTCAAAGGGGTGGGATTACAGGCATGAGCCACTGCACCTGTCTGCTCTGATCTTTATTATTTCCTTTCCTATGCTTACTTTGGGTTTTATTTTTCTGACTTCTTAAAGTAAAATCTGGGCTGGGTGCAGCAGCTCACGCCTGTAATCCCAGCACTTTGGGAGGCTGAGGCAGGCGGATCATGAGGTCAAGAGATCGAGACCATCCTGGCGAACACTGTGAAACCCTGTCTCTACTAAAAATACAAAAAAATTAGCCGGGCATGGTGGCGGGCACCTGTAGTCCCAGCTACTCGGGAGGCTGAGGCAGGAGAATAGCATGAATCTGGGGTGGTGGAGCTTGCAGTGAGCAGAGATTGCACCACTGCACTCCAGCCTGGGAAACAGAGCGAGACTCCGTCTCAAAAAAAAAAAAAAAAAAAAAAAGTGAAATCTGAGATCACTGATTTGAAGCAGTTTTCATTTATTGCTAAAAATGTGTAAGAAAACCTTAGCTACATTCCACTAATTTTGACTTGTGCTTTCATTTTCATATAGTCAAAAGATTTTCTAATTTTCTTGTGATTTTTTTTCTTTGCTCCATGAGTAATATACATGTACGTGGTTTAATTTCCACAAACTTAAGATATTTTCTAAATATCTTTTTATCATCGATTTTTAATTGTACTGTGGTTGTCTGAAAAAGATTTTCAGTTCCTCTCTCTCTCTGTCTCTTTTTTTAAGAGTCAGGGTCTTGCTCTGTCACCCAGGTTGGAGTGCAGTGTCATGATGGTAGCTTACTGCAGTTTCTAACTCCTGCGCTCATGCAGTTCTTCTACCTTAGCCTCCTCAGTAGCTGGGACTACGGGTGCTTGCCAGTACATCTGGCTAATTTTTAAAATTTTTTGTAAAGACAGGATCTTGCTATGTTGCCCAGGCTAGTCTCAAACTCCTGGTTTCAAGTGATCCTTCTGCCTTGGCCTCCTGAAGTGCTGGGATTACAGGTGTGAGCCACTGCACCTGGCTTCATCTTTGTTTCTGAAATATATTTTCATTGGTATAAAATTCTAGTTTGATAGTTTTTGGTTTTGTTTTGAGATGGAGTCTCACTTTGTCACCCAGGCAGGAGTGCAGTGGTGAGATCTCGGCTCACCGCAACCTCTGCCTCCCAGGTTCAAGCGATTCTCGTGCCTCAGCCTCCTGAGTAGCTGGGACTACAGGTGTGCACTACGATGCCCAGCTAATTTTTGTATTTTTAGTAGAGATGGGGTTCTCAAACTCCTGACCTCAAGTGATCTGCCCGCCTTGGCCTCCCAAAGTGCTGGGATTATAGGCGTGAGCCACCATGCTTGGCCTGATGATTTTTTTAAAAAAAGCACTTTCAGGGATTTTTTTTCCCACTGTTTTCTGGCTTACATTGTTTCTAATGATAAATCTGTTCTCATACTTGTTTTTTTGTCCTTTGTCTGTAATGTATCTTTTTTACTCTGATTGCTAAGTAGATTTTCTCTTCTATTATTGGTTTTAAGCATTTTGGTTATGATGTGCCTTGGTATAGTTTTCTTCATGTTTATTATGCTTATCATTCATTTATTTCCTTAGATCTGTAGTCCTCCTCCTTATCCTGCTTGGAATCTGAAACTCCATGCAGGCTACCACCACTCCCCACTTGGCACTCCTCACATGAATGCACATTATCAAATTTGTTGATTTTTGCCAATAAGATCCGTAAAAAATGTTATCTCAGGCTAATTTTAATTTGTATTTCTAATGTGATACCAGACATTTTAGTTGTCTAAAAACCACTTGTATCTCCTTTCCTGTGAACTGTCTGATCATATCCTTTGTTCTATTTTTGTATTTGTTTGCTGATCATTTTTATATTAATTTGTATGTAACTTTTACCTTTTCTGTAATGAGCGGTGTTTTTGGGGGGACAATAATAAGATACCATATAAACTTATTTTTAATTTTAAAAAATCTTCAAAATCCATGTAGCTTCCTGGTCCAAAATATTCAGGAGCTCATGGTGGCTAGCATTTTATCATAGCTCCTTCTTATGTAGCGGCTTACTTTCACTTCTGTTTGTGGTGAAACCTGCATAGCTAACAGGATGTATGTGAGCTTAAAGGCCTGAGAATCACTTTGGACTGCCTATCTTTTACTAGGGCACTGAAAAAAACCCACAAACTCTTCTATCTGTAAGAAGTTCAGCTCTATCTTAGTCATCACTTCATTAGATCTTCCAGTGGCCCTGGGAGGCTGACAGGTCATTGACAATGATTCCCATTTTATAGATTTGAAACTGAGGCTTAGAAAGGTGAAGTGATTTTATCAAACAGAAGGTTAGATTTAAAAGTAACTTAAAGATCAATTAATTTTAAATATTCGGGATCCTACAATTAGTTACTAGGGTAAAGTTTTGGCTTGGATCCAGGTGCTCTTTCTAATGGCAGCAAAGTGAGGATCACTATCACTCTAAATGATCAAGGAGCTTCTCTTCCTCAGGAGACTGCAGGCCAAGCCTTTGACAGGCCATGCTGGGCAGGCAGATGGGTGATGCTGGAGCTTAAGGTCTATCTATGCTCACCTTTGGCAGCAGTCAGCATGGTGGAGGCCAGTTCACACTGCTGTGATTCCAAGTGTCCAAGCGTGAACCAGCGAGGATAACGGCTGGGCACCACAGACACCGTATGGTGAGGGTGGGCTGTGTCGCCTGCAGAAGCTGAGTTTTCTAAAACAGGTAACCTGGAAGACCCAGGAAGAATCATCAGCCACCATCCAGACCCTGGGCTTCTGAACCACCTTAGAGAAGCTTGCTCTTTGCTGGGGAGGAACTGGGGAGAGGAAAGGATTAACTAAGAGCTTTGAAGGTTTTTACACCTGTGGTACTATACACTATATGAGGTGAGTGCCTTGGTACTTAAGAGAACTCAACGCTGAATAGTTTCCACTACAAATGGATGCGAAAGGCAGTTTAAGAGCTACCGGGTTGAGTAGTATGATATACTGTAAGAAGAGAGAAAAGTTAATACATTTTAAAAAAGAATCATAGGGTTGTTTATTTTATTTATTTTTGAGACAATGTCTCTATCACATAGGCTGGAGTGTAGTGGCGCAATCACAGCTCACTGCAGCCCTGACCTCCTGGGCTCAAGCAATCCTCCCACCTCAGCCTCTTGAGTAGCTGGGACTTCAGGTATGCACCACCATGCCTGGCTAATTTTTGTATTTTTTGTTTTTGGAGAGACGGAGTTTCACCATGCTGCCCAGGCTGGTCTCAAACTCCTAGGCTCAAGCAATCTACCTGCCTCAGCCTCCCAAAGTGCTAGGACTATAGGCTTGAGCCACTGTACCCAGCCTGGTTATTTCTAAAAGTATAAGAAATACGTGCCAAGGAATTTCCTGTTTTAGCTAATGTATTGTCCCAGCCTTACAGTCTGACTAAAATTGTTCTGTATAGTCTGCTACATCACAGAGTTAAGTTTAACTGCCTAAACCAAGGATCTTATTCTAGCTTGGAAACAAAATGCCCATAGCTCATTGTTCTCAAGTCTTGGGGTAAATATATTTACCTCTACTTCCCCCAGCTGCTTCTGGGGACCTGTGCTGGGGAACCTTGATTCAGCTGAACTATAGAAGGGCTCAGACCCCTTCTCAGCTTGCCAGACTAACCACTGAACAGGAAGACTCAGGTCTTAAGTGCTCCTTATTTATTAACATCTCAGGGGCTTCCTCAGACAATCAACCATGAGTACTGCCAGGGAACCAAGTCACCAACAAGGAATCCAGATATGAATCCTAGATCATATAAAAATATCTGAGCTATTTTAAGGTACACTTGGTAGCAGGTCCAACAGAATGACAAAGAGGGACAGAAAAGAAAGTGAAATAAGCAAAGAAAAAGAACACTGGACACTTCTGCTTTGATGGAGGCAACTGGACTGGGAAAGGGCTACCCACCTCATGGCACGTAAAGCTAATTTATAGGACAAGTCTGGATCATGAGGCAGCAGAGCTGAGAACAAATACTTGGCAAAGGTATGCATGGGAACACTCTCTCGGTGGATGACTTCTCCCAGACCGCTGAAAGGGCCCCCTGGAGGAAGATAAGTCAGCCAGTTATTTATCTGTATGCTTCCATTTGCCAGTCTGGACTTGAGCCCCAATATCTCATGCATGTTTGCTAATCATGGGAACCTTCACTACATTTTAATGTCATAAATATTCCTGTACTTGTACGCTATTGAAGAGGGGAGCTCAGGGTCATGGGTCAAAGACACCATGACAAGAGACTCTTTTCTACTTACCTTCCAGCAGTAAGATGCATTGCTTTTGCAGTGTTTGCACTAGCTCATCGTCCAGCTGCAGCTCTTGGAGTTGGCTCAGGAGCTGTTCCTCATTACGGCATACCTTGTCCTGTGCGTAGAGGCCTTCAGGCATTACCCTCTGTTGACCCAGGCCCATCAGTGCAACTTCCAAGGCCAATGACAGGTAGGACTCACTGCTGTTTGGGGAGCCTGCAGCCATAGGTACATGCTGGTACACAGGGGGTCTGCTTTCATTCATATCTGAGGGCAACAGGGCACCAAATTCTTTAGGTCAGGCTTGGTAGAGTCTTCTTTCTTTCTTTCTTTTTTTTTTTGGAGACAGAATCTTGCTCTGTTGTCCAGGCTGGAGTGCAGTGGTGCGATCTCAGCTCATTGCAGCCTCCGCCTCCCAGGTTCAAGCGATTTTCCTGCCTCAGCCTCCCAAGTAGCTGGGATTACAGGAGCATGCCACAACATCTGTCTAATTTTTGTATTTTTAGTAGAGAGGGGTTTCATCATGTTGGCTAGGATGGACTCAAACTCCTGACCTCAGGTGATCTGCCTACCTCAGTCTCCCAAAGTGCTGGGATTACAGGTGTGAGCCACCGTGTCTGTCCTAGTCTTCTGTCTTTCCCTCCCATCTTTGGGATACAGCTTGGTCAACAGCTATCACAGGGAAGCTGAATCAGAACCCCAGAATAGTAAGGAAAATATACTGAAAAGAAGGTTACACAGAGCCACAAAGATTCCCACTTCTGTCTTTTTTTATTTTTTTGGAGACAGAGTCTTGCTCGGTTGCTAAGGCTGGAGTGTAGTGGTGCAATCATGGCTCACTGATGCAGCCTCAACCTCTTGGGCTCAAGCAACCCTCCCACCTCAGCTTCCTGAGTAGCTGGGACTACAGGCACATGCCACCATGCCCAGATACTTTTTAAATTTTTTTTGTAGAGATAGGGTCTCATTATGATGCCCAGAGATATAGTCTCAAACTCCTGGGCTCAAGTGATTCTCCCACCTTGGCCTCCCAAAATGCTGGGATTATAGGCATAAGCCACCATGCCCAGCCCCACCTCTTTTTTTTGTTTGCTTGTTTTTTGAGATAGAGTCTCGCTCTGTTTCCCAGGCTGGAGAGCAGTGGTACGATATCGGCTTACTGCAACCTCCGCCTCCACGGTTCAAGCAATTCGTCTGCCTCAGCCTCCCAAGTAGCTGGGATTACAGGCGCACACCACCACACCCAGTTAATTTTTATATTTTTAGCAGAGACGGGGTTTCACCATGTTGGCCAGGGTGGTCTCGAACTCCTGACCTCAGGTGATCTGCCTGTCTTGGCCTCCCAAAGTGCTGGGATTACAGGCCACAGCTACCGCGCCCGGCCCACCTCCTTCTCAATATATGAACTGGCTAAGCCAGTTAGGGAAGTATAAAATCTTATCTTTTGCTAGCACATTATGTAATGTTGTAATTGTCTGTTTTTGTTTCTGTCTCTTTCATAGAATGTGAACACCTTAAAGGGATTAGACCATCTTGTTGTTCTAGGTATTGCTATGTGTTAGTGGTGAATGAATAAACCCAAGTGCAAACTCAGGTTTCCAAGATGTAAATGTCACTGTACAGATGAAACAGACCAAAGATGATGATTCACTTTGCAAGGGGTCAGAGGGAAGACAAGGAGCAGTCCTCACCTGACTTGGGGCCATCCCTTGTATCTCTACCCAGAGAAATCTGAATCCATACAGTTAAACTCTTACTTTTGTAACATGTGCAACCTTTATGTTACTATTATCTCATATGCTCCACCACTGGATGCATAATTTCAGGAAGTAAGCACAGTTTAAAAGTCAAAGTCTTGGTTTCTTTTCTTTTCTCCCTCATCTATCCAATAAGTATTTATGAAAGATTGTTAAATGTCAGGTCCTCCACTAAGTGCTAGGAACACAAAGATAAAGAAGTCATAATTTCTGTTTTTAAGTAGCTGACAGTCTAGTAAAAGAGAACTATTTGTAAATAAATTGTAATGTAGCGTGCTAAATACTAAAGTAGATATATGTATACAGTAAGTGAAGGCATAAAAGCAAAAAGAATCAATTTTGTATCTATTCTTGGCTACTCTTAATAAGGTCTTGAGACTCTATTAAATTATTCTCCTCTAGTTCTTATTTGTAAAATTGGTACAAAACCATCATTTAAAAGAAAGTTCAAAGGAAACCAGAAAATATTATTATGCAATTGCAAGGGATACACGGATTCTCGATGGAAGTTCTTTCCCACTTTCAGACTGCTCTAGCTTCTCGCCTCTGACTGATGAAATTTCTCTATTACTTGTTATTCTTCTTGGATTACATTCTTTAGGCATTTATGATAGGGAAATAAAAGGAACAAGGAAGGCTGGCAAGGTAAAATGTGAAATCAGGACAAGGCCAGACCACAGGGTAGGAAAGGAAGGTGGGAAATGGGCAAGTATGAAGAAACCTCTTAGGGTGCTCTAGTTTGGACAAGAGGGGGACAAAAACTTCAAAAGGAGGTAGAACAGAGTCTGGAAGGGAGAAAAGGGCTGACAAGGGCAGTCTTTTTTTTTTTTTTTTAATGAAATAGGGTCTCACTTTGTCACCCAGATTGCAGTGCAGTGGTGCAATCTTGACTCACTGCAGCCTCGATCTCCTGGGATCAAGTGATCCTAGTGCCTCAGCCCCCAAGTAGCTGGGACTACAGGTGACTGCCACCACACCTGGCTAATATTTTGTAGAGACAGGGTTTTGCCATGTTGCCCAGGCTGGTCTTGAACTCCTGAACTCAAGTAATCCACCAACTTGGCCTCCCAAAATGCTAGGATTACAGGTGTAAGCCACTATTCTAGCCAACAAGGGCAGTCTTGGTTTGCCTCAGGCTGACCCCTGTACCTGACATCTCCAGATAGCCATCATCATTCAGGCGGCAGGCCTCAGTCAAAGTGAGAAACAGGCAGCCAATGGGATCCAGGGGGTGGCCCACCCAGCCCTCCAGGTTTGTGATGGTTGTGGTTCCTCTCTGCAACAGTTCTGGAAACAAGCAGGTTAAAATTTTAGACAGTGATAGAGACAAACTGCTATCTGTCCCTGCCTGGGTCTTCTTATCAGTCTCTCCAGCCTTGACCCTGAGAGTCAAATAAAAGCTTCTCTATTGTCTTGCTTTGGGTTGAAAGGGCTGGCCTCAAACATACCAGCCAGCTATAAGGTCATGTGGTCTGCATTTGGGTTGCCTGCTGGTAGTGCATACATGGATACAGCTTTACAGGTTTTTGTTTTAAGAGATACCTGAGTCTTCTGAATAGCTGGTACTACAGGCACATGCTACCATGCTCTGCTAATTTTATTTTATTTAAAAATTTATTTTTGAGACAGAGTCTCACTCTATTGCCCAGGCTGGAGTGCAGTGGCGTGATCTTGGCTCATTGCAACCTCTGCCTCCTGGGTTCAAATGATTCTCGTGCCTCAGCCTCCAGAGTAGCTGGGACTACAGGCATGTGCCACCATGACTGACAAATTTTTGTATTTTTGGTAGAACTGGGGTTTGCTATGTTGGCCAGGCTGGTTTCGACCTCCTGGCCTAAGTGAGCCACCTGCCTCAGCCTCCCAAAGTCCTGGGATTACAGGTGTGAGCCACTGTGCCTGGCATATTTAGTTTAATTAAATTAATTAATTATTTATTTTGAGATGGAGTTCTGCTCTTGTTGCCCAGGCTGAAGTGGAATGGTGTGATCTTGGCTTACTGCAACCTCTGCCTCTCAGGTTCAAGCAATTCTTCTGCCTCAGCCTCCCGAGCAGCTGGGATTACAGGCATGCACCACCATGCCTGGCTAATTTTTTGTATTTTTAGTAGAGATGGGGTTTCTCCATGTTGGTTAGGCTGGTCTTGAACTCCCGACCTCAGGTGATCACCTGCCTCGGCCTCCCAAAGTGCTGGGATTACAGGGGTAAGCCACTGTGCCCAGCCTTTATTTTATTTTTGTAAAGACAGGGTCTCACCATGTTGCCCAGCCTGGTCTCAACTCCTGGCCTCAAGCAATTCTCCTACCTGGGCCTCCCAGAGTGCTGGGATTATAGGTGTGAGTCACCATGCCTGTCTACAGCTTTACAGTTTAAACATGGTCTTCTCATACAAGATCTTAATGAGCCTTCTAACTGCCTTATGAGGGAGGCAAACAGGTATTATTCCCAAATTAACAGATGAGAAAACTGAGATTCATAAAGTGAAGCATTCCACACAGCAAGGAGAATGACCTGGAATTCCCTAGCTCTTCCGGGCCTTGTATCCTCCGAGGATCCTCATCAGCTTTGGGCCTAAGGGGGTTAGATGGCTCCTAATTACTATACCTTTCTTCTGATGCTTGTAGATTTCCAGTTGCCGCTGCTGCTGCAACCTCAGAGTATTAATAATGGCCACTGTGAGTCTGAGGGCCTCTTTTGGATAACCATGGGAACGTAGGGCATCAACCCGAGCACAGGCTGTAGGCACATGCTCTACCAAATAAGAAGAAGATATTTTGGTCTAGTTAAAATTTCAAATCAGGAAAATTTACACCTGACAAAGAGGGTTTGTATTCAGTCCAGTTCCTCAAATTCAACCTGACATCTACTATATACCAGAAACTGTGTCTTTATCTTTGAAGATATAAAAAGTTGAATAAATCACAGGTGATATCTTGAAAGAGCTACCTTGCAGCCTCAGCGTGGTCTATGGTGTTGAAAGGGACACACAAGTAGGATAATAAAATGTAGTTTCTCTCTTTGCAAACATATATTATACTATGGGAAACCAATGGAGGTAGCAACTAACTGCCTAATGGGAAAAGTCTCATTCATTTAATTAATCCTACATTTCCTGAAAACCTATTATATGCCACGGAGTATGCTTGGCAAAGGAAGTACATAGATGAATAAGAAATGGTCATTGCTCTCAAAGAGCACACAAATGATACATAAACATAATTATAAAGCAGCTAAAAAGAAGTAACATGATAGGAATATATATAGAGAAAATAATATTTGAGCTGTGCTTTGAAGGACAAGTAAGATTTCAAACAGGTAGACAAACAGGGAAAGACATTCCTGACAAAGGAAACATAAGCAGGGGCATATTGTAAAAGCATAAAAATTATTCAATATATTAACAGCATCCATCTTCAGAGTATGGCAAATAGTTCCATGTAGTTAAGAATTATGTTATGTGGCTTAAGATAGCCTGGAAAAGGTAGAGTCTGGAATATAAACAGCTTTGAATGCCATTCTATGGAGTTTGAATTTACCTTAGGGATAATGGAAGACTACCAAACCAAAGACTTACAAATAGGTGAGTAATTATAACAAGCTTTATGGTTTATTTTGTGCTTTTTTCTTAAAGATAAAATTAAAAATTACAGAAGTAATTGCAGAAAATTTGAAAATACTTATAAAGAAATATAAAATAAAAATCAGAAATAATCACTCTTTCCAGTGTCATGTATATTTACTCACACTTTTCTATTAATTTTTTTTTTTAGATGGAGTTTCACTCTGTCACCCAGACTGGAGTACAGTGGCGTGATCTCGGCTCACTGCAACCTCCAGCATCCAGGTTCAGGCAATTCTCCTGCCTCAGCCTCCTGAGTAGCTGGTATTACAGATGTGTGCCACCACACCCGGATAATTTCTGTACTTTTACTAGAGACAGGGTTTCACCATGTTGGCCAGGCTGGTCTCAAACTCCTGACCTCAGGTGATCCGCCCACCTCAGTCTCTCAAAGTGCTGGGATAACAGGTGTGAACCACTATGCCCAGTCTAGTAAGTTTTTACTAAAAATGGGATGGTATTAACACTTACTGTTTTGTAACTGGGCTTCCACTTAATAATACATTGTAAATATTTTTCCATGTTATCAAATATACATCTATAACATTAAAAATGATTACATATCATTCTGGTGAATACATGTATATCTATTGAGCTAATCAATCCCCTATTGTTGGACATTTATATGGTTTCCATTTTTTCTCATCTACCTTATTTTTGTACATGCTGTAATGAACCCCTTAGCTATATGCATATCCTTAGTTAATTATGGCTCAGGATAAATTCCTACAGGTAGAATTCCTGGATCACATGGTATGAACATATTTTAAAAGCTTTTGATAAGAAGAAATACCCTTCAGAAAGACTGTAAGTATTTACACTCCTATAAGTAGTGGTAACCTAGCTCCATGCAACTTCTCCCACACCAGAAACTAATTATCTTAATTAAAAACGCCTGACCATTTGAAAATCAAAAAATGCTAACTCAGTGTTGTTTTAATTTGCATCTTTGTTAATGAGGTGTATATTCTTTCACATGCTTATTAGATTTATGTTTTAGAAGTGCTGGATCACAGAAGAAAGATGATCAGAGGGAACTTCAGGTGGTGACTCAGTGTGTCTGGCTATTGCTTTCAAGAGAGAGACGGGCATATCTAGATTCAGCAAAATCTTGAGAAAGACAAAGATATGGTTTGAGAGATGGAGGTAGGTAATTGCGAGAAGACAATGAAAATGTATGTCATTGCTGTAAGACTCGGAAAATGAATATTTTTAAAAAAGAATGTCTCTTTTGAAATGGGTATCCTGTGATAAAGTCAGAGACAGGCTGATTGAGGGAAAGCCAGGAAACTATTTCAGAGGAGGGTTTAAACTCACAATGAAACAGCTCTATCCTGTTATCATGAAGGAAGGTAGGAAGGTGGGAAGGAGAAAAGGAAGACTGCTTGGTGACAAATGTAGATTATGTCCTATTTACTAGCATAGGAGACTAAAAAAAATTCAAATTCAAATTAGTGCTTTTTTTAGCAAAACATGTAATTTTAGAGTAGACTATAATGTTGCTCAATAACTACTGAGTAGACTATTGTTGCTTAATAACTCAGAGAAGCTGTGAACTGAGGCCTAATTGCTTTGTTAGTGCTCTTTGAGATGCATTAACTCCTTTCACCCCTGCCAAAGCTTAGAGGACAGGATGCAAATTCTTATTTGAGGTTGCTGTATCACAACTGAGTATACATGCAAATGGCTTAGGCTTCACATAAATATCCCTAATAAAAGCCCCAAAAGATCTGTGTGAAAACTGTCCAAATTGTAGTTTGAGTTGTAGGTACGTATGAAGATGGCTCATTTGGGCCTGGCATGAAGTGAGGGTGGCTCTCAAGTTCTTAGAGGAGGGCTAGACTTACCAAGCCACAGTGGCTGGCCTTGGGAATTAAAGAGTAGTCTTTCACTTTCCCGCTGGCAGGCAGGAGCTGTATAAACATCACTGCTGATTATTCGCTGTAGGTGGCTATCCTGCCAATGTAATTCACGGCCCTCAATGGCTCTAGTGAACACTGTTCGTCTTGGTCTGGATAAGGAGTCTGGAGAAAGAAGAACATGCAGCAGTACAGTGACAGGCAATTTGAAGTTTTAAGCCCTGGGTCTTCTTCAGGGTGGGAGGTTGGCTGAATAATAGTATTTTAAAAGAATAACTCTGGCAGCAGTATTGAGAACAGGTTATAAGGTGGAAGGGCAATGAGAGCAGCCACTTGCAATCTCTGAGTATCTGTTGTGTTGCCTCCTTCTTGGATAAGCTTTTAGTGTGTGTGTGCTCTTTATAGGAATAACCTTCCCACAGAGATCTATGGCTTCCTTCCTCCTCCTACAGAAGACTAATTTCTCCAGAGATCCAGAAGCTACATGAAATACAAGAGGAGTAGTGGTGCTTAGCCACTCAATCATGAAGATATAAACTGCTTCTATCGAGGTCAAAGGTAGAGAGAAGCAGCTAGGCAATATCCTTGGCCAATCTGTAACTTGTTTCATACCAAGTTTCCCTTATCAGACCAAGGACTTTCATGAAATTCATATTAAGAGTTGAAAGAGAGCTGAAGTTACAGTGGCTTCTGCCTGTAATCCCAGAACTTTGGGGGGCTAAAGTGGGAGGATCACTTGAGGCCAGGAGTTCAAGACCAGCCTGGGCAACATAGCAAGACACTGTCTCTACAAAAAATAAAAAATTTAAAAATTAGCCAGGCATGGTGGCACATGCCTGTAGTCCTAGCTACTTGGGAGGCTAAGGCAGGAGGATCACTTGAACTCAGGAGGTAGACGCTGCAGTGAGCCAAGATTACACCACTGCACTCTAGCCTGGGTGACAGAGCAAAACCCCATTTCAAAAAAAAAAAAAAGAGAAAGAGCTGAAGCTCTGTATATTCAGGTACCTTTATTACACTGGTATCTGCGGCTTACAGTCTTGTTCCCCAATAAGAAAAAACTGATGAGGCCAGGTGTGATAACTCGCACTTGTTATCCCAGCACTTTGGGAGGCTGAGGCTGGCGGATTGCTTGAGTCTAGGAGTTTGAGACCAGTCTGGGGAATGTGGTGAAACCCTGTCTCTACAAAAAATATAAAAATTAGCCGGGCATGGTGGCGTGGGCCTGTAGTCCCAGCTATTCAGGGGCTGAGTCAGGAGGATCACTTGAGCCCGGGAGGTTAAGGCCACAGTGAGCCGAGATCGTGCCACTGGTCTCCAGCCTAGGTAACAAAGCGAGATCATGCCTCAGAAAAAAGAAAAAGAAAAAACTGGCTAATAAAAGACAAACTTGTTTTCTCACTGGAGTCTTATCATGCCATCTCTCTTCAGGAAAAGGGCTGCAGGGAAACCAAAACTGCAGATAAAAATGTAGGCTCAACTCTTAAGGGTGGTATGTAGGAGGACCAAATGAAGATATCTTGCCATAAACCATGGACTTAGGGAGGATCATGGAAATGATATTTAAGGTAATAAGAAACCATGAGGGAGTCACTTAACTGATGCTTTGCCAGATTAATGGCAATTTAAACTATTTTGGGATCAAGAACTGACGTATTGTACCGTATGGACATTTACAGAGATGCCCAAATGAGGTGTGTACCTACTGATTCTGTGCAAAAAAATTATGAGGGAATGTCAGATAATTCATACTGAATATGAAACAACCTAACATATTCAACCATTCAGGAAAAGTCCTTGGAATCTGGTCATTTCTTTAGAATTTAATATATCCCATTGGGTACAGGCTCAGATGGCTGAAGGATATTATCATTCAAGTAGCACTGACAGTATTTACTGAAATTGCTTCTCCTTCATGTTGTCCTCACTGAAAGCACAATGACTCTTCTACTGGCTGGAATCTAAGCTCATCTATTGCTGAACTGAGAATCCACTGGTCTGCTCAACCCACAGTGGACACTGGGCTCCCAATATATTTTTAAATTGATTAAATCAGCGAATAATTACTGCCTACTATACAGTAGGTACTGTTCTTAGTGCTTAGGACATACAAAGTCCCTGTCTTTTTTTTTTTTTTTTTGAGACGGAGTCTCACTCTGTCGCCCAGGCTGGAGTGCAGTGGCCGGATCTCAGCTCACTGCAAGCTCCGCCTCCCGGGTTCACGCCATTCTCCGGCCTCAGCCTCCCGAGTAGCTGGGACTACAGGTGCCCGCCACCTCGCCCGGCTAGTTTTTTTTTTTGTATTTCTTAATAGAGACGGGGTTTCACCGTGTTAGCCAGGATGGTCTCAATCTCCTGACCTCGTGATCCGCCCGTCTCGGCCTCCCAAAGTGCTGGGATTACAGGCTTGAGCCACCGCGCCCGGCCCAAAGTCCCTGTCTTTATGGACCTTTACATTCAATTGGGGAGAGACAGTTAAGTAAATATATAGTGTATCAGATATATCATACAGTTATAAGTGCTATGAAAAAGTCTAAAGCAGAGTTAGGGAGAAAAGCAAGCTGGGGTTAGGCAGGGGGTTATTGTTCTATTCATATATAGAATGGTCTCCAGGCAAAAGGAACAGCAAGTACTAAGTCCTAAGGCAGAAGTATATTTGGAGTGTTTGAGAACAGTGAGGAGGCTAGTATAGTTGGATGGAATGAGCAAGCAGGAGAATCACAGGAGATTAAGTCCGAGACATATTAGAGAACTAGATCATGGAGGGCCAATGTAGGCCATGAGAAAAAGATGACTTTGGGTTTTTGAGAAAGATGAGAGGCTACTGAAGAGCTCTGAGCTGTGAAGGTATATGATGGGACTTGCATTTTATTTATTTATTTATTTTTTTTGAGACAGAGTCTCGCTCTGTAGCCCAGGCTGGAGTGCAGTGGCCGGATCTCAGCTCACTGCAAGCTCCGCCTCCCGGGTTCACGCCATTCTCCGGCCTCAGCCTCCCGAGTAGCTGGGACTACAGGCGCCCGCCACTTCGCCCGGCTATTTTTTTTTTGTATTTCTTAGTAGAGACGGGGTTTCACCGTGTTAGCCAGGATGGTCTCCATCTCCTGACCTCGTGATCCGCCCATCTCGGCCTCCCAAAGTGCTGGGATTACAGGCTTGAGCCACCGCGCCCGGCCGGGACTTGCATTTTAAAAGGATAACTCTGGCAGCAGTATTGAGAACAGGTTATAAGGTGGAAGGGCAGAAGAAGGGGGAGCAATCAGGTGGGCACTACAATAATTTGTGAGAGATGATGGTAGCTGGCAGAGAAATAAAGAGTGGAGATGATGAGCAGTAGTTGGATTCTGCATATATTTCAAATTGGATTTGCTCATGGATTAGAGCTGGGGTGAGAGAGAGTAAAGAATTAAGAATGACTCCAAGGTTTTTTAGAGAGTTGCCATATATGGAGACAGGAAGACTGCAAGAGGAGCAGGTTTGGGTGGGGCTTGAGGGGTAGGAATCCTACTGAGATGCCTGTTAATAGATAAATGGGGATATCAAAAAGGCAGTCTGAATATCAAATATACATGTCTGGAGTTGAGAGGAAAGGTCTGGGCAAGATCTATATATACGAGTTGTTAGTATTTAGATGATTACTAAAACAATGCAACCAACGAAGAAGTATAGAAAGAGGGTGGTGGCCAGGCACGGTGGCTCACTCCTGTAATTCCAGCACTTTGAGAGGCAGAGGTAGGCGGATCACAAGGTCAGGAGTTCGAGACCAGCCAGGCTAACATAGTGAAACCCCATCTCTACTAAAAATACAAAAATTATCAAGCGTGGTGGCGGGCACCTGTAATCCTAGCTACTGAGGAGGCTGAGGCAGGAGAATCACTTGAACCTGGGAGGCGGAGGTTGTGGTGAGCCGAGACCACACCAGTGCACTTCAGCCTGGGCAACAGAGCAAGACTCTATCTCAAACAAAAAAAAAAAAAAAAGAAAGAGAGGTGGTCTGATGACAGATCCCTGGGCACTATGGCATTTTAGGTTGGGAACTGGGGAAGAGACAGTAAAGAGACTTATAAGGAATGGCCAATGAAGTAAGGAGAACCGAGAGAGAATGGTTTCTTGGAAGTCAAATGACAAAGAAGTTTCAAGGAGAGTGTGACCAATGTGTCAAACAGTGCTGATAGGTCAAGTAAGGTTATGACTGAGAACAACTAGTAGATTTAGCAACAGTTAGCATTAGTAACTGATACAAGAGCTGTTTCAGTAGTGGTAGGGATTGAAAGCCTGACTTGGAGTGAATTCAGGGAGATTAAGAACAGAAGAAATGGAGATGGAAAATCTGTACTATTCTTTTTAACTGATTTTTCCTAATTCTACCACCTATTT
Source organism: Macaca fascicularis (assembly GCF_037993035.2). Lineage (NCBI taxonomy): Eukaryota > Metazoa > Chordata > Mammalia > Primates > Cercopithecidae > Macaca > Macaca fascicularis. Next base: position 189,688,887 of record NC_088375.1, on the reverse strand, counting down.
CTACCACCCAGAGATGCACGTGGAATCACAAGAGTGTTTTCTGTTTTGTTTTGGTAAACAAAACAAAAACCTGTAAAACCCTGTCTTACACAGTAAGACAAAATTCCTACTGGGTCAAAGAATTACTAAAATTGGGATACTAAAGAAAAGCTAGCAAGAATGATGGTGGTAACTGGTGATGCATGAAGAGGGTGTAGTTTTTGGTAATGTCAAGGTTTAGGGTATGATTTTGGGGTTGAATGGCTAAGTTATGGTGGAGGATGAGACTACTGGAAAAGAGGAGATCAAATAATTGAGAGGCCAGGGTATTGAAAGGGTCATCTATGTGGCTACTGAAGTCATCAAGAATTATGATGGGAATCAGCGTGGTGGCTCATGCCTATAATCCCAGCACTTGGGGAGGCCAAGGCAGGAGGACTGCTTGAGCTCAGGAGTTCAAGACTAGCTTGCGCAACATGACGAAACCATCTCTACAAAAAATACACACACACAAAAATTTGGCTGTGAGTGGTGGCTCACGGCGGTAGTCCCAACTACTCGGCAGGCTGAGATAGGAGGATCACTGAAGTCTGGGAGACGGAAGTTGCAGTGAGATGAGAACACGCCACTTCACTCTAGCGTGGGTGACAGAGTGAGACCCAGTCTCAAAAAAAAAAAAAATTAAACAAAAAGAATTACGATAGGAACAGTGATAGAAAGTAGTATTAGTAAGCCAATAGCTAAAAATCTTCAATGAATGAGAGGGATTGACCCAGAGGTCTACAGATGACAAAAACCAGCAGGGTGGCAGACAGTATAGTTTGATGGCATAAACTTAAACCTGGGGTATTTTAAGAAGGTAGGAAGGAGAATTATGTAGAAATGACTTTGAAGAATAGGCAGGAATCAACTGCTTCTCCAGCCCCAAAGGTAAAGGGATGTGAAAGAGGTATCAATCACAACCTGAGAAGGCTTTAGAAGAAGCAACATCTTCAAAGGAGAGCTAACAACAACAAAGAACCAATATATTATGACAGGAAGAAACTGCCAGACCAGGCTGGGTGCGGTGGCTCACGCCTGTAATACTAGCACTTTGGGAGGCCAAGACGGGCAGATCACTTGAGGAGTTTGACACAAGCCTGGCCAATATGGTGAAACCCTGTATCTACCAAATATACAAAAATTAGCCAGGTGTGGTGGCCCGCGCCTGTAGTACCAACTACTCAGGAAGCTGAGGCAGGAGAATTGCTTGAACCTGGAAGGCGGAGGTTGCAGTGAGCTGAGATCACACTACTGCACTCCAGCCTGGGCAACAGAACAAGGCATGTGTTTGTATGCATTTGACCCTCTCTATGCTATCCAAAGCCACTATCAAAGAGATGGCTTCCTGTGTTGTGGAAGCTAGATGAGTGCCAGGAAAGGGTAAATAAGTGGCAAAATTGTAGCCTTTTCATCTTCCATTACCTTAGTTGTCTTAAATATACTGACAACTAATTATGGTACAGAAGAAGACCAAACAAAAACAATAATTTTCGTGATTTCCTTCTTGAGACTGAAAATACCAATGGAGTTATTTAAAATAAAAGGAACTGCCAGGCGCAGTGACTCATGGCTGTAATCCCAGCACTTTGAGAGGTTGAGGTGGGTGGATCACCTGAGGTCAGGAGTTCGAGACCATGCTGGCCAACATGGCAAAACCCTGTCTCTACTAAAAATACAAAAATTAGCCAGGTGTGGTGGCTGTCACACCTGCAATCTCAGCTACTCGGGAGGCTGAGGCATGAGAATCACTTGAACCCTGGAGGCAGAGGTTGCAGTGAGCCAAGATCGCACCACTGTACTCCAGCCTGGGGGATAGAGCAAGACCTTGTCTCCAAATAAAATAAAATAAAATAAAATAAAATAAAAGGAACCAATTGTAAAATCAGTGTCTGATAAAATCTTCTACCAATAAAGGCTCTCAATAGGCTAAAGAATAATCAATTGACAACATCAAATAGATCAATTGACAACATCAAATAGACTGAATTAGTTGAACTAAAACTGATACGAATGCTGATGTCAAGTGATATCTGCAGGCCAGTGGGCTCAAAAGGTGGAGTGTATGGTATCACTGTACTGGAAGTGTCTTAAAATGGGGCAGGAATCCTACCAATAATATGGGAGGATGATCCCACCCAGCTATTTGCTGTATAAAAATTTGAGGAAAACAGAAGTAAGAAAAGTTTTTAAAAGTTTTTAAAACTGCTTTTTATAGGTCTTTTGTTCCTCCCCTAAGTTAGGTCTGAGCTAAACCAACCCCAACTGAAGCCAAGACATTTAATACATTAGACAGGAAGAACCTGAAGAGTAGACCAGGAGTCATGCAGAGGGCTCTAGGACATTATGCTAGGCACTGTAAGGACACTAGATGTGGAAAAGGATAGCAACTCAATGTCAAAGATAAAAGCTTATCCTTACTTAAGGTTCGGCATTTCAAGATGAATAAAAACACAGGGTTTTCTTATTTAGAATAGCAATTCTGACAGCCAAAAGGCTATCCAGCTGCCATTGTTCTAGGTTTACCCTCCCACCTTTCGAAGTTCCAGGTACAAAGAGCCTAAAAGGACACCTGGCTCACCTGGGCTGTGAATGGCATTCTGGGGAAGTGCATTGGTGATGTTGGGCAGCTCATGTCCATAGTTTCCATCCTCCAGGGGACAGACATCCAGGTCGCTCCACTTCTGCAGCTGCTGCAGCCAGCAGGATTTCTCCTCCAGTTTGCAGTGTGGATTTAAAATTATGCACACCCATAAAGCCCCTGGAAAATAAAGCAACCCATATTCTTAACATCTCTCCTTTGATGTAAGCCTTAATGTTTCAGTTTCATTTTTAGATGGTAGAGAAACTTTCCAAAGCATTAACTTTTCTTAATGTAAAAAATTCGCTAAGATTTTTAGAACTGGCTTGTTTTTCCTTCCCAACACTTCCTTAAAGTAGAGTGACTGTCTTATTTGAATCTGTGTGCCTGTGATATAAAGACAGACTTAGGCTTGAACTCTGAGCTCAAATCTGCAGTGTAATAAATATTTATTAAGAGCCTTCTATGTTAAGGCTCTGTGCTGGTGAATAAAACCGACACTGTTCCTACCCTTGAGGAACTGTCTAGTGAGGGAGACAGATAAATAAACATAATTCCATTTGAATATGATAAGTATTAAGATAAAGATACGTTCAGGGTATGAAAGCATATGCATAGAGGAAGGGCATTTAGTACAAGGACATGGTTGGAAGCGAGGAAGTCAGAAAAAGTTTTATTTTTTTGCTTAGCTGAACTTCCTGAGCTTCATCAAATCATTCAATTGTCAAACTGAGATCATAAAAATACCTACTTTGTAGGGCTATTGTGAGAATTAAATGAGATAACCTTTGTCAAGGGTCTAGCATATTACCTAGCACATAGTAGAATCTTAGTATTTGCTTATTCAAAAAAAATAAAGTATTTGGACTTGGATTTTCAAACTGCTGATAACTTGTGATGCCTTAAAACTATTCCTTTCTTGGGATTTTTTTTTTCTTTTTTTTTTTTTTTGAAACGAAGTCTCGCTCTTGTCCCTCCAAGCTGGAGTGTGATGGGGCGATCTTGGCTTATTGCAACCTCCGCCTCCTGAGTTCAAGGGATTCTCCTGCCTCGGTGCCCCAACCCCACGCCCCCCACCCCGAGTAGCTGGGATTACAGGCGCCTGCCACCACGCCTGGCTAATTTTTGTATTTTGTTGCCCAGGCTGGAGTGCAGCGGCGCGATGTCAGCTCACTGCAAGCTCCGACTCCCGGGTTCACGCCATTCTCCTGCCTCAGCCTCCCAAGTAGCTGGGACTACAGCCACCTGCCACCAAGCCTGGCTAATTTTTTGTATTTGTAGTAGAGACGGGGTTTCACCGTGTTAGCCAGGATGGTCTCGATCTCCTGATCTCATGATCTGCCCACCTTGGCCTCCCAAAGTGCTGGGATTACAGGCGGTGCAACTGGCTGCAGTGTGTCTTAATATAAACATCCTTTAGGATGTAGTTACATCCATGGATGGAAGTACATTTGGACACTATTTCAAAGCCAAATAGGAATGTTTTAAAAAGCCATATTAGCCTCAATTTCAGATATTAATTGAAGATGAAAATTAATTTCTGGCTGGGTGCTGTGGCTCACACTTATAAACCCAGCGCTTCGGCAGGCCGAGGAGGGCAGATCACTTGAGCTCAGGAGTTTGAGACCAGCCTGGGCAACATGGTGAAACGCTGTCTCTCCCAAAAATACAAAAAATTAGCTGGGCATGGTGGTGCGCACCCAGCTGGTCCCAGCTACTCAGGAGGCTGAGGTGAGAGGATTGTTTGAGCCCAGGAGGTGGAAGTTACAGTGAGCGGAGATCACACCACTGCACTCCAGCATGGGTGACTGAAAAAAAAAAAAGAAAAAACCCTCATTTCTACTGTTTCAATTCAATTTTTTAAATGTACCATGAAAAAGAAACTATATGATGTGTTGGGTACAGTGGCTCACGCCTGTAATCCCAGCACTTTGGGAGGCGGAGGCCGGCTGATCACCTGAGATCGTGAGTTCAAGACCAGCCTGACCACCATGGAGAAACCCTATCTCTACTAAAAATACAAAAAATTAGCCAGGTGTGGTGGTGCATGCCTGTAATGCCAGCTACTTGGGAGGCTGTGGTAGGAGAATCGCTTGAACCTGGTAGGTACAGGTTGCAGTGAGACGAGATCCCGCCATTGCACTCCAGCCTGGGCAACAAAAGCGAAACTCCGTTTCAAAAAAAAAAAAAAAAGAAAAAGAAAAAAGGAACTAATACTTACAACAGTGACTCTTCAGGGGATTATAGTAACATTTATTTTACAGTTTAACAAGGGCTTTTCATCTATAGTGTAGAAACAGATTTTCATATTTAATCTTCACAGGTAAAAAAGAGGACCAAAAAAGAAGCTACTAAATCTGGCAACTTCAGAAGAACTCTGGTGATCTTAGGAATCGCAAAATCAGTAGGATAATAGGAAGGGAAAACAGATTGGGTGAGATGAGAGGCTTAAGAGGTAAAGAAACAGGGTGCTAATTCTAGTCCTGGAGGAGTTCCTATTTCCTAGGCATTTTGATATTAAGAAGGGGATCCTGGCTGGGCGCGGTGGCTCATGCCTGTAATCCCAGCACTTTGGGAGGCGGAGGTGGCTGGATTGCTTGGGGTCAGGAGTTCGAGACCAGCCTGGCCAACATGGCGAAACTCCATCTCTACTAAAAATACAAAAAATTAGCCAGGCATCATGGTGTGTGCCTATAATCCCAGTTACTCAGGACGCTGAGGCAGGAGAATCTCTTGAGTCCAGGAGGCGAAGGTTGTAGTGAGCCAAGATTGAGCTATTGCACTCCAGCCTGGGCGACAGAGCGAGACTCTGTTTAAAAAAAAAAAAATCCCTAGAAAGTGAGCACGAGTACTTTCACCTATAAGTTAAAAATGAGTTTTCTGTCTTGTTAATTATGTCCTTATAAATTTGTTTCAATACAATTACAACCCTGAGAAAGAGACAAAGCAAAAAATCCTACCAGTTGCCTGTATAAAACAGCACTCACAGGACTGTTATCAGTATCCAGAAGCATATTTTCCTACAACTTAAAAAAAAGTGTTGGCTGGGTACAGTGTCTCATGCTTGTAATACCAGTGCTTGCGGAGGCTGAGGTGGGAGGATCACAAGGCCAGCAGTTTGAGATCAGCCTGGGCAACAGTGAGACCCTATCTCTACAACAAATTAGAATTGGCTGAATGTGGTAGCCTGTGCCTGTAATCCTAGCTACTTGGGAAGCTGAGGTGGAAGTATTTCTTGAGCCCAGGAGTTTGAGTTGCAGTGAGTTATGATCACACCACTGTATTCCAGCCTAGGGGACAGTGAGATCCTGTCTCAAAGTAAATCAATAAAAAGACATTTGGCTTGGGCTTGGTGGCTCATGTCTGTGGTCCCAGCACTTTGGGAGGCTGAGGCAGGTGGATCACTGGAGTTCAGGAGTTTGAGACCAGCCTCGCCAACATGGTGAAAGCCTGTCTCTACAAAAGTAGAAAAATTAGCCAGGCGTGGTGGTGCGCGCCTGTAGTCCCAGCTACTTGGGAGGCTGAGGCAGGAAAATCAAGTGAACCGAGGAGGCAGAGGTTGTAGTGAGCTGAGACCACACCACTGCACTCCAGACTGGGCAACAGAGTGAGACTCTTTCTCAAAAAACAACAAAAAATTTTAAAAGCATCAACTCTAAGCAAAGGTAGCTACTATGGAAATTAAAATTTTATATAATTATTAAATATTAAATATAATAATAAAATAATAGCTATCATTGATTTCTTTTTATCAGCTAGGGATTAAGGTGTTAAGCACTTTATCTCATTCAGTCCTTTAACTCTGAGGGTCAACAGGTCTTGATTTGGATGTAAAAGACAGAAAATAGGGAATCAAGGATAACCCTTAAATTTTCTTCTTGAGCAATGATGGAATCTTGCTCTGTCACCCAGGCTAAAGTGCAGTGGCATGATCTCAGCTCACTGAAATGTCTGCCTCCCAGGTTCAAGCAATTCTCCTGCCTCAGCCTCCTGAGTAACTGGGATTACAGGCACCCGCCACCATGCCCGGTTAATTTTTTTTTTTTTTTTTTTTTTGGAGACAGAGTCTCGCTCTGTCGTCCAGGCTGGAGTGCAGTGGCCGGATCTCAGCTCACTGCAAGCTCCGCCTCCCGGGTTCACGCCATTCTCCTGCCTCAGCCTCCCGAGTAGCTGGGACTACAGGCGCCCGCCACCTCGCCCGGCTAGTTTTTTGTATTTTTTAGTAGAGACGAGGTTTCACCGTGTTAGCCAGGATAGTCTCGATCTCTTGACCTCGTGATCCACCCGTCTCGGCCTCCCAAAGTGCTGGGATTACAGGCTTGAGCCACCGCACCCGGCCAATTTTTTTTTTTTTTAATTTTTTTTTTTTTTTTTTTTTTTAGATGGAGTCTCACTCTGTCACCCAGGCTGGAGTGGCATAGTTTCGGCTCACTGCAAGCTCCGCCTCCCGGGTTCACGCCGTTCTCCTGCCTCAGCCTCCCGAGTAGCTGGGACTACAGGTGCCCACCACCACGCCTGGCTAATTTTTTGTATTTTTAGTAGAGACAGGGTTTCACCGTGTCAGCCAGGATGGTCTCAATCTCCTGACCTCGTCATCCACCCGCTTCAGCCTCCCAAAGTGCTGGAATTACAGGCGTGAGCCACCGCGCCTGGCCAATTTTTTGTATTTTTAGTAGAGACAGGGTTTCACCATGTTGGCCAGACTTGTCTTGAACTCCTGAACTCAGGCGATCTGCCCGCCTTGGCCTCCCAATGTGCGAGGATTACAGGCGTGATCCTAGCTCAATGGCGCCTGGCCGTTGAGCAACAAGATAATACATCTTGATGCTATATATTGAGATGGCAATAACAAGTGGAAAATAAGGCTTTGGCAGAAAAATTAAGAGTTCTGTGATGTCTGTATTAAGTTGGAGATGTGATGGGCAGCTGGACACAGCCTGGAGCTCAGGGGAAAGATCAGGGCTAGAGACATACATTTGTGATTTACCTGCATCTGGGTAGTATTTAAAGCCATGGGACTGAATATATAATCATTTAGGTAAAGAATGTAAACAGGAAAGTGGATGCTAGGGGGCACTCAATATTTAGAAGGGTTAAGGAAAGGCAGAGAAGCCTGCAAAGGTGACTGAGTGAAAGTCACCAGGAACACAGTGGGGAAACCCAGTGGGTATGCAGTTATGGAGACCAAGAGAAGAGTGTTTCAAAAAGAGTATGGGCATGTGGCTCGTGCCTATAATCCCAGCACTTTGGGAGATGGAGGTGGTAGAATTGCTTGAGGCTAGGAGTTCAAGACCAGCCTGGGCAATATAGCGAGAGCCTGTTGCTACAAAAGAAAGGAAAAATAAAAGAGTATGGTCAAGTTTAGTGAAAACCGCTAAGAATTTTGAAGTAAGATGAGAACAGAGAAGTGACTGTTGTATTTAGCAATATGGAAATTACTTGTGATTTCGAGAACAGCTACTTCAGGAGACTGGCAGCAATGGGCAATGGAAACCCAACTAGAGTGGGCTCAAGAAAGAACGGAGGGGAGCAAATGGAAAGAGTGACCACAGATAATTTTTTAAAGAAGTGTTGTTTCAAAGGGGAGAAGAGAAATGGGTTAATAGTTGGTGGGGACAGTTGGATCATCAAAGGAGTATTTTTTAAAATTTGAGATTAAAGATATTAGAGCAGGCGAGGCACGGTGGCTGACACCTGTAATCCCAACACTTTGGGAGGCCGAGGCAGGTGGATCACCTGAGGTCTGGAGTTTGAGACCTGCCCGGCCAACATGGCGAAACCCCATCTCTACTAAAAATACAAAAATTAGCCAGGCATGGTGGTACACGCCTGTAGTTCCAGCTACTCAGGGGGCTGAGGCAGAAGAATTGCTTCAATCCAGGAGGCAGAGGTTGCAGTGAGCCAAGACTGTGCCACTGTACTCCATCCTGCGTGACAGAGTGAGACTCTGTCTCAAAAAAAAAAAAAAAAAAAAGATACTAGAGCATATTTGTATGCTGATGGGAATGATCTTGTAGAGAAAGAAAAGTTAATAATGCCCAAGCAAAGAAATAATTGTAGCAGCAACATTCTTGAGAAAAGGAGATAGAACAGAACCCAGAGCAAACACGTAAGGGTTGGCCTTTCATGACAGCAGAGATACTTTATGGATTTTAACAAAGGAGAAGGCAAACCATATGGGTAGAGACATAGAAAGTATTAGTAGATTTGTAGATGGGGAGATGATGAAACTTCATGTCTGATTGGTCCCAATTTCTCTAGTTCAGAAACAGAAAGTAGTGAGCCATTTCTCTCTATATTTGTAGTTACTACAAACCCTGCCTAGGTTCTCCATAGGTGTATAGGCCTTGTGATCTGTAAGGAGCCCTAAAAATAGCTAGGGGAGCCCTTAGAATACTTAGGGGAAGCATGAATGCACTGTTCCAGTGTCTAACCTAATAAGCCTTCTCTAAGTGCAGTGGTTCTCAAAGTGTGGTCTCTGGATCAGCAGCATCAGCATCCCCAGGGAATTTGTTAGAAATGCAAATTCTCAGGCTCCACTCCAAACCTACTGAAACAGAAACTCGGGATAGGGCCCAGTGATCTGTTTAAACAAGTACTCTCGGTGATTCTGAAAGGTTTGAGAACCACTGTCTTAACAGAATGCTGAAGGTTTCTCGGAAGGTTGATATAGTAATTTGTTAGATATGAAAATGCCAGAAGCAAGAGTTTTTCATAATGAACCCAAGTATATAACAAGAACTTTAAAAGCACCAGGAGCCAACTCTACTTACTTCCTCCCAACTACCTCTGTCCCAAAGGCAAAGCCCAAGTCCACAGCACAATCCTGTGGTACAGAAATTAAGACATTCAGGCCTCAGATGAAACTGACTCTCCCAAGGCTAACTTCAAGTTCTTAAGGAATATGCACTTTGAAAAAATAAAAGGACTTAAGATAGAATTGAGGGAGATGTTACAGAGGGGGATGTCAGACAGATTGGGCTTCCAGTGTTAGAGCTAAAACTTACCAGTGTGTGACCCTGAGTTCAGGGTATGGAAGATTCTGAAAGCAGGGTGAGAAGTATTAGCATTGCAAAACTGGTCTTAGAGGAAGGGAATGCTAAAGAGAAATGATGGCCACAGAGGACTGCCTTGATAAGGGAGAAGCAAGAACAGTGAGGCCATTAGAAGGTCACAGTTCTAATCTAATCTAAAAGTTTCAAGGGGGAATGGACACTACATTGCATTTTAAAGGTTGAGAAATCAAAAAAAGTTGGTGACTGGATGTAGGGAATGAAAGAAAAATGAGTGCTTGGCAGTAAGTTTGGTAAAGTAAGGAATAGTGGTGCCAATAACAGTCACAAGAGCCTTTGTTTGTAAGAGAAAGCCTGAGTTCATTTTTGATTTCTCACTGGAAATGGTCAATGGACATCTACTCATGTGGGACTAAAACTCAGATGAGTAGAAAGAAGCTAAAGGTGAAATGACCGTATAAGTAAGCTCTGAAGCTATAATATATATATATATCTATATATATATATATTTTTTTGAGACGGAGTCTTGCTCAGTCGCCCAGGCTGGAGTGCCGTGGCACGATCTTGACTCACTGCAAGCTCCGCCTCCCAGGTTCACACCATTCTCCTGCCTCAGCCTCCCGAGTAGCTGGGACTATAGGCGCCTGCCACTACGCCCGGCTAATTTTTTTGTATTTTTAGTAGAGACAGGGTTTCACTGTGTTAGCCAGGATGGTCTTGATCTCCTGACCTCGTGATCCGCCCGTCTCGGCCTCCCAAAGTGCTGGGATTACAGGCATGAGCCACCGTGCCTGGCCTGAGGCTATGATTTTTTTTTTTTTTTTTTTTTTTTGAGACGGAGTCTCGCACTGTCGCCCAGGCTGGAGTGCAGTGGCGCAATCTCGGCTCACTGCAAGCTCCGTCTCCCAGGTTCACGCCATTCTCCTGCCTCAGCCTCCTGAGTAGCTGGGACTACAGGCGCCCGCCACCGCGCCTGGGTAATTTTTTGTATTTTTAGTAGAGACGGGGTTTCACCGTGGTCTCGATCTCCTGACCTTGTGATCCGCCCGCCTCGGCCTCCCAAAGTGCTGGGATTACAGGCGTGAGCCACCGTGCCCGGCCGAAGCTATGATATTTTTTAAAAAGTTACCAAGGGAATATAGAGAAGGAAGAATAGAAGGTCAAGTCCAAGTACTGGAAATTGCCCTGTGTCTTAAAGGTCTGGCTGGGAGTGATACAGAAGAGCAGACTCGGGGAAGCAACAAAAGTGAGGCTGATAAGTATTTGGAGAGCCAGGCTACTGCCATGCAACAGAAGCCAAGCAAAGAGGTTTTCTCTCAACAAAGGTTTCCACCTTTATGGTAACATCTGGAACAGAATGCTTGATGTCAATAGCAAAGCACAATGCTGTGGAAAAAACAAAAGTGAGTTCAGTGTTACTCTGGGTGGCCCTTGTAGAGCCTAAGTCTTCTACCAGTTGGACTTAGCAAGATCCATGCAATGATTGATGGCAAGGGTTCATAAACACTGTTGCCACAGGGCAAGATGGAAGGACGAAGCACTTCTCTGAATGATGGGAACTTACCTAGCTCATCCCAGAGCTGCCTGCACTTGTCTGTCATGTTTGTTCCTTGCTGCCTCCAGAGCGTGAGTCGTGGGTCAGCCATAAACTGCTCAGTTATTAGTGTCAGCATCCTTGCTCCATTGGAATCTCTCATCCGCAGCATTTCTCGAACCTGACACATAAGAAGTGGCAAGGGATTGGTGATTGTGCATCACAAAAAAGTAGGAGGAGAAGGAAGTGGGGGAGGGGGAAGTGAAGATGAAGTATCTGAGTACACCATATCCAAAAGAGCCAGAAAGGCGGCCTCTTGTTCTGTAAGCAAGATCTCTGCATGTACCAAGAAAGCCTGATGTTCACAATGAGATACCATTTCACACCCACTAGGATGGCTAGAATTAAAAAGTCAGATAACAAGTGTTGGACAGGATGCAAAGAAATTGACACATCATACACTGTTGGTAGGAATGTAAAATGATACAGCCACCTTGGAAAACAGACTGGCAGTTCCTCAAATGATTAAGCATAGAGTTACTATATGACCCATCAATTCCACTCCAAGAAAGAAATGAAAATACATGTCCACATGTCCACATAGAACCTTATACAAGAATGTTTATAGCAGCACTATTCATAATAGCCAAAAGGTGGAAACAACTCAAATGTTCACTAACAGATGAATGGATAAACAAAACGTAGGCTATCCACATTTTGAACAATAAATCCACATTTATTGTTCAGCCGTAAAAAGGAATGAAGTACTGATTCATGCTATGACACCGATGAATCTTAAAAACATTATGCTGAGTGAAGGAAGCCAATCATAAAAGACTACATACTATATGAATGATTCCATTCATATGAAAGTCCAGAATAGGGAAATCTATAGAGACAGAAAGTAGATTAGTGGTTTCTTAGGGCTGGGGGAGGAAGACATAGAGGACAAGGGAGGGATAGGTAAGGGTATGGGTTTCTTTTTGAGGTGATGAAAATGTTCTTAAGTTGATTGTGGTGATGGCTGCATATAACTATGAATATACTAAAAAACACTGAACTGAACTTTAACACTTTAAATAGGTGAATTGTATAGTATATGAATTATATCTCACTGAAGGTATTAAGGGGGAAAAAAAAGAAAAGAAAAACAGCCTGCTGTGAGAGCCCCTAGTTTCAAAATACTAAGTGTCTTTAGGAACAGTGTTGAAACTCTAGCCTTCAAGCTTCATCAGGCAGCACTGAATTAAAAGCAGAGGGAAGATAGTTTCCTTGCTAAAATGCCCCAGCAATACTAACTCATTTACAGAGCAGAGCAGAAGGAACAGGACTACCAGGCTGAGGTGGTAGGACTCCCTGGAGGCAGCCTGCTCAAGTCTGGTCAGCCTCTCCCACTAGATTTCAAGTATTCAGTTCAGCTATGTCAAGTGAGCTAGGTATATTGCATGAAGCCTGAAGTGGTGTGCCCAGTCTAACTTAAGCTTCTTTTGTCAACAACAAAAGAAAAACACCTTTTCATATCTTACCTTGGCAAACATTGAGCTGAGCTGCTTTCCAGAGCCACAGTAACCGCCCTGGGAGAGAAAAAGCTTCACTTGTTCTTTCACCTGTTCTTCATCCAAATGCCAACAGTTTTCATCGTCAATGCTGGCCCCAGCTGTGGGGTCAGGGGCACCTATGAAGAATGGGAACAGTGAAATGAATCCCCAGAGTTCACATGCTACACATTCAGCTGGAGGGGCACTTTGTGAACATATTGAAATAGAGATGGGTCATTCTGCTTTCATACGGGTTTTGTCAACTATATAGTCCTAAACAAAATAAATAAATACATAAAATTAATTTTTCAAAAAGCCTAAATTAAAAGATCTAATGCTAGTTGCATGTTCACTTAAGTCTCAGTTATAGCTTCATCTAAGATCTACAGATACCACTGTAGGGGAAAAAAGGCCAGAAGAAATATACAATATGTAAATTGTGCATTTTTTCCCCCAGGAGAGTAACATTTTGTTTCTTCTTTTTGCTTTTCTATGAAGTTCAAATATGCCTTAATAGGCACGCATTATTTTAAAATACAAATACATTCTCTGAACATGAAAAATTCTTTTTGTTTGTTTGAGACAGGGTCTCACTCTGTCGCCCAGGCTGCTGGAGTGCAGTAGCATGATCATGGTTCACTGCAGCCTCAACCTCCCAGGCTCAATCAATGCTTCCACCTCAGCCTCCCAAGTAGCTGGCACCACAGGACAGGGCCACCACACCCAACTATTTTAAAACATTTTTTGTAGAGACAGGGTTTTGCCATGTTGCCCAGGCTGGTCTCAAATTCTTGGGCTCAAGCAATCCTCCCAACTCAAGTCTCCCAAAGTACTGGGATTACAGGCCAAAAAATTCTGTTTTTTAAAGTTCACTAGAAAACCGTCCCCTAAAGCATAGGTAGACTTGCATACAGGGTGATATGATTTTATAAATTTATACAAAATATATTTTCATAGTGGGCTCACCTTGACAAAACCACTTAAAACATAGTTACAGTTATTTACACATCCCTCTCTCCTAGTAGTCTGTTAACTCCTTACTCACGGTTGAATCCCCAGTTGAATCCAAAGCTGTATCACCTACAGCATAGTGCTGATAATGTGACAAGCACTCTGGAAATGTCTGTGAAATGAAAACTGAATCATCTTCTTTCACTCTGTTATAGACAGAGTGCTGTAACAATTTTTTTGTTTGTTTTTTTTAAATGTTAACTGACAAATAATTGTGTGTATATATGGGGTACAATGTAATGTTTTAATCTATGTATATATTTTTTTGAGACAGAGTCTCACTCTGTCATCCAGGTTGGAGTGCAGTGGCACGATTTTGGCTCACTGCAACCTCCACCTCCCAGGTTCAAGTGATTTTTGTGCCTCAGCCTCTCAAGTAGCTGGGATTTCAGGCATGTGCCACCACACCTGGATAATTCTTGTATTTCTGGCAGAGATGAGGTTTCGCCATGTTGGCCAGGCTGGTCTCAAACTCCTGGCCTTAAGTGATCTGCCTGCCTTGGCCTCCCAAAGTGCTGGGATTACAGGCGTGAGCCACTGCACCCGGCCTGACCTATGTATACATTATAGGAAGAGTTGATCGAGCCAATTAACATACCCATCACCTCACCAGTTTGTCTTTTTTTTTTTTTTTTTTGATGTGGTAAGAATGTTAAAAATCTATTTTAGTAATTTTGAAATATACATTATTGGTTGGGTGCAGTGGCTCATGCCTGTAATCCCAGCACTTTGGGAGGCTGAGGCATGTGGATCACTTGAGGCCAGGAGTTTGAGACTAGCCTGGCCAACATGGTGAAACCCATCTCTACCAAAAGTACAAAAATTAGCTGGGTGTGGTGGCAAATGCCTGTAATTCCAGCCACTTGGGAGACTGAGGCATGAGAATTGCTTGAACCTGGGAGGTGGAGGTTGCAGTGAGCCAAGATCATGCCACTGCATTCCCGCCTGGGCAACAGAGTGAGACCCTGTCTCAAAAAACAAGAAAAACGACAACATTATTATTAACTGTGGTCACCATGTAGTGCAATACATTACTAAAACTTATTCTGTGACAAATTTTTAGAAACCTACCTCCAAGTGACAACAGGCCATAAATCAATACTCTATAGGTGTGGTCATGCAATAGGTTACAAATTCATGTCATGTTTAATCAGTTTGCCTTACTCCTTGTCTCCCTATGTCAGAACTCTGCTTACATAAGATTTGGGTCAGCATAACAAAGCTACTCCTCTGCTATGCTTTGTTGTAGTACATCTTATTCGCTAGGGAATTAGGAGGGCTCACATTATTCATTCATTCCACAAATACAAATTAACACATATGATCTGCCAGTTTATTGTATCTATTCTATGCTTCTTTTCTTCAAATGTTTTGTTCTATACACAGTTTTTTGTTGTTTGTTCTAGACAGGGTCTCATTCTGTTGCCCAGGCTGGAGTGTAGTAGTGCGATCATGGCTAACTGCATCCTCAACCTCCTGTGCTCAAGTGATCCCACCACCTTAGCTTCCCAAGTAGCTGGGACTAAAGACATGCACCACTATGCCCAACTAATTTATTTTTTAATTTTTTTGTAGAGATGGGGTCTTGCTATATTGCCCAGGCTGGTCTCGAACTTCTGGGCTCAAGAGACCCTCCAAAGTGTTAGGATTATAGGCATAACCCACCATACCGGGCCAAGTTTTTGAAAAAATAATTTCAACTCTTATTGTAGATTCAGGGGATATATGTATAGGTGTGTTATATGGGTATATTGTGTGATGCTGAGGTTTGGGGTAAAAATGATCCCATCACCCAGGTAGTGAGCATAGTACCCAATAGGTACTTTTTCAGATCTTGTCCCTTCCTTTTCTCTCCTCTCAAGTAGTTCCCAGTGTCTATTGTGCCCATCTTTATGACCATGTGTAACCAATGCTTAGCTTCCACTTATAAGTGAGAACATGTGGCATTTGGCTTCCTGTTTCTGAATTAATTTACTTAGGATAATGGCCTCCAGCTGCATCCACGTTACTGCCGAGGAAATTATTTTGGTCTTTTTTTTTTTGGCTGCATTGAATTCCATGATGTATATGTACCACATCTTCTTTATCCAATCCACTGCTGTTGGGCATCTAGGTTGATTCCACATCTTTGCTGTTGTGAACATATGAGTGCCTGTATCTTTTCAGTAGAATGATTTATTCTCCTTTGGGCATATGCCCAGTAATGGGATTGCTGGGTGGCCTAGTAGTTCTGTTTTAAGTGCTTTGAGAACTCTCCAAATAAACATAGTTCTGATCATAATCACTTCCCCGATCAAAAATATTCAGTCATGCCCTATTCTTACTAAATTATGTCCAAATGCCCTAGAATGGCCTTCAAGGTCCTCTATGCTCAGGCCCTATCTTTCATTTTTCGTCTTGTCTTCCCCTACACTTATGATATGCTTCAGCCAGAAACAGTGTTCCCAGAACTCAACCACATTGGCTTATGACATACTTTTCCTCCTCCTTCCTCTAACCTGTTCTTTGACCAAAAAACCCAACAGTTTTCACTGTCAATATTATTTCGGTACCAGAGTCAGGGCTGCAATGAGAAACAGAAACCATAGGCCGGGCGTGGTGGCTCACACCTGTAATCCCAGCACTTTGGGAGGCAGAGGTGGGCAGATCACGAGGTCAGGAGATGGAGACCATCCTGGCTAACGTGGTGAAACCCCGTCTCTACTAAAATACAAAAAATTAGCCAGGCGTGGTGGCGGGCGCACGTAGTCCCAGCTACTCAGAAGGCTGAGGCAGGAGAATGGCGTGAACCCGGAGGGTGGAGCTTGCAGTGAGCCGAGACCGTGCCACTGCACTCCAGCCTGGGTGACAGAGCGAGACTCCATCTCAAAAAAAAAAAAAAAAAAAGACATCATAAAATTAGTGTATAGAGAGGCTAACACTGCTGAGGTTCATGTATTGCTAGTTTACCTGGCAATAGGAGCTTTCTTTTTTAACCTTCTCACTGAATTAGCCATATACTCCATTGCCACCTGACGAAAGTATGCCCATCTTATGCTCATGTGCTCAGCATATAAAGGCAGTAACACTATTTTTTGTATTTGTAGTCTCCTGATATTAATTCACTTACTAATTAACATTCTACATAGTACTTTATTATTACGTTCATTAAATGTTCTTCATAGCACTTTATTATTACTTCTCTTGCACCTTGTTTTACATTAGAATTTTGCATTTCTCATATATTCCCAACTAAGTTGAAATTTTTAAAAAATAGGGATTCATTTTTCTACTTCATAGTGTCAGGCTCATTACAGCACTGAGTTAATATTTACAGAATGAATAAATACACATCTCACTGACCATCTAGATTTAAGCACCACACAGGCATATATTGTGTCCTATCCTCCTTTTATATCCCAAAAGTGGCAAAGCAAAACAAATATACTCCTTATCCTTAAATATTTGTAAGTAACAAGAATTTATTCAGTTTTTCCTATGCTAGAGGCACTTTTTATACATATACCCATTAGAATGTGTGCTCCTTGAGGGCAAAAGTTTTTGTTTGCTGGTATATTCACAACACATAGAAAAGTGCCTGGCATATAGTAGGTGCTCAATAAATATTTATTGAATAAATTCCAAGGAACGTTCATAACAACTCTATGAGGCCATATTATTCTCCTAATTTTAAAATGAAGAAACTAAAGTTTACACAGGGTAACTTAGATGTAAAGTATATCAGCCAGGATCTATATATTGGTCTCTCTCCAAAGCCTGTCTCTTTACTACAAGGCTATACTTTGGCCTTCGTCTCATGCTGCTGTGATTCACCAGTTGGTTTTAGGCCCCCTGAAGCTGTAACTGATGGTGTATCTGAAGATAGCCAAATACCATCTTTCCTTGGCTTATTCTGCTACATAGAATATGGAATTAGTCAGAATAATGCATTTTTCCCACAGTGAGGATAACTAGAGTTCTCATCAGTACAGTGATTCTCTGATATTAATATACAAAATAATTACTTGGGGTTTATGTGAAAAATGCAGATTATGGAGTCTAACTCCTAACAATTCTGGTTTTCAGGAGCTCCATAGAGATAAAACTGAGATAAATTAGGTTAATCCAAGAACTGGTTGTTGAGTACCTTGGAGCTAAGGATTGGGGTTGGAATGAACAGCAATGGTGCTCCAGCAGCAGAGGGCAGAGATGGCTTGAATACCAATTCTGTCCCTCGGATGGTTAAGTTAGGATATGAAAAAGCAGGAACAGGATCTAGTCTTTTAGGGGAGTCGGCCTTAAACAACTGGCTGGAAGTATGGACTGATACCCTCTCCTCTGAGGGTTTGAAGGGGTATGGAAAAAAGTGGAGAACACTTGGCACCCAGGTGATAATAGTGGCAGTAGCTGGGGAAGAAATAAGGCACAGTTTATAAATACCTAGAGTGTATCTAAAGAAAACTGCTGGGATAGGGCTAGGACGAATCAAAACCTTGAGAGTTACTAACAGTACAACTTCATTTAAAACTTCAAAAGGGTTTGTTTATTTTATAGGAGAGAAAGGAAAGTAAATTGTACAAATGTTTGCTGGTCTACAATGGACCCCAGGAGATGAGAAACTGAGCTGCTAAAATGGGTGACAGCAGCAAAAAAGGAAGTGAGTTAATATTTGGGGCATTGAGGTAACAAACTACTAGGAGTTTGTGTGATTGCTGAGGCAAGCAAAGTCATTTGGGAAGAGAACAAACTGGCAAGAGACCCAATGGAGAATTTTCTAAGACACTTTCATTTTCATTTCTAAGACATTTTCATTTATTCAGCCAATATTTATAGAGAGCCTCATATGTACAGAACCTGTGCCTGTGCCAAATACTGGATATATAACGGTAAACAAAGCAGATACAGAGCTTATAGTTGGGGAGAGAGACCTTAAGCAAATAATCACATGTACATATTTTTGTGTGGAAAGGAAGAAGAGTCAAACGCTTCTCTGAGAAAGTGACATTTAAGCTGACACTTGAAGAATAAACAGGAGTTAGCCTGGCAGAGAGTGGAAGAAATACTGTGTACTTTTTGTTCAAAAAAAGCATTACTTTGGTAATTAAATACAACTATAATAAGGGAGGGAGGACAGAAACAGGATGGGAAAGGAGGATATTCTCTCAAGGAGAGGGAATATTATGTGAAAATACAGGCAAAAACCAGATCATGCAAAGTTTTGCATGCCACAGAAATTTGGATTCGATCCTAACAGTAATAGGAGGCCACTGAAGGATTTTAAACAAGAAGTGATATGATAATACCTGCAGTTATAGAAAAGTTACTTTGGATGGTGGTATGAAGAATGGAATAGAGGGGATTAATAGTGGAAACTGAAAGATCAGTTAGATGGCTACTATAACAATTTACATGAGAGATTATAGTGGTTTGATTTAATAGGGAGAAGTAGAAAATTATGAAATATATTTCAGAGGTAAAATTAACAGATCTTGCAATGTATTGCATGTGGAATACACAAAAGACAAAGGTGTTAGGAGTAACTACAAGGTTTTCATCATGATTCCATGGCTAGATGGTGGTGCTATACGGTGAATACAGGAGGATAAATAAATTTGGGGAAGAAGATCATAAAATCACATTTGGATATGTTGATCTTGGGATGCCTTTATGACATTAAATAGTTGCACATAGAGTCTAACGCTCAATAGATATGGGCTGAAGAAATACATCTGTGAGGTTGGGCACAGTGGCTCATGCCTGTAATCCTAGCACTTTGGGAGGCCAAGGTGGGTGTGTTGCTTGAGCCCAAGAGCTCAAGACCAGCCTCCGCAACACAGTGAGACCCTGTCTCTACAAAAAACACAAAAATTAGCCAAGCATGGTGGCATGAGCCTGTGGTCCCAGCTACTTGGGAGGCTGACGTGGGAGGATCACCTGAGCCCAGGGAAACTGAGGCTGTAGTGAACTGTGATTGTGCCACTGCATTCCAGCCTAGGTGACAGAGTAATACCCTGCCTCAAAAAAAAAAAAAAAAAAAAAAAGAAAGAAATACATTTGTGAGTCATGGAATGTAGATAATATTTGAAGACAAGGATGTAACTGAGATTGCCTACAGGAATCATATAAAATAAGAAGAGGAGAAAATGTAAGATAATTTATAAGAAATGTCAATATTCAAAGGTCAAATAGTACAGTAGAGGACAGCATTAAGGAATAAACAAGGGCACAAATCATTTAACTAGATAAACTAGGTGTGGAGTTCACAAACTGGCTTCTTCAGCTGTCTTTCACTAACTCCCAGGCAGCATCTTTTCTAAAAATCCTTTCTTTACTTTAAAAATCAAATTAAATTAAAATGCCCTTATATGTTCACTGGTTAGAACATTTTAGTCTTTCCACAGAAAGAGATGAGTATGAAACCACTCATCTTTAGTAACAGTAAAGTAGGCCTAGTCAATGTAAATAATACTTTAACATTATACTCTGAATTTTTTCCTAAGGACTAATAACAGAAATGATGACAAGTGAAGATAAGATAGAAAGGATGTCTTTCATAAATAATTATGAAACAAACCATTGTGTGGGTTCAGCCTTCACGTAAGCATTGAAGCTTATATAATGAGATCTGTCCTGAGGGTGTTTTTAAGTCTAAGGATCCAATTTTTCTTTCATTCTTTTTTTTTTTTTTTTTTGAGATGGAGTCTCACTCTGCTGCCCAGGCTGGAGTGCAGTGGTGTGATCTCAGTTCACTGCAACCTCCGCCTCCAGGGTTCAAGCCATTCTCCTGCCTCAGCCTCCCAAATGGCTGGGATTACAGGTGGTGCACACTACCATGCCTGGCTAATTTTTGTATTTTTAGTAGAGACGGGATTTCACCATGTTGGCCAGGCTGGTCTTGAACTCCTGACCTTAGGTGATCTGTCTACTCCAGCCTCCCAAAGTGCTGGGATTACAGGCGTGAGCCACGGTGTCTGGCCAATAAATAGTAATTTAAAAATTTTAATGTAAGGTGAGCCAAAATCATGCCATTGCACTCCAGCCTGGGCAAAGAGAGCAAAGTTCCATCTCAAAAAAAAAATAAAAAAAAAAAAAAATTAATGTATTCCATTTTGTTGATCTTTTCCTACTAAAAAAAATTTTCTCTACCTCAAGGACATGAAGGTGTTCTCTTATCTTAGGTTTTACTCTTCTACTTTTCACATTTATATCTGCAATCCATCTGCAACTGATTTTTCTAAGTGTTATCAGGTAGAAATCAAGTTTCCAGTTGAAACTGGAATCTCATTATAGTTCTGATTTGCATTTCTTTGATAACCAGTGATGTTGAGCACCTTTTCATATGCCTGTTTGCCATTTGTATGTCTTCTTTCGGGAAATGTCTATTCAGACCTTTTGCCCATTTAAAAATAGGATTATTAGATTTTTTCTTATAGAGTTGTTTGAGCTCCTTTTATATTCAAGGATTATTAATCCCTTGTCAGAAGGATAGTTTGAAGGAATTTTCTCCTATTCTGTGGGTTGTTTCTTCACTTTGTTGATTATATCCTTTCTGTACAGAAGCTTTTTAACTTGATGTGATCCCATTTATCCATTTTTGCTTTGGTTGCCTGTGCTTGTGGGTTATTACTCAAAAAATCTTTGCCCAGTCCAGTGTCCTAGAGAGCTTCCCCAATGTTTTCTTGTAGTAGTTTCATAGTTTCAGGTCTTAGATGTAAGTCTTTAATCCATTTTTATCTGATTTTTGTATATGGTTAGAGATGGGGGTCAAGTTTCATTTCTTCTGCATACGGATATCCAGTTTCCCAGCATCCATTTATTGAAAAAACTGTCTTTTCCTCAGTGTATGTTCTTGGCATCTTTGTAACAAATGAGTTCAGTGTAGGTGTGTGGATTTGTTTCTGGGTTTTCTATTCTGTTCCATTGGTCTATGTGTCTATTTTATGACAGTACCATGCTATTTTAGTTACTATAGCTCTGTAGTAAAATGTTAAGTCAAGTAATATGATAACTCCAGTTTTGTTCTTTTTGCTTAGGATAGCTTTGGTTATTCCAGGTCTTTGTGGTTTCATATAACAAAAAACAATTTTAGAATTGTTTTTTCTATTTCTGTTAATAATGTCATTGGTATTTTGATAGGGATTACATTGAATCTGTAGATTAAGTAGTATGAGTATTTTAACAATATTGATTTTTCCAATTCATGAACATGGAATATCTTTCCATTTTTTGGTGTCTTCTTCGATTTCTTTTATCAGTGTTTTATAGTTTTCATTATAGAGAACTTTCACTTCTTTGGTTAACTCCTAGGCATTTATTTGTGGCTACTGTAAATGGGATTACTTTTCAAATTTATTTTTTAGATGGTTCACTGTTTGCATATACAATTGCTACTGATTTTTTTTTTTTATTTTTATTTTTTAGGTGGAGTCTCACTGTTGTCGCCCTGGCTGGAGTTGCAGTGGCACGATCTTAGCTCACTGCTACCTCTGCCTCCTGGGTTCAAGCAATTTCCCTGCTTCAGCCACCTGAGTAGCTGAGATTACAGGTGCCCACCATCACGCCTGGGTAATTTTTGTATTTTTAGTAGGGGTAGAGTTTCACCATGTTGGCCAGGCTTGTCTCAAACTCCTGACCTTACGTGATCCACCTGCCTTGGCCTCCCAAAGTGATGGGATAACAGACGTGAGCCACTGCGCCCGGCCTGCTGATTTTTTGTATGTTGATTTTGTATCCTGCAATTTTACTGAATTTATTCATCAATTCTAATAGTTTCTTGGTGGAGTCTTTAGGTTTTTCCAAATACAAGATCATATCATCTGCAAACGAGGATAATTTGACTTCTTCCTTTCCAATTTAAATGCCCCTTATTTCCTTCTCTTGTTTGCTTGCTCTAGCTAGGACCTCCAGCATTATGTTGAATAACAGTGGTAACATGGGGCATCCTTGTCACGTTCCAGATCTTAGAGAAAAGGTTTTCAGTTTTTCCCCATTCAGTATATTAGCTGTGGGTCTGCCATATATGTCTTTTATTACGTTGAGGTATGTTCCTTCTATACCCATTTTAAAAGTGTTTTTATCATGAAGAGATGTTAGATTTTATCAAGTGCTTTTTCAGCATCAATTGAAATGATCATACGGTTTTTATCCTTTATTCTGCTGATATGATGTATCACATTGATTGATTTCCATATATTGAAACATCCTTGCATCCCAGGGATAAATCCCACTTGATCATGATGAATGATCTTTTTAATGTATTTTGAATTCAGTTTGCTAGTATTTCGTTGAGGACTTTTTGCATCAATATTCATCAGAGAT
The DNA here is from genome assembly GCF_037993035.2 of Macaca fascicularis. Classification (NCBI taxonomy): domain Eukaryota; kingdom Metazoa; phylum Chordata; class Mammalia; order Primates; family Cercopithecidae; genus Macaca; species Macaca fascicularis. The sequence goes on along the minus strand of NC_088375.1, from coordinate 189,665,895 downwards.
ATTGGCATGTAGTTTTATTTTTTTGATATGTCTTTGTCTGGTTTTGGTATCAGGGTAATACTTGCCTTGTAGAATGAGTTTGGAAGTATTTCTTCCTCCTCTATTTTCAGAATAGTTTGAGTAAGATTGGTATTAATCCTTCTTTAAATGTTTGGTAGAATTCAGCTGGGTCTCAGGCTTTTCATTACTGGGTGACTTTTTATTATGGCTTTGATCTTGTTACTTTATTTGGTCTGTTCAAGTTTTGGATTTTTTCATGGTTCAGTCTTGATAGGTTATATGCATCTTGAAATTTGTCCATTGCTTTTAGATTTTCTGATTTATTGGCATATAGTTGTTCACAGTAACCACTAATGATCCTTTGAATTTCTGTGTTATCAGCTGTAATGTCTCCTTTTTCACCTCTGATTTTATTTATTTGGGTCATCTCTCTTTTTTTCTTAGTCTGGCTAAAGGTTTGTCAATTTTGTTTAACTTTTCAAAAAACCAACCTTTTGTTTTATTGATTTTTTGTATTGTTTTCTTCATTTCAATTTATTTCTGCTCTGATCTTTATTATTTCTTTTTTCTATCAATATTAATTTTGGGTTTGGCTTGCTCTTGCTTTTCTACTTCTTTAAGATACATCATTAGATTGTTTATTTGAAGTTTTTCTTCTTTTTGATCTAGGTACTTATAGCTATACATTTCCCTCTTAGTACTGGTTTTGCTGTATCCTATAGATTTTAGTACATTGTGTTTCCATTATCATTGGTTTTAAGAAATTTTTCAATTTCCTCTTAATTTCTTTATTGACCCACTGGTCATTCAGAAGCATATTGTTTAATTTCCATGTATTTGTATAGTTTCCAAAATTCCTCTTGTTATTAATTTCTAGTTTTATTCCATTGTGGTCAGAGAAGATGCTTATTTCAGTTTTTGTTTGTTTGTTTGTTTACTGTTTTAAGACTTGTTTTGTAACCTAACATGTGGTTTATCTCTGAGAATAATCCATGTGCTGAGGAAAATAATGTGTATTCTGCAGTTGCTGGCTGAAATGTTCTGTAAATATCTATTAGTTGCATTTGGTCTATAGTGCAGATTAAATCCAATGTTTCTTTGTTGATTTTCTGTCTGGAAGATGTGTCCAATGCTAATAGTGGGATGTTGAAGTCTCCAGCTATTACTATACTGAAGTCTATCTCTCTATTTAGCTGTAATAGTGTTTGCTCTATATATTTGGGTGCTCCAGTGTTGGGTGTATATATATTTACAATTACTATATACTCTTACTGAACTAACCCCTTTATCATTATATTGTCACCTTCTTATAGTTTTTGTCTTGAAATCTATTTTGTCTGACAAAAGTATAGCTACTCCTGCTCCTTTTTGTTTTCATTGACATGAAATACCTTTTTCAATCCCTTTTCGGTCTATGTTTGTCTTTATAAGTGAAGTGTGTTTCTTGTAGGTAACAGATCATTGGGTCTAATTTTTTTTTAATCCATGCAGCCACTTTATGTCTTTTTATTGGAGAGCTTAGTCTATTTACATTCAGTGTTGTTATTGATAAGTAAGGACTTAGTCCTGCCATTTTGTTATTTGTTTTCTGGTTGTTTTGTGGTCTTCTCTTCCTTCTTTCCTTCCTGTTTTCCTTTAGTGAAGGTGATTTTCTCTGGTGATATGATTTAGTTTCTTACTTTTAACTTTTTGTGTATTTGTTGTATTGTTTTTGGCTTGAAGTTACCACGAAGCTTGCAAATACTATCTTATAACCCATTATTTTAAACTGATAAAAAACTTACACCATTTGAATAAGCAAACAAGCCAAAAGAAACCTAATAAAAACTCTACAACTTACCTTTGTCCCCCTGCTTTTTAACTTTTTGTTGTTTCTACTTGTATCTTATTATGCTATGTCTTGAAAGTTGTAGTTATTATTTGTGATTGGTTCATAGTTTAGTCTTTCTACTTAAGAGTAGTTTACACATCACAGTTAAAGCATTATAATATTTTGTGTTCTTCTGTCTACTTACTATCACCAGTGAGTTCTGTGCCTTCATATGATTTTTTCTTGTTCACGAACATCCTTTTTGTACTGATAGAAGTACTCCCTTTTAGCATTTCTTGTAGGCCATTTCTGGTGTTGATGAAATCCCTCAGTTTTTGTTTGTCTGGGAAAGTCTTTATTTCTCCTTCATGTTTGAAGGATATTTTTGCCAAACATACTATTTTAGGATAAAAGTTTTTTTTCCTTCACTTTAAACATGTCATGCCACTCTCTCCTGGCCCGTAAAGTTTCCACTGAAAAGTCTGCTGCCAGACTCCATTGTATGTTACTTTTTAATTTTCTCTTGCTGCTTTTAGGATCCTTTCTATATCCTTGACCTTTGGGAGTTTGATTATTAAATGTCTTGAACTAGTCTTCTTTGGGTTAAATATGCTTGGTATTCTATAACCTACTTGTACTTGGATACTGATATATCTTCCTCTAGGTCTGGGAAGTTCTCTGATATAATCCCTTTGAATAAATTCTCTATCCCCAATCTCTTTCTCTATGTCCTCTTTAAGGCCAATAACTCTTAGATTTGCCCCTTGAAGCTATATTCCAGATCTTTCAGGTATGTATCACTCATTTTATTCTTTTTTTCTTTTATCTCCTCAGACTGTGAATTTTCAAATAGCCTGTCTTCAAGCTCACTAATTCCTTCTTCTGCTTGATGAATTCTGCTATTAAAAGACTCTGATGCATTCTTCTGTATGCTAATTGCATTTTTCAGCTCCAGAATTTCTGCTTCTTTTGAATTATTTCAATCTCTTTGTTAAATTTATCTGATAGAAGTCTAAATTCCTTCTTTGTGTTATCTTGAATTTCTTTGAGTTTCCTCAAAACAGCTATTTTGAATTCTTTCTGAAAGGTTACACATCTCTGTTTCTCCAGGATTGGTTTCTGGTACCTTTAGTTCATTTGATGAGGTCATGTTTTCCTGGATGATGTTGATGCTTGTAGATGTTTGTCAGTGTCCAGGCATTGAAGAGTTAGGTATTTGGTGTAGTCTTCTCAGCCTGGGCTTGTTTGTACCTGTCCTTCTTGGGAAGGCTTTCCAGATATGTGAAAGGACTTGGGTATTGTGATCTAAGCTGTATCTGCTTTAGTGGTCACCCCAACCCCAGTAATGCTGTGGTTCTTGCAGACCCATAGAGGTACCTCCTTGGTGGTCTAGAACAAGATCCAGAAGAATTCTCTGGGAAACCAGGCAAAGACTCTTGTTCTCTTCCCTTAGTTTCTTCCAAACAAATGGGATCTTTCTCTATTCTGAGCTACCTGGAAGTGGTGTGACATAAGTACCCTTGTGGTCACCACCATTAGGACTGTGCTTGGTCAAATCTGAAGCCAGCACCAAATTAGGTCTCACCTAAGGTTTGCTGTAACCACTCCCTGGCTATTACCTGTGTTCACTCAAGGCCCTGAGGCTCCACAATCAGCAGGTGGCAAAGCCAGCCTGGCCTGTGTCCTTCTCTTCAGGATGGTGGGTTCCTCCAGACTCTGGGTGTGTCCAGAGGTGCCATCCCGGAGCCAGGGACCAGAGTAAAAAAACCTTAGATGTTCACCTGCTGTTCCATTGTACTGTGGCTGAACTGGCACTCAAACCACAAAACATAGTCCTTCCTGTCAGGCCTCTGAGCCCAAGCTAAGCCATCGTATCCCCTGTGACCTGCATGTATGTAAGTCCAGATGGCCCAAAGCAAGTGAAGAATCACAAAAGAAGTGAAAATGGCCAGTTCCTGCCTTAACTGATGACATTCCACCACAAAAGAAGTGAAAATGGCTGGTCCCTGCCTTAACTGATGATATTACCTTGTGAAATTCCTTCTCTTGGCTCATCCTGGCTCAAAAGCTCCCCAACTGAGCACCTGGTGACCCCCACCCCTGTCAGCCAGAGAACAATCCCCTTTAATTGTAATTTTCCACTACCTACCCAAATCTTATCAAATGGCCCCACCCCTATCTCCCTTCGCTGACTCTCTTTTCGGACTCAGCCTGCCTGCACCCAGGTGAAATAAGCAGCCTTGTTGCTCACACAAAGCCTGTTTGGTGGTCTCTTCACACGGACGCATGTGACAATTGGTGCTGAAGATCCAGGACAAGAAGACTCCTTTGGGAGACCAGTCCCCTGTCCTCGCCCTCACTCCGTGAGGAGATCCACCCACAACCTTGGGTCCTCAGACCAACTAGCCCAAGGAACATCTCACCAATTTCTTTTTCTTTTTTGGGGGGCGGGGGCGGGGATGGAGTTTCGCTCTTTTTGCCCAGGCTGGAGTGCAATGGCACGACCTCAGCTCACTGCAAGCTCCACCTCCCAGGTTCAAGCGATTCTCCTATCTCAGCCTCCCAAGTAGCTGGGATTACAGGCACCTGCCACCACGCCAGGCTAATTTTTTTGTATTTTTAGTAGAGACGGGGTTTCACCATGTTGGCCAGGATGGTCTCGATCTCTTGCTCATGATCTGCCTGCCTTGGCCTCCCAAAGTGCTGGGATTACAGGCGTGAGCCACCGCACCTAGCCAATATCTCACCAATTTCAAATCAGGTAAGCAGTCTTTTCACTCTCTTCTCCAGCCTCTTTTGCTACCCTTCAATCTCCCTTTCTTGCTACCCTTCAATCTCCCCATCCTTCCAATTCCAGTTCTTTTTCCTCTCTAGTAGAGACAAAGGAGACACATTTTATCTGTGGACCTAAAACTCCGGCGCCAGTCACGGACTCAGGAAGACAGCCTTCCCTTGGTGTCTGACCACCGCAGGGATGCCTGCCTTGGTCATTCACCCACATTCTCTTGGTGGCAAGTCAACTGCAGGGACACCTGCTTTGGCTGGTCACCCACATTGCAGCCCTGGGCTGCTCACCCACCCCCTTCTCCGTGTCTCCACCTTTCTCTTTAAACTTACCTCCTTCACTATGGGCAACCTTCCACCCTCCATTCCCCCTTCTTCTCCCTTAGCCTGTGTTCTTAAAAACCTAAAACCTCTTCAACTCACACCTGACCTAAAACCTAAACACCTTATTTTCTTCTGCAACACCGCCTGGCACCAATACAAACTTGATAATGACTCTAAATGGCCAGAAAACGGCACTTTTGATTTCTCCATCCTACAAGACCTTGATAATTTTTGTTGAAAAATGGGCAAACGGTCTAAGGTGCCTTACATCCGGGCATTTTTCATACTTCGTCCCCTCCCTAGTCTCTGTTCTCAATGCAATTCCTCTCAAATCCTCCTTTCCCTCTCGTCTGTCCCTTCAGTCCCAACCCCAAGCGTAGATGAGTCTTTCCAATCTTCCTTTTCTACAGACCCATCTGATCTCTCCCCTCCTCCCCAGGCTGTTCGTCGCCAGGCCGACGAACAGGTCCCAATTTTTCCTCAGTCTCCGCTTCTCTACTCTATAATCCTTCTATCACCTCCCCTCCTCACACCTGGTCCAGTTTACAGTTTGGTTCGTGACTAGCTCTTTCCTACCTGTCCAATAATTTCCTCTTAGAGAGGTGGCTGGAGCTGAAGGCACAGTCAGGATACATGTGCCTTTTTCCCTATCAGACCTCTCTCAGATCAGTCAGGGTTCAGGCTCTTTCTCATCAGACCCCACTAAATATATACAGGAATTCAGATATCTAACTCTGTCCTACAATTTAACCTGGAGTGACTTAAACGTTATCCTAACTTCTAACCTCTCCCTAGATGAACCAGCAAGAGTTTTTTCTCTAGCCCAATCTCATGCTGACAACCGCCAGCTCCATGAGCCAGAGCTCCAGGAAGGCATTAGAGCAGTTCCCCGAGAGGATCCCCAATGGAACTATCAGGTAGATTCCCTGGGTATAGTTAGGTGAGATTACATGATTTCCTGCCTAGCTTTGAAGGGCTTAAAAAGGCAGCTTACAAAGCTGTTAATTATGACAAGCTTAAAGAAACTACCCAAGGAAAAGAAGAAAACCCAGGCCAGTTCATGGCCCGCTTAGCAGCAACCCTTAGATGCTTTACCGCCCTAGACCCAGAGGGGCCAGAGGCCGCCTTATTCTTAATATGCATTTTATCACCCAATCCGCTCCTGACATTAGGAAAAAACTCCAGAAGTTGGATTCCGGCCCTTAAACCCTACAACAGGACTTAACTAACCTCGCCTTCAAGGTGTACACTTATAATAGTGAAGAGGCAGACAAACAACAACGCATCTATGAGTCACAGCTACTTGCCTCCAATGTAAGATGACCCACAACCACGTCTCCAGCATACAAAAACTTCAGAACACCCAAGCCACGGCTCCTAGGGGCTCCTTCAAAACCTCCTCGTGGACCTTGCTTCAAATGCCAAAAGCCTGGCCACTGGGCCTTGGAATACCCGCAGCCCAGGATTCCTCCTAAGCCATGCCCTGTCTGTACGGGCCTCCACTGGAGGTCGGACTGTCTGACTCACACCGCTGCTGCTCCTAAAGCCCCTGGAGCCCAAACCCAATGTTCCTTGGCCAACTCCTTCCCAGATCACCTCAGCTTAGCAGCTGAAGACTGACGCTGCCTGCTCGCCTCGGAAGCCCCCTGGACCATCATGGATGCTGAGCTTCGGGTAACTCTTACAGTGGAGAGGGTAAGTCCGTCCCCCATTTAATCGATACAGGGGCTAGCCACTCCACATTACCTTCTTTTCAAGGGCCTGTTTCCCTTGCCCCTGTAACTGTTGTGGGTATTGACGGCCAAGCTTCAAAACCCCTTAAAACTCCCCCACCCTGGTGCCAATTTGGACATTCTTTTTGCACTCTTTTTGAGTTATCCCCACCTGCCCAGTTCCCTTATTAGGCCGAGACATTTTAACCAAATTATCTGCTTCCCTGACTATTCCTGGACTACAGCCACATCTCACTGCTGCCCTTTTTCCTAACCCAAAGCCTCCTTTGCATCTTCCTCTCGTATACCCCCACCTTAACCCACCAGTATGGGACACCTCTACTCCCTCCCTGGCAACTGATCACATGCTCATTACTATCCCATTAAAACCTAATCACCCTTACCCCACTCAACGCCAATATCCTATCCTGCAGCAGGCTTTAAAAGGATTAAAGACTGTTATCACTCGCCTGCTACAGCATGGGCTTCTAAAACCTATAAACTCTCCTTACAATTCCCCCATTTTACCTGTCCAAAAATCGGATAAGTCTTACAGGTTAGTTCGGGATCTGCACCTTATCAACCAAATTGTTTTGCCTATCCACCCTACAGTGCCCAACCCGTACACTCTTTTGTCCTCAATACCTTCCTCTACAACTCACTATTCCATTTTGTTCTTAAAGATGCTTTTTTTCACTATTCCCCTGCATCCCTCTTCCCAGCCTCTCTTTGCTTTTACCTGGACTGACCCTGACACCCATCAGTCTCAGCAGCTTACCTGGGATGTGATGCCTCAAGGTTTCAGGGATAGCCCTCATTACTTCAGCCAAGCTCTTTCTCATGATTTCCTTTCTTTCCACCCCTCTGCTTCTCACCTTATTCAATATATTGATGACCTTCTACTTTGTAGCCCCTCCTTTGAATCTTCTCAACAAGACACCCTCCTGCTCCTTCAACATTTATTCTCCAAAGGATATTGGGTATCCCCCTCCAAAGCTCAAATTTCTTCTCCATCTGTTACCTACCTTGGCATAATTCTTCGTAAAAACACACATGCTCTCCCTGACGATCGTGTCCGACTGATCTCTCAAATCCCAACACCTTCTACAAAACAACAACTCCTTTCCTTCATTAGCATGGTTGGATACTTTCACCTCTGGACACTTGGTTTTGCCATCCTAACAAAACCATTATATAAACTCACAAAAGAAAACCTAGCTGACCCCATAGATCCTAAATCCTTTCCCCACTCCTCTTTCTATTCCTTGAAGACAGCTTTAGAGACTGCCACCATGCTAGCTCTCCCTGACTCATCCCAACCCTTTTCATTACACACAGCCAAAGTGCAGGGCTGTGCAGTCAGAATTCTTACACGAGGACCAGGACCACGCCCTGTAGCCTTTTTGTCCAAACAACTTGACTTTACTGTTTTAGGCTGGCCATCGTGTCTCTGTGCAGCAGCTGCCACCACCCTAATACTTCTAGAGGCCCTCAAAAATCACAAACTGTGCTCAACTCACTCTCTACAGCTCTCATAACTTCCAAAATCGATTTTCTTCCTCACACCTGATGCATATACTTTCTGCTCCCCGGCTCCTTCAGCTATACTCACTCTTTGTTGAGTCTCCCACACTTACCATTGTTCCTGGCCCAGACTTCAATCCAGCCTCCCACATTATTCCAGATACCACACCTGACTCTCATGACTGTATCTCTCTGTGATCGACCTGACATTCACCCTATTTCCCCATATTTCCTTCTTAACTATTCCTCACCCTGATCACATTTGGTTTATTGATGGTAGTTCCACCACGCCTAATCACCACTCATCAGCAAAGGCAGGCTATGCTATAGTATCTTCCACATCTGTCTTTGAGGCCACCACTCTGCCCGCCTCCACTACCTCTCAGCAAGCCCAACTCATTGCCTTAACTCGGGCCCTCACTCTTGCAAAGGCACTACGTGTCAATATTTACACTGACTCTAAATATGCCTTCCATATCCTGCACAATCATGCTGTTATATGGGCAGAAAGAGGTTTCCTCACTACACAAGGGTCCTCTATCATTAATGCTTCTTTAACAAAAACTCTTCTCAAGGCCGCTTTACTTCCAAAGGAAGCTGGAGTCATTGACTGCAAGAGCCATCAAAAGGCATCAGATCCCATTGCTCTAGGCAACGTTTATGCTGATAAGGTGGCTAAAGAAGCAGCTAGCATTCCAACTTCTGAACCTCATGGCCAGTTTTTCTCCTTCTCATCGGTCACTCCCACCTACTCCCCTGCTGAAACTACCACTTATCAATCTCTTCCCACACAAGCAAATGGTTCTTGGACCAAGGAAAATATTTCCTTCCAGCCTCACAGGCCCATTCTATTCTGTCGTCATTTCATAACCTCTTCCATGTAGGTTACAAGCCGCTAGCCCATCTCTTAGAACCTCTCATTTCCTTCCCATCGTGGAAATCTATCCTCAAGGAAATCACTTCTCAGTGTTCCATCTGCTATTCTACTACCCCTCAGGGATTGTTCAGGCCCCCTCCCTTTCCTACACATCAAGTTCGGGGATTTGCCCCTGCCCAGGACTGGCAAATTGACTTTACTCACATATCCCGAGTCAGAAAACTAAAATACCTCTTGGTCTGGGTAGACACTTTCACTGGATGGGTAGAGACCTTTCCCACAGGGTTTGAGAAGGCCATCACAGTCATTTCTTCCCTTCTGTCAGACATAATTCCTCAGTTTGGCCTTCCCACCTCTATATGGTCTGATAATGGACAGGCCTTTACTAGTCAAATCACCCAAGCAGTTTCTCAGGCTCTTGGTATTCAGTGGAATCCTCATATCACTTACCATCCTCAATCTTCAGGAAAGGTAGAACGGATTAATAGTCTTAATTTTAAAGACACACCTCACCAAGCTCAGCCTCCAACTTAAAAAGGACTGGACAGTACTTTTGCCTCTTGTCCTTCTTAGAATTAGAACCCATCCTTGAGATGCTACAGGGTACAATCCATTTGAACTTTTATATGGACGCACTTTCTTGCTCGGTCCCAACCTCATCCCAGACACCAGCCCTCCAGGCGACTATCTTTCAGTCCTCCTGAAGGCTAGACAGGAAATTCACCAGGCTACTAATCTTTTCTTGCCTACTCCAGATTCTCAGCCATATGAAGACACCCTAGCTGGACGATCAGTTCTTGTTAAGAATCTGACCCCTCAAACTCTACAACCTTAATGGATCAGACCCTACTTAGTCATCTATAGTACCCCAACTGCCATCTGCCTGCAGGATCCTCCCCACTGGGTTCACCATTCCAGGATAAAGCTGTGTCCGTCGGACAGCCAGCCTAATCTCTCCTCTTCCTCCTGGAAGTTGCAAGTATTCTCCCCTACTTCCCTTAAACTCACTCGCATTTCTGAAGAACAGTAATAACCCTTATGAGCCTAATACATCCCTTCATTCTATTAGGTCTGTTCATCCTTACCCTACTTTTTGCAACAGGGCTTTACGAAGTGACCCCCACTACTTGGACTGAGCCCCAAAAACTAGTCATCCCTACTATCTTCTGTCTAGTCACACTCCTATTCACCATTCTCAACTACTCATAAATGCCTTACTCTTGTTTACACTGCCGGTTTACAGTTTCTTCAAGCCATCATAGCTGATATCTCTTGGTGCTATCCCTAAACTGCCACTCTTAACTCCCTCTTAGAGTGGATAGATGATCTTTGCTGGCAGGGGACCCTCCAATACTTTCACCCTGATGAAGTTCTATTCTTTACTTTTATATTCACTTGTGTTCTCATTCCCACTCTTATGCCACCCTCTACCTCTCCCCAGCTATCTCTAACACACTATCAATCTTACCCACTCTCTCCTAGCCATTTCTAATCACTCCTTAGCGAACAATTGCTGGCTTTGCATTTCCCTTTCTTCCAGCGCCTACACAGCTGTCCCCGCCTTACATACAGACTGGGCAACATCTCCTGTCTCCCTACACCTCCAAGCTTCCTTTAACAGCCCTCATCTTTACCCTCCTGAAGAACTCATTTACTTTCTAGGCAGGTCCAGCAAGACCTCCCCAGACATTTCACATCAGCAAGCTGCGGCCCTCCTCCGCACTTACTTAACAAACCTTCCTCCTTATATCAACTCTACTCCCCCCATATTTGGACCCCTCACAACACAAACTACTATTCCTGTGGCCGCTCCTTTATGCATCTCTCGGCAAAGACCCACTGGAATTCCCCTGGGTAACCTTTCACCTTCTCGATGTTCCTTCACTCTTCATCTCCAAAGCCCAACTACATATATCACTGAAACAACTGGAGCCTTCCAGCTCCGCATTACAGATAAGCCCTCTATCAGTACTGGCAAACTTAAAAACATTAGCAGTAATTATTGCTCAGGAAGATACTTACTCTGTATTTCACTCCATCCTTGGCTACCTTCCCCTCGCTCGTCAGACTCTCCTCCCAGGCCCTCTTCTTGTTTCCTTATACCCAGCCCCGTAAATAACAGTGAAAGGTTGCTCGTAGACACTCAACGTTTTCTCATACATCATGAAAAGAGAACCTCCCCCTCTACACAGTTACCCCATCAGTCCCCATGACAACCTCTGATGGTTGCCGCCCTAGCTGGATCCCTAGGAGTCTGGGTACATGACACCCCTTTCAGCACTCCTTCTCACCTTTTTACTTTGCATCTCTGGTTTTGCCTTGTACAAGGTTTCTTCTTCCTCTGTGGATCCTCTACCTATGTGTGTCTACTTGCTAATTGGACAGGCACATGCACACTAGTTTTCCTTACTCTCAAAATTCTTTTTGCAAATGGGACTGAAGAGCTCCCTGTTCCCCTCATGACACCAACAGGACAAAAAAGAGTTATTCCACTAATTCCCTTGCTTGTTGGTTTAGGACTTTCTGCCTCCACTATTGCTCTCAGTACTAGAATAGCAGGCATTTCAACCTCTGTCACGACCTTCCGTAGCCTCTGTAATGACTTCTCTGCTAGCATCACAGACATATCACAAACGTTATCAGTCCTCCAGACCCACGTTGACTCTTTAGCTGCGGTTGTCCTCCAAAACCGCCAAGGCCTTGACTTACTCACTGCTGAAAAAGGAGGACTCTGTATATTTTTAAATGAAGAGTGTTGTTTTTACCTAACTCAGTCTGGCCTGGTATATGACAACATAAAAAAAACTCAAGGATAGAGCCCAAAAACTCGCCAACCAAGCAAGTAATTACGCTGAACCCCCTTGGGCACTCTCTAATTGGATGTCCTGGGTCCTCCCAATTCTTAGTCCTTTAATACCTATTTTCTCCTTCTTTTATTCAGACTGTGTATCTCCGTTTAGTTTCTCAATTCATCCAAAACTGTATCCAGGACATCACCAATCATTCTATACAACAAATGCTCCTTCTAACAACCCCACAATATCACCCCTTACCACAAAATCCTCCTTCAACTTCACCTCTCCCACTCTAGGTTCCCACGCCACCCCTAATCTCGCTCAAAGCAGCCCTGAGAAACATCACCCATTATCTCTCCATGCCACCCCCCAAAAAATTTTTGCTGCTCCAACACTTCAATACTATTTTATGTTATTTTTCTTATTAATATAAGAAGGCAGGAATGTCAGGCCTCTGAGCCCAAGCTAAGCCATCGTATCCCCTGTGACCTGCAGGTATGTTCGGATGGCCCGAAGCAAGTGAAGAATCACAAAAGAATTGAAAATGGCCAGTTCCTGCCTTAACTGATGACATTCCACCACAAAAGAAGTGAAAATGGCTGGTCCCTGCCTTTACTGATGACATTACCATGTGAAATTCCTTCTCTTGGCCAATCGTGGCTCAAAAGCTCCCCCACTGAGCACGTTGTGACCCCCACCCCTGCCAGCCAGGGAACAACCCCCTTTGATTGTAATTTTCCACTACCTACCCAAATCTTATAAAACCTCCCCACCCCTATCTCTCTTCATTGACTCTCTTTTTGGACTCAGCCCACCTGCACCCAAGTAAAATAAAAAGCCTTTTTGCTCACACACAGTCTGTTTGGTGGTCTCTTCACACGGACACACGTGACACTTCCCACTCTTCCTGCCCCTTTCCAAAGGCAGAGGAGCCTCCCATGGTCACCACTACCACAGGCCCATGAGGAGTACTGCTAGACTACCACTTAAGGCCCAAGGCCTCTCCAGTCAGCTTGTGGTGAATGCTGCCTGGCTTGGGACTCACCCTTCAGGGCAGTGCACTCTCCAATGGCCCTGGGCAGGTCTAGAAAAGCCATCCAAGAGCCAAGTCCTGGAATTGAGGACCCCAAGAGGCCACTTGGTGCTCTAGACCCTGTGGCTGAGCTGGTACCTAAGGTGCAAGACAAAGTCCCCTTTGTTTTTACTTCCACTTTTCTCAAGTGGAAGGCATCTTGTCCCATAGCCACCATAGCTGGGAATGTCCTGAGACTCACCTTAAGCCAGCAAGTTTCAGAGTCTCACCCAAGGTTCTCAATGTAGTACATGGGTATCACTGCTGGTTATTCAGGGCCCCCAGGGCTCTTCAGTTAGCAGGCAATGAATCCTGTCAGGACTAGTTCCTTCCCTTCAAAGGCAGCAGGTTCCTTTCTGGCCCAAGGTGTGTCAAGAAATGTAGTACAGGGAGCTAGGACCTGGAAAGGGGGCTTCACGACTCTGACTGGTGCCCTATCCTGGTGTGGGTGAGCTGGTATCCAAGATACAAGACAAACTCATCCCCACTCTTCCCTCTCCTCTCCTCAAGCAAAGGGATGGGACCTCTTTTGGAGTTGTAAACTGAACTGCCTGGGGTTAAGGGAAGGGTGATGCCATCACTCCCTCAGCTACCCTAGCTGGTGTCTCAGTAGGTCACATGTCTCCCCACAGTCCACTGTCTCTGGGCCCAGTTCAGCATTGGGACTTGCCTAGGAGATGCAGTCCTTGCAGCCTAGACTGCCTTTCGAGTTTATTTAAGGCCCCAGAGCACTTTAGCCCACAGATGTGAGGCTTGCTGGAACTCAAGTTTGGACTGCTGGGACTGGTAATTCCTCTTTGGCTAGGGCCAATTTAAATGCTCCCTCTATGGGGAGGTGTCAGCTGAGTTTGGTCTGGTTTTGTTTTCTGTTATAATAGGGCAGCCCTGAGTTTAATGCCTCAGAAATGCTGCAATTTATGTTTTCCCAATGCACCAAAATGCTTTCCACACCATGCTATGACTGCAGGGCGACTGGAGAGGTGTGGACTGGTGAGTCAAGACTTTTTCCTACTTCCTCAGTGCCTCTTTTAGCAATATGAAGTTAAAACCAGGCATTATGAGTGCTCACCTGATTTTTGGTTCTTATGTGGGTACTGCTTTTGTGTGTAGATGGTTCTTAGATTGGTGTCCTCATGTGAGGAAGTAGGGAACAAATGGTGTAGCCTTCTATTCTGCCATCTTGTTCTGCCTCCTTCCTCAATCTTTCTTTTTGGATAAGAGAAACTGAAGTCCTGGCCAGGATGCTGTATTCCAGAGAATCTTGGGGTATGGAGTTACCAGAGCAAATCACAAATAGGGCATAGAGTAGTGCTAGAGGCAGAGCTGGAAGGATAGTCAAATCTGAGTAACCAATCCCCAAAAGATAAGGCAATGTCTAGCTACAAACACATATAGGGACTAATACAAGAAGTGGTCTCAGGGAAGTGGGGAGCAGAGCAAAGCTTGGATCTGTTCTTAAAATTCAAAGCAGGCAGCTAGCAGTTTTAGGAATTTTATTCCTGCTGTTTTAGGTTTGTTTTGGTGAGGAATGGGGTTAAAAAGAAAGGAGAAGGAAAATGTTCTAAGTGTTTAAAGATTTAGCAGGGAACAGAAATACGATTTCAAACATCATTTTTATCTAAAATTTTTGATTCCAAAAATTCTGACTTTCTCCCTCAGTTCCAGGTCCATATATTTAACTGTTTATCAGAATTCTTTATCTAAATGTCCTAGAAGTATCTCAAACTTAAATTTATCTTCCTCCTAAATTCATTTATCCTCTTTTGTTCCCTAATGAATGGCAACATCATTATCAAAACCATCAATGCCATTCTAGCTAGACATTTTGGAATTCAGTTTTACGTCGTCTTCTTCACTCCTCACTCATCCAATACACTTGGGTTTTCAGTCTAGTCTATTTTACCTCTATGATATCTCCTTTGTGTATCATTGCTTATACCAGTACTGGTTAAGAAATAGATCAAGAAAGGGCCTGTAGAATACTATGGAACCTGTCGTAGAAAGCTAATATAAGTATGGGATAAACATGTATACAGAAGTAGTAGTTCCTGGGGAAGGTTGAGAATCACATCTCGAGTTGATTGTGGCAACTGCAGCCTAATTTCAGACAAAAATTAAGATATGGGAATGGGAAGCGTAATGAGGAATATAGGTTTCTTCAGCACAGTAGTAATGAGGGAAGAGGGTTGTTTTGGTGACAGTTGTGGTGAAAAAGACAGGCCAATACTGGTCCTGAACCAAGGCAGCCAGTTCAAGAAGAGGCCAGAGAGCTTGGAAATAATTCTGGGGGAAAAGATAGTGGGAATGAGGCACAAAAGCAGGCCATAGCCCAGCTGTCAGGGTACAGA
Organism: Macaca fascicularis; assembly: GCF_037993035.2. Classification (NCBI taxonomy): domain Eukaryota; kingdom Metazoa; phylum Chordata; class Mammalia; order Primates; family Cercopithecidae; genus Macaca; species Macaca fascicularis. Next base: position 189,650,649 of record NC_088375.1, on the reverse strand, counting down.
GCTATTCTTCCCTCTGGTGCTACAGGCCTGGGGGATGGGGGCAGAACTCAGGTCTCAAAAAGGAGGTCAGAGAAGTAGAACAGCCTCTCTGTGTGGGATAGGAAGAGATATAGAGAGCTACTCTTTGACAGTATCACTCAAATAGAGAGAGCTCAGTTATTATATAAACACTGCAACTTTGAGTGTAAAGCAATAACATTTTTGCTAGTTAGCAAGAGCTCCTGAAAGCCTGTCTGACTGTTCTTTCTTTATTCCTTTTAAATTTTTTTTTTTTTTTTGAGACAGGGTCTTACTCTGTTGTCCATGCTGAGGACAGTAGCATGACACTGTTCATTGCAGCCTCGACATCCTGGGCTCAAGCAATTCTCCTGCATCAGCTTCCCAAGTAGCTGGGACCAAAAGCACACACCACCATGCATGGCTAATTTTTTTATTTTTTGTAGAGATGAGGTCTCACTATGTTGTTCAGGCTGTTCTCCTGGACTCCGGCAATCCTGTTGCCTTGACCTCCCAAAGTGTTGGGATTACAGGCGTTGAGCCACCATGCCCAGCTCTGACTGTTCTTTCTGAGGTTGTTAGTAGGACTTGATTGGCTCTGTTGAACAACTGGGAAAGGCAGGTCCTTTGGCATGTGGACTACTCTATTATACAGGCCACCCACCCAGTCTCATTGCCTCTTCCACACTAGTAGTTAAGTTATTGTATTAGTCCGTTCTTGCACTGCTATAAAGAAATAACTGAAACTGGGTAATTTATAAAGAAAAGTTTAATTGGATCACGGTTCCACAGGATGTACAGGAAGCATGTCTGGGGAGGCCTCAGGAAACTTACAAGACAAAGGGGAAGCAGGCATGTCTTACATGGCTGGTGCAGAAGGAAGAGAGAGAAGTGGGAGGTGCTAAACACTTTTATTTATATTTATTTATTATTTTGAGACAAAGTCTGGTTCTATCACCAGGCTGGAGTGCAGTGGTGCAATTTTGGTTCACTGCAATCTCTGCCTCCTGGGCTCAAGCCATCCTCCCACCTCAGCCTCCCAAGTAGCTGGGACTACACGTACGCACCACAATGCCCAGCTAATTTTTGAATTTTTTGTGGAGACAGGGTTTTTCCATGTTTCCTGGGCTGATCTCAAACTCTGGTGTGCAAGCAATCCACCCACCTTGGCTTCCCAAAGTGCTGGGATTACAGGTGTGAGCCTCTGCGCCCGGCCTACACACTTTTAAATAACCAGATCTCATGAGAACTCACTCACTATCATGAGAACAGCAAGGGGTAAATCCACCTCCATGATCCAATCACCTCCCATCATGCCCCTTCTCCAACAGTGGGGATTACAAATTCAAGATGAGATTTGGGTAGGGACAAAAATCCAAACCATATCATTCTGCCCCTGGCCCCTTCTAAATCTCATATCCTTCTTACAATGCAAAATACAATCATCCCTTCTCAACAGTCCCCCAAGTCTTAACTCATTTCAGCATTAACTCAAAAGTCCACCGTCCAAAATCTCATCTGAGACAAGGCAAGTCCCTTCCACCTATGAGCCTGTAAAATCAAAAACAAGTTAGTTACTTCCAAGATACAATGGAAATATAAGCATTGGGTAAATACACCTGCCATTTCAAAAGGGAGAAATCAGCCAAAAGAGAGGGGCTACAGGTCCCAGGCAAGTCCAAAACCCAGCAGGGCAGTCACTAAACCTTAAAGCTCCAAAATAATCCCTTTTGACTCCAAGTCTCACATCCAAGTCACAGTGATGCAATGGGTGGGCACCTAAGTCCTTGAGCAGCTCCACCCACTGAGAGCTCGGCTCCCATGGCTGCTTTCAAGGGCTAGTATTGAGTGCCTGTGGCTTTTTCAAGTGCACAGTATAAGCTATTGGTGGATATACCATCCTGGGATCTGGAGGACAGCAGCCCCCTTCTCACAGCTCCACTAGGCAGTGCTCCAGTGGGGAATCTGTGTGGGGGCTCCAACCCACATTTCCCCTCCACACTGCCCTAGTAGAGGCTCTCCATGAAGGCTTTGCCCCTGCAGCAGACTTGTGCCTAGACATCCAGGCATTTTCATATATCCTCTGAAATCTAGGCAAAGGCTCTCAAGCCTCAACTCTTGGCCTCTGTGCTTAACACCATGTGGACGCCGCCAAGGCTTATGGCTTGCACCCTCTGGAGCAGTGGCCTAAGACCTATCTGGGGCCCTTTTAGCCACAGCTGGAGCTGGAGTGGCTGGGATGCAGGGAGCAGTGTCCTAAGGAGCAAGGTAGTGGAGCCTTGGGCCTGGCCTATGAAACCATTCTTCCCTCCTCGGTCTCTGGGCCTGTGATGGGAGGGGCTACCATGAAGGTGTCTGAAATGCTTTTGAGACATTTTCCTCATTGTCTTGTCTTTACTTAAGCAAATTTCTGCAGCCAGCTTGAATTCCTCCCCTGAAAGGGGGAATTCTTTTCTACCATATGGCCAGGCTGCAAATTTTCCAAACTTTTACACTCTGTTTCCCTTTTAAATATAATTTCTAGTTTTAGGTTAGTTTTTTTTTGTTTGTTTGTTTTTGTTTTTTTTTTTTTTGCTCACGAATATGAGATGAGGTTGCTAAAAGCAGTCAGGCTATATCTTCAACTCTGCTGCACAGAAATTTCTTCTGCCAGGTACCCCAAATCACCACTCTCAAGTTCAAAGTTCCACAGATCCCAAGGGCAGGGGCACAGTGCCTCAAACATCTTTGCTCCAGTTCCCAAAAAGCACCCCATATTCATCTGAGACCATCTCAGCCTGGACTTCACTGTCAATATCACTATCAGCATTTTGGTCACAACAATTTAACAAGTGTCTAGGAAGTTCCAAACTTTCCTTCATCCTCCTGTCTTCTTCTAAGCCCTCCACACTTTTCTAACCTCTGCCTGTTACCCAGTTCCAAAGCTGCTTTCACATTTTCAGGTATCTTTATGGCAATGCCTGACTTTCCAATACCAATTTTTTGTATTGGTACATTCTTGCACTGCTATAAAAAAATACCTGAGAATGGGTAATTTATTTTTAAAAAAGAGGTTTAATTGGCTCATGGTTCTGCAGGCTGTACAGGAAGCATGGCTTGGGAGGCCTCAGGAAACTTAAAATCATGGTGGAAGGCAAAGGGGAAGCAGGCACATCTTACATGGCTGGAGCAGGAGGAAGAGAGAGAAGGGGCAGGTGCTTACACACTTTTCAATAACCGGATCTTGTAAAAACTCACTCATTATCAGGAGAACAGAAAGAGGGAAGGATATCTGCCCCCATGATCTATTCACCTCCCACAAGGCCCCTCCTCCAACGTGGGAGATTACAACTGGATATGACATTTCAGCAGGGACGCAAATCCAAACCGTATCAGTTATCGTCCAAAAGAGAAAGGTAGTTTAGGGAAACTCAAAAAACTTTAGAGAAATTCAAAAAATTCTTTTTTTTTTTTTTTTTTTTTTGAGACGGAGTCTCGCTCTGTCATCCAGGCTGGAGTGCAGTGGCCGGATCTAAGCTCACTGCAAGGTCCGCCTCCCGGGTTTACCCCATTCTCCTGCCTCAGCCTCCCGAGTAGCTGGGACTACAGACGCCCGCCACCTCGCCTGGCTAGTTTTTTGTATTTTTTAGTAGAGACAGGGTTTCACTGTGTTAGCCAGGATGGTCTCGATCTCCTGACCTCGTGATCCGTCCGTCTCGGCCTCCCAAAGTGCTGGGATTACAGGCTTGAGCCACCGTGTCCGGCCCTAAAAAAATTCTTAAGTCAAATGAACCTAGGTTATAAATAACTTCCTTATTCATAAAGTAGAAATTATTATACCCCACAAAGTAGTTTTGAAAGCTGAATGAATTAACATATATAAAGTCCTCTGTGGACAGAAAACCAAACACTGCATGTTCTCACTCATAGGTGGGAATTGAACAATGAGAACACTTGGACACAGGAAGGGGAACATCACACCCTGGGGCCTGTCGTGGGGTGCAGGGCAGGGGGAAGAATAGCATTAGGAGAAATACCTAATGTAAATGATGAGTTAACAGGTGCAGCAAAGCAACACGGCACATGTATACCTATGTAACAAACCTGCACGTTGTGCACATGTACCCTAGAACTTAAAGTATAATAAAAAATAAAAATAAAAAATAAAGTGCTTTGCATGATGCTTGGAACACAGTGGGATCTAAAAAGCAAAATGAAAACTGGCTTATATAACTCTTCTTCTTAAAATTTTTCTTTTTCCTTTTTTTTTTTTTTTTTTTGAGATGGAGTCTCACTCTGTCATCCAGGCTGGAGTGCAGTGGCATGATCATCTCGGCTCACTGCAGCCTCCACCTCCCAGGTTCAAGCAATTCTCCCACCTCAGCCTCCAAAGTAGCTGGGATTACAGGCATGCACCACCATGCCTGGATGATTTTTGTATTTTTAGTAGAGACAGAGTTTCACCATGTTGGCCAGGCTGGTCTTGAACTCCTGACCTCAAGTGATCCACCCACCTTGACCTCCCAAAGTGCTAGGATCACAGGCGTGAGCCACCGTGCCTGGCCCCTTCTTTAAAATTGTCAATGGTTTTCTATGATTAGGCTTCTACAATCTGGTTTCGTTATAAAAACAAGCATTTGTTTCAGACCTGTCTGTTGTTGCTACTAGGTTATAAGCTACTTTAAAAACCATGTCTGTTTTAGACCCTCAACAATCAGCACTACTCCCTGCACATGGTACTTAATAAATTTGTTGAATGAATGAGTGAACATAAACTCTTTCTCCATTAATGCACCCCCAATATATAGTTCATATGCACAATGCTAACACATGCTCCTTAGGATAACTCTGATGCTAATGTAGGGTCCTGAAATATCAAGGGAATTCTCATATCCATATCAATTCACTGAATGATACAAATTATTTTGTGCTTTCTTTCACTGTTTGAATACTTCAGGCTCCTAGGGACAGGGACTGCACTGACAAAGTCCATAAACTAGACCAATATATAATACTATCATTCTCTGTTCTTTTTCACCAAAATCTTTTTGAGATACACAGTTAGACTGCTTTAAGAAACCTAGAGTTAAACACAGTTGTTTGGATAGAATGAAATGATTAAAGTTAAGTAACTGCAACTGCAGAAATATCCCAATCTCCTAACATGCAATAAAGCAACAAAGTAGAGGTAAGAGGGTTGCTTTGGTGACAGTGGTGATGAATAAGACTTTTTTTTTTTCAATAAAAAAGTTGTACGATTACCGTTCACTTGGTTGATTTCTGAGTTGGAGGATAGAATCTCATCTGCCAGTTTCTGTGCAGTAGGAAGAACTTCAGTGTGGTGTGCCGTGATTAAATATTGAATAAACTTTTGTAGCTGGTCCCTATTCATCTGGAAAAGGGTTTCAGAGATAGGAAGACGCAATTTGACTTGGTCTGGTTTACGGATCCTGTAGAGTGAGAGCGCTACCACATGGGCACAGTAGAATATGTCCTTGTTCCCACAGCCACATGTTACTGAGGTGATTTTGCATCGATCAAAACTGATTGCAACTTTGTAAGTCACTGCTGGTTCAGAGGCAGTGGCCAGCTCAGTTACTGTGCCACTCAGATGAAAGCCTAAGGAAACAAAAAAGAAACTGTGTTTAGAGATTCTATAGTAATAAACTTAAGATTCTCACTTTACATGTGAATTCATCAATTCATAAATTATGTACTGGGTATCTCCTACACACGTACATGATAGGCTTTGCCACAGACACAGAGGTCAATGAAATTCAGTTACTGCTCTGAAGAAACACACAATATAGAAAGAGTCCCTACCCTGGAGTTCATGAACCTCCTGAACTCATACTGATATGAAAACTTTAGCTTGTATGTGTATACATTTTTCTGGGGGGAGGGGATAGTTCATAGCTATCATCATAGTCTCAGAAAGACTAAGAAGGAATCCTAAATAACTTAAAGACTCCTGCAGTAGATTTTCAGCTCTAGGTGGTAGGCAAAGACAAGTCTACAAATAATATCTGTATTATCTAGAGTAAGGTAGATGTCACAAATGAAAGAGAATCCAAAATGCCAAGAGGAAGGACAGAAGGAAGATCAAAGAAGACTAAGGAAAATAATTATTCTTTAAAACATAAAATTCCACGTGGAATACATAAAAGGCAAGAAATTTAAGACATGAAAGGCACAGCTAGGTGCAATGAAACTACGTAGTGTTACACCTCTACTCACTAGGCACACAGTGACAGTAATTTTGAAATGTAGGAGAATCCATTTTTAACTTAACAAAATTAAAAGATAAAATCAATAGCAAATTAATTCTGTAATATTAATTGTTCTTTATTATTATTTTTATCTTTTAGCTCTGTCACCGAGGCTGGAGTGCAGTGGTGCAATCTCAGCTCACTTCAGCCTCTGTCTCCTGGGCTCAAGTGATCCTCCCACTCTCAGCCTCGAGTACAAAAATAGAGGAAAATAAAGGAAAGGCTAATGAAAAACAAGCCAGGTGCAGTGGCTCATTTTTGTATTTTTAGTGCAGACGGGGTTTTACCATGTTGCCCAGGCTGGTTTTGAACTCCAGGGCTCAAGCAATCCGCCTGACTCAGCCTCCCAAAGTGCTGGGATTACAGGCACGAGCCACCATGCCTGGCTATTCTTTACTTTAAATATGATTTTTCTTCTTTGAAAAGAATATGTATTCATCTAATCATTAAGTCATTCAACAAAAGTTTAAGGAGACCTTAAGTACTGAACTGCTAGGCCTAGGGATGCTAACAAAAAAAGAAGATATTTGTGAAGCATCTGCTATGTAGCAGAACTGTTTTGGGTACTTTTAATAATTTATCACAGCAACCTTATAAAATCAGTACTATTTTCCTTATTTTAAAGGTATGTAAACTGAGGTTCAGAAAGTTTAAGTAATTTGCCCAAGGCGCTAGCAAATGTGACAGACCTGAGATTTGGAACCAGGAGGTCTGACTGACTCCAATGTTAATTTTCTTTCCATTGTATGTCATTACCTCTAAAAGGTGCCACAACAAAGTTCTTTTCAAAACCCACAGACATGCTTAGTGTAGTGGCTCACATATGTAATCCCAACGGCTCAAGAGGTTCAGGTGAGAGGATTACTTGAGGCCAGGAGTTGGGAGACCAGCCTGGGCAACACAGTGAGACCCTGTCTCTACACAAAATTAAAAAAAGTAGCCGGTATGGTGGCACATGCCTGTAGTCCCAGCTACACATGTAAGTAAATGGTAACAATATGATGTGCCAAATGCTATAGCACAGACAGGAACAAAGGTGAGACTAATTTCAGAGACTTTCCTGTTTAACTGGACTAGACACTGTGAACAGGAAAGCAATTTTAAATAATCTTGTATCTGTTGGAGAAATATTTGTCAAGTAATAAAAGGTACATATGTAAGTTTCAGAGCTACCATTGTGACCTGGCAGAATTAACAAATGCAGAGAAAACTTTCCAAAATTCAAGTTTCAGACAGTTATGGTTAATTAAAATAAGACCCAAATTTACAAGTACACTCATAAAACCTAGCCAAATTATCACATAAAGGTACATTTATGTCTAATCCAAAGAAAGGTACACATTACTGAAAACATTCAGATTAATTTCCAGAGCAAGAAAAAGATAAAAATAAACTCACTAACTTCATAGCCTCCAGGTTTGGTTAAACCCCAGAGAGGCTTTTTCTCAGCAAAACAAACTGCAGGTTTAAAAATATTTACTGTCACTTGTTTAAAGCAAAGTCAAAAAGTTACATTCAAATTAATTATAGGTAAAGATTAATTATAGGTAAAGACTGCCTTCACTTAAAAACTAAGGAAGCTGGGCAACGTGGCTCAGATGCCAGCACTTTTGGAGGCCAAGGTGGGAGGATCGCTTGAGGCTAGGAGTTCAAGACCAGCCTCAGTAACATAGCAAAACCCCATATCTACAAAAAATCAAGCTGGGTGTGGTGGCATACACCTGTAGTCCCAGCTACTTCAGGACTGAGGTGGGAGGAATGCTTGGGTCCAGGAGTTTGAGGTTGCTAGACAGCTATGATGGTGCCACTGTACTCCAGCCTGGGATACAGAGTGAGATCCTGTCTCTTTAAGAAAAAGAAAAAGAAAAAGAAAAAAAGAACTAAAGAAGAGAGAGCTGTAGGGTTGGGAAGCAGCTCCTCTCCAGACCTATACCCACCAGACATTGCCAGCAGAGTAATATATAGCAAAGAGCACATTACACTAGGAATTAGGCCGCTAGAACCTGATATTTACTATGGAGTCTTGGGCCACACACTTTACAACTCTTGAGCCTTAGATATCTTCTAAGTAGTATAATAATACTTGCTCTGCTTACCTCTCAAAAGTACTCTGTAAAACTATAAAATGTCCTACGGATGTGTTACTAATGTTTTAATGCAATTATTAATGGCTCTCCATGTAAAGGGGATAAGAGACAACTTCTCCAATGGCCAAGTTTCACAGTGGTTGAAAACTAGGTGCTAAGAAAGTACATTCTTAATTTCCCTTGCGCCAAAAAAAAAAATTTCAAACAAAATAGTAATGTCAATGTGGAAAAGCCTAGTTACTAAGCCCCTGAGTCTAAAGGTGGCTCATGCCTGTAATCCCAGCACTGTGGGGGGACAAGATAGGAGGATCACTTGAGGCCAGGAGTTCAAGACCAGCCTGGGCAACATAGAAAGACCCTGTCTCTAAAAAAAAAAAAAAAAAAAAAAAAAAACTGCTACACGAGCCCAGGAGGTTGAGGCTGCAATGAGCCATGATGACACCACTGCGCTCCAGATTGAGTGACAGAGTAAGACTTTCTCAAAATAAAAACAAACAAATAAAAACCAACCAACCAACCAACCAAACAAACAAACAAACAAAATGATACATAGAAACATTTCTGCTTCATCCGTTCAATGTTTTAGGCACACTTGGCTTGCAGCAGCACAGTCTCTGAGCCTAATTTCTCCTTCCCTTCCTGTGTGAAAACTGAGTAAGAATATTGGTTAGATTTGAGACTGAAATAGTCATCAATGGGTATCTTATTAGGACATAAGGCTCATGAGGTCAGGGCTTTCTCTGCGTATTGTTCATCACTAATATTAAAAAAAACCAACAAACTACCCTGGTTGTATATTTACAAAAACATTGGACCTCAGCTTCTACAGTTTTAAGATGAGAGGCTGGCCTAAATGATCTCCATGGTTTAATCCTGTGCAGATACATTATGATTCTATAGTGACTATCACTGAATTTCCCACAATGTTAGACACAGAACTTTGCATATTAAAGTTATTTAATAAATGGTGGCTGATCTTACAAAGCAAAGCTCTTTTACTTAGCCTTTATGAGGGCTTCCTATGTGTTAGGCTCCATTCTAAGTGCTTTATATGCATTAACACATTTAATTGTCACAGTTTTATGAATTTGATAGTAGGTATGATGGTAAGTTTTGTTTTGTTTTGTTTTGAGATGGAGTTTCACTCTGTCGCACAGGCAGGAGTGCAGTGGTCCGATCTCAGCTCACTGCAACCTTCACTCTCCGGGTTCAAGTGATTCTCCTGCCTCAGCCTACCAAGTAGCTGGGATTACAGGCACCTGCCAACACGCCTGGCTAATTTTTGCATTTTTAGTAGAGACAGGGTTTCACCATCTTGGCCAGGCTGGTCTTGAATTCGTGACCTCGTGATCCACCCCCTCTCAGCCTTCCAAACTGCTAGAATTACAGGTGTGAGCCACCGTGCCTGGCCCGATGGTTAGTTTTATGTGTTAATTTGACTAGGCTATGGTACCCAGCTATTCAACCAAACACTAATCTAGGTGTTGCTGTGCAGGTAATTTGTAGATGTGCTTAATATTTACAATCAGCTGACTTTATCTAATGCAGATTATCCTCAATTATGTGGGTGGGCCTCATACATCAACTGAAAAGTCTTACAAGCAAAAGTCTGAGGTTTCTCTGAGAAATAACAAATTCTGCCTCAAGATTGCAGCACCAGGTCCTGCCCCAAAATTTCCGGCCTGCTCTACAGATTTCATACTTCTCAGCTGCCCATATCACATAGGCCAATTCCTTGAAATAAATCCTATGTATGTATGTATGTATGTATGTATGTATGTATGTATCTATCTATCTATCTATCTATCTATCTATCTATCATCGCTCACTAGTTTTGTTTCTCTGGAAAATTTTGATTACTATTACTACTCCCATATTTATGTATGAGAAAACATAAGCATAGAAAGCTTAAGTAACTCATTCAAAGGTCACTCTGCTAGGAAGTGACAAAGCCAGGATTCACACCTAGGCAGTCTGGTTCTAAAGCTCAAACTCTTAACTATCACACCATACTACATCTCTATAATATTGTACTATAGGCAATTAATACCACATTTAACTAATGGAATTACAAACTATAAAACAATATAACTAGAAATATTATTAGAAAATAATGGTCAGTTTATTAAAATTCTAAAATTTCAGTTTTTACAGCATTGGTATGGCTTGAAACCACTAGGTTAATCTAGAATTAGAGCTCAAGTATCAATTTAGATTACAGCTGTCTTCAAAATAGATCAATATTAAAACAACCGAGAAACTTTCTGCAAAATATTTTTCAAAGCATTGAAAAATACATGGCTCCCTAGAGGCTTTGGCTAGGGCTCATGATTGATGCTCTTGGGAACATGTTCATTTGAGCTGTGTAAATGTTTGGGCTCTGTCAGCTGTATTAACACTGGTATAGCTCATGCTTCGGACCTAGGCTCATCTGAAAGGCAGAAGGCCATGTAAGTTTCCTTGTTGGGAGTTTCTTTTTCTCCTCATATATCTTAGAATGTAAAAGGGAAGTCCCTTTCAAACATCTATACTCCTTGCCTTATTGTAACCTAGCAACATTTTTTAAAAAGTCTGATTACTCCTGAGAATAAAGCTAAGTAGACTAGGTTTAATGTAGTGTTTCTTTCCCATTGCCAACCTAACAGCCATAAACATGTCCATCAATAATCTATTAATTTAAGCAAACATGTAGAAGCTTTTTTTTTTTTTTTGAGTCAGGGTCTTGCTCTGTTATCTAGGCTGGAGTGCAGTGGCGCGACCACGGCTTGCGGCGACCTTGACCTCCTGGGCTCAAGGAATTCTCCCAACTTAGTTTCCCAAGATGCCACTATGCCTGGCTAATTATTTTTTATTTTTTAATTTTTTTGAGACGAACTCTCACTCTGTCGCCAGGTTGGAGTGCAGTGGCGTGATTTCGGCTCACCGCAACCTCCAACTTTCTGGTTCAAGCGATTCTCCTGCCTCAGCCTCCCGAGTAGCTGGGATTACAGGCACGCACCACCACGCCCAGCTAATTTTTTATATTTTTAGTAAAGTTGGGTTTTCACCATGTTGGCCAGGATGGTCTTGATTTCCTCACTTTGTGATCCGCTTGCCTCAGCCTCCCAAAGTACTGGGGTTACAGGCACAAGCACCGCGCCCGGCTGCCTGGCTAATTTTTTTGCATTTTTTTGTAGAGATGGGGTTTCACCATGTTGCCCAGGGTGATCTCAAACTCCGGGGCTCAGAAGGTTGGTTTTTAAAAATCTTTACCGGCTAGGTGTGGTGGCTCATGCCTGTAATTGCAGCACTTTGGGAGCCCAAGGTGGGAGGACTGCTTGAGCCCAGCAGTTCAAGACCAGCCTGGCAATCAAACAAAAAAGTACAGAGACAGGGCCAGGTGTGGCGGCTCACGCCTGTAATCTCAGAGCTTTGGGAGGCTGAGGCAGGTGGATCACTTGAGCTCAGGAGTTCAAGACCAGCCTGGCAATATGGCGAAACCCTGCCTCTATGGAAAGTACAAAAAATTAGCCAGGTGTGGTGGTGCACACCTGTAGTCCCATAGCCACAGTCCCAGCTACTTGGGGGGAGCTGGCTGAGGTGGGAAGATCACTGGAGCCTGGGAGATCGAGGTTACAGTGAGCCAAGATCATATCACTGTCCTCCAGAGCAAGGCAAGCAAAAAAAAAAAAAAAAAAGGACAGAAACAGCAGTATGTTGAGTCCCCATGATGTATACATCACTTAACTTCAATAATTATCAACACAAAGACAAATTTCTTTAACCTACTGTTTACCAACTCCTTTCCTACCTCCTCCATAGATTACTTTGAAAGCAAATCTCGCAAATATCATTTCATTGGTAAACACCTCTGATATGAATCTCTAAAAGATAAGAAGTAAAATTAGTAATTCCTTAATATCAAATATTGAGTGTTCAGATTTCCATAATTAACTTTTCTTTTTCTTTTCTTTCTTTTTTTTTTTTTTTTTTTGAGACAGGGTCTCTCTCTGTTACCTAAGCTAGAGTGCAGTGGTGTGATCATGGCTCACTGCAGCCTCAACCTCCTGGGCTCAAGTGAACCTCCCACCTCAGCCTCCTGAAAAGTTGGAACTTTTCAGGTGCTACCATTCCTAATTTTTTCATTTTTTGTAGAGATGGGGTCTCAATGTGTTGTCCAGGCTGGTCTTGAACTCCTAACCTCAACTGATCCTCCTGCCTCAGCCTCCCAAAGTCCTGGGATTATAGGCATGAACCACTGTGCCTGGTTCTTTATTTTTATTTTTCTTTAATACAGGATGTTTGTTCAAATCAAGATGCAAACAAGGCGCAGACATTTAATTTGGTTATTATGTCTCTTAAACTACAAGTTCTCTTCTTCCCCAACATCCTAATATTGAAAAATAATAGTGAGTTCTAGAGACTTGATAAGATTTGGGTTTTTTGCGGGAATTACTTCACAGGCTGTGTTGCATACTTTCTATTGCATCACATCGGGAGACATACAATGCCTGATTGTCTTTCTTTTCATGCTGTTAGAAATGATCAGTGGGTTTTGGTGTTTTTGACCTGATCTCTCTCTTACAAAGTTCCTTGTCAGCTTTTCACCTAATGGTTTTAACAGTCATTGATGATGTTGCTTTGACTTATTATTTCATTAGGGGTGACTTAATTTTTTATTTAAAGTTTTGACTGCCTTTGACTCTTAACACCCTTATCTGTAAAATAAAGAAAAAAACCACGTAAAGTGGTTAGGTCAGTGCCTGGAACCTGGTGGGCTCTTAACAAAAACAGTAACAGAAACAACCGCCACAAAAATTGCTTAGAAACTCATGTGAAAAACAACTACTTTATAGATGAAGTTTTCCTAAATATCATCTTTGTGATACTCCTTCATTCACATTTTCCTTAGATACAAAAAGAAAATACATACATTGTGAAGTTATTCTACTTATCAAATATTCAAATGCCCAAGAACTATATAGGCTTTTAAAACAGTCTATTTTATTAGTTGTAGGTCTTCAACTGATTAGGATATGGATAAATTGTGGGGAGGAATAAGCAGGTGTAAAGAGAAGCAATATATAATGTTAGATTTGGTAGTGTACCACAGTTAAAACACACACACGTGCGCGCACACACACACACAAACACACACACACCCCTACCTGCTTTACTAGTGATTCCAGTGGGTCATAAAGGTAAAACATCCCTATTTTGTTCCTTCCTACAGTCTGTTTTTTGACACAAAGCAATCAGAGGTGGTGGACCTGATAGATAACTGTGTGTGTGTGTGTGTGTGTGTGTGTGTGTGTGTGTGTGTAAGAAAATGGACAATCAGGCAGCTGCTTGCCTTGTGGCCCTATCACCTCATACACACACACACACACACACACACACACACACACACACACACACACACACACAAAAAGCCCTTAAGTGCTTTAACACTGAGCAGGCCCTGCATAAAGCACCAAACATTTTCAAGGAGTTCTCGTTTAGTTTTACAACCAGTGCATTTACCCACCCCTTGCCCCTCGGATCACAAAGCAAGCCTTGCCCTGAGAAGAAGAGATGCTTCATGCCAACTTTCTGTTCTATGGCTTAGACAGCTTCCCTACCTGACCTGTAGACTGTTTAGAACTATAAGAATAAAACTCTACCACAGCTGCTTCTCCATTACATATCACACTGGCTGTGACATCTCCACTTCCAGAAAAATCACTAGCCTTCTATAAATACCTGCTATTATGAGAACCCCCACCAGCATGTCATCCTATAAATGAGCCATGCTTTCTTTGCCTTCAACGTGCTTCAAGTGCCACTTAGGCAAGATTTTAAAATGTATCAAAATGGCCTCACAGGCTCCTAACAACCAAGTACTTTGCAGGTGGTCCTCGCAAGAGCTAGACATGCCTAAATGTGCAGCAAGAGCTCTGAGAACCACAAGATCAGTAAGAAACTTAAAAATCCATGGTTTAAAAGAGTTCTGATTCTCCTACCTTCTAAACTGAGGACATGGGAATTGACTGAAATTGTTCACTTAACAGTTTTCTTTCCCAGGATTAAGGATGGGGAATCCCGGGCATGGGCTAGACTCCACCTTGGATTAAACAGAAAGTACTAAAGACCATTCTTCTGTTTGGACATGTGTGACAGACAGATACATACAAATTTCCCCTCTCCAAATAAGGAAATTCTATGTTCTTCATGGCTTAGCTCAAATATCACCTCTATATAAACTACTTGGTACCCCAATTGTTGAAATGAATCATATTAAGTGAAAAAGCCTTAACATTGATGGGTATGGAGCTTATATTCTAGTTTATATGAGTGAGATTTTACTCAAAATCAAGTAATAAAGGACTTGAGACATAATCATTTCATAGATGAGGAACAAGGTTCAGAGAAGTTATGTGATTTGCCCTAATCTTATTGCATGATTACAGTCATGGTAACATAAATTATTATAAAATGATCATAATTTCACATTCTGAAACAATGTTGGGCTTTAAAAACTAGGAAAAATAAATTTACAGCATTTCTTTCAACTCAAGGTGCTTCCTTTTTTTTTTCAGATAAGGTCTCGCTCTGTCGCCCAGACTGGAGAGCAGTGGTGCGATCTCAGCTCACCGCAACCTCTGCCTCCCAGGTTCAAGCAATTCTCCTGCCTCAGTCTCCCGAGAAGCTGGGATTATAGGCCCCGACCACCACAGCCGGCTAGTTTTTGTATTTTTAGTGGAGACAGGGTTTCGCCATGTTGGTCAGGTTGGTCTCGAACTCTTGGCCTTAAGTGATTTGCCTGCCTCGGCCTCCCAAAGTGCTGGGATTACAGGCGTGAGCCAACGTGCCCAGCCAATATACTTCTTCTTCTTCTTCTTCTTCTTTTTTTTTTTTTTTTTTTTTTTAAGACGGAGTCTTGCTCTGTCACCCAGGCTGGAGTGCAGTGGCGTGATCTTGGCTCACTGCAACTTCTGCCTCCTGGGTTCAAGCCATTCTCCTGCCTCAGCCTCCCAGGTAGCTGGGACTACAGGGATGCGCCACCACCCCTGACTAATTTTTTTGCATTTTTAGTGGAGATGGGGTTTCACCATGCAGGCCAGACTGGTCTTGAACTCCTGACCTCAAGTGATCCACTCGCCTCGGCCTCCCAAAGTGCTGGGATTACAGACATGAGCCACCGTGCCCAGCCTATACTTCTTAAATATAGCTAATTATTTATTTTGATCAAAAAAGAAAAATAATTTTTAATCATTAACAGTTTTGGGCACTTACCACGTACTAGGTACTAATTTCTTTTACATACTTTATATCATTTAACCCTTACCACAACATTATGTATTTAATACTATTATTATCCCCATTTTTGTTGGTAAAGAAACTGAGACAAGAGCTAGGATTTAGGATTTGGACCTAGGAAGTTCGGCTTGAAAGTCTAACCTCCTAACAACCACATTTTAGTTCCATTATAAATTTCCAAAACATCAATCTTATTTTCCTAGATCCTCTTGAAAAAATTTAGATCAAGGTTCATTCATTCATTCAATTAAAAATTATTTAACATTTACTATATGTTAGGTTCCAAGGATACATCTGTTGAAAAGACCTAATGATCCTTGACCTTATGAGATTTATCTTCTAGTTGTGGAGAAAAATAATTATTGAATTCTAATTGTGTTAAGTACTATAAAGAAGTAGTATAAAATGATAGGGTAGTATATAATAGGGGGGAACCTGACCTGATTCAGGGACGGAGGTGGTAAGGGATGAGTTTTTGAGGAAATAACATTTTGTCCAGAATTCTATAGAATAAGTAGGAATTAATTAGGTGAAAGGATGGAGAATGGCAGAATAGTGGTAAAGAAGACTCCAGGCAAGAAAGAGAGAGAGAGACAGAAAGAGAGAGAGAGACAGACAGATAGAAGGAGACAGAGACAGATATGCAGAAGTGCTGAGTCATACAGGATCATGGAATGTTCAAAGAACAGAAAGAAGACCAGCGACAGGAAAGCCAACAGGAAGCGGTAAAGTGACAAGTGATGGAGCTGTAGAGTCAGGCAGGAGCCACTGATCTGGGGTTCATCCTTGGCTTCTCCTTCTGATTCATATACAAAAGGTCACTAAATCCTGTGGATTCTGCCTCCTAAATATTTCTCCATTCTAGTTCCTCCCCTTTAACTCCCCTAATACCACCTCAATTTGAGATCATAATAATCTCTTGCCTGAGTTAACTAATCTTCCTGCCTTTAAGTCTTATTTCCTCTACTCATCTTCCATAAACACAAGCAGAAGCTCTTTCCAATGGGGAAATAATATTATGTCATTCCTATAAAACTGTGAACTCAGCTCTGCACCAAGCAGACCTAACAGACATCTACAGAACTCTCCACCCCAAATCAACAGAATATACATTCTTCTTAGCACCACATCACACTTATTCCAAAATTGACCACATAATTGGAAGTAAAGCACTCCTCAGCAAATGTAAAAGAACAGAAATCACAACAAACTGTCTCTCAGACCGCAGTGCAATCAAATTAGAACTCAGGATTAAGAAACTCACTCAAAACCGCTCAACCACATGGAAACTGAAAACCTGCTCCTGAATGACTACTGGGTATATAACGAAATGAAGGCAGAAATAAAGATGTTCTTTGAAACCAATGAGAACAAAGACACAACATACCAGAATCTCTGGGACACATTTAAAGCAGTGTGTAGAGGGAAATTTATAGCACTAAATGCCCACAAGAGAAAGCAGGGAAGATCTAAAATCAACACCCTAACATTACAATTAAAAGAACTAGAGAAGCAAGAGCAAACACATTCAAAAGCTAG
Source organism: Macaca fascicularis (assembly GCF_037993035.2). Classification (NCBI taxonomy): domain Eukaryota; kingdom Metazoa; phylum Chordata; class Mammalia; order Primates; family Cercopithecidae; genus Macaca; species Macaca fascicularis. Next base: position 189,633,500 of record NC_088375.1, on the reverse strand, counting down.
CAGAAGGCAAGAAATGACTAAGATCAGAGCAGAACTGAAGGAGATAGAGACATAAAAAACCCTTCAAAAAATCCACGAATCCAGCAGCTGGTTTTTTATAAAGATCAACAAAATGGATAGACTGCTAGCAAGACTAATAAGAAAAGAGAGAAGAATCAAATAGACACAATAAAAAATGATAAAAGGGATATTGCCACCAATCCCACAGAAATACAAACTACCATCAGAGAATATTATAAACACCTCTACGAAAATAAACTAGAAAATCTAGAAGATATGGATAAATTCCTGGACACATACACCCTCCCAAGACTAAACCAGGAAGAAGTTGAATCTCTGAATAGACCAATAACAAGCTCTGAAATTGAGGCAATAATTAATAGCCTATCAACCAAAAAAAGTCTAGGACCAGATGGACTCACAACCAAATTCTACCAGAGGCACAAAGAGGAGCTGGTACCATTCCTTCTGAAACTATTCCAATCAATAGAAAAAGAGGGAATCTTCCCTAACTCATTTTATGAGGCCAGCATCATCCTGATAACAAAGCCTGGCAGAGACACACAAAAAAAGAGAATTTTAAACCAATATCCCTGATGAATATCAATGCGAAAATCCTCAACAAAATACTAGCAAGCCGAATCCAGCAGCATATCAAAAAGCTTATCTACCATGATCAAGTCGGCTTCATCCCTGGGATGCAAGGCTGGTTCAACATACGCAAATCAATAAACGTAATCCATCACATAAACAGAACCAACAACAAAACCCACATGATTATCTCAATGGATGCAGAAAAGGCCTTCAACAAAATTCAACAGCCCTTCATGCTAAAAACTCTCAATAAACTAGGTATTGATGGAACATATCTCAAAATAATAAGAGCTATTTATGACAAACCCACAGCCAATATCATACTGAATGGGCAAAAACTGGAAGCATTCCCTTTGAAAACCGGCATAAGACAGGGATGCCCTCTCTCACCACTCCTATTCAACATAGTGTTGGAAGTTCTGGCCAGGGAAATCAGGCAAGAGAAAGAAAGGAAGGGTATTCAATCAGGAAAAGAGGAAATCAAATGTCCCTGTTTGCAGATGACATGGGTGTATATTTAGAAAACTCCATTGTCGCAGCCCAAAATCTCCTTAAGCTGATAAGCAACGTCAGCAAAGTCTCAGGATACAAAATCAATGTGCAAAAAATCACAAGCATTCCTATACACCAATAACAGACAGAGAGCCAAATCATAAGTCAACTCCCATTCACAATTGCTTCAAAGAGAATAAAATACCTAGGAATCCAACTTACAAGGGATGTGAAGGACTTCTTCAAGGAGAACTACAAACCACTGCTCAACAAAATAAAAGAGAACACAAACAAATGGAAGAACATTCCATGCTCATGGATAGGAAGAATCAATATCACAAAATGGCCATACTGCCCAAAGTAATTTATAGATTCAATGCCATCCACATCAAACTATGACTTTCTTCACAGAATTGGAAAAAACTACTTTAAAGTTCATATGGAACCAAAAAAGAGCAAAGCTGGGGCATCATGCTACCTGACTTCAAATTATACTACAAGGATACAGTAACCAAAACAATATGGTACTGGTACCAAAAGAGATATAGACCAATGGAACGGAACAGAGCCCTCAGAAATAATACCACATATCTACAACCATCTGATCTTTGACAAACCTGACAAAAACAAGAAATGGGAAAGGATTTCCTATTTAATAAATGGTGCTGGGAAAACTGGCTAGCCATACGTAGAAAGCCGAAACTGGATCCCTTCCTTACACCTTATATAAAAATTAATTCAAGATGGATTAAAGACTTAAATGTTAGACCTAAAACCATAAAAACCCTAGAAGAAAACCTAGGCAATACCATTCAGGACATAGGCACGGGCAAGGACTTCATGACTAAAATACCAAAGCAATGGCAACAAAAGCCAAAACAGACTAATGGGATCTAATTAAACTGAAGAGCTTCTGCACAGCAAAAGAAACTACCATCAGAGTGAACAGGCACCCTACAGAATGGGAGACAATTTTTGCAATCTACTCATCTGACAAAGGGCTAATATCCAGATTCTACAAAGAACTTAAACAAACTTTCAAGAAAAAAAAAACCCCATCAAAAAGTGGGCAAAGGATATGAACAGACACTTCTCAAAAGAAGACATTTAGGCAGCCAACAGACACATGAAAAAATACTCATCATCACTGGTCATCAGAGAAATGCAAATCAAAACCACAATGAGATACCATCTCATACCAGTTAGAATGGCGATCATTAAAAAGTCAGGAAACAACAGATGTTGGAGAGGATGTGGAGAAATAAGAACGCTTTACACTGTTAGTGGGAGTTCAACCATTGTGGAAGATAGTGTGGCAATTCCTCAAGGATCTAGAACTAGAAATACCATTTGACCCAGAGATTCCACTACTGAGTATATACCCAAAGGATTATAAATCATGCTACTATAAAGACACATGCACACGTTTATTTACTGTGGTACTATTCACAATAGCAAAGACTCGGAACCAACCGAAATATCCATCAATGGATAAGAAAATGTGGCACATATACACCATGGAATAGTATGCAGCCATAAAAAAGGATGAGTTAGTGTCCTTTGCAGGGACATGGATGCAGC